>NC_080440.1:17270421-17880778 GCF_028018845.1 Melospiza georgiana | reverse complement strand
CTGCTAGGGGTTTGCTAGATGTAAAAAAATGTGTATTTTATGATTGGCTTTTCACAAATATTAAAATGATTATATGTGTTGTGTTAGAAAGTAATTCTGTATTAATTTTCTTAAGTAGCGTGTTAAAAATAGATTTAGGTTATAATATAAGGTTAAAATAGAAACAATGCTATGAAAGATACTTTTTTTAAAGAGAGGACTTGCAGTGAGATAGCAGCCACACGACACCTAAATCTTTCAGAGAAAGAGAATTTATTGCTCCATCATCAGAAGAAATGAACTTCTTCCTGCCTTGCTCATCCCTGAAGACACTGGTTAGGATTAAGAGGAAGAAGCTGGCACTGCCCAGACAGAATCCTGTGTTTGAATGGAATTTGTGCATCATGTATGAGGTGTATGAACATGCAACAGGTTATTGTTTTTAAGGATTAATCCTCTGTTAACGTGTGTCCTTTTTGGGCTTATTTTGCCCAGAAAAATGTACCTGGACTGTCCATAACTCTTTGTTTCTATTGTCTCATATTGTCCTAAATCCTAATTGTCTAAATTTTTATTACTCTAATTATATTGCTATTTTTATAACCATTTTATAACTATTAAGCTTTTAAAATTTTAAAACCAAATGATTGGTGTTTTTCACACTATACTGAAAAAGAGAGGAAGATGGAAAAAAACAACTTTATTCCTTAATGTAGTAGCGCAAAAGATACACTATCTTAGATTTTCCCAAAAATCACCTTATCTCAAGATACCCAACAGGCACCACTATTTTCACAGACATTAGGATATATTTCAGCTTAAATTTCCTCTGACAAGGGGGTTTTACATCTGTAAAATGTCTCAGTTTAAAAGAAAATTCCCTTATTATAGATTAGGGGAAAAAACCACACACACAGAAAAAAAAACAAAACCAAAATGACAAACAGAAAAGCTCAGAACTGCTCAAGTTATTTAAGAGAAAACCAGAAGTACAAATTGCCATGGCAAAAATCCACAAAATTTGCAATATTTTCAATCTTAACAGACTTTCATAATCAGTCACCACTATTTTCACAACCATCAAAAGATATTTCAGCTCAAATTTCCTCTGACAAGGGTTTTTTTACCTCTGTAAAATGTCTTGGTTGTGAAAAAAAAGTTCCCTTATTATGAAATAGAGACTCTTGGTTTTACTGACTTTCTATGCAGAGGAAACAAGACTAGAATTCCTTGCTATGGATTAGAGATTTTGAGGTTTAGTGAATTCCTTTCTGTGCAGAGAAAACTCTAGGGCACACAGCAGCATAAACCATTGTTCAAGATAATTTCCAACCACATGAACAAATGCTTGAGGAAATACAGGCATAAAATGATCCTGTTTAAAATGATCCAACTCTGTAATATATTTGTCTTCTTGTTCTGATAAAGTATGCATGTTGACAAGAGAAAAATGAAAGAGAGATCCAAGGGAATAAAACCCCTGCTATCAACTACAGCAAATGTAACATGATTTCTGTTGTACCAGAGATTAGAGATATTAAATGCAAATACATGCAAAAATGCTACTCATAAAGTGATTTGGAGGCCTTGAATAACCTTTTTTGGTAAAATGTGTCATTCACAGAATAAATGCAGATATATCACATTGTGAGATGTGATATAAAGAATTGTAAAAGTGGCATATTACATTTTTGAGGGATTTTTGGCCCTCATTTGAGACCATCAACATCCACATCCTCAGAGGCTTCAGCATTCACAGACTCTAGAAAGGCTTGCACGGGGTGCTCAGAGAAATTTAGCAGCGATGATTAAATGATGAAAATGCTTTAGGATTACTGCAAATTCCTCTTGATGGCAAATATTTAACTTGACACAACAAGCACCCACATACCAAATTAAAGAAGCTGCAAACCAAGATAAAACTTCATTATTAGTCTTCACAACATGGAGAAATGAGACAACAAATACAAGCTGGCAAAGCATCAGAACTATTTTTCAGCAACTGCAGGCAAAGGTAGAAATGCATCAGGCTTGCAGCAAGTGAAATAAACTGGAATCAAGAGCTGCCACCAAAACTCAGCCTACACCCCTGCAGATGCTGCTTGTGTCAGTATGAGTGGGCATTACCTGTTATTTATAAGTAATGGCATCATTATTATCCCAGGTTTCCCCACATGGATCCCCCCAGACAACAATTTCCCCACTGCTGTCACCGTTCCTGCAGTTAACGAGCCCTGGGAAATGCCCCACTCCCTCCCAGGTACCTCTAATCCCTGCAATGTGCAGCACAAGCAAGGTTTGGTTTTGATTTACTGCCTGAACTGAAGACGACTCCTCAGACACCTGCAGCACTCCCAGAAAAGCCATTTCTGCAGCCTCTAACAGGGCTGCAAAGAGCCCCCAAAGAGCTGCTTTTCCAGGCAGCTGTGACACCACTGCAAGCTGCGGCTGAAAAGCAAGCACAGCCCTTCCTCCCTTCCACCAAAAGTCATTTACTCCTCTCTAACTCAGCTCTCATCTCCATCTGGGAGCTGGGAAATATCTCTGTGCATCACCCTTGGCTGGGAGCAGTCTCACAAAATAAAAGAGCAGGATGCTGTTGGTGGGTTGTGACCGTGTTCACAGGGGTCCAAGGATGAGGGAAGAGATGAGGATCTGACTCCATGTTTCAGAAGGCTTGATTTATTATTTTATGATACATATTATATTAAAACTATACTAAAAGAATAGAAGCAAGGATTTCAGCAGAAGGGTAGCCAAGAAGAGCATAGGAAAGAATGATAACAAAGGTTTGTGGCTCAGGCTCTCTGTCCGAGCCAGCTGTGATTGGCCATTAATTACAAACACCCAACATGGGCCAATCCCAGATGCACCTGTTGCATTCCACAGCAGCAGATAATCAATGTTTACATTTTGTTCCTGAGGCCTCCCAGCTTCTCAGGAAGGAAAAATCCTAAAGAAAGGATTTTTCATAAAAGATGTCTCTGACAGCAGGCTCTGCTCCCCCAACCAGGCCAGAGCAGCACTCACCAGCCATGGTCTGTCCTCAGAAAGCTCAGATGAGCATCAGGATGGAATCACAGAAAGGGTTGGGTTGGAAAGGACCTTAAAAATCACCAAGTTCCAACAAGTCCCACCCCCTGCCGTGGGCAGGGACATCTTCCACGACTTCAGGTTGCTCCAAGTCCTGTCCAGCCTGGCCTTGGGCACTGCCAGGGATCCAGGGCACCCTGTGCCAGGGCCTGCCCACCCTCACAGGGAACAATTCCTGCCCAATCTCCCATCCATCCCTGCCCTCTGGCAGTGGGAGCCATTCCCTGTGTCCTGCTCCTCCATCCCTTGTGAAAAGTCTCTCTCCATCTTCCTTGTGGGCTCCTTCAGGCATTGGAAGAGCCCAGTTGGGTCTCCTGGCAGCTTCTCTGTTTGGTCTGGGGTACAACTTTGAAAGAAAAACCGAACCACCAACAGAAAAGCACAAGACTGCTCAAGTTGTTTAAGGGAAAACCGTAAGTACAAATTGCCGTGGCAAAAAGCAACAAAATTTGTAGTATTTTCAATCTTAGCAGACTTCCATAATTACTTGTTCCCTTAGCAGTAAATCTCACTCCCAAACAGAACTTCCTATACTGTGTTAAGTGCCAAGGGCTCCAAAGAACATATTCCCCCAAATATTTCCCATGTGAATAGCACATTATATTTACTATTTGATACATTTATAGTGGCACACTAAATATACACTTATGGAATAGGCTGGATTTATTTCCAGCATATAAAAGGCCATAAAGTTTTCCATCCATAGGGGACCAAGCTAATGATAGCCCATTCAACCATTGGACTCCAAACATTTCTGTCAGACAGTTTGGTTATTTCCCACTGAGGACACATGGCCCTTGGCTCCAGATAAATCTCCAACATGAATTTAAGGTGTAAAAGGGTTAACAAGGACCCAGGTATTCTGACACAGAGACATATTTCTTCACCAGTCCTATTTCCACAGGCCAAAGGTATATATCAAATTTCCCACCAGAGTCACACACAACAGCATGCCCCACATTTCAAAGCAAGGATGCATTAACTTCATTTAAAATTCCTCCACTCCCCATTTTAGGTACTTACATGTTTAGCCTAAGAGTGGACATTTTGTCTTGCTACACTCCACTCTCACTGCTCGAGACTGAGCTTCACTCATAAATGGACAAAATGGCCAATTTTTGAATGAGCAGGGGAGGTGGTGAGTGTTTGGGGGTTTTAAGTAAGTCCATTTTCAACTGTCTCAAAATGACCATTTCAAATCAGTTACAAGCTTTACAGCAGGCTTGCTCTTCACCTTTTAATTTACTTGCTTTCATTCCCCTTAAACTAGCAAAATAAAAAGCTTTCAGGGATTTCCAGAGTGACCCATACTCACTGCTGCCAAATGGAAAATGTGGATTTTATTGTAGTATCCTATAAGCAGGATCCTGTTGCAGAGGAATACTCTGTATGAAGCAGACATTTTCCCTTGGAAGTGGAAAAAGGATTCCTCTTTTTTTTTTTTTTTTTCCTTTTTATTTTAATGAAATCTGCTTCCTTACAGTCCACACACCTAATTTGTGTGATGTAATAATAAATGTTGCCTTCTCAGAGAGCAAGTTTATAATCAAAATAAACTGTTCTGGAGCATCTGAAGATGCTTTTTATCATTCATTGCAATATGCTGTGTTTTTAGAACCTATATAAATGTAATATAACCAAACCCAGCCCCCAGGTTTTCACCCCCAGTGGAACACAAGGGACACAAAATTTCTCGCTCTAGTGGCAGCACAGCTTCCTCAACACCTGAAATTTGTGACAGGAACTGTTCACTGAGAGTGTAGAAATGAACAGTCTAGCTTTTCAGACATGGAGATTAGGGACAAGAAACCAACAGGACTCACAGAATAGTTGGAAAACCCTCCCAAGGTCATTGGATCCAGCTGTTAATGCAGCGCTGCCACGTCCACCACCAAGCCGTGTCCCCAAGTGCCACATCCACAGGGCTTGATGGAATGATGGATGATCCAGCCACAGCCCTGGGCAGCCTGTTCCAGTGCCTGGCTGCTCTTTCAGTGAAGAAATCTTCCCCAATATCCAACAGAAACCTGCCCTGGTGCAACCTGAGGCCATTCCCCTTGTTCTATCCCATGTTATCTGGGAGCAGAGACCAACCCCACCTGGCTGTGAGCTCCTGGCAGGGAGCTGTGGAACCAAACTGTCATTTATCATGGGAAGGCTTTAACACTGCACACACAAAGACAAAGCAGGGATTCTCAGAGCAGCAAACTGCTCTCCAAGCCAGTAATTTCTAATTCTACAGGACACAGATCAATACTCTTCAGCTTTACGAGCTGATTCGCTCGAGTTATTGTTCCTGCTGCACCTTTAGTGCACAGCAGAGAGGTTTAAATCAGAGCCAGGGAACAAAGGAGGGCTGATGTGCCCGTGGGGAGGTCCGGATGAGATGCAGGCTCTGCTCAGGAGTGCTCAGCACCACAATGGAGCAATCAGACACACACAGCCCTGCCAGCAGCATCGCTGCCACAGCATCAGCAGGTGACTCACCTGGCCACCCACTGCTGCACAAGGGAGTTTGGTAGGCAGTGAAGAAGACAAAGGAAAGAGGAGAGCACCTGAAATCTCAGAATTCCTTAAGGAATGCCAACATTTGCATGGATCACTGCCCTGCACACACAGGAACGCACAAAGCCTGGGTGGTTTGCACACAGCCCAAAGACAAAGGAGCAGCACGAGCTCCTGGGAAAAGCTGCTGAACAGGGAAAGGGAAATGGCAAAATTAAACATTATCTTAGATAATCTGGGATGAATATTGTTAAAATCTTCTTTCAGCTTTACAGTCACTTGCTTTTTTTTTTTTTTATTTCAATGGCAGCTTGCAAATCTCACAGAAGTGCAATAAAAATCATAGTGCTTCATGAACATAAACTATTAAAAAAGCTACCATTTATTACTTCATTGAAACAAGAAATGGAAACTCTAATGTATCCCATCTGTCTCAATGGTAATGAGCCCATGCAAAACTCATTGCAGGGTCAGAATCCAATATTTCCCTTTGGATCATTCAGTGCAAACAAAGTTCATGTCAGCTCTGGTTCCAACAGCAGAAAGAGGCAAAATGAGCTGCAGCTCCCAAGATTTTGTTATGCTGATCAGATATTTCTCAGGGTTTGAAGGCTCTTTGGTGCACAATCTGATTTCACACACTCAGAATTTGCACTGGACCTTGTTTGCAGCTCTTGTTTCTCAGAATCTGCTCCACCTGCCTGGAGAGTTTCTCCTGAGGCACACGGGCTCCACTCACTCTGCAGTGGGAACATTGGGGCACTCAAGACTGGGATTGACTTCAAAATTCAAAGCACATAGCTTTTGCAGAGCATTTTATGTCTTTATAAAGCTTTTTTAAACCTGAATGTACATTTAAACACGTAGTTTACTAACACTAGTTGGAAGCTTTTTTGAAATAAAAATAGCAATTTTTGAGTTGTGAAGATTTGATGGCCAAAGCTGAATGATCAGGGCACAGTAACTACCTGTGTGTTTATCTTAATACAACTGACAGAGATCCAAGCAGCTCCATTCAAACAAAACAAAAAGCAAAAAAAAAGGAAGAAATAAAACCAAGTAGACAATGTTCAACATCTTCCTTTAAAAAAATAACAAACAACGAAAGGCAGAAAAAGCTTCACGTATTTTCCTGCAGTACTTGACTCCAAACTGATTTTGAAGCTCAGCTCCAACAGGCAGGTTTACAGAGCCTGAAAGCAAACTGAGTATTATTTGTTTTCCTTTGCAGCGCTGCAGAACCAGCAGCCAGAGAGGAGCTAAGCTTTGGCTCGGGTTTCTTTGATCCTGGAAAACCAAGTTCTGCCAAAACTGTGCAAACAGCCCTGCAGGCTTAAGGCTAACGAGCAAGGGAGGCTCATCCATATTGAACAGAGCTGAAGGGTTCTGGTGCTGGGAGCCCAGAGCAAACCTCCACAGATGCTTTCATGGCCCACACCTCTTGTGATGCAGCCACCCACACTGGGCTTGCATGATAAGCACCAGCATATCAATGTATGATCAATTAATTTATGAGTATTTAATATGCTAGGGAAAGGTCAGCTCACTCCCTCACTGAGATTTAGAGACTTTTCAGCACTAGTGGCAGCTACAGGTACATCTGTGTCCTGCAGCTCAAACACATTTTCAGCCCCTAGGCACAAGCATCCACCAAAGCTGCTCACAGAAGGATGATTTATCTTTTCACACTCGCTTCCCACTAATTTTGTTACTGACATACCAGTAATTACTGTTTCTAAATGCCTTCCCTACCTTCTTCAATTTTAATTATACTGTGTCAGCGCCTAAAAATGTACAAACCATGCAGAAGACAAAAAAGATGCATTTCCTACAGGGGCTACAGAGCTTTCAAAAGAAGGAATACAAGAGCAAGGCCCCAGTAGGCAGAAGTCACCAGCTTTGCATAGGGAGTCCCAGGTAGGGATAAAAATAAACTTGAAGTTTTGAAGGGCTGAAATAGAGGGCAAAAAGAGAGCTGCAAAAGATTTTTCCTGACTTTTACTTGCCATTCTTCTGAGACTCATTTCTTCCTAAGAAATGGCCAAAGAAAAGGTTTGCTTGTCACACCAAATAATACAAAAGCAAGGCTCCCAGTCAGCTTTTCAAAGCTTGTTCTGTCCTGTCCCCTCCAGCACTTCTACCACACCTGTATTACTCCCTAGGGCTCATTCCAATAACAGTACATCATAATTTACAAAAGAAGCAACTTTTCCCTGCAGACCACTTTCCTAAAGAGAAACACATCATTTAGGGATTTATCCCACAACCAGCTCCACCTCCAGCCACCTTCTCCACTGCTAAAGGAGCAGGAGACACGTGCAGGCTCCTGTGATCTCCAATGGTTCATAAATCAATGCAGAACAATCTCCCTGTGAGGGGTTCCTGATGAGGGGGACATGAAATAATGCCTGAGAAGGATTCTGCTGGATCAATAATGATTTGTCTTTAAAAGTAAGCTGAGAGCCAGAGCCACGAGGAAGACGGAATGCCGTGATTTAAGTTTCTCAGCTGTGGTTAAGTTCATGAAAACCTTCTCAATCAGACTCTCACCTGCTTCCCACCTCCAGAAAACACTGTGACAAGCCAGGGGGTCTGACAGGGCCTTTTGGGAGCCTGTTTTCCCCTTGCCTGGTAAATAAGGTTGCCTTCCAGTACTCTGATATTAAGAATTCATTCCTCTTCTCGGGTGAGAGGGAATCACCTAATTCATCACAGCTCAACCTTTCTCTCATAATACCACCCACACTCGGGGTTTGTGTCTGCAATACCCTCAGCAAGTTAACCCTTCTCCTCCCAATCCTCAGTCTCAAGGGAAAAGTCACTAAAGCTGTGAAAAGAAAGAACTGGAGGCTGGATCCAAAAGGGAACTGAAATCCCACTGGGCAAGGCACAGAACCTGCACCAGGTTTTACCTCCTTTCTCCATTCCCTCATTTCTGCTCCCCAACACCAGCCCAGGTCCTGGTTTAAGGACAGATTCCCTATGGACACAAATCAAGGTACTTCAAGAGACAAGATCCACCAGGAAAACACACAAGTGTCTGCACCTGGAGTCCCTTCTCACATCTTAGGAACTTCCTAGGAAGGGGTATTTCCTTTTCTAAGGGTTTGTAAAACCTTCCACACCCAAGGGAACATTCCCCAGACTAATTTATCAGATAAAAGAAGCAAGGCCTCAACTATTGCCTTCAGCCCCTGCTATTGCAGCTCCCATAGCTGTGTTCAGTGTTTTTTTACTTCCATTTATCTGGAAGATAAATGGCATTGTTCTTACTGAAGCAATGCTGATACAGGGCAGACAGTGCAGAGAACTCCTGCAATGATGTTTTCATGCCATCCACCTGATGGACGGTTGTACCTCTATTTTACAAATAAAAACCAAAACTGGTTATTCTACTTCCCTCTACTTTACCTTCTTCCATGTCTCACTAAGGAGCTTTTTTTTACCTAAGAGATCTCTGATGGGCATCTGCAGGTCACAAAACAACATTTATAGGCAAAGTGAAATTTACTGCTTTGCCCACCAGTGACATTCAATACTTGCACTGTTCATTATTTATTTATAAAAGATTCCTGAGGAAAGAGGGTAAATATTTTGGTCTAATGCCATTTAACATCATTTTAAAATTCTGCTGGGATGGTAACTTGTTGGCTTACACACTAATTGAGGACACATCAATTACTTAAGAGATTATACCAAAAATATCTTGCTGGGAGACTTTCTGTCATCTAATGAAGAAAAAAAAACTATTTTTTTAAGCACCACGATCACCTTTTAAAATAAAAAACAAGCCCCTGTCTCATTAGGAGTATATTATACAACAACAATTTCAAAAGTAACTTCCAGTTTCCCACCTTAGGTCTTAAAACAAGGAAAATTTAAGTATTTGTCAAAGCCTGGGGATAATTTAGGAAGTGTTTTAGACTAGCATCATTTTTGGGAAGGGTTTTAGCAGCTAAGACTTTAGTAAAGTATCAATTAAACTTTCCTCTATCGCATTTAAAAATATGCAGAACCCAGCTCCTGTTCTGACTTCACAAACATCCCAACAGGACAGCTCTAGAAATAAAGCTGTTGCTGCCTTAGAAAAAGTGAATTTTTACTGCAGGGCTTCAGCAGTGACACACAGGAAGTCAAAGGCTTTTGCTGGAGGGTTTTGCTCCACAACAAATCAAAGCAGGCCCCAGTTCTCATCTCCCTCAGGACCCTGCAAATGCAGCTCCATTAACATTCAACACACTTGAGCTCAGAAAAGGAGAATTTTGTATAAGTATTAATTATGCAAATTAAATAAGTATGCTTTTAAATATATCGAATGTATGGAAATGACCCACAGTTATATCTTCACTTGAATTACTATCTAATAATAGAGAGCTGCTGTTGCTGCAGAGCACTGTGCTGCAGGTACAGCCTGTGGGGTGACATCTTCATTGTGGCCAACATTTTCAATGAAGGGAAAAGAGGAAGAAAGGGGAGAGGAGCAAGAACATTTTTCTTTGCTGGTTTGGCATCAAACCTGAGATAAATCGAGCTGAAATCTGTGTGTTATTGACCAACACTTGCACAAGTAGCTGTGATAAATGCAGATATAAATATTCTCTAGGCATCATCCTGGAGCACATTCCTGGGTTTAGGTGTCTGATTCATTCATTTGACCTGCAACTTCAACCCCACCAAGATCAATCTGCTGCAGCTCTGATGCCTCTCTGGCAAAATCCTACTGAGAAGGGGAGGAAAGAAAGGAGGAGAAGAAGAAAGAAAGGAGAAGAGAAGAGAAGAAGAAGAAAGAAAGGAGAAAGGAGAAGAGAAGAAGAAAGGAGAAAGGAGGAAGAAAGGAGGAAGAAAGGAGGAAGAGAGGAGGAAGAGAGGAGGAAGAGAGGAGGAGAAAGAAAGGAGGAGAAAGAAAGGAGGAGAAAGAAAGGAGGAGAAAGAAAGGAGGAGAAAGAAAGGAGGAGAAAGAAAGGAGGAGAAAGAAAGGAGGAGAAAGAAAGGAGGAGAAAGAAAGGAGGAGAAAGAAAGGAGGAGAAAGAAAGGAGGAGAAAGAAAGGAGGAGAAAGAAAGGAGGAGAAAGAAAGGAGGAGAAAGAAAGGAGGGAGAAAGGAGGGAGAAAGAGGGAGAAAGAAAGGAGAAAGAAAGGAGAAAGAAAGGAGAAAGAAAGGAGAAAGAAAGGAGAAAGAAAGGAGAAAGAAAGGAGAAAGAAAGGAGAAAGAAAGGGGCTGGTGCAATGGAGAAAGGAAAGGACTGAATAGTTGAACAGTTTCTATGAGAGAAATAGTAGATTGAGATCATAAATGTCTTATTCTGTTGAGAATTCAGCTGAAGGCACTGCAAGTGGCTTTATTATCCAATTACTGGTATTTTCCAGTGTCCAACCAGACCTGAGCAGAAGAAAATCTATGATGAGAGAACATAATTGAACTCAAGAAATATATGAATGAGGGGAAAATTCATGTTTTTGCCTTAAACCCTTTAATGGCACTGAAAGAATTTTAAAATTAAAACTAAAACAAACTACTTTTAGTGACTCAAACTAGAAACCCTTTCTAGAACACATAAATTGATTAACCCATCATACTGCCATTGAAAAAACCATAATGGAACACCAAAAAATCTGGTTTAAAAGTTTGTTTTTAAATTACTAATGAGATAGCTCCTTGTATTTACCTCTAACTTTCAGGAATGGGTTGATTTTAAAACCAAAAATGCAGGCATACAGAGAGAAACATCTGCTTGGGATGACTTCATCCCCACCACCCTGACTGGCTCCACAAAGCTGTGCCACAAGTGTCACGTTTTTGGCATTTCTTGCCATGCCAAGCTCACTGTTCAGCAGGATTGCATGAACATCTCCCTGCCTTGCTGACAAACTCTCTGCTGCCAGGATGCCACACTTGGTGGGTGGAAAGCAAATTTTTTCTCCTTCACACTTTTCTGGTGATAAAGGCCAAAATGAAATTTTTGAAAATTCCCCTTCTGTTTTCTCCAGCACCATCATTCCTGAACTTCATGGTCCAATTATCCTGCCAGAATCCTTTCTCTTCCAAGTTTGGCAGCAAACTCCATGAGCAGCATCCCTCTCACTGCAGCTTCTCTCACACAGCTCCAAGGCCCAGGCAAGTTTGATCAGCCAAAACAATTTGACAGCAGGAGGACATACCTCATTTGTTGGATGAAGATGTGCTGTGCTGAACACCACAAAGCTTGGATATCTCCATCAAAAAGCACAATCTGGGGGAGAACAGTTTCTCATCCATGAATAAGAGGATAACTCATTGCTGTAACCTGTTTTGTGTTTTTCAAACAGTGCTTTCTGCTGGAAAAATGAGAGCTCTTTCTCCAAAAATCAGGGGAAATGTAGTGAAGAAAAAAAAGCACCTCACTTTTCTCAGGGGGAGAAAAAAGAGCCCAGTGCCTTAAAGCAGATCTGAATTCTGGTTGATTAAAAATGTCACAATACCTTGGCTGTTACACAACTGCTAGGAAAATGAAATGGCAATGCTGTGGGATTACTCACATGGAACAACCAATCCCCTGCTCTGTGAGGGAAAATATTAAACTTAGTTGTAAGCTAAATAAAAATGTGTTCTGAGGCAACGGTGCACTGATATAACAGCAGGAGTGGAGAGACACTGTTGGAGGTATTTGTGTGGATTTCACTCTGGTTCAGATTTGCTTTTGCATCAGTTGGGCTTCCAAATGTGCCCATGAAACATGAGACCTCTGTCACTCACATGGACCACATGGACCATAGGACAGTTCCTGAGAGAAGGAATGCCAGGTACTGAATGCCTTTGGCAAAGGGACCTCCTGAGCAGGACAGACACATCAAAGGGGCAGGGGGAGGTGAACTTACAGCCTTGCATCATTGTTCCAGTGCCTGGGAAAAGCCTTTGCTTTGTCTCTGACAGGGATTGCTGAATCACTGCACCCCCACACAGAATAAAGCTGGTGTTCCCTGCCTGCTCCCAGCCAGGGGGTTTCAGGTTCACCTGAGCTAAATGAGTCCAGGCAGCTCTGGCTCCAGCACCCAGCCCCTCTCCAGCTGTGTGACACTTTGGATAATTGACTTCCAAAGCAGAATGGAACGGCACAGCAACATCAGCCAAATCTCTCAGCAGCCAAAAAATCAGCCACTAAACTGCTGTCAACACACAGCAATAACCACCCCAGCTGTGCACAGGCACCGAGCTGCTGGGCTGGCCAAGAAATTTTCAGTTTGAATTTTGCCAGGATGACAATCCCTGTATGGAGCAGCAAATGACAGACAGGCCCTTCTGACCCTGCTAATTTTTTTGTTTCAGTGAGGCAAGGTAAAAAGTTGGGCTATCACACACAACCCATCCTTCTTCCTAAAGAGCTGGAGCCAAGGCTGGAGCTGCAGGGAAGTGGTGGAGCATGAGCCAGACCTGGGACAACCTGGAGAACCACCCAGGGGTTGCCTTCAATTTCTGCACACGGCTGCAAATGTTCAGTGATGCCACAGAAAAAGTGGTGGAGGACAGCACAAAACTGCATTGGGAACAAAATTGGATTTTTTTGCTTTCATCCTTAAGTATCTGACAGAAGGCTTCTCAGAAGAACAGAGCTGCATCCACCCTCTTCAGCATCAACAAATTCCAGCTTGAACTTCTGCTGAAGGTTATTTTGCCAGAAAAAGCAACAGGCTTGCCTTGTTTGGTTTGCTTTTGTTTGGTTTGGGGTTTAGGTCAATATGGTCTGCAAATAGTACAGCAAAAAAATTAAATAGTTCTAAAGGAAAAGGAAAGCTCTTTAAAAAGCCAACAGCATTCAATGCTCTGACTTTACCTCAAGGCTCCTTGAGCTGTCTGTGAAATAACAGGGCACGAGGGCTGGGGCTGACAGATGGATCCACCTTGAAGTATTATTAAACTCCAAAGAGCTGCCTCAACAAAGACATTTTCTAAAACAGTACAAGCATTCTGCTGATGTGGGCTATCAGATCATATAGAAAGTGTTACACACTTCAAAGGAAAGCCCTTCATGTTTCCTCTTATAATAATAATAATAATTATTGCTTTTCTTATAAGACATTTGGAAGCTACAGATATCTGTGAAATTTCAAACCTGCCTGCTAATACAGAAGTGCTCTACACCAGAGAGGTAAAAGCAGTTCTGAGAGAGAGGTCCTGGAGAAAACACCTGTTTTATGAGAGCTCTGCAAAGATTTATCATCTCTGCTGGTTTTTTCCCTGGGTTAAAACCTCAGTGTTACATCTCCAGTACAGATGCATAACACATTTCAGTTTTAAAGGTGGAAATGAAAACTGATGGAAATTGATTTTAAACTGTTCTCAGGCTGACTTAACTGAAGTCACCAAGGCTTTTAAAGAAGAGCAATGAAAAAAATGAACCCAAAAAAAAGCAACAAAAAGGTGATTCACCAGGAAAGGTATTTCCTAATCAAGCACCACTGAAGTATGTTCAGGACACTCAATTTAATTTTTCCTCCATCAGACTCCACTATTTTTCAAAATGCATAACCAAGTCTAATATTGAAGCACTTCCATGATCCCTGTGAAGAAGCTGGTAAAGTCTAATTTGCCAAAATAAAACTGAAAAAAGAAATCTAGCAAAACATTGAAAGAAGCAGTCACAAACAATTATAACTGCTGGGATGTGTAATAATGAGGGAAAGTAACAGGCTGACAACATGACAGAATTTAGAGAAAGCAATTAAATCCTAAATATTAAACTCTCTTTACTTATCTTGGGATGCCTTGCAATTTCTGTTCAACAATATCAACAATAACTACACTCAAGATAAAGGTTCATTATCTGAGTTCTACAGTCAGGCACCTGTATTTGCTACCTGCATTGTGACATGTTCCTGTTCCATATGCAAAAACCTGAAAGAAACAAGGCTGTACAATATTTTCACATAAATGAACCTCTACACCTGGTAAAAATACTACTTCAAGTGATAAAACCCCCTTGGAACTCCTAATGCCTAAAGCACTGGAAAGTTTAGAAACTTTTAGAAAAAATTATTCATATAACCATAAAAGTTTTCCCAAAACCTCTCAGCTCCTTGCTTTACACAAAGCAGGTCACATTCACCCTTGTCTGTCTCTTTATTAAAAAAAAATTCCAAACAAAAGCCACTAA
The DNA here is from genome assembly GCF_028018845.1 of Melospiza georgiana. Lineage (NCBI taxonomy): Eukaryota > Metazoa > Chordata > Aves > Passeriformes > Passerellidae > Melospiza > Melospiza georgiana. Next base: position 17,866,075 of record NC_080440.1, on the reverse strand, counting down.
AGGAGCACCTTCCAGCTGGGACTTTTCCAGTGACAACATCAAATATTCAGAGCAGAAACGCTCACTTTGTTACATTGAGCCTGGTGCAAAATCAAGTTAAAACAGCAGAAGGTGCTGGACACCCTGAGCAGGTGAGTGTTTAGAAAACTTAAAATTTTCTTAAAATAAAAAAAAACTTTAAACCAAAATTTCCAGAAACACATCACTCCAGGATAAAAGGGTGTTTCTGCACAAATAGGAATGGGTTTGGGTTCTCTGAACAAAATTTCTGCGTGGTTAAATGTCATTGGCAAGGGACATAACTCCAGTCCATGTGATTCTGGCTTTAGAACCTTTTCATGGAGTTCAACCTTCGAATAATGAATTCTGAATAACTGGGGACCATGCTACTTTTATGCACTTCAGTCACACACTCTGCAAGGAATAAGGTGAAATTATTGTGATTCAGGGCCAAGGATGGAGCTGTCACCTGCCCACTGCCTTGTGTCACTGCAAGTGGCCCCACAGGTCACTCCTGCTCCAGCTACCCAAAACAGAGCTCTGCATGTGGCTGAATAATATGATTAGAGACAAAAAATTGACATAACTCAGCTAAGTCAGCCCTGATAGCTCAAGTGTTGTCACTCCCCCCCCCCTCATTTATTGACAGGATTTGCAAAAGAAGGAATAAAAATTTTGTTACAAGAAATTCTGAAAAACAGAATTTGCAAAACTTCCCAAAGGAGAGGAAATCAAAATAGTTTTTGAAATCTATGACAATCAAGGCTTGGTTTCTAAGAGTCACCAGGGGCTTCTGCACACTCGTGGCTCTCCAAAAGGACCAAGAATGGCAGGGTGACAGCAGAGGAGGCTCAGGGTTGGGAGGTGCTGCTGGGAACCAGGAGCCCTGTCCTGACACCTCCAGCCCAGACTGGGACCACGGCAGGGCCACGGAGGCTCCGTGTGCCCCTGCCAAGCCAGGCTGGGCCAGCAGGAAACCAGCAGCTCCCAAAGGTCTCCTTCATTACCCTTCCAAAAGGATGCATTTCCACAAACACTTGGGACTACAATGAATTGGAACTTTTCAGCCAAAAGTGTTTTGTCACAAGTCCCCGCCATTCCTGCCACCAAACGAAAAGCCATTAAAAGAATGAATTTGTTGTGCAATTCTGGCCAGCTGGATTCTTCCTCTGCAGCTATTGCAGAATTCTTACATGACCTGGAGCCAACACAATTTTTCAGTGATGCTCACAGGTCAGGTGCTGTGCATTTTGTGTGCCCAGCCCAAAGCTGCCAGATGAAGCTCCTTGCGAGGTGGGTGCTGGAGCCCAGAGCAGACAAAGTTCTGTCAACACATAAAAACTTCTCAAATGCCTGGCAGCATTGCAACTTAATGCTCTTGACAAGGTGACACTGTTGTGCACAGAAACATTAGATTCTCTTTCTTGGCTACCTGGTGGTTAAAGATGAAGAGAGGTGTGCTGTCACTGACCTGCTGGCACCCCAGCACACAAGCCCTGGTTCCCTGGCTTTGACGCTGCACAACACCCACACAACAGAGCCTCTTCAAGCTACAATTAATCTAAGATGAAAATTACAAACTCAGACACCCTCCCCAGACCCTACTAGAGAAAAGTGTTACTGCAACTTCCAATAATTACTCCTTGCTGCTGAAGCCATTTCAGAAACAAACTAATTCCTTTCACTAACACCATTGATTAGGTTTTTGCAGGAGGAATCAATGCAGGTATGGCTGTACCTGCATGGAAACAGCTCAGCTACTCACTCACTCCCCAAAGACTGATTATTTGCCAAGAGAAGGAAAGGAAGGAGAAGGAGGAGAAAGAAGAAGGAGAGAGGAGAAGGAGATAGGAGGAGGAAGAGAAGGAGATAGGAGGAGGAAGAGAAGGAGATAGGAGGAGGAAGAGAAGGAGATGGAGAAGGAGATGGAGAAGGAGGAGAAGGAGGAGAAGGAGGAGAAGGAGGAGAAGGAGGAGAAGGAGGAGAAGGAGGAGAAGGAGGAGAAGGAGGAGAAGGAGGAGAAGGAGGAGAAGGAGGAGAAGGAGGAGAAGGAGGAGAAGGAGGAGAAGGAGGAGAAGGAGGAGAAGGAGGAGAAGGAGGAGAAGGAGGAGAAGGAGGAGAAGGAGGAGAAGGAGATGGAGAAGGAGGAGAAGGAGGAGAAGGAGGAGAAGGAGGAGAAGGAGGAGAAGGAGGAGAAGGAGGAGAAGGAGGAGAAGGAGGAGAAGGAGGAGAAGGAGGAGAAGGAGGAGAAGGAGGAGAAGGAGGAGAAGGAGGAGAAGGAGGAGAAGGAGGAGAAGGAGGAGAAGGAGGAGGGCTGTGCGTTTTACACAAATCAAGCTTCACAGAAGCTCCTCCAAGCTGATACTGAACGTGGTCTCTCCCCAGCCTCCTCCCATGCACCACCCAACCAGGAGCACAGGGAAACACACTGCGTAATTATTGGAAGAAAAACTTCATCCCCCCCATCCCAACATATTTTCTCAGTCTCTAACAGCTTTCCCATTAGGGCAGGGATGTCAAGTGGAATATAAACCATTATGACACGCCACAGTTTGGTGGAACAAGGATTTGAAAAGATTAGTCTTGATTCTGGCAAGCATGAAGTATGGGAGTAATTAGTTCTTCTCGGGGTAATTGGTGTCAGTGAGACCCCAGCTGGAGCCCTGTGTCCAACTCTGGGGCTCCAAACAAAAACAGGGCTTGGAGCTCTGGGAGTGGGGCCATGGAAGAGCCACAGAGATGCTCAGAGAGGAGAAGGCTCCAGGGAGAGCTCAGAGCCCTTCCAGGGCCTGAAGGGGCTCCAGGAGAGCTGGAGAGGGACTGGGGACAAGGGATGGAGGGACAGGACACAGGGAATGGCTCCCACTGCCAGAGGGCAGGCATGGATGGGATATTGGCAGGAATTCCTGGTATGAAGGTGGGCAGGCCCTGGCACAGGTGCCCAGAGCAGCTGTGGCTGCCCCTGCATCCCTGGCAGTGCCCAAGGCCAGGCTGGACAGGGCTGGGAGCACCTGGGACAGTGGAAGGAGTCCCTGCCCATGGCAGGGGTGCAATGAGATGAGCTTTAGGTTCCCTTTCAATCCAAACTGTTCTAGGATTGATAACCTCACCTGGAAGCCACAGCTGATGCACAAAACTGCAGCACATTTCAAAACAAAAAGGTCCCATCTCTCTTTGTAGGAGCTAAATGGATCTCCCACTTGAAGCAAATATGATTTATTAAAGCATTTAATATTTGGAGTAGCATTTATGCTTTCACCTTATACGTAATATTGACATTCCAATAAGACAACTGAAAGCAACAATAAAACAGAAATATAACTGCATTTTCTTATCTGCACTAACACAGAAGAAAACTAATGTTGCCATCCCTGACACTCCATAATGTAATTTTTTAGTGTATTCCTTTGGTTTTAAATTAATAATGATGCTTCCTTTCAGGAAAATCTACCCATACAGAAAATAGGGTTTTACAGAGATTTTCAGATACTGAGTCTATTTTCATTCTAATTCATGTACAGATAGAGTAAAACAAACTTGCCTATAACAGTAATAATCAAAAATGCATCAGTGTGATGTCTGGGATCTCTAGGTGCCAAATCCAACTGGGGACACTGGACAGAGCATTTGGGTCCTACCTTGGAACAGGACAGTGCATTTGGATCTAACTGCAGTTCTTTGGAAGTGTCTGAGACTAAAAGAACAGAACCAGTGGCTCAGGATTGTGCTGAAGAGCTCAGTTCCTGCTCCAATCCCTGCTCAAGATTCTGCTCACAAACCAGCAGCTCCTCCCTGATGCTCCATCACACAACTTCTGCAACAAAGGGGATCCTATCCTCAAAAGACCTCTCAACTTCTCCTTCTTCCCAAACTAAGGTGGTCTGAAACACCAAGGAAAACAGTTTTTAAAAAATGGAAATTTCTGTCAGAAACTCAAAGAAGTCAATTTTTCATGAGCAAAAAGCCACATTTTCTGTAACAAAACATCCTCTGGAGAATGTTTTGACTTTTGAGCACCAGCTGCAAACAGGGAAGACGTGAGGGTTTCATTCTGGACAGCAGGATCTGGGGGGAACACTGGGTGACATTAGCAACTGGAATTCACACAGATTCTATTGTGAGTGCTCATTCCCCACCAAGCTGGGCTCCCTGCTTCCTTCCTGGCCCTGCTTTCCAAAGCCAGCACTGCCATAAGGAAGAAATGAAGAAGGGGGTGGTGCTCAATCAAGATGTTTTTCCATGAAGGGAGTAACAATAGAGCTATTTTTACTTTTATTCATTTAATAAAGCGTTGGTAATTAAGAGAAATAAATAATCAAAACCAACCACCTTCAGTGACATTTTAGATGAGTTAGGGACAGCCACTCCCTCTCTGCTCACTTCATCCCAATGGTAAAATTGCAGATTCTGTCTCAGGAAGAGAGCACTGTTTGGAATATTTCCTTTCAGCAACTCAGACTTTTAGACAATACAATAACAATTTTATTTAACTTTTTTTTTATTGGAAAGAAAACAAGATTATGGGCTAACACACAGCAGAAATAGGGCTGTGAATGCAGCTGGGCTGTGTTGTGCTGCTCATGGTGCTGTGTCCCCCCAGTGCTGCAGCACCCCTGGCCCAGGGAATGACTCTGCCCTGCTCCATGAGATGTCCCAGTTTTTCAGTCATTGAGTGACTCATTTTGTCTTTGTAGACAGGACTGAGTCCCTATTTCTCAGTTATTGAGACAAGATGTCACAATATTATGGGAGTCCCATAAATACTGGTGCAAATAGCACAAAATACAGCAGAGTGCTAACACATTTCCACCCCAGGGTCTCCCAAGGGATCCAGCTCTGTGCTGGAGAATTCCCTAAGGAATTAGTTTCAGTTTTCTGCAGAATTCCACCGCAGGAAATTTTCTCTAATTTATTGAGGTACGTGGTCCAGCTTCGTGAAAGGGATGGATTGAGCTGGAGACAAATCCACAAATTCCATTGTGGACCAGGCCTACCCTCAATGAAATCCAGGCCTTCTTCTAAGTCAGATCCTAGATACAATTCTCTTGTTTTAACAACAAACATATTCTACTCATTTTTACATTGCCAGAAGTCAGAACCATTTGAATGCCTCCTACTCTCAGGTCTGCCTGAAGCCATTGCTTTTTGTGTGGGTTTTGAAACACAAGTGTCATCTTCATCTCCCCAGATCTACTGAATAACCATTCTTTTGGAAGTTTTTGAATTTTTCCAGAAGCTTGCCTTTATGCAAAAAGGGTGGTTATGAAAAGGTCTTTTACCTAAAAGAAGCAGTCAAATTATCAAAATTATCTGCACACCCATTTTATGTACATGGACTGTTGGCATGAACTGCCCCAAACACTTCTAGAATCCAGTGCTGCCGAAAAGAGTTGTGTCACATTTTTCACATTTCAGGCTGATTCTGAAGCTACTTCAAAAACTACACTTCCATATTATGTAATGGTCCCTTTTGGAGACTTTTGATGTTTATACCTACAATGCAGAAAAAGGAAAAAAAAATAAAAGCTCATTTTTTGGATCATCTTTTTAACGCCTTTGGCTTCGCACACTTTAAACACTCAAAGTGCGGCGTGGAGGAAAAGCTCAGAGAATGTGCCAGGGCCAGGAATGCACAGGATTAACACAAGCACTGCAAAATCATGCCTGCCAACATGTTTCCAGGGGAAACAGCTCTGAACAAACTTGACTCAACCTTCAGCAGCTCTGCTGTAAAATGAGGTCCTCCAAAGACAAAGGACAAGCTTTAAAAGCAGCTGAGACAGTCACCTCTGAAAACAGCAACTCAGCGTTCAGAACTGACCTTCCCAGGCTTGTCTTATAAATCCTTTTGCCTCTGGATGCCAAAAATCTTTGGATTCAACACTTAAGGGTACCTGCTGTCAAGGAAGAAATACCAACAGCTTTATGAAGTGCAGTGTTAAAGGGAATTCTCTGAAATGTCTCCTAAAGCTTCAGAGCAGCGAGTAAACAACCTTGTTTCACTGCTTGAAAATCCCAGGTACAACCCCTGAATTTGAATATATTATGGTCACTGACTCCATAAGAAGATTATAAACAATTAGAACCCTTAAAATCTGTTTCAACTAACTAGTATTTGTTTAGCTTGAGACAGAAAGGTAGCAGGGCATCACATGCAAAGCATGATGTGCAGGGAGAGGAAATATCTTTAGTGAGAAGAAATTATATACTTTGGAATATAGGGTACAAGTATCTTTCCTTTCAGCTGCTGATGAGACATGCAATTACAATATCAGTAGGGATTTTTCTCCCTCAGAGGGGAAAGCAATCAATGTTTTTCCAACCAGATCAAAGCAAGGTTCATGGTAGTTCCAATGTCAGTGTTCAACTAACACAAGGTTCACAATATTCCCCAATAAGAGACAGGGAGGAAAATAGAATTTATGAAAAGAGAACTGAAGAAGTTAATTTGACACCATATTTCTGTGACTTGCACTCAGAGCACTCTCAGCCCAGCACACCCCCTACAAAGGGTTAATAGCAGACAAATTTTAAGCCATCCAATGCTTAAAGTGCTTTCAAGCCATCCAGTGCTTTAAGCCAACCAGTGCTGGTTTTATCCAGCAATATTAATAACAGATACACAAAATATATATTACCCACAACGAACAGCAGTGTCTAATGTTCCTGCATTTCAAAAGAACAGGGAAGAAATTGTTTTGGACAATAAGCTAAGCCTTCACAGTTAAATCTAAGATTTGTGGGAGAAGCATTAGTTACTGTACAAAACTGGAGAAGGCTAAAAACAAAAACCAGCATATGCCAATTAATCTTGCAGCATGACGACATAGTGCTAAAATCAGACCACTAAGACACAAGTGTAGGCAGAGAAATAATTTGTCTTCTCTGCAGAGGCTTTTTTATCTTGGGGGAGGGAAAAAGGAGAAAGAGATGCAAGAGCCCAAATAGAAATTTTAAAAAAAAAAATCTTCCCATGCCCTTTTTCATCCAAGGTTGGAAGTATCCCACAATCTTCAAAATAAGTAGAATCTGCTAGCATGAGCTAAATTTAGTTGCATATGTTTTTCACAACATATGCAAGTATCACTTCCCCCCTTCCTCCTGGGGGCACACACTTTGCCTAGCTGTGGTGCTCTCATTAATCCACACTCACTGCAAAACTCCTGAGGAATATTCCATCATAGGAACAGAGAATTCATCTGTGATTAAGCCTTGGAACAACACTCAAATCAAGAAAGCAAAACCTTTCTCCTCACAGTGCCCATGACTTTCCCACCCTGGTGAGAATCAGATCAGAAATTCCCTGAGATTGCAGCTGTGGCTGAGACAGGGCACAGGCACAGCACAAACCCTGTCCCTCTCTGCAGGATGATTTCTGCTGCAATTCCACTTCTCACTTGGTTCACTTGGCATGAACCATTTTCCTATTCCACCACTGAATAAAGACAATTAGTATTTCCTTCTGATATGTGCTTTCTGCCTTCCAAGGATAACAACAACATAATTATCATTCTCCCCTCTTTTCCAGGATGTTGTTCACCATCTTTTTTTAAATATAAAACTGAAATTCTACCTGTAAAATATTTCAACTGCATTAATTAACATTACTAGAATTACAACAACACAAACTTCTCTCTTTGACTTCTAGCTCTCCTTACCTCTTTGTGATTTCCTGCTCTTGTCCTCTGTGTTAATGAAACAAAGCAAAGTTTCACCTTCTGGAAACCCTTCAGTGCTGTGTCTCAGCACAGCTCCAACTGTCTCAGGGTTTCAGTGCAGCATCACCTTCCCCTGGAAATGCTGACACAACCAAAGGCAGGCAAGCACAATTCCTTCAAATAAACCCTTCCGTGGACAGTGGGGGTTGAACTCGGTAACACCATCGTGAGCAAGAAATCAATTTAATCCAAAAGTGACTTTCAGAGCTACTCAAGAAAGTAATTTCACATCTTAGTCCCACTGCCATCATTGAAAAAATAACTATATCTTCTTTACACAATCGTGGTTTTGCAAGATAATAATGAAAAAATACACAAATCAGCAGTAGCAACAACTATGCTTACCTTTGTCAAGTCCTACAGGTTAAATTTGAGGGACTCCATAGTAAATACAACAGAAAGGGTACTTCATTAAGACTAATTTTAAGCAATACTGAACATAATACTCATCAGTGGGATCATACACGAAAATAGCATTTGAGAAGATGAGACCATAACCCTCGCTGGTGCTTCAAAACATTGCTTATAAGGAAAAGATTTCTGCCCTAAAGAGCACAAAAAGATGGAAGGAGTAAGCAGTGAAAATACAGGCAGCACTGTACGGCTTTCAAGGCTGCCCAGTAGGAAGGGAATCCCTCCTGATCCAAGGATTCTACCCCAGAACTCCAAATCTGTGCTCAGAAAGAACATCACTATCAGTACTTTATGCAAGGCCACTATTTAATGCTGTAGAGCAGAGCTGGAGCTGCTTTCCTATCATTACCCAAGCTAGAGGAGGGCATTTGTTTTATTTGTAAATTCTGTAAATGGTAAAATAATTCTGCTGGGCCTCATCCATAGGCACAATACTGACATCATGGCTTTCACAGCAAGGTTGGCACAAATCTCTGCCTGCCCCTTTAGGCCAGTCTGTGGTGTTTTTTCCTTGGATTCTTGATCTCAACTCACAGGCCAAGAGACCAGAAAAAGCAAAATAAAGTGTGAGGGAACACTCAAGCTTCCAGGCTTGACTCAATCTCTCAGCCTGTTGGGCAAAGCTGATACAAGTTCATATTTTATCCACAAACCTTTCCCCTTTCTCTTTCACACGTTCACTGGAAGTGAAAAAATGTTATTAATGACTTCTGAGTGCTCCCAGTCAGGCCAGGTTTCTCTGACCTCACAGAAGTGCCCTGTAGATTTACAGAATTATTCAGGCTGGGACAGATTGTTTCCATCTCCTGCAGAGAGCCAAGGAACGAGGTTAATGTGCAAAATGTACCTGGGAGTGTGTGGGGAAATGCAGAAAAAGCAACAATTTCTGCTGCCTCTGTGGCTCCTACAGCACATTGACCAGAACAAAATCAACCACGTCTAAATACCAATTTCTAACTGAACTCTACAAATTCAGTAGAGTTCAATCCTCCAAATGCACAGTTCGGGAACACCACCACGATCAAACCCTCCTCAGTTACCCAAAGTGAAAACCAGCCCCATTCCTGCCAGTAATGCACATTACAACTTGCAAGTCTGAGACAACAGCACCCTCCAAGCACACTTGTAATTAAATGTACATTTTCGCCCCACATCCAACAAATAAGTCTACTACATTTGTGTCCTTTATGTTCTAGTAAGGAAAAAAAATATGCTCAAGTAGGAAATTACAAGGAAACAATAAAAAGATGTAAAGAAAACAAAGATGCAAGAAAACAATAAAAAACATAAATAGAGCTGAAATTGAGTCCTCCATGTTTCAAGTCTTGAGGAAATATCACCTATATTGCAGCCTAAGCTGTTGGGGTTTTGTTTTGTTTTGTTTTTTACTTCAGACAACTGCAAAATCTTTGTTTTGAATGGTACCGAGTCTGGCTTAAACAAAAGCTGTGTAACCTGAAAGTTGAGATTAATTTTTACTTAACCAACAAATATATTGCAAAATGTCTAAAAAAATTATTTTAAAAGCCCTGTTGAGAAATTTTCTTTCAACTTTACATTTGATTTGTAGGCAAAATTTTATCTGCAGATAAGAAGGCACTTTTGCAATTTTATGGGGTTTGGTGTCTGATGTTTATAGGTCTCTGACACTGGAACAGAAAAAGTATAAAAAAATTTTTGAGGCCAATATTGACTTCTTTGAAAAGAGATTTGGGGAATTGTGGGAAAAGAGGAGCATCTTCAAACAAAGAGAATTTAAGAACAGCCATAAATAATTTGCTGTGAATAAAGGGAAAATAATCTATGTGTATATACACATACAAAATATTTAGACCATACCTACACAAGCAGCCACAAACAATGATAACCAAAGCTTCAGGAAAGAAAGTAAAAGCTTTGTCTCAGAAAGGATGAGTTGAAAATTAAAACTGGAATAGCCATTCACCTGCAGATTTTATTAAACCATTCTCAAAAAAAAATCTTTTTTTTTTAATTTTCTATTCTAGTTAGGAAAGTCACACCAAAATTAGTCCTGGTCTTTCAATATTCCCAAAAAGATCAGAGAATTTTGAAAAGGAATACCCAGAATAGCTGTTTCTGTTATTATTAGTTTTAACCAAAACAGGGAGTCTAAGTTTATGTGATTTGCAGACCAATTAGGACAAGCTCAAATGAGAAATGTTATGAGACAGCAAATGCTTGAGAAGATTCATTTTCAATAATGCTGACCACGCACATCCAGCCCTGGGCTTTTTGCAATACTAAATTTTTTCAATAATAATTACAGTTAAGAAATATTATCATCATTATCTAAGAGTAAATACAGCTCCCACACACATATCAGAAATATTTTAACAGAATAGATAATTTCTGTGGTTCTTACAGTGACATCCCAGCGAGGTGAAAACCAAAGGAATCATAAAATTTCTATGTCCTTTAGCTGAGCAGCAGATCCCTGATCTTTCCTCACAGAGAAATGAAAGGTTGTGTAAAGCAAGGAGATTCTGCCTTCCTCCAGAGGCACCTTGGAAAAGCTTCCCTCTTCCCTCAGAAAACGCAGATGATAAAGAGCATTGGATATTATTTATATAAAATTACAGATAAACACTTAAAAACAGCTATAAATTTGCTTACTGAGTGGTCTATCACTGTTTATCAATTATTTTTATTGCCCTCTTCCATCAGCACTCTTGGCAATTTATTTCTGACAATGTCTTTAGGAGGAATGGGACACTAACAGGAACAGGTGGTGACTTATATGGTGAACCTACCCCAAAATGTAATTTAGCCTGAAAAATCCCACACGCACTTTTATTATTACTGGGAAAAATGCCTCCTCCCAGAATTCATGAAAACATTTCTGCCTCACAGGACTGATGTACATCAAATATATGGAAAGGATTTATTCCTTTCTGATACTTGTTGATATTTTGTACATTTAAATAGCTCTGAGATTGCTGGCAGTTCCTACTTGTGTCCACAGCAAACCCAGAACACTGATTTTATTTTTAATTTTTCTTCATTTAGTTCATTGGTCGGGGTTTTTTTCCCCAAACTGTTACCCTCCACCCTTGCCAGACACTAAATGCTGAATATTTCCTGAGCCTCCTCAGAAAACTGGAGGGAAAGCATTCATTTGGAAAGTCTGAAAATTCCAAATGGGAAAAAAACCCCTATAAATATAAAACAATTCAAGACTGCTGCCTCAGAGAATTCCAAAGGACAAAGGCAATCCACTCACAGAAATGCATTTTTCATTTATATTTTTAACCACTGCAAAGGGAAAGAAGCACATTTTATTTAACGTCGAACTCTCAACTCTTAGCATTGAACCCTGTAGAAAACATAAATAGAGCTGAAACTGAGTCCTCCACATTTCAAGCATTGGTCTTCTCACTGCTTGCCATTCTCCAGGGGTGAGGATCAAGCATGGCACTCGAGCATCCATTGTCTGCAGGGTTTGTACAAGAACCTGCTGGGAACTATTGCAGGGTTTACAAAAGCCTGGGGAGCCAAAGGACACCAGGCAGCTCTCAGGGTGCTGCTCCTTCTCAGGAATGCAGAGATACTTGAGAGAACTACAACCAATCTGTGTCCATCCTCTTAACACCAAGGGCACATTTCCACAGAGCTGATATGTTTTCTTCACATTCCTAAGTTTGTCTTTAAGAGAACTTGCTGAGCACAAAATAAGAATTTTCTATCTGTTAACATTTTGCCAATCAAAGCCTTTGTCACTGTCCCAAACCAAAATCCCCAGGAATAACTCCAAATATCGGGCATTTATTTCCAGGAACAACTCCAAATATTGGGTACTTGTTTCCAGGAATAACTCCAGATATTGGGCACTTGTTTGCTCTCTCCTCCTCCCTGTTCCTCTCTTTCTCCACGAGTCCCTTTCCTTCAGATGCAGCACGCGAGCAGGATTACGCTTAATTTAACAAGATCCCTGAAAACAGATTTTTCACTTGGTCCTAAAGCACAACATGCAAAGGCAAAAGGCCAAGTCACAGTCACATGAGAGATTTTAAATGTGAAAGTAGTAAACATAAGGGTAACTTGAAATAAATAGTTTACTTTGAGTCGTTAAGCTGTCTAATTAATTTTTGTTTGACATTATTAGTATATAGCAGCAAGCAGCCATTTAAGCAGCTGCTTAAACACAGATCATACAAATATATGAGTGTAGGCTAATGGAAAGAATGGCATATTTATTTAGATTAAACATTCCTGAATGATTTAAATAAAAAAAAATGCTCAGATCACGAGAACTGTGTGGCTTTCTGAAATATGCTGCAGAAAAACCTGGCTTGGCTGCTTTGCATGAGGGAGAGCAGCAAATGGAACGTGGCGAGTCCAAGCAAGATTGTGAATTTGTTATAAGCTGTTAACAGACCTCATTTGAAAAGACTTACATTAAAAATAATTCCTCAGCTTGCTCCTTTTTTTAAGTACATAACCTTTTTTTTTTATTACTCAGACTAATTTTCATCACCGAAAGGCATTGCAGCTTGCTTTGATGCTGTATAATGCTGCTCCTTTCTGTTAAGTGGTACATAATTATATTCCTCCCCTTCCCCCAGCAGAGATCATAAATTCGTTATCTCCTGACAGCTTCAAACAATTCAGCTTCAAAATGTGCAGGTGAGGCAGATGGGTGAGGAGTCATGTGAAGCTGCTAAGCTCTCAGATGACAGAGGGGGTCTGAGTGTTATTTAGTGCTTAACTCCCAAGCTCTGAGGATCTGAGCAAAGTGTCAGAGCCACCTTTGGTTGCTCCAATATCTGGAGACAATCCACATAAATCTGAGGCAATATCAGCACTCAACCCTCTGACCTTTCAGAGCAGCAGCAGTGTGAACAGACTCACAGAAACTTCACGTGGATCTGCTGTCTCATCATGTTGGCTGATCTTGGGTTTTGAAAGTGAAATAACACAACTGTTGGATGCAACAGCACTTCTCAAATCTGCAGAGAACATTCTAGATCTGGGCAAAATCCAGAGCATGCCTGAGGCTTTCCCACTGTGCCCATGCAGAGCCTGTACAGGCAGGATCAGGGTGCCCAGATCTGTGGGGACCTGTTTTTGTGCACCAGAACAAAAGAGAGAGAGGGGACAGAGGGCTCTCACCTCAGGGAAAGTTCCTTTCCTATTCCCTTCCTTTCCTCAAAGCCCACCCCAAAATGATGGCAGCCAAAGGGGCAATGCAGGACGTGCCAGGTGAGGTTTGCTTGTCACAGACACGTTTTCCGAAAAATCTTTTCCTTAAGATTTTTTTTCTCCTGAGAAGCCTCAGGAACAAAATGTAAACAATGCTTATTTGCTGCTGTGGAATGCAGCAGGTGCATCTGTGATTGGTCTCATGTGGTTGTTTCTAATTAATGGCCAATCACAGTCAGCTGTCCGGACTGTCTCGGTCAGTCACAAGCCTTTGTTATCATTCTTTTCTATTCTTAGCCAGCCTTCTGCTAAAATCCTTTCTCCTATTCTTTTAGTACAGTTTTAATATACTATATATCATAAAATAATAAATCAGCCTTCTGAAACATGGAGTCAGATCCTCACCTCTTCCCTCATGCTAAGACTCCTGCAAACACCATCACATTTGCACACCTGGAAAAGCCAGGCTGGGAGGACCCCGAGTCCTTTCCCAGGGTCCAGGGTTTGGAGCTCCCTGGAGCTGTGTCCTGGTCCCAGCCCAGATGTCCCAGTGCAGCTCCACTCTCACCTCTCCCCCAGCATCATCCCACTGAAATCCCCCTTTACTGGGGATGGCTTTTGCTGCTTTGCTTCTGGGAGCACAGGGAACAACTGATCCCCATCCTCTTTTCACAATCCTTTCGTTAAAGCATCATGTTCCCAGCTGATGCCTTTCCAATTCTTTCAGGGTTTTCTTCCTCCCAGAGCATTTTCTCAAAAGATTTTATTTTTCCCTTATCTACCCTACTCATCACAACTTCACCTTTGCTTTAACTTCCCTTTGACATTTTTTTAAGTGCTCAAATTAGAAGCTAAGTGGGTCTCCATGAGCTCTGAGGGTGAGCTCAGAGCTGGTGCACATTACAAAGGTAACCCCAAACATCCCAGATTAAAAAAATCTGTAAAACACAATCCTGTCATGTTCAAAGTCTGATATAATCCTACACCCTGCTCTAACCCCCAATTCCTTCCCACCTACTAAATTGTCTCTTATTTTAGATTTTTGCTTGTAATAGTTAATAATACATTTCCCTTTTTAATTTGTTCTTCAATGGTTTTAATTCCACACCTTTTTGTAAATATCAGTTTTAATTTCACTACTGCCCTGCAAAATGTTTTTGAAATGCATTTATCCTGAAAACACTAAACTTTGCACACGTTTTTGTATTCTAGAGCCAACCTGTTAGTAAAAAAATGACACATAAGAATCAGAATCTGATGTTATTCTTGAGTGACCCATTCCAAAGAAGGAATGAATGAATAACTGAGAACTCTGAATATTCTTCTGAACTGGCCTAACTGTTTTGCAGTCATTTCGCCTAAATCAGATTTTTCTTCTGCAAATATCCCAACAGACCATGTCAAATGCCCTCCTGAAGCCACATTTTTGTGTCTCCCCTCTTTTGGTATCCCTTGCAGGGCCATACAGGAGGTGGATTCTCAGTAAAACCTGACCACTCTTTAATGGAATCTGTTAAAAACCTATTCGGAATCTTTCCCAATACCCAGTCAGACCCTCTTTACCCTCCTACAAAGCAAAGTAATATTGCTTCCCACCCACCCACAGCATCCAGCTCTCTGGGAATGCTTCCTCCTAACAAATCCTCTGTGTCAAAAGGCACTAAATCATACATTGCTTTCAAGAATTCCTTAAATAGTACAGAACGTGTTCTCACTGTGCCTGACCAAGTGGAATTCTTCTAAATCACCCAAATATTTTCTAGCATGTTCTTACCTTCAGGCATGCAGTGCTATTTTGAAATTGCATCAAGCATCTGATTCTAGATAATCTTTTTTGGATTGGTTAAGGAAATAGATATTCCCTGCTTCAGCTTTGTCCAAATCATCTGCTCCTTTCTTACACTCACCACCTCCTTCTCCGTGGGACTAAAAACAGCAATCACTCTGCTTTGACCAGACAGTGCCCATGGAAAAAATCCCAATTACCCTCTCCAGCCTTTTTAATTGGAGCACAGTTTTCTCAAGTTAATTAACAGCTTGTAGGGAACCAAAACTGTTGAACCTAATTTTGAAGCAGATCACTATAACTCAGAACAACACACACTGTCAGTTAAGTGCCTCTAATATGTTAATTTTGCCTTTTGGCTAACATTGTCTGCAGCTATTTACACTACATTGCCTGAATGAGATTTCAGTTTCTCCTTTTGACAAGCTAATACACACAGAGTTTCTAGAAATATCTGATTTATTTTCTTGAGTATTTTACAGTAATCTCCCATCAGGTCCTAATGCAAATGGTCCCCAGCCATCAGTGTGAATAAACACCCTTTCTCAGGTATCTCTAAAAGTATCCTGAATTTACGAAGCCAAGACAGAAATTTCATGATTAACACAAGTTACTCATGGCCAACAGCAAGAGAGAATTTATTTTTCCTGAAATTCTTACAAGCTGAAAATTCAAGGACCTATGTATCGAAATTACTAAAGTTAATACTGTCAAAGTTCAGGAAGGTTTGTAATTATTCAGAGTGATGGGTCAGAACAATTCATAATCTGTTTTTACCTGCTCATATCACTACTCTGTTGAAAAAAAAAAATACACAAAAGACAGACAAAACCTTAAAATAATGCAGATGGTAATTACAGATTTTTCATACCACTGAACTTTTTCTTTGCTCAGACAAACTGCCCAACAGACAGAAATTCCAGGCAAGAGCACCATTGCAACCCAGTTAATTCATTTAGAAAAGCAGCTCTGAGTGGAGCTCTCAGGGAGCTCCAGATGCAGGCTCTGAACTTTCCCAGGAGTGGGATGGAGCTGCAGCTATTTGAGCAATGTTTGGCACTTCAAACTATTTCTTATCAGAGATAAAAATCAGGGATGCCTCTTTCCTGTCTGCCTTTTGCATCTGACTTCTGAATTTACAGCCTGGAGCCCTTTATCACTTGTACTTCAGTTACAAATCATTTTTCATAAATGCTACAGAATAGTTTTAAATCCTGACAATTTAACTTCATCTGAAGCCTCTCGGATCCTCCCCGGTGAAGGAAGGCTGGAGTCTCATCCTCAGCAAAACCAGAGCCAGCAGAACTGTTGCTGTGCATGGAGCTGAAAATTCATGTTTTCACAAAAAACAGACAATCCAGATCATTATTTTTAAATTATCAATCCAAGGCAAACTGCTCTCGCACTGGCAGTGCAGTGTCAGCTCGTCTCTCCTTTCCACTACAACATTAATTTGGTTCCAAAGGATTGAAGCTCAAGTGCCTCTTCCATGCTGTTCAATATTTTAAATACCAGGGTACGCCCAGTTTTGGGAAATTTATTGAAATAAATAGTATTTGTTCTTTATGCCAAGTTTGGTACCCTGTCTTTAGATGGTTTGAATATCCACTCAGTTATTTTTTGCTGGCTTCTTTGCTAAGGAATGAAACTGAGCTCAGTAACTCTCTTCAGTTTATCTGCACTGAATATACCACCTCACTGTAAAAACAGGCTCTTTAAAATCTGCAATTAAAAACATAATAATAATTTTAAACCCCCCCCCGCCAGCACTTTTTTTCATTTGTTCCAGAACTCATTCCAACTTCTATGCACTCATAATGCATTCCCTGCACAGCAAAAAGTGATGTCCAACCTCAGCAGACTTTTTAAGAGGACAGCTTCAAATTCGGAATCAGACTAACACTTAGCATTTAGTCAGACAAGAAAATCTCTTTTCAAAAGCATTATAAATCTCTTAGAGCGCTTTAGTCTGTGCAGCTGGATTTCTATGGAGAAAGAAAGTCATTATTTATTAGCAAGTTAGATTATAATATATATAATTTGAATTACATTAAATTCCTCCCAATGTAAAATGGTTTTAAAAAAGAGTATTTATCTAGAGTACATAAAGGAATAATCCATGGATTAATTCATGTTCTATGTGCCTTTTCTTGTCCCTTCTGGGTGGATACAGGAGCTGGTTTTAACCAATAACTGGCAGGAGCCTCACAGAGAAAAATCCATTTGCTTAAGCTTCATATTCTGGAATTTGGAGTTTAAAAATGCCATATATTGGTAAGGGTGCTGCTGTGGAAGCCCTCAGGAGTTCTGGGTTTGTACCTCCTGAAGAGGTTTTTGCAAACAGAGCAGTCAGTGATGTGCAGGTGTGGTGGCAGCTCAGGAGCTCCCGTGTCCCCTGCACAGGTGACAGAGGGGTGTCCTGTGCCAGCACTGGATTGTATCCAGGGTCAGAAGTGAAACCTCAGTGGGAAAAGCCTCAGTTCCACCCTGTGACTCTGCAAAGGCTGAAAATAGAAACCCAAAGCATCATCAGGGAGAGGGATCAGCTCAGCGAGCCTGAGGACATGGGGCAGGCACAGTGAAATTGTGCTGCTCACAGCTCTGCTCCTTTCCATCAATCTTTATTTCCAGCTGCATGAAATCCCCAGAAGCACATAAAATATTTTAGGACTCTCTCTTCCAGACTGTCAGAAACAAGAGGAGAAAAGAGAAATGCCTCTAAACAGATTTTCAGGATAAAAACCATCAAATACATGATTGACTACAAACTATAATACTTTATGATCTTCCCCTACAGCTTCCCAGCAGGAGCTATGATAATGCTGTTTCCTTTTGAACTTCACTGGGTTGGAACCTCACAGTGAATGCAGCTGCAAGGGTTGGAAATACAAATCCATCCTCCCACCCCTGCATTACTCAATAACCTCAGTGGGGACAGAAAATGGATCCCAAATTCTTCCTCCTGGCCTCGAGGGTTGAGCAGCCAGAACACCCCCAGGTTGTCTGCAAGGCTGTGTGTGTGATTATCAGTTTGGTGAGAAGTTTATAACTCACAGGATAAGGCTCCTGAATCCTGAGATAAACTGCAAAAGGGAAACACTGAGCAAACAGAAAATAGATCTTATGGTTTCAATGGGAGCCTCAACAAATGGGCATTCCTCTTGAACAGAAATCCACTGGAAATGAGGAAGCACATGAGAGAAATGGCTCAAGACACAGAAACACGGGACAAAAATCAATGCAGAAGATCAAAATCAATGAAGAAAATCATTGAGAACACCCAGTCTGACAGCAAAACCTCATGGTCATCTTTGGTGAAGATCTGGAGATTATGGGTCTACTGATCCTTTTAATGTCTTGCAATGAATAGAAAAACACTGAAAACACTGCTCTTACCAAATCTGAGCTGGAGCAGAAAAAAAAAGGCAGGAGAGAGTTGAGGAGGGATCCTGGCCTGATGCTATGAGCAGTTTGTGCACAGCCCTGCCAGGTGTAAACTTCACTTGAGTTTAACCCTGACACACTCAAAACACTTCTAACATTTCAGAAGCGCATTGAAATAAGCATAGACACAGAAAACTCAGTCAAAAGGCACCCTCAGCTGCCTCAAAAATAATTTATAAACCTTCTGATGATTATTGCAAGTGATTTAAATGGACAACCAAAAGTAATTAACTGGCAGGTATAGAAGTGTCTCCAAAGAGAGCCAGTGCTGTGTCAAACTGTGAATCATTACATTTGTTTAGGTCAGAAAGTCCTTTACACCTCCATGAATGTTCTATTGTTGTTCAAATACAAATACACAGACATTGCAAGCCACAATTTCCCCCATTTTATGCAAATAAAGAGATCAATGGAATGTGATACAGAAAATGAGAAAAATGGGCTTCCCTTTTAGCGCCTGAACAAAGGATTTGGTGCCCAAGGACAGGAATCCCAATATTTACACCCTCAATCATTTAATAGCTGAGCATCAGGGAGAGATTTGAAGCTACAGATCCCAAAAAAAAAAAGGAACACTCAAAATCTAATTTTGCCATATATAAGGACTTGAAAACCAACCAAATCCTGTTACCATAAATCCAGCCAGAGATGTCCAGGAGAAACCAAGCTAGGCAGTCCAAGTTGTTCATTTAATAGCAAACTGACTTCACAGAGCACATTTCACTTCACCGTAATGTGGCAAAACTCAAAGATAAATCTGGATATTGTTAGCAAAAAGACCATTAAAACCTGATGAAGAAAAAGCTAAAATTTCTTCTTTTCTTACAAAGCAAATGGGTTTTTTTTTCCTCCTGAACTGGCCAGGTTCAGGCTGGACTACAGTTTTCCTCAGGTGGAGCATGCAGAGAGCGCAGACATCCATCCCAGGGTATTTGGGATTAATTCCCAGTGCTCCTGCAGCTGCCAGCGGAGCCAAGGGAGTGACAGCAGATGACGAGCAGGGAGAGGGTGAGGCAGGAGCAGGGGAAGCCAGGGATCACATTACACACATCCTGACAGCATCAAAGCATCAGGTGCAAACCTACACAAGCACAAATTGCACACACAGCCTGGCACCACTGCCAAGCACGAGGCAAGTAAATATTTGACAATTTGAAATGACAGCCTGTGAAACAGAAGAGTATCTGAACCAAACGCAGCAAAGCCCCTCTAATTTCATTGATAATGAAGGGAGGAAAATCACTGTTTAAATTACTGTAGGCAGAAATGGTTGCCATAATTTAAATCCTGTAACCCTAGTCCTTGCCAGAAGGCTGGCAAAAAATTCTACATTCATGATTTTCCCGATAAAATATTTCCGGCCTTTTACCCTGAACTATTTCAGTTCAACAGCACCTAATTCCAAGAATTTTCAAAGCCCACAGTCTGTTTGTCCCAGCATGCAGTGACTTGAGCTTGTGATGGGAAATGCAAGAGGGGGAAGGAGCACGAGGTGCCTTCACATTAATTCAGTGCTTGAAAATAATTGAGCCAAGCAGAACTCAAAGTACAGAAGTTTCCTCTGTTGTCTCTTGATTGTGGGGTAAGAGCAGCTATAACATCCACAATGATACCAGTGCTTGAGCTGAGGTTATGAAATCCCACATGGATTCAGTACCAAACACACTTTTGGGAAGGGTAAGGAAGATTACAGGCACTTTTCTCACCTTTTCTTAGGGGAATTTGTTAATGCACAAAAGATAAGACAGTGCTATGGAAATCTTAGCAAAACACAGTGCCAAGAATTAAAGTTCATTAAATGGTGGGAGATTTTTCAGAAGTTCAGGAAAAATTTCCTCTCAAAATAGCTGATTTTGATGAACCCCACAGAATTCCAGACACATTCTCTTCAGCACAATCCCCATTCCAATCCCACTAAAATGGTGGGAAACTCTCACGTCACAGGCTGAATTTTACAGAATTATTGAACTAAGAGACATTAAAGAAATGGATCCTAGAGCACAGTCTGGGTGAAAAGGCTCTTTTTTCCTCCAGTGTAATTGGAAATACAAGCAAAGACACAATTATGTGCTTGTCAGCACCTCTCCAGTCAGAGGCATCACTCCCCATTGTTCACAGAAGGGAATCACCAGCAGCACCTGTAACCCTGTCACTGCTCATTCTGTCAAATCCAAGGGAATATTCCCCCAGAAACAACAGGCTCCTTCCAAGAATTATGGAATAATGGCAAGCCACTGATGCTCTGTGGAATGAGAAATAATTTCCAAAAGACAAGGGGGGGAAAATGGGACAGAGAAAAGCATCAAGATCCTTCACATCATCCCCTGCTTCCTGTTTAGTATTCACCACACCAGGGTCCCTAAATGCCTATCAGAAATATGTACATCAAATTAGAGCCTCCAATTAACACTTCATACCTAAGTGAAGCCAGCACAGAAAATGCATTTTCATCTGTGAAAGGAGGAAAACTTCCTTCCATATTGCTGAAGAGGAGGTTGCAGCATCCTCCATATCCAAAAAAAACCTCATCTGAATTGTAACACAGAATTAAAACGTTCTGTGGAGAGGAATTTAAACCTCCTTTATTGAGTTTTAAATAAAAATACCTGGGAAATATGCCAGGTCTTTAAAATATCTTACAATGTAAGAATGTGGGGCAAAACCAGACAGAAAAAAAATTTAAAAGTACTATTTTACAATCATTTAAGAACAGATTGGTGAAATTAAGTTTATCTGATGGAGCATGTTTTGCAGCTATTTGGTTTAGATGCTCTTAATTAATAAAAAAAAATATTTATGCAACTGATTCTTAACCAGTCAAGGAAGATAAACTGAAGAATTCTCAGCAAGGCAAATTCTGCAGACTGGAGGTTGCCAATCAGATTTCAGGTGCAAGGCACAAACCCAGGGGAAAATCCAAATGTTCACAAAAGTCACATTCCTCTGTACTAAACATTATTCTAAACATTATTTCTCATTGAATCTGAAGCACTCCAAGAGTGGTTAGATTTTGAAAAAACAATTTAAAAATTCAAACAAAGCAGCCCAGGACACTGAATATCCCTAAAAGACAAAAAAGTTCTACCTGATTAAACCAAAGAGTATCAGGAGGATTTGGAAGAACACACTGGATCTATTTCTGACTGCTTTAAAATTAAAGATTCAAATTATACTTGAAAAATATTTTCAGATTGGAGGTATTTCAGCAATATTCTCCATGTACACCCTCCCCAGTGAACACTGAGCACTGCCCTCTGTACCACAGGCACTGTGTGAAACCACAGGTTCCCTTCCAGCTCCCCAAATCCCAATCCCACAGGAAATCAGGAGACAGCATTCAATACCAATTAAGCCAATTAAAAACCATCAGGGTCTTCATGTTAGTGAACTTACTCTGTGTTTTGAGAAATCAGGAGGGATGGCACAGGGCTGGATTTAATGCCATATCTGTACAGTCCCCAGAGCAGCAAGACCCACTATTTACCAAAAATTTCAATTTTGCCCCCTCACTCATCAAACTTGGAAAGGAAATATTTTTTTTTTTTAAAGAAAATAAATAAAAAATGTTACCAGACCTTTATAGCTAGTAAGAAAATAAAATATATCTTGTTTGGCCTTGTAAGTGTCTTGTCTATGAGACAAAAATTATTGCTTCTGTGGTTTTTCTACCAGGTTGGTTTCTAAGTGACTGAGGTCACAACTTCTTACTCATTCTGGAATCAGCTTTTCAATTTTTGCCTTCAGCAAGCTCCCAAGAGCTCTGCTTGGTTTCCATGCCCTCAATCTCTCCCTTTAAAATGGAAATCAGCTTGGAATTTCAGCCTTCCCTGTGACACAGGCAGGACCATCCCAACATGCCAACAGAATCATTATTAAACACAAGATGCTGGCTGCTCACACAGGGATGCAGCTTTAGCTCTCATTTTCCAAGCTTTATGAGCTATACTAGAAAAAGGGAATTATGGTTTAAATTTCAATTTAAAATTAAATTTTAGCAACCACCAGTGACAAATCTGTTCTCACCTCCATGTGTTCCTGAGCACATCCATGTGTAATTCAGGAGCTGGGACTCTTTGTGACCTCTGCTCCTTCAGCAGAAATGCCCTGGCTCACTGAATCACTCTGAGATCTTTAACAAACAAAGTTCTCTGTTATCCCAGCTCAGGGAGAGCAGCAGAGGGGAAATGCCCGCAGGAATTGTCTGCAGTGTCCCAGCTGCACTGAAGTTCCTCCTCTGGCCTTGGCAGAGCTGGCACTGCCCTTCAGCCCTTCTCTCCCACCCCTAAGGACACTTTACACGGGGTCAGCCAGGAAAACAGCCCCGTGGGGGTGGCACGATGGAAGCAGGAGCTGAGAAAGATTTAAAATTGATGCTCTCCAAGTCTCCCACGAGCACATCCTCAGGATCTGAGTAGGAGACTACTCTGCTAAAATGACGTCGAAAGCTCAGGCTCAGAATTAAAACGGGTGTAATAAATGGCTGCCCTCGTGCCAGATAGCTCCTTATAACCACAATAAATCTGCCATTATTGTCATGTTGCCCTGTGATGGAGAAGCAGCTGAGCCCCATCACACCCAGCTCAAACAGGGGTTTCTCCAGGGGCTATGGTTCATCAGCCCCCATCCCCTGCACACTCCAGGACACACAGCAACTCAGAACCTTCCACTGAAGGCTGAAATCCCTTCACACTCCAGGAGGTCAAATTAAAGTCAGTCATTTGTACAAATCCTGCAGCAGGCAGGCAGAGAGTGGCTGCCTGTTAATTAAAATGAATGGCTGTGTGGGCAGGGGGAGCAGAGCTGAGCACAGCAGGCAGCACAACGTCCCCTCCACTGCCACCAAGGGACACAGCATCAGGATTTCCCCTCAAGGGAGGCAGGACAGCAAGAAAAGCAATGTTCAGTCACAGCAACCTTCAGGAAACACCAAAATCCCACCCAGCAGCACTGGGAACTGCTCACCCTGGCCAGGCTGTGCACTGTAAGGCTAAATTAATCTTAATTTCAGGACACTTTTCTCTGCAATGGCAATAAAAGCAGATTTTAGTAATTTCCAGGTGTAGTTTGCATGCCAAGGTGTGAAAGCCACCACAGAACTGCAATATTTTTTTAAAGGATGCAGAATTAATGCAAATTTTTATAACTATGCAACCTGTGGTTGGGAGGTAAACTTCCAGCACACCTTGGCAAATCATCCTTGTGATCTTCCTTAACTCTGACCCCCATTCCATTCTAAATTCCATTTTGCTTCTCAGCCTTATTTCAGAAGCATGTGAGGAAAATCTCTTCATTTTCTTAGGGTGCAGTTGATCACTTCATTAAACCTGCAGGGTTGGCACTGTCCTGTTTCTCAGGCGTTTTAGCATCCCTAAAATTCAATGATGCAGAGTCAGAGAGAAACGCTGCAGGACACCATCTAGGGCCAAGGAAATGCCCTGCAGGTGCTTTTGCTCAAGCCTGACCTTCTTGGTAGCTTTGCCACCACTCCCAGGTGGGATGGAAAGTGGCAGTGCCATCACAGGTCACTGACCTTGTCTCTGGGAGCTCCATATTCCCATTTAGGGTTGAATATTCAGCTTTCTCTGGGGTTTGTGGAGGGTTAGCAGCTGCTGGCTCTTTGAAGTATCTACCACAGCAGAAGGGACAGAAATGGATGGTGTCTCATGAGGGAGAATCCAGCAACCCTTAACACTGAGCAAGAAACAGAGACTCTCACTGGGCAATTTCTGTTGGCCAAACTGATTTTATCACAAATCATGGAATGGTTTTGGTTGGAAAAGACCTTAAAAATCAGCTTATTCCATCCTTAAAAATCAGCTTATTCCATCCCCTGCCATGGGCAGGGACCCCTTTCACTATCCCAGGGTGCTCCCAGCCCTATTCAGCCTGGCCTTGGGCACTGCCAGGGATCCAAGGGCACTCACAGCTTCTCTGGGCACCCTCATTGGGAAGGATTTATTCCCAATATCCACTCTTAACTTATTCCCTGCCACTGTGAAGCCATTTTCCCTGTCCTGTCACTCCAGACTCTTATAAAAAGCCCATCTTTCTTGTTGGCTCCATCAGGGCACAATTCAGTCACCCCTAAACTTCTCCTCTCCAGGCTGAACAAACCCAATTCTTGCCCTATTTTGAACTAAGCATTAAAAGCACCATTAAATTAAGTGAATAAAACAAGAAGAAATGCAAGCAATACAAATTCTTCTCCTCCAAACTTACTGCAGCATACAGGCTCTGCTTGCACACAGCCATCTGTCAAGCCTCAGAGTACAATCTTTGGGCTTAACATGGTCCACCCAAAGATAAGTTTAATTATGACAGAATAAATCAAGCATATCTGTTAAAGGGGGAAAAAATATATCAGAAAAAAAGAGTTATTTTTTCCTACTGAAAAAATAGCTCTGGATGGATATATCAACTGCACAGCCCTGCAACCTCCTCCACCTCAACTGCAGTGCTGGCAGCAGGATAAAGGTTCTCAGCTAAAGCAGCAGATTCTGTCACTGCAAGGCTTGCTTTGATTTGGATCATGAAAAGGAGTTTGATCCAATGGTCAGTGAAAGGGCAGCATTACCATATTACAACAGCTCCAGCCACATTTCTCCATCTCAACAGGAATAAACACAAATCTTGCCTCGCATCTCAGACTCAGCTATGGCAAGTTATCATGTTCTGCATTCTTCACTTGCATCCACCAAGGGCTCAGGCATACCAGGAAGATTCAAGCTGTCAAAATGCTGGAGTAAAGGAACAGGTTTTTCTGAGGAAAATATCATAAGACGTCTAAAAGCCTTAAAGAAAAATGCATCTTTGTTTATTTCTTCCATATTTAAAACAATAAAACAAAGCAACCAACCACAATCCTCTCTATGTAACGCTTGACCTTGATGAATAATTCCCATTTCAGAAATAAAGAGGAAAAAACAGTGAAAAGATTGCCTGATCACCTAATAATTGTCTCTGTAAATCCCTACCAGTGTGGCTGCATGATCCCAGCAATGTTCATTAATGTCAAACACAGGTCTGGGAGCACAAGTGGAGGGTAAGGAAGAATTAAATCCATTTAGTTGTGCTGTGCATATTCTGATGAATGTTTTTAAAGAAGCTAAACAGTGCAGAGGTCAGTCAGAAATAAACAGAACATTAAGTAAATAACCTCTTAAAATAATAAGATAGATGAATTTATTTAAAATAAAGTTTAAAATAGATGGCTTTTCTGACTACTGCACTTGCTTTCCCTGGCAAAGGAAATGGGAATAATTAATGGATTTGGCTGCTTCTCCCCAGGGACAAAGATAATCAGTCTGTGGGGGAAGGCCTTTATCTAGCACAGAGATAGTGCAGGAACAGCAGGAGGAAGAGGGGGGAGAGGTGTTGGAGATCTTTTCCTGGCACACCTTCAGAGCTGTTATCAGCCCTTGCTGCTTAAACTAACTCAGTTCCAGGTATCTGAAATGCTGAAACGCTGCCAACAGAAATATTCTTTCTTTTCTGAACCAGAATGAAAGGGGGGTGTCCCCATTGTTATTACAACAAGCAAAACCTCAGAATTAATCCAGGAGCACTAAACAGACTCCTTGTTCCTTTCTAGCAAATGCAGGTCTTGAAAGCTCTTGAAGGACCTTTTTTATTTTTTATTCATGTATTACTGGAAGGTGTTCCTGCCTGTGGCAGGGGGTTGGAACCAGATGATCTTTTCTGGTCCCTTCCAAACCAAACCCCTCCACAATTCTGTGCAGTTACAGTAGGAGTGCAATCATTGCCTGACAACACAAACTGCAGGTTCATCAGAATTAAATGGGTTTGGGTTTCAGTTATTTATTTTACAATAGCTCGGTTCATTGTCTACTCCACAGCTGAGTAGTTCTTGAAACACAAACCTCTTTTTCAGTGCACAAGAGATGCAAGTTAATTCATCCCTGCAGGCAGGGAGCAGTGTGACTGAGAGCTCCAACCTGCCCACCTCTTCTAGAGCCCCAAAATCTGCACAAACCTCTAGGAATGATCATTTCAGAAACCTCATTCTCAACAATTCTTCCAATGGCTTGACCTTGTCTTCAATTTCAAGATTGACATTGTCTTCATTTTCTGGAGCAAACTAACAGCAACTATTTTTTTCCCCAAAAAAAATCTTCATTATTTAGGATTAAATAAAATAATTCCATCAGCCCAAAATGAGCTCAAAATTCACCCTTCATGTTTGTGATAATCTGGCAGAAAAAGAGGAACATGAAAGAAGGTGGTGGGGTTTTTAATACATTCTTAGATAATCACATGGCATTGCTCAAAATAGCATGAGTTGAAAACCTCTGAGAACACACAGGAACTCACAGCTTTCCCAAAGTCATTTTAAGAAAAAAAATAAAATACCTTGAAAGGAATCAGATTCTCCAGGAATGCAGAGACCTCCTTACTTGGAGGAGGATAGAACTGAGCTTATTAAAAATCCCTGTACAAGTGGCCTGGAAGCCAACCAGGAGAGCTACAAGTGGCTGAACAAACACCACCATAAGGAGCCTAGATTTTCACAGGAAGTAAAACACTTCTGATCTCCTTTCCAAATTACCATCTAGCTTTCCCTTGTGAGCTGGGGGGAGTAGAGTGTGACAGTATTTCATCTATCACCAGAAATAATCTGGATTCCCACTGTCAATCACATGGTGCTGATTAACTCAAATTATTTCAAATCAGCACAAACAAATGAAAAGCTCCTAAAAAAAAAATCTAGTCCTACTGGTTTGTCAGAAATATGGTGACTTAGACTAATGTGGAAAAGAAAACAGACACATGATCTGCCTGATGTAAACAAGAGTTTACTCAGGAAAGGTCAAGTCCTCACCTCGCACAGTTATGAGAACCAGCAATGGCTGAAAGCTCCATAAAATTTTTGGAAAGAAAACAAAATGGGAAGAGGGGTTGTTCTCTGGTGCTTAGTCTCTATCACAAGGTCAATTCTGCAGGAAAACAAGCAGAAAGCAAACAAGTGCTCAGCGACACATTCTTAATCAATCCAAAATACAAAATCTATCCTTGTCATCTCCCTTATCTCTGACCCCCGTTTGATACTAAACATTTTGCTTCTCAGCCTTATGTCAGAAGCATGTGAGGAAAATCTCTTCATTTTCTTAAGGTGCAGTTGATCACTTCATTAAACCTATTGTCTCCAACTCTTTCAGGAGCAGATAAATTATTTAGCAGCAGGCAGCTAAAAATCAAAGTTTGGTTTAACATTTATTCTTGCAGTACATCATAACTACATGCTCAAAGCTCCCTGACTTTCCAGTGAATGTTTCAGCAATTAAATTCCAAATTACACCTACTTTTCTTCCTTTTTAGAAGTAATTAGAACATGAGGAAAATATTCTAAGTAAAATAAAATTTCAAGTCAAGATCTCGACATGAATAAATTGGTTCATTTGGGGCTAGAGAGAAAATTGATTTCTGACCTACATAAGAATGAGTTCTGGACAGGATTGTCAAACCGCCCTGATAAAATTCCTGCTGTCAGCAGAGTGATTACACCAAGCAGTGTGCAATAGTGGATATGATTTATATTCCCCAAGCACACCAGGGTTTATGTCCCTGCTCTGGTCCTTCCTACCCTTTCCCACATGGAATTGTCTCAGTGACAGCACTGCTGGGGCACAGCTGCAGAGACTCCAGCTGCCCACAGGGACAAGGGGAAAATAAAGTTGCAGGGTTGAAATAAAGTGGCTGGGTTAAAATAAAGGGGCTGGGTTAAAATAAAGGGGCTTGTACAGGTGGGAACATCCTGAGCAATGCAGCCTGTCCCTGTCACACACCTGCACACCCTGGGCACTGCAGCCTGTCCCTGTCACACACCTGCACACCCTGGGCCCTGCAGCCTGGGCAGGTCACACACCTGCACACCCTGGGCCCTGCAGCCTGGGCAGGTCACACACCTGCACACCCTGGACCCTGCAGCCTGTCCCTGTCACACACCTGCACACCCTGGACCCTGCAGCCTGTCCCTGTCACACACCTGCACACCCTGGGCACTGCAGCCTGTCCCTGTCACACACCTGCACACCCTGGGCACTGCAGCCTGGCCCTGTCACACACCTGCACACCCTGGGCACTGCAGCCTGTCCCTGTCACACACCTGCACACCCAAAGCCAAGGAAGCACCAAGTGTCCATCAGAGCAGCTGCTGCTCCACAGCACCAACCAGACATTGTTCACTGAATAAACTGAAGGTGCATTGCATGAAATCTGGAAAAATGTTATTATTACACCCTCAGCACCATTTTACCTTCTGGGCTGAAAGCAGCCGAAAAACTCATTGGAAACCATTCCCTTCCCAGGACCGAAATCATCTGGATTTAATGGGCAGCTCAGTCATCATTAAGTGCTTTATGAAACTTGGAAGGGCAGGGACAAAGTTCAGCTCAAACAACCATTCATCTCCTCCTAAGCTGGGTAAATATTCCATTGACCCAGCTGTGCTCAGGTCCCACTTGCTGCACTCCCTGGAACACCCACAGGAGCTGCAGCTCCCACATCCCATCCTCGTTTTCCATAGCCAGGAAATGCACACACATCCAAAACAGGAGCAGGAGAGGGCACAGAACCCTGGAGTTCAGTGGCTGCAGGAGATCCCTGGGCAGGAGAAGTGCAGAGGGCAGCAGGCACATCCCAGCACGTCCTCTAGGCTTTTGGGGCAAGATTTAATATACACACCATGACAAAGGAAACTCTCTCAGCACACTAAACAACTGATGTGGAGCTCTCACCTGGCAAAAATTCCACATCAAACTAAAAATTGTTTGATACATTTCAGTTGTAATGAAAGCACAAAAAATTGAGTATTTGATATTGGATTTAGAGCACTTAAATTACACAGGAAAATTAATGGCAAAATACAAAGTCATTTTCAGAGTAACAAAATCATTACCACTCCCCCCTTTAATTTTTATTCTTTTTTCCCTGTCTTCCTGCCATCCCAGGCTTTTTAACAGACATTTCATGTCACATTTTAAACAATATACTTAGGCTGACAGTTTTGTGAAAACTGAAATAATTAATTGCTGGCTATTGGAAATAAACTTTGTTGGAATTTACTACCACATTTGGAAATAACTGTGTATGACCTTTGGTTGATGTCCAGCAGATATTCCAGAACCATCAACCCCTCTCTTTGAATCTCCAATGCTTTTCTGCTGCCTCATTTCTCATCTTGATACTACAGAAAATAAAGCAAATAAAGAAATCACTTCCCATCTCTAATCTAGTGTTAATAATTTAGTGTTTTATTTCACTAAAACACTACTAGTTTGGATCAAAGAAATTACTATGAGAGTCTTAAAATGTTCTCCTTTTTTCCCCCTTACATTTCCAATATTCTGAGTCTGTTAAGTGAAATTACTCTGTGGCCTTCAGCCATTCCCACGTGAACATCAACCCATGGGAAGAACCAAATTCAGCCACACTTAGGGATACTCCACCTTTCCAAGAGCGTTGGAGATCAGCCATTAATGTAACAGGTGTCACCAGCACAAATATTATCTGCCATTTACTAACACATCACAAATTATTTGGCCAGCTTGCCAGAGAGCTCCTGTGATCTACCACAAAATCCCCAAAGATTGAGCATCAGCAGATTGGGGGCAAAAAATACGCAAAATACAAATGAGCACAAAATACTCATAGACATTAGAGCCAAACAGTTTGGCTCTAATCCAGCAAAGCATTTAATTATTATGAGACAATCTATTGCTAAGCATGACTTCAGCACTTCCATAAATATCTATTTTTAGTGCCTACTTTTTAATTTCCAGGAATAATTAAGCAGTTGACTTCAAAATAAAAAAAAAACATTTACAAATCTGATATTATTATCATAATTATTTCTTCCAAACACAGGTTCAGGAATTGCAAAGCTTTGGGATCCACGGGCAGGTTTTGAGTGGTGGTTTGATTTAGGGGTTTTTGTGGTTACTTTTCCTCCCCACAAAATAATTCCCAATTCCACACAGCCAGTAAGACACATCTCTCAAGTCAAATTAAAAAAAGCCAAATCTATTTCGGTACAAGTTTATTCAGAGTGTCAGTGGCTACAGGTACTTATTTGGAAAGCTCTCCTACTGCATTAAATTTCCTGGGAAAATTACCATGTTAAGGCTGAGAAAAGCTCAGCAGAGCAGCCCACCTCTCTCTATATATACATCTCTCCATGGCCCATCAGAAATGAAGACAACTTCCAAGTCAGGATGCAGAAGCCTGTGCTATATGCAGCTCTTCCTTGCTGCCTGCTGCATGCAAATGCTATGGCTATTCTCTATTAATATTTCCAATTACCATATGACCTATTATTCTGACAGCTCAGCAAAAGGCTGAAGGACCAACAACAGCAAAAAAAAAAAAAAAAAAAAAAAAAAAAAAAAAAAACAAACCACAAAACAAAGGGGGGAAAAAATAAAAACAAAACAATGATTCCTGTACTATTGGCAAAGGCTCTCTCTTGGTATTTCATTGTTTCTTCTACTCTACATTTAAACAATTCCAGGGTTCTGCTCTGCTGAAGCTTCCACCAATCATTGTTACAGCACTGCTTAAATAACAATTCTGCCTCTACAACAGAGCAGAAGTATCATTATTTTATATGAAAGCCCTATCATAAGAAAGATAAAAACCTCTATGGTTTTCTATTAAGTGTAACTCCAAATAAAACAAATTTTTATCTATTTATTTGTGTCCATATATATAAAGGCACATTCCCATGACAAGGTTTCAGAATGTTTCTTTCCAAAGCCACACCTGGAGGAGCCTGGCACACACCAGGCCATGAACACACATAATTCACAGCCAGGAATGTTCCAGAAAGCCAATACCCATTCTCTTGGTTCTTTAGCCCCAGATCTATTTTGGTTTGGGGTTTTTTTAAACCTCTTTCACAGACAATGTTTCAGACACCATCTTGCTTCATAATGAAGACCTGAATTGCAGACAAAGCAAAAGCAGCAAAGCAGAACAAACAGCTTTGATTATCTTCTTCAAATATTGTTATGTTGGCATAAAAGTGTTTGGCTCTCACAATGCCTTTTTTTATTGTTTGAAACATGAATGGGTTCAGAGGAGCAGCAGCACAATGAGGACGATTCAGGACCTGTTTCACAGAGACACAAATGCATTGTCAGAGCAAACATTGATTTCTGCATTCACAGAGCAGAGGTTGAGCGGGAGCCCTCACTGCAGACACCTCCCCAGCCCACAGCAGCCACCACCACTATTCCTCCAGCAAGAAATCAGCTCAAAAGGAAAAACCAACAAAAAAAACTCCAAAAAACTTGCCTATATATATACACACACACAAAATGATGTTGTCTCCTGAATATTTATTCTGTCAGCACACACAGTTTAAAACAACAATCCCATAAAACAGCAGGCATTTGCTTTTCTGGCTGAGACGGATCCAACAAAAGCAGGAAAAAGAACTTCTCAATTTAAAAAATACTGCACAACTGGTACCATTAAATTTGTTTATTAGAAGTCTTTGAGGGATTAACAGGGAGGGAAGTACCAGGCCAAAATTCACAAGAACATTATAAACGTGTCAATTGTATTTTGCATTCTTCTGCCACTCATTTATTCAAGAATGCAAGAGGAAAAAATGGTCTTTGACTAGGGCATTACATCTAAATAACAACAAAAAAAAAATCCATTTTAAAGGTGTTTTCTCTCTTGATTAACCAGCTTTCCTTTATATGGTGTGTGCCAGTTTAATCCTACCAGTTTGCCTCAACAGCTTTCTAAAATAATTCTGCTCCTTGCTCAAGAAGAGCTCAGTGAGTATCACACGTTCCCCGCAGTGCCCTTGAAATAGAGCCTTGCTATTCCATCTGAGCAGGAAACCCAGAATATCAAAGATCCTAAACTGCAAGGGAAAAGCAAACACTTGGGTTTGCACCACTCTGATCCAAGGGAAAAGGGAGAGCTTTGAACAGCATCAAAGGGATCCTGATGATCTCTTGCCACTCAGAATCTTCAGGCAACTGAAGTGAGCACATTTTAAACAATTTTTGGTGTTTTAATGCTCATTCCAGAAATGGGCAGGTGACAATTATGTGACCCTGGAGCACTGAGAGATGGACCCAGAGCCCAGGGAAGATGTGGAAGTGGAAATTGCAGACAGAGCTTTGCCAACCATTCACCTGCAGTGCTTCTCCCCTGCTCTACAACCAGAACGTTGCTTCCTAAAATAAAAACACAACCCCCAGCATAACAAACCTTCCCCATGTCCATCTGCCATTCTCACACTTGAGGCCAGAGAGGAGTTCAAATACAATACTCAGTAAAACACAGCTAAACCTCTCCTAATCCAAAGTGTCTCTCTCTAATTCTCCTTCAAGGATTTATGTGTGCTCACTGAGGAAAAATAAAGAAGCATCCATGTAGCACAATTATCTTAAATATCAGTTACCATCCCCAAAATGTACTACTACTGAAACTTGACATTTCCAGGAAGGAAACTGCTTAACTAAAATTGTTCAGCTGAAATATATACACTGTCAATACAACAAGTTCTCTGCTCTGGGAAGATGCCAATTCAATTCAATCATACACTGCTCCACTGCTGCAGGAGAGTCTTTATTTTCCTAGGGAAACAGGAAATAAATAAGCTGAAAGCTCATCTTTAAAGTGTTGCTGGAATTCCTGTATCTAGTTCCCTGACTATGAGCTCTGTCCCATCTCACCAGTCCTGATTCCACTCCGCTGTTGGAAATCCCATTTGTTAGAGACATCTGACAGAACATTATTCACCCACATTCATTTTTTAACTTCCACTGTGCTTTACAAAAAGAGTAAGTAGATTTTGACAAGGGATGAGATGGCACATCTATTGATCCAACACACAGGTCCACTCCTCTTTAGTCTTCTCCATTCATAAGAAATCTTTTCTAGTCTCAATTTTTTTTTACAAGTGAGCTTCAGAAAGAAAGATTTTAAACAATTGCCTTGTCATACTTCATGCACACTTGTAGAGATTTTCTATACATGACATTCCTTTCTACAAGGGATTTTGAAGACATGGGGGTTTTTCCTACATGAAATAGTACAAGCAGGTCACTCAGTCAAACTCTAAGACATGAGGTCAGAAAATAAAATATTTTGAGCTTTGTAGTCCAATAATGATTACTGAGAGCTGGTCAAAACAAAATGCTGATGTTACAGGCAGAAATAGCAAAACTCTAAACAAGAAAGGTGATCCAGCTTCTCCAGTGACAGAACCCTCCACGTGTAAAGCAGCTGGAAATTTACTGCCTGCTGGTTTGGAACCTGAGGAGTTCCCACCACAGCTGACTTTGGCATTTTCATCCCATTGACAACACTGTGGCTAAACAGTTACCAAACACAAAAGTACAGGCACACAGATTGGCCCTCCCAAAAGAGTCTGTGCCAAAACACCTTTTTAACAATACACACAAAAGACTTAAAACTTGGCAGGAGAACATAAGGAAAAGGTGAACATTTCTATTCAAATGTCCAAAACCCCAAGAATATTCATTATTCCATGATAGAAAGAGAAGCAATAAAGAAGTGGAAATTAGTTAAACAATGCACAGGCTGCAGCCAATTACCTCTCCAAAATGAGTTAGCAGCATCTATTATATTTTATGTTAATATGCATTTTCTTCCAGCAGTTCCTAACTCCACTCAATGTCAAAGCTTTCCCAGCATCTCAACCAAGCACCACAAGAAAAATATGCACATTACTACGAGTATTTCTTTGCTCATTCTCAAAAGAACATGGCCAGGTGCAGTCTGTGAAGCAATTCAACATGCTGAGCCCTTCCCTTAAATTCTCATTTCCCACTGCCTACCTCAGCACCAGAATTGTCCACAGAAAATCATCCCACAGTTCTAGCAGCCTTTCATAGCAGGTATTACCATCTTAAAAACTCTTGTAGGGATAAAAAAAAATAACAACAAATAAAGAAAGAATAAAATATTTACAAAGGTATCCTTTCACTGCTGTGAATTTTTAATCACTGAATAATAATGCAGGTCCTAAAAAGCATTGCCTGACAAATGATCGCTGCCCACTACAGAGCCTCTCAAGTGTCACATCTGTTAAAATTTCATGGAGGCAAAAGTTTTAATGATGGCTGAAAAATATCTAATTTTGAACACCAAGATTAAACTGAAAAAGAAAAACATTATGAAGAAATTTGGAAAAAATAATAATTTGGAAAAGAGGGTGGATAAAATCCAAAGCCTCAATAAGTGGGTATTACAAAAGAACTGATGGAGATATCCATTGGTGACCTACAACTCCAGCACCAGAGCTGCCATCCTGCAGCACAGCAGCAGAACTCTTCATGCAGAGCCTGCTGGCACCAGCTCCTGCTGCAGAACCAGCTGGAGCTCTGTCTGTCCACAGGGACAGCCTTCCCTCAAAGACATTTGTTTGTCTCAGCCACTCCTGGCACTAAAACTGAAATCAAGGACTTTGTGATGGATGGTCACAGGCTGGGAGAGCTGGGGGTGCTCACCTGGAGGGGAGAAGGCTTCAGGGAGAGCTCAGAGCCCCTCCAGGGCCTGAGGGACAGGGGACAAGGGATGGAGGGACAGGGCACAGGGAATGGCTCCCACTGCCAGAGGGCAGTGGTGGATGGGACATTGGGAAGGAATTCATGGTAGAAAGGTGCTGAGGCCCTGGCACAGGGTGCCCAGAGCAGCTATGGCTGCCCCTGGATTCCTGGTGGTGCCCAAGGCCAGGTTGGACAGGGCTTGGAGCAGCCTGGGACAGTGGAAGGTGTCCCTGCCATGGCAGGGGTGCAATGAGATGAAGATTCCCTTTCAATCCAAACTATTCAAGGACTGATAGCCTCACCTGGGCCTGAAGGGGCTCCAGGAGAGCTGGAGAGGGACTGGGGACAAGGCCTGGAGGGGCAGGACACAGGGAATGGCTTCCAGTGCCAGAGGGCAGGGATGGATGGGATATTGGGCAGGAATTGTTCCCTGTGAGGGTGGGCAGGCCCTGGCACAGGTGCCCAGAGAATCCCTGGCAGTGCCCAAGGCCAGACTGGACACTGAGGCCTGGAGCAGCCTGGGACAGTGGGAAATGTCTCTGTCCAGGGCAGGGGTGGCTTGGGATGGGGTTTAATGTCCCTTCCAGCCAGATCAACCCTGTGACACTGAGGCCAAGCAGGACAAGGGCTGTGATCCCAGAACCTGGACAGAGCAGAGCAGCTTCATTGTGCACATCCTGCGGGGGACAGACACCCTAAGCCTCCCACACAGACACAGCTCAGTGTCCCCACATTCCAATGTCACTAAATAATGCCACAACTCTCCCCACTCCCTTCCCCAAAGCATGGCTTGGGGTGCTTTTTTCCATTAAACTCGTCTCCGACTGCCAGTGTTTAATCCCATTTTATAGATACAACCCTTTACAAGGCAGGTGCTCCCACATGCAGCACAGTTTTTTATTTTTCTTTCCAAATTAACTGTCTTTCATGGCTTCATAACCTCTCCTGATAGAACAACAGCCTAAGCAAATGACTCCTCACCCCAACATAACAAAATTAATTCTGTAGCCCAAGGCAAAGGAAAAGGAAATGTTAGAAAACAAATGGCTAAAAAAAGCAACTTAACTGCCAAAATCAGCTTCTCTTATGAGGTTTTAATAACTACGAGCTTTTCCAAATGAACATATTTGTAAAACATGAGAATCAACTTGAAAATCAGAAAAATAAAGTGAGAAAAAAACAATAACTTTTTATTAATGGAAAAACCTCCTCAGAAAAAAAAAATAAATCAAAAAATTGTGACACAACACCACTTACAGAGTTTGCATAAATCCTATATAACTTCCTATTTAATAGGATGTGCATTTTTATGAGAAAATTGTGGTTTAGAATTAAACTTTGAATAATTTTCTTCTGGACAAAAGGTAACAATGAAAGGAAAAAGAAAACAAAACCATAAACATTGTAGGAAAGAGATGACATAACACTACTTCCAGAATTAGTTGTTACCTTTGCTGCAAATGGTTATCACAGAAAATACTATTAAAAAATAACCAAAATAATCAAAAGCAAGCCTAATGAGATGTCTATCAAATACCTGTGACCTGATAGGGAATTTTAAAAAACAAACATTACAGCCATAAAACAAACTCAATCCAATCTCAGAATAACCAAGCCAAATAATGGTTACAAAAATAAATCTTTAAATGCTCTTAAAAATTTCAAGACATTAACAATATGCTCCATCATTCCAGCAAAACAGTAAACTGCTGCTTGGGAAATGTTCTGCATTCTAAATTAAGTCTGCAGATCTCAGGGATTATTTTATTTTGTGTTTGCCTCTGAGGTCATGTACAGTTTTGCTGTGAGTTATTTTCCTCTAGAACCTATAAAGCTGAAGCACCTCAAACTTTCTGACCTTGAAATACAAACATCTGCAATCAAACACAGAAAACCTTATTAAAGTGGGCAGCAGAAACCATAGAATTAAATAGTAGAAATGTATCTAAAGTATAGAAATGACAATAAATAGAGATTTCTAAATTCTTTCCTTTTGTGCTTTACCTGCACATAGGAATCATAATGTGTCTACACCAGCAAATTGAATTTTTCCTTTTGCCCTGCTTTATATCCACTCACTACTCCCAGGTTTGCTTTATTTTGCTTGTTTCTCTTTTTACAGCCCTTCCTGCCTTTTTAGAGAGAAAACTTTTCATCTCTCCTGATTCCTCCTGCATTATTGTGTTGGGGCTCCCAGTGCCAGGAGCTCTGCCAGCCACCCACAGACCCTGCCCTTGTCAGCAGGATGAGCTCTGACCTCAGATTGAGGTGCATTCCACATTTTCACACCCACTGGTGTGAGAACCATCTCCTCCAACCCCGTGGGACAAGGGAGGAGGTGCCCCTTCCCTCTGGCTTTGGGCACAAGCTTCAAGGTGCTCAGGAAAACGGGAGAGAAGAAAGTGATTTGTTTGTCACACAGTTTTAATCAACAGAGCAGTTCTAGCTTAAGTCCAAGCACAGGATTGTTACAGGGAAACATAAGAACACAAAAAAGCTCTTGAGATACTGTTGGACTCATTCAGGGTGGGAAAAATATGTTTAATAAAGAAAATTGTTACAATTATTCCTTCAAATGTGGAGTTGAAAATCTATCTGGTGACCACCTAGCAGCACAAAATCCGTGTAGAGAAGCACATTTGAAAAGAATTTCCTCTCTGAAACTTCAGCAGGTGGAGCTCACAAGAAATGCCAAAGCCCAGGAGAGGAGGGAATGTCCCTTCCCCACCTGTTCTCAGCCCTTAGCTGGGGCCAACCCATCACACCAGGGCAGGATGCCAAGGACCCTGTGGTCACTTCATCTGCCCCAGCCCATGGTACCACCATCTCCATCATTAACAGAGGGGAATTTTAATGACATGGCCCAGCCTGGAAGACACCAAGGACATGAATAAAGCCCAGCTGTGATTTGCTTTGCTTACAGAAATAACTGTTCAGGTAGCACAAGCCCCATTCCCAAACTGCGACAGAATATTCTGTACTAGTTTGGAACTCTTCTCCCAAGTGCACGTGCCACTCCTGTTCCCTTCCAGCAGGATTCAGGTCTTGTTTACCTTAACCCATACCAATGACTCTTACTTGGAGGATTTCAAACTTTTTCCTTTAATATCTTCAGCTCAAAGCTTTCAGAGAACCCCAGAGCAGTCAGACCTCTGGAGAGGATCTAGTCCAGCCCTCCTGCCAAGGCAGGGTCACCTGGAGCAGCTTCCAAGCGAGACCACCAGCTTTTGCAAACTGTACTATCTCCCCACTTGGTTGCCTTATTTACCTTTTTACAGCAATAAAAAATAGAGCCAAGTCCTTTGCTCAAGGGGATCACAGCATCAGTAATACTGCTGCAGTTAGCACTCTCCAATTTTAAACTTTCATTAAAGAATTCATATTACTCACGAGCCTATGCAATATTCTAATCATGCTGTATTATTACTTTTTTCCATTAAGGAGTCAGTAAATTCAGAGTACGAAATCTTTTCATTCTCCTGACAGCTAGCAGGGACAAAAATACATCTCCTGCAGATCTGTCTTGTAGGTTTTATCTACAGACCAACACCATAAGTATAAATCATTTCTGAGCAAGTCCAGGAAGCTCTTTTTTCCAGTATCTTGCTGGAAATCAGAATCTAACCTTTTCCCTGAAAATTCATCAAGGGTGGATGACATAAAGCATATGTCATCATTTTACCTGCATTTAACCTTGTCCAAATGTAACTGTGGCCAGCTTAGCAGAGTGGCCAGCCATGAACACACAGGCCACAGTTCAGATTTTTTGCTGATAAATGGGAATTGCAAACTTTATGTATAAAGCACGCAGCCAAACATGGAAGTTGAATGCAAAATGGTTGCATGCATCTTCATTTCTGACTTTGCAAGTCTTAACCTTCTTCATATTTACCATCAATTTTTCCAAAGAGCAAACAACCAAAAGCAAACCACTTTGTTGTGTCAGCACAGCCTCAGTTGGAGGGTTAAGATTCAATTCACAGAAAGACAATGGATGGGTGATAACAGAAAAAAAAAAGTGTTAAATTATTTTTTGTTTGTTTGTCTTAACTTTTAAAAAGCATCCTTGAAAACTGCTCAGAGAAAGAATCAGCCTCCAGAAATAATAATCTTGTTTTATTTATAGTCAGGGTCGTGGGAAATCTGTCCTGAAACATAAAAAATATACAGCCTCCCAGATTAGTTTGGGTATGGGAATTCAAAGAATGAACAGCTATGGGAAAGTTTAAATTCTCATCAAATACACCTGAGTGTCCCTGTTCAGAATGGTTTGTACTTTCTGCCACTCAGAGAGCACAAAGGCAATTGTAATTGCTGGAACACCCAGGACTAATTATTGGTAACCCAGAGTTTACCAAAAGCAGGAGCATCTCTCAGGTCTACAGACTAGAGTCTGTGATCATGGGTAATCACTGCATGATTAGGATATTATTTGAATGATTATATTTGACAAGGAAAAAATCTATAAAAACACTTTATTAGACTAATAAAAGCAATCACTAAACTTTAGTTAAATACCCCATATATCAAAGTCTGCTGTACATACTAGTGAATTAATTATATCTAGCAGCACTTCTTATCCCTAAAAAATAAAACACTGATGGCAAGAGGATGCCTTCTTTCTGTACTTATTTCTCTCTTTGGTGCTTGCATGGCAAAATTCACCCTCTGTCCCTTGTGCTCCAGAGTTTAAAACATTGTTTGTTCTGAGCACTGCATCAACAAAGTACAACAGGACAAACAAAACCCCACAGAGCAGAGCCTGAGCCCAGGACAGCCTCTGACCATGAGGAAATGATCCTGGCTGAGCTCAGGCTGTACCCAGGCATTCACCCTGCTGCTCTGCCCATGCCAGAACTGCAGGGACAACTCTGTGTTGTCACCACAGCCACAGCTTGTCACTCCAGACACTCCACAGAAATGCCACCAGACCCGAGCTATCTACACCTCAGAACTTTGGATTGCCCTCAAAGAAATAGCACCTTACTGAAAAATCATGCTCATTTTTAAATTTCCCTGTGATAAATGTGTGCTTTGGGGGTCAATCCTTTCAGGAAATCAATCAGGACCTGAATGTCAGCAGTAAATCCACAGAGTGCCATATTCCCCAAGGCATCCCAGCCACAGGCTCATCACTTCTGGGGGCAGCTTTGTGCCAGCCTCTGCACAGTCTGCCAGGCTGCGACCAGAGCCCCAAAACATTCATTTAAAACAGCACAGGTTATTGTATTTGTGGAGTGCCCCAATGAAGGAAGGAATGATGAATCTGACTCCATGTTCTCAGAAGGCTAATTTATTATTTTATGATACTATGTTATATTAAAGAATACTATACTAAGCTATACTAAAAAATACAGCAAGGATACTTACAGAATGCTAAAAGACAATAATGAAAACTCCTGACTCTCTCCAGAGTCCTGACACAGCTTGGCCCTGATTGGCCAAAGAGTGAAAACAACTCCCAGCAGAATGCAATGGAACAATCACCTGTGGGTAAACAATTTCCAAACACATTCCACATGAGCACAACACAGGAGAAGCAAATGAGATAAGAATTGTTTCCCTTTTCTCTGAGGCTTCTCAGCTTCCCAGGAGAAAAACCCTGGGCAAGGGGATTTTCTAGAGAATGTGAATGCTACAAGAGGAGACATCAGCACCTGCTCTGCTGGCCCCTGATGTCCCACACCACGAGCAGGGGAGTGAGGAACCCTTTGCATTTTTGCCAAGCAGAATCACTCTGTTCTCTGCAGCACCTTCAATCACCCACTCTGTTCCTGCTGCTGCAGGAGCTGAGCAGCCCTGGGTGACAACGCCAACCCTGGGTGACAATGCCAAGCTGTCACACAGCTCTGCCCCAGGCACCCCCTGCCCTGAGTGCCTCAGGAAGGAATCCCCCTGGAGCTCACTGCCATCAGGCTGGATTTTTTTCTCTCTCCAGAAACGCTGCAATTATCTTTGTCAACACTGCAGGCAGGTGAAGTGTGGGTGCCAGGTGCCTGCCAGCTGGAATGCAGCCTGGAATGCAGCACCCATGGTCCCAGCTGCTCTGCACCTCGTCCATCACACCCTCAGAGACACAGGGCTGGCCCCCAAAAGTCAATAAATCTTCTGGTAAAGTACATTCATTAACCAGTGTGAGACTGCAGCAGCACTCAGGGAAATGCGGGCTCAGATTCCCACAGACACACAAAAACACCTGCCTGCAGCTCTGATTTCCTTCATTATTATGGTTTCTATTTACCCTTTCTAGCCCATTTCTGTTCCCATTTCCTTACCTTTTATAATAAAATATAAAATAATATAACATATAAAATATAAAATCTAAAAAATATAAAATCTAAAAAACATTAAATTTAAAAATATAAAATTTATTTTATGTATAAAATATAGAATATATTTAATATATAAAAATATAAAATATATAAAAGTATAAAAATATACACAACATTTCCTTACTTTTTATAATAAAGTATACCTTTTATAATAAAATGATAATGCTTTGATTTGATTGAGTGTATATCACTATTCTATTTATATATATATGTTGTTTACCTGTAGATTCTCAAATACAGATATATTATAGGCACTTTCAATTCACAAAAGCTCTCTAGGAACTGCTGTCATAATGACAAAATGACAAAATTTCCATTTTTATTTGCCACTACCTAAACTCACTATTTTATTGTGCCTGCAGTTACCCAGATTCAGGGAGCACTGGGGTTTTTCACTGAATCAGTTATTTGGGGTTTTCTGATGTTGTTGGGGGTTTTGGGGGCTTTTTTTGTTTTGGGGGTTTTTTTGGTTGGTTGGGGTTTCTTGTTTGATTTAGGGGTTTTTTGGGGGTGTTTGTTATCTGGGGTTGAGGGAGGTTGACTCTGTTTTAATTTTTTGCTTGTTTCATTTTTAATGATGAATTTCCTTAAAAGAAAAGCACAGAAGAAAATAAAAAGAAAAACAGAAAAGAAAAGTCATTTAAAGCACACAGATAAACTCCATTTCCCTGAACAAAACCAAAACCCCACCAGGGGAAATCTCCTCTGTGGACAGAGCAGGGTGTGTTCCATGCAGTTCTCTGCTCCTTTCCCTCCATCACCAGATCCCAGGGTACTTTCTACTTCCCTCCCTGCACACAGAGCCTCACCAAATTAAGTAATTCCAGGATCTATATTAGAAGGAAATAAGAGCACTGCATCTCAACAGAGATATGAATGCACAGTGGAGTTGGTTCCATACATGGTCACTGGCACTCTGGCCAGGACCAGAACATTCCAGACTTTGTCTGTAATGCTCTCCAGGAGAACCCAAACCCACCTGAGAAAAGTTCTGATCACTTCATTGAGGAGAAGTGTCCACAATAATCAATTAAACATTTCCTAAGCACACAGAGCTGAAGGGCTCACACACTTTGTTACTTCAATATTCAGGCTGACAGATAGCAGAGATTATCCCAGCTCCTGATACTCTATCAGTCCCACAGGAGACTGACACCAAACTGAACATTCATTTTCATCAGTTGCTCCGATTTACAGCCTAAGAAATTCACACAAACTGCTCCTCCTTAACAATAACTATCTGGTCTTATCAACAAGGGAGCCAGAGTAGCAAATGCTGAGATGTGAGCACTAATTAATTTCCTCTTTGTCACTCCCACCATGCAGTGAGCTGAGTTCCTGATTTCCATCACCATTTTCCCATACACCTTCATCAGTTCTGCCCTTCACACTGCTGGAATGCCACACAAGGCAGAGGATTTCTCTGGTTCTTGCAGCTGGTTCAGGACAGTTCACTGAACAAAAGCTCTTATCACCTCCTGCTCTGCACTGCTCACACCCCAGGGGACTGCACAGAGCCCATGGATTTTCTGCCATCAGCAAAGTCTGGCCTCTCCTGCTGACACACAGAAAGCTTCCTCAGCTCTGCAATGGGCTGGAAATCACCTGTAGAAGTACCTGTGTTACAAAACAAGGCAAGCAGAAACACAACTGAGGTGAATGCAAAGCCTCTCTCAGTCCAGCCAAGCCTTCAGGCTCCAAAAAAGGAGGAACAGACCCATTTCTTCTTGGATGAAATGAATGGGCAGGAAATCCAGTGGTGCCCTGCAGCAAAGCAACCTCTCAGCTTACACTGGTAGGCTAAAACTTGGATATTCAAGCCTAGGCCTTTAAAGCAGAACATTTTGTGGGAGGTGGATCGTGTAAAATAAAGTACATTCATTAACCAGTGTGAGACTCTGCAGCAGCACTCAGGGACACATGGGCCTCAGACACACACAAACACCTGCCTGCAGCTCTTATTTCCTTCATTATTAGGGTTTCTATCTACCCTTTCTATCCCATTTCTGTTCCCATTTCCAGAACTCCAGATTCAGATTTCCTAAGGAGATCATCTGGGATAATGAACACAGCCGTGTCCAGTCTGACCCTCCTTTCTAAAGGTTTGTTCTATGTATGTTCAGAGAGCCCTTAGAAGAACACACTTCTACTTGCTTAAAGTATTCTAAAAATATTACTTCCTAATGAGGGTCTCATTTGCATGACAAATTCTCTGTGCAGTGTCAGAAACATCTTGAAATTAAGATGTCATGCTTACAGGAATTATTCTGCACGCAGATGAGTTCTCACCAAACTTTGCTTCTGACAAGTTAATTTCATTTTCCTCATCATGTGCTTTGACAGCAAGATAAGGGAATCAAAGCCTTTCCCCAGTGAGAATCCTTTGCTCCTACATTAATTGGAACCAAGGAATATCATCCGCTTCAATTCATCCCTACTTTTCTGGCCAAATATTTAAAATCAATCATTTACTAAGTTAACAGTACATATATCACCCATGCTTTCCACTGCAATTCTTGCAGGAGGAAATGCAACCATTAAAGAGAAATATTAATAAAACAAGTAAAGGTTTTTCCTGTCACCCTGATTTTTTAAGATTTTCTAAGCCTTCTGATGTTTACATTCTTGTAATGAACTTTCTCACACACTTTATGTAAATAACTTATTGTTTTGCATTATTTTATGGAGGAGGAGAAATTTGATGGACTGTTGGTTTGTCCAGTGTCATTGGAGAGGTGGCACTGTCACCCTCCAATCCACTGTCACTTTTGGAAATCTGTAAGTGTTGGAGTCAGAAAAATAAAGGTCCCTTTTTTACCTTGGAAAGAGCAGCGATTCCACATCATGTTGTTTTGTGTCCTACAGCGACATTTCCTACCTCTACACAATAGATTTAAATTAAAAGGGAACATAAAAGCCTCAAGCCTTTAAAACTGGGGATAAATAAGATTAACCTCTCATT
Organism: Melospiza georgiana; assembly: GCF_028018845.1. Classification (NCBI taxonomy): domain Eukaryota; kingdom Metazoa; phylum Chordata; class Aves; order Passeriformes; family Passerellidae; genus Melospiza; species Melospiza georgiana. Next base: position 17,821,706 of record NC_080440.1, on the reverse strand, counting down.
TTAAAACAAAATTAAAAAAAAAAAGAACTTTAAAAAAATCCTGAAGCAAATATTCTCTGCAGCACGCAAAGAAACCCATGCACATGCACTGAGAGACAGAGCTAGGTACAAATCCTCTGCCTGGAGAGAAAACAAACTCAGGAGCTGCTTCCAAGACATCCAGCAGGGAAAGCTCTGCCCAGGCTCAGGGAGCAGAAAGCAGCACAACTCCAGCCACAGCCTGCAAAACTGCTTTAAAAGCGTTCACATCACACATTGTGCTTTCCTGTAGAGCTCCTTGGCGTGGCAGAAGGACCCTGCAGGATTCCAGCATCCCCTGGCAGGAGGGGGTGCAGGAGATTTCAGCCACACCTCCCTGGAAAAAGCTTCACTGGATCCTCACACCTTGTGACCAAAGCTTGATGGAGAAAATAAAAGATATTTCTTCTTCTACCTGGAGTCTGAGAATATGTGAGAGCTCTGCACCACAAAGATCAGACCCTGTACACTTCTTTTCTCTCGTCAGCCTGGAAACTTTGGGAATTAATGGTGAAGTCATGAAGGAAACCTTAAATAGATTCTGTTTTCCACCATCACCAGGCTCACTTTCTCAGATTTTATCTGCTTCAGTTTCCCACTCAAATCTTATATTAGATTTTTTTTTTCCTCTTTTTTCTCCACCTCCAAGCTTTTCCATTTTCTTACATAATACTGAATAAATATTTTATAGCCAAAGAGGATTTCTACCTGTTATGTAACTCACATTTTTTGGAGGCAGCTTCCCTTCTCATTTTTACTGATAGAGCCTTTGGTGGAACCAGGAGCTGTACTGATGCAAACAGAATGTGCCTAAACTTAAACAAACAGCTCTGTTTCTGCCACATTAAAAATGCTAAATGGGGTGAAATCTCATTTCATCGACATGCAGAGGGGGGTGACAATGCTGAGGAAAATATTACCATATGTACATAAACATCAACAAAACTATTAATTGTCACATAATGAGGCAGCAATTTAAGCATGCTGAGCAGATGCATCCCAGCTAAACTGGAAGGAACAGCCACATTTTAATTCTGAACCAGGCTGGGATCCATGGCTGGCTTTTGGATGTCCAGTCACAGATGCTTCCCACAGCCAGAGAAATTTTTGAACAATCCCCTCTAAAAACTGCTCTGAGCAGAGCTCTCAAAAACCTTGGATAAACTTGGCAGATCTTGGACAATATCTGTCCAAAAGTTAAAACTCTTTCTTTAGCTCTGGCTACAACGTTAAAAAAAAAAAAAAAAAAGATAATTCCATTTTTTTCTGGCCACCCACCTGTTTGTTTACACCATAATGCTGGATAGAGCAGGAAGGTGCCTCAATTATCAAAAAATGTCTGTACTCATCAATAGACAATCAGGTCACCTGCAGAGGATGGCAGCAGTTCTGTGTAGCAGAATGTTACACACCCTCTGTTACTCATTTCACATTCAGGAGCCTGATGTTTCCAGCCAGGCCAGCAGCAGTGGGTATGGAAACAGAGCAAGCTGAGAGCAAATCCATCCTCTTCTCCCTCACCACAAGGAACACACTCACTGTTTTATCCCAATGGGATGCTTCATTTCAGAACTACAGTTTTATGATGAATAATGGTTATTTCAGATTTTAAAAATTTAAAATTGTTTGTGGTTGTTTTTCACCCATTTTAGTTCAGAATTATTAATGCAGTGATGGACTCTGAAAACATTTGGGGAAAAAATACATTACAAAGATTGGCTTAAAGTTTGATAACAAGAATATTACAAAGAACACAGGTGTTACACTGCCATAAACTCCTACCAGGACATGTCCTGAATGTGGAATTTTTTTAAGAAATGCAAAGACTCCATATAAAGCTATTAAGTTGTAATTGGATTTAATATGATCAGCCGTTTTCATTTGTAGTTTTATGGTAGAAAATAGATTATAGAAACGTTCTGCATTTACTCAGTCACCTGAATCACTTCAAGGAGACCATGAAACAATCAGAAAGGCCCCAATTCTTCCTTCCATATGGCATTAAATAAATGGCAATGCTGGGCAGAGCAAATTTGGGGTTTCAACACAACATTGGGACAGAATTCTGGGGCTTGCATTCTACAAAAAGAGGCAGAAGCTCTTTATTATACACCAGGAAAAGCCATTGGGAACCTGGGAGGTTACCAATGCAAACCTCTGTAAAGGTGGTACCAGAAAGATTTATGAACAGAGCAGGAGGGACCTTGAAACGTCTCCTTTAATTCTGGATTCCTTGGAAAGGTTCCCTTCCTCCGGGCACACAAACCCCCGGGCTTGGGGTCACAGCTCTGCCACCCGAGCTCGGGGATCGCTTGGGCTGAGGGGGGAACCCCAAAACACGGAGGGTCAGAGACTGCAGCCAGTGGGAAAGGGAAACGGAGAGAGAGAGGAAACAGAGTGGGAAAACGGGAGTGGGAAACGGAGAGGGAGAGAGAATGGAGCGGGAAACGGAGAGAGAACAGATAGGGAACTGGAGAGAGAGAGAGAACGGAGAGAAAGAGAACGGAGAGGAAAACAGAGAGAGAGAGAATGGAGAGGGCAAACAGAGAGAGAGAACGGAGAGGGAAACAGAGAGAGAGCAAACAGAGCAAGAAACGGGAATGGGAAACGGGGAGAGAGAGAGAGAGAGAGAGAGAGAGAGAGAACAGAGAGGGAAACGGGCGTGGGAAACAGGGAGAACGGAGTGGGGAATGGAGAGAGAGGGAGATAACGGAGTGGGAAACAGAGAGCGAGAGACAGAACGGAGTGGGAAAACGGGAGTGGGAAACGGGGAGACGGAGAGAGAATGGAGCGGGAAACAGAGAGAGAGAGAGAGAGAGAGAGAACGGAGTGGGAAATGGAGAGAGAACGGAGCGAGAAACGCAGAAAGAGAGAACGGAGCGGGGAACGGAGAGGGAATCGCAGAGAACGCGGCTGTGCGCGGGTGATAACGCCGGCACTGGAAGGGCCCCGCAGCACCGGGAGGATGCAGAGGCGCCCGCGGTACCCGGAGGATGGGGCAGAGCCCAAAGGGGTCGGGACCGGGATCAGGACCGGGACCGGGATAGCCCCGGGGCTGCTCTGCCCGCCCGGCGCCCCCTGGCGGCCGCGGGCGGTGCAGCCCCAGCGAACCCCGCGGGCTCCGGAGCATCCCCGGGAGGGGACGGAAAGGAGCTCATCCATCCATCCATCCATCCATCCATCCATCCATCCATGGGCTCCCCCGCACCGCCCCGAACCCAGCAGCGCCCCAGGAGCAGCAGAGCTGGGATTTACCCCGCTGTCGCTATCTCAGACACTGTCTGAGCGCAGTGAGCAGTAAAGCCACAGCTGCTGCAGCCCTCAGAGGAGCAGCATCCAATAAACGCTGCAAACCCCAGCAACATTTAAAACAGAAAAATACATCTCCACAGCAAATAGTACAGGGGACAGGCTGCTGACAGAGCCTGGATGTCTTATCTTCATTTATCCTGAACAGATCGCATTATCAGCTGCTGAATGAATTCTCTGCAAGAGAGGGAGGTTTAACATCCAGTCTTTTGTCCTGGATCTTAAAACCTCCTTTTTAACAATAATAGCTCAAAAGACATATTCCTTCTGTCTTAAATAGATGTCAACTCAATAGCTGAAGTTTGAATACAGTTTTCAATGAAAGGTAATTCAGAACTGAAGATAAGGCAAAGGATGAGGGAAGTGTTCTGTGCCTCCCTTGTGAGTGCCCTATCACAACACAAGGACTTGCTTGAGAAAATTGCCATTAAATGGAGAAAGGGGAGTGAGACATTTATTGGCACTCACACACACAGAAGATATACATAAGGAGGCTGCTTGGCCGAAGAAATAGGGTTTAGCAGCTCAGAAAACCTGGCCATCAAGCTCAGGGACAAAACCTGTTCCTAACCTGTTTCTTTAACCCGAGGTTAAAGGAATGACAAACATGCACCAACAACCAAAAGTGTGATCACCCAGTGCACACAAACTCATTGGCCACTGATGGTGAGCACAGAAACACCAAGACTGGAGTATCATTAAATCATTAACAGGGATTTGGAGCATCTGTTTGGACAAGACATTCAGTTTCTTGAATCCTCAAAAAAAAAAAAAATAGAAAGCAGCCCAAGTTTCTGTATTAGTTTCCCACTGCAGAAAGAGGATGTCTCTAGTCTCTGAGCAAACACCAGCATGGAAACAAACCAGACAGTGCTGATGGACTGAGCCAAAGTCAGCACTGGGTGAGGTGGCACCAGTCTCTCATTCAGGATAGGGTTTTTTTTTCTTGTAAAGGAAGAATTTTCCAAATAACTTTGAGCATCTCTAAACAACAATTTGTAATCAAGTGTTGAGACTGCCTGTGCTGCAGCACGAATCAGAGCTGCAGAGTTCAGCACAGATCTGATAATCTCAGCTGGCTCCTGGTGCCACAGCCTTTGCATCCTACGTCAGCACGAGCAGAGCGAGCTTACGCTGGTCCAGACACACATCCAGGGATTTCTGGGTGCTGGCTGAGGCAGGACAGGCCAAAGCCATGGAGCAGTGCCAGCCCCAGGGGTGACAGCTGGGCACAGGCTCTGCCTAAGAAGGGCAATGTCCAGGGGATCTGACAGCCTCAAAAACAAAAACAAGTTTGGTGGCATAGCTCTGTGCATGTGAGTGTAAAAAAAAACCTCTGTGGTGCATGCCTTGATAGCAGGTGGTTGTGCTTTCTCACACCACAGGTGACTCTTCTGTACCAACAACTGCACAGAAATAGAAATCAACCTCCCAGCTCAGCAAAGATGGGCTTTGATTACTTATAAACAGTCACTGGTGCTTCAAGACAAATTTTACCTCTTCAAACACCTTTTGGTTCATGTGCACAGAGAGCCAGGCAGCAATGGTTGATAAAATAACTGATGTACAAATATAACAATAAAATCCCATTAACTCTTCACAAAAAGAGCTAAGTATCATTTATATCCTAAGGAGTGTTTGGTGTAAACTCCTGGCCACCCTCTCCTGCTCACCCTGTACCTTTTGAGCATCATAAAAACACTGGAAAAGCAGCAAATTCAGTGCCTTGAATTAGAATTTCCCAGGTTAGGAGGAACACTGGCAGGGAAGTCTCAAATTACACAAAGTTGGCAAAGTTGGTACATTATCACTGCTGAGCAAAATGCAACAAAGATTCTGACTAGTCATGTGTATAAGGCCAGCACCAAAGAACTGGAAGCTCATACAAATGGTACTTTGGTCCTTTTTAAGTGCCACTTTTTGGGCTTTTATTCTAAGAGAAGACAAACTGCACTATAACTAAAAATATTTGGTCCATAATAGAAATTTAAAAAACAGATTATAGGTAAAAGTCAAGAAGAAGCATTTAAAGATCTTTCAAAGCTAAAGAAATGAGGGTTTTAATCTTTCTGGCTCTAGTCTGCTTCTATGAGGAAAAAAAATATTCTCAGCATGAAGTGTTTCAGACTATACTCCTGAGAGTTAAATTTTGCTCTGTTTTTTTGTTGGTTTTTGGGGTTTTTTTAAGGCCAGCTCTATGCTCTATTTAGTTCTGCCTTCCCACTCACACACAACACTTTAAAATTTACAAGTTCCAGTGATACCAACTGCTTTCATAAAATTCAATCCTTCTCCTGACAGATTTTGCCGTTCTTGAACCTCCAGCCATTGCAGTTACCGTAATCCACTGCTCTCAGGTTTCTCACACGTCCAGCAGGGTGCACAGAAAAGGTCATTTTGAGAGTTTTGGGAGCAGAACAAAACCAGGAGGTGCTGCCAGCCTGGCAGGGGAAGCTTTGCCCACGAGATTTGAGATTCCAGGACTCACTGGGACCTCTCAGACGCAGCAGCTCCTGCAGCCAGAGACCCCCAGAAAAGGCTGCTGGAACTGGCACTCAGATGTTTGGGCAGAGAATTCAATTCTTGACAAGGTTTTAAGGGTATTGTATGGGAAGCTAAGGTGTTAAAGTGAGATATTTGTGATGTTCATATCTTGATGTAAGAGCAGTGCAATCACAGCTTTTTCCAACCCAATATTCCCACAGCCAGACCAGAGGAGGTCTGCAGGGCAGCACCTGAAATCCCACACATGGGGAAAAGGAGCAGAAGAGGAGCAGAAAGGAGTCAAGACAGAAAAAGGCTTTGCTTTGTATTTCTGTGTTCCAAGGAACACTCCTGAAGTATTCATTCTTTCAGAAATTACACCAACAGGCAGCTTGGAGTTGCCCTTGTGAAATGTGGGCTAACTTTAGGACAACAGGACATGCTATAAAGTCAAATGAAATTATGCCCATTTATATCAAAAGTGAAATAAAATGTGCTATTTTAGGGTTTTCAAGCAAATATTTGGTTAAACTGATTTACAATGATGCAGTAAAAGACAGCATAAAATAACAACCCATCACTTTGGTCACCTACAGTAGCCATTTAAATTATTTCACATAAATAAAAGTGCCTGAAAATACCTGCAGCAGTCCTTGCTTAGAGGGGTTTGAGGCATCCATAACCATGCAAAGTAAAAAAATATTTACTTTTTTTTCAGGCAAGGCTCCTGCATTATGTATGGCCAGTAGAAATACCTTTGCCTGAAATCAATTGAAACCATCCATCTGGAGCAAACAAGAAAATTAAGCACTCAAGAAAAACTTTACAGCTTACCACCCTCAACCCAGGGAGCCTAAACCTTATTTTACACAATAATTCTCAAGTATTAATGTTGTCCAGTAGCATTCTATAAGAGCAACTGATCTCCTTAACTGAAATCCACTGACTGGAAACATATTGAATATACTGTGAGAACAGCCTGAAATTACAACCTAAGCTGCCCAGGAAAACAATGGCAGCCCCATAAAACACCCTGGGAGCAGAGAGCCGGACAGGAACAGCACGGGCTGGGCCAAAATGAGAATTTAAAAAGTGAATTTCAGGAATTTTAACACATCCTGGTCATCTCCCATCCCTTGGGAAAAGGAAGACGGCATCTTCTGCACGTCCCACTTTCATCTTCTTCAGCTTGCACCCAAGCAGCTCCAAGTTTTGCCAATTCTTTTGAAATGGCCACCAAAACTGGCTGCAAATTGTGCAGGCTGTGAATGACTCTGCTGGAACTCAGCATAGGGACTGTTCTGCCCCTGCTGGGTGCCAAAGCCTTTTCTCTCCACTCAGAGCACCACAAACAGGGGCAAGGGAACCAGCGGGAGAGGGAAAAGCAGCCTGGGTGAAATTCTGAGTCAAATCAACTCAGCTCTGATCGATTTAAATCACTAATGAGTGAAAGCAACAAGCCTGCTTCCCTATTCTAGATCACTCAGTGAAATAAAGTCTTTTGCCACCTAGATTTGAAGAATTTTGGAGTGTTTTGATTTTTCATGGCAGTTCCTTGCCTCAGAAGCCAGATATGAGCACTGGTAGCAAGTGCTTGCTCATGTATCAGTGCATAAACACATGGCCTGCCAAACACTGCCTCCATGGCTTTGCCCTGGTATTTCAAATGTTATTTTTCCATGTTCTGAGCAATTACCCCTCTGATAGACCCCAGCAGCTCACCAGGCTGGTTTCTGCTCACCATGATGACTCAAATTCCTGTTCTAGGGATTAAAGGCAAATCCTCCCCAGGCACAGGCACTCTGTGCTTTAGTGCCCTGGCTGACACCTGTGTGGGGCTGGAAATGCTGCTGCTCTCTGCCCATGCCCTGTTTGCTCTCTGAACATCCCAGGGAGCATTTCCAGAGAAGCACATGGCACTGCATGGCTGCTTTACCCTCAGCTCTCTCCCCTCTGTCCACATTGCTGGCCAGGTCTCACCTTCAATCTGCTGCACAGAAAACCTGTTCATTCACAGGATCTTAATTACTGCTCCTTTTCTTTAGCATCCTCAGTTTTCAAACACTAGGGTCAGCTGAGAGCACAGCATGGCCCATGAGAGACAAATTAAATCTAATTTGGCTCTGCCCTCCCTCCAGGGCAGTGAGGGCTCTCAGGTCTGAGCCCTCAAACACCCCAACCTGTGTCTCCCTCCAGTTCAGCATCACTTCTGCACTACAAAATAAAAAACATTTCAACTGGGACTTCTAGCTGTCACCCTTATAAAAAATACTGCAGTCCTATTTGTTCTTTGTAGGAAGAGTAAGGAAAGCTTCAGTATTTGTAGGGTTTGAGAAAGTTTCCATTTGGTTGTGTGAAATCCATCTGAATGGATGTGATTAAACTCACAGCTGATGGCACTGAGGTCAGCACTGTGGGATCAATGCAAATAAACCTTTCCTGCCTCTGGAAATCAGTCATATCTACCCAAAGAGAAAAATGCTCAAGGCAGAGCCACCAAGAGATTTATAGCTGGTGGCATTACTTCATTTAAGTAAAACACTCATTTAGCATCTCAGCAGTGATTCTTTCAAGCTGAACTTACTTTTCTGTAAGAATTATTAACCAGAGAAAACATTTTTCCCCTTTTAACCATACTGCCTCAATCCACTTTTTTATTTGTATTTTGTTTCTGTTGAAAAAAAAAAAAATCTCCTATAGACTACAATTGTAGAAAAATAGACATTTTCCTATAGAAAAAAATATTGCATCAGCAAAATAGCAGCTATCAGGTAATGATAGGAGAAGAACTCAAGAGGAACATTAACTTTCACTGTCTCTGAGAGTAGATTTCAGAAGACACCTTCCATCTGCTGTGGTGTTGCCTTAGCACCAGAGACAAGGCAAAACAACAGACTATTCAGATTATGAATGACTAGAAAACAACAAGAAGCTGTGCAAAGAGTTTCACAGAGTTTAAGAGAGTGTGGTAAAATGCACTAGGAAAAAAAAAAAATCACATTGCCAGAGTATTATTTCTTTCACATTAAAAAAGTTTCCAAGTTGAATCCTTGGTAGTGCAAGTGAAAATTGAATTTGGGGAAGGAAAAGGCACCCAGGGAGTGTTTTTTTGTAATGTGGACTTTTGTCACATTGGAAGTGGCCCAAAAGGCCAGGTACAAGCTGTAAGGAAGGCTTATGGCTCGTGTCCCTGCTTGGATGCCAGGCTCTGAGGGAAGAATTCAGTGCTGGGATCACCATTTTCATCCAGGGGTTAAAACAGAATTTGCCTTATGGGACTGAGAGTCCTGCATTTTCTCCTGTTTCTTCTGAGCCCAATCTGAGACAAGTTTGACCAGAATGTTCTTTGGTCACTCCCGGTGTGAGCCAGGAGCACAAACACAGCAGAACAGCTCAGCTCTCTCAATTACAGAGACAGGACACCGAGGAGCAGGTGAGTGTGCCCTGCAGAACATTTTCAACCACAACACCTGGAAGGCCTCAGAGTGCTGCCATCCATTCATTTCTCCTCAGAAAGGTTCTGAGGAGGGGAAGGAATCAGCACACAAACCCTACACAGGTTGTGCTGGAGAGAATCCAAGTGCAGAGAAGGGAACAGAAGGGCTGTAGTGGCACCTGTACCACTGACCCCAAATCCACCTGAGCTCTGACCCTGTGCAAAACCTGAGTGCCTCCAACAGCTGCCACAGGGCTCAGCACTCAGGCACTGCAGGCAGCACTGGGACAATTACCCCTCTGAAAAAGCCTTTCCATGAGAAATTTGCCACTTGACTTCTGCTATCCCTGACTGCATTATCTAGACCAGCTCCAGCAGGACTGATGATCCACACTGAGCAACCTGAGGAAACAGAATGTGGGGGGGGTTTATGCCTCCTTTGAATAAGCTGAAGCAGTAAACTTTATGCCAGGCAAGCCCCGGGTTTATAAAAACACCAAGAAAAACCAACGAGCAGCCTGTTAACACAAACCACTCCTGAGCCCAAAGGCACAGAGCACTCCTTTGGAGAACAGAGCAGTGAGAGGAGCTGAGCCCCAGGAAATGCTCTGTATCCTTCATTCCTTCTTGTGCTCAGCCCAGCAAACACTGAGCACTCTGCAGGTGCTGCTGGCCATGGATCCAGCCCTCCACACGCTCCTGGATGGGGACAATTATTCAAAGAGTCTGCAAGGAAATGACAGAAGGGGCTGTGCAGCTCCCATATACAAACAAATCAATCTCATTCTCTCCAGCCACTCTCCCCAGGATCAGACTTTTCAAACTCATCTTCACTATGGCAGCTCCTCATTTTCCCTGTGCTTTGTCACTCCCTGATGGAGCTGCAGCAGTGGCACATGCTGCGCCTGGTGTTAGAGCCCACAAATCAACACACATCCCCCTAAACAAGAAAAGAACAACTCACTGTTCAAAGAAAACACACGTGCAGCCAAATTAGGAGAGTATTTTCCATATTCCCACTCCAGCCCTCTTGCAATAATTGTATTTCATGTTCTGGAAGAACCTAAGGAAATTGAGCTCCTTATCTATAAAAACTACTGTACTTCTTTTCTCCAAGATTTGTCTCCAACAACAACCAAACGTCACATGAGTGAAAGTCGGAATGATATTGCACTCATGTGATTCTGTTTCTATGCAGGCTAAACCTCTCTTTTCTGTTTTGCATGACTCCACAAGCTTTTTTGAGATTTAAGAACTAATCCTATTTCACCAAAACTTTTTTTTTTTTTTGCCTCAGATCCAGTTCTCCCCTCTCTCCTATACTGGCAGTGAAATTTTGGATTCTTTTCAGTTTGCAGGCAGAGGAATATGAGGAAATGCATTTACATTTTTCAAGAACTTCTGCAGAATAAGTAAAGGACATTGGTTAAAGCTCTTATGAGAATTTTAGGTCTTTAAATCTGCCTCTGTAGGTGTTGTGTTTTGGAGATGAGGCACTTCCAGCAGGGTGGCACATTAGAGGAGGGTTATTTCCAATTCTCATGGAAAAGAAGTGTATGAGCATTTACCAGAGCAAGCTGTCACTGCCCACCACACACTCATGCCAGGGATTTTTTCTGACAGCTTCCCCTGTTTGACTGTGGGGTTTGGGGAGATTACACAACTCCTCTACACTTCCCTTACAGTCCTGTTGCTCCATTCTCTGTAATTGCCTTCCAACACAGAGGCAATGGCAGCAGCATTTTGCCATGGCATTTTGTGGGTTATCTGATAGAGCTGGCAGTCATTCCTCCTCTCTGTCAGGCCTAGAGCTGTCTGGGAAATATTTCCTGAAGCAAATTCTAATTCAGTCTTCTAGAAAAGTAATTTATCCTTTGCCTTTCTTGTGATAGTTCAAATATGAAAAAATAAAAATCCTTTTTCTTTTGGATCTCGGTGTAAAACATACCTGCAGAGTCTGCAGGTACCAGCAAAACTCTGGTCTCATTTCTCCCATGTATCACTGGGAGGCAAAGTTAATTGGAAGGCTGGGTAAAAGAACCCTGATAGACAATATTGATCACCTGCAGGAGTTAGTCAGGGGGCTCCAAGGGGTGTGGAGAATTCCCAGCAGAACTTTCTCTATATAATTCAAACTATTTCTCCTTTCTTTCATATTTGGAGACCTTGAGCAGATCCAAGGATGAATCATTCTTAGAGTTGCAGCTACATTACAAGACTGTGGCAATCAGTGATGCCATTTCAGTGATTTACACAGGCAATTCTTCCCCAGAAGGAACAGGGAGAGGAAAAGTGCTGTGATGAGCTCATTGCACAGCAGAAGATTTTAATGAAAGGAAAAGAACGAGAAGCCCAGGCTGAGCCAGGAATATGCCCAGATGAATATGCAAACGAGAAACTTGTGGGCAGACATTTTCTCTTGATTTTTTGACAAATCGTATCTGGCCTGTGAAAAGCCTGCTCAAGAGCAATGCTAGGCAGGGCTGTGGGAGAGCCTGGAGATCAAAGCAGGAAGATTTTGCATTTAAAACCAGGAATGATGATTAAAATTAACAGATGAGCATTAACACAGAAGTCTCCAGAGCAAATGACAGAAATGCCACCAAGCACTGTGGTCACTGGTGCACAAGAGGAGCCTGAAGCTCTGTACATGCACCTCTCCCCATCCTCTACCACCTGAAATTTAATTCCAGCCACTTTTCATTAAGTATTTCTTCCAAAATTAAGCAATTTTAATCCAAGTCTGCAACAGCAGAATTTCTAACTACTGTAAAGCAAACAAACAAACAAAGCTTTTAGACTATTTATCAGATAAAAGCACATACGTTGCCTTTCCTATACACATCATAAATAGCACATACAGCTACTGCAATAACCAGCTGGTGGGAAATGTCCTGGATGAAGAAACAGCTGCACTTATTTCAGATGAAAGCCCCTGCCACAGAGCACAGGTCTGCTCTAATCTGAATTATGGATGTGTGCTTTTCTTGATGAACCTAAAAATAATACACTCTTTAGACTTTTAATCCATTTAGAGAATTAGAATATGAACAAGCAGATACAGACATCTTCGATTTTCCTTCTTTCACTACTTAGGGCAGGGGCTGTCCACATCACTTATCAAGCAGCCTGCTGGAAGCAAATGGGCTGAGCTGTCTTGAGAAGTCCAGCTGCAGCCGACTGAAAACCTCAGCAGAGAGCAAGTCACTCCCCAAATGGCATCCACTCAGCACAGGAACGTTTTGCACAAGTCAGGGGGATCAGTGATAACACAGCCAGCAGGAAAAAACAGGGTTGTCTTGGGGAGAGCAGGGGAGAGAGGTCATGGCTAGAACCAATTTCCCCTTTAAGTTGTATTTGAGCAAGAGGCTAAGCTGGAAAAAATGTGAGAGCAAAAGTTGCAGAATGTAAAAGATCTCACTTTGAAATCCAAGCAAAATGCTTCTTTTTTGACAATTTAATATTTCATGTTAAAATCTTTTACCGTGTTTTCATTTCAAAATTCACCTAAAATCAAGGAAGCCTGGAAAACATTTCATTTTAATTGAGCTGGTAAATATTTTAAGCTGAAAAGCAAATCCTTATGCAGCGTTTTGCCAACAACCCTGTAATTGTCATTTCAGTTCAATTCTGGTTTTGTTTCTTTCAAAATTTTTGTTTCAATCACTACGAATATGAAAGCAGACAAATTTACCAACTTTATCTGAGGGATAATTCACAGGGATTTCAGTCCAGTGTGGAGTGCAAGTCTGCTCCTGACAGCTGGGTAAAATCATCCACTGACATCCTGCAGGGGCCCATAGAGAGCACAGGAGCATGGTCAGTAGCTGGGACCTGTGCTGGCAGGAAAAACCCAAATTCCAGGACAAACCAAATTCCAGGACTCGGGAGCATTCACCTTCTCAAACCCAAAGCTTCAGCAGGGATAACTAAGGCGAAGGACTTCCATAATTAAGAACAGCCATTCTTAAATAGTTACAGTAGTGAAAGGGCAAAATATAAAGGTTCCAGTCTCTGAGCTCTTAGTGAGGAATCCAGAGAAAAAAAGGGCCAAGGAAACAGCTAAAGAAGGGACAAGAAAATAACCAACACTGCTGTAGGTTTGCATGGTGTAGAAAGTCCTGAGCTCTTCTCTCACAGCCTCCTCCTTCCCCGACAATTAGCATTTGTACTTTGGTTCCTTTGTGCATAGTCTGGAATGCTGAAGAGAATTAATATTTCAGCAAGGCTAAAAGGTTGCAGAGCCTGCAGCCTCCTGCTTACCCAGAGCAGGGACAGTCCCCAGAGGGCAGGAGTTCCACAAAGAGCCCCCAGCCCAGCAGGGGAAGGGCCCCTCCAAGGATGAGACAGCAGCTCAGTCATTACTCATTTTTATTGCAGTGGTACTCAGGCACCACAGAAATATTATTTTTGTCTCTGTAGTCTCTTGCTCAGCCTACAGGATGCCCATTAGTGATCACTTTCTAATCTTATTTTTAGTTCTCTGCTTTAAACATCTATTTACTGGTAAACTGGCCAAGGTCCCTTTACCCACTGAATGGGCCAAACTTGGCATTTCATAAGAGATTATTATATTTAGTCTTTCTGTTAATAGCCTCGAAACAAAAATGTGAAAACCAAAAATGTGAAAACCCAAAACAGATAAGAAAAACAGAAATCTAGATACACATATACAAAAGTCTGCATGCCCACATGCAAACAATAAATATGCACAATATTTCTATAGTGTCTAGGCAAGATAACATTTTTAATCATGGTGCTGTATATATAAATGCCAAGCATTTAGCAGGATGCAAGGGAGACACACAAATCAATCTCATGCAAAACAAAATATTCAAATGCCAAGAAAGTGTAATGTATTGCTAATTTCCACAGTCACTTCCACTATGTTTCTGTGCTCAGACACAAAATGACATCTTCCAGAAAAACACTTAGCCTACTGCCCCCAAAACAAACCAAAGGAAGAAAACATTCCTTTTGTGCCCCAGGGCACAGAAAAGAGGAAGATTATTTGCTCTGGGTAGTAATTAGAGGATACTGAGGACAGCATGTGTGTGTTTATGTGCATGTACACATCCACCACTCACCCTGAGTGGTAATTAAATGATTTTGTCTTTCTGCGCACACACACTTATCTTGGCCAAATCAAAGAGCTCTGAAAACCAGATCAAACAGACAGGGAAAATCAGCTAAGAGCAAGACCCAGTGCACCAGGTTCTAGGCTCTCCTAAATCTGTCACGGTTGAGAAGTTTGCAATTAATACTTGGTAACTCTTCAAACAGCACAGTCCTGCCTTGGCAGCTGTAATTCATAAGGCCTTTGGGTCATTTGAACACTTCCATAGAGGTTTATCCCCTCTGCTCATACAAACCATAACTCTTCTCATTCCCATCATTTCCTTGAAAATTTGGCATTTCTAAATTTGCCCGCGATGCCGTGAAACATTTTGAATTATTGCCGTGGGGTTAACAACGGGACTGGAGCAGCACTAAACCAAAGTCAGGTTACAAACTTTGCTAAAAGGCACTGACAGATTTACAGCAACCCCTAAAGCTTTGCTGTGCTGGGACTGGTTGCACTTCTGAGCCAGTTGCTCCTACCCAGAAAAATCAATTTGAGAGTCAACACACACCATAAGTGACTCCATGGAGAATTCTTGTGTCTGTCTTCAAACCCATTTATTTATACAGCAATTAAACGTCTCTATAATTACATTTTATAAATGTTTATAGCTCATCTTGCAAAACAGCTACATAAAGAGGAACTACACTGAAAAGTAAAGGTACTTAATGCACTCTAAACAGCAGAAATTGAAAGGAGTTTATTTTTGCAAGAACTGTTAAGGAGGGAGAAACAGGCTGTCCATCATACAGACTCAGATCAGGTCACCATTAGAGATAAGATGTATGAAAATTCTGGTTATATATTCAATAGCTTGGAATTGCATTCAGCCCCGATTGCCATGTTTCCCACCCTACTGCTGTTGAATAATTGTTTTCTTCTCTGCTTTTTTGTGGGAACTACAGAAGATCTCATCATCAGGAGGGTGGGCAAAAGGAGAACAACACACTGAAGTTCCCTAAAAGCCATTTGTAATTAAGATGTTATTTTGACACACACTACTAATGTCTCTGCCTGACAATATCAATGTTCTTGGTAACAGTGCTTATTTTCAGGTAAATATTTTGTCCATTTTATACTTTATATACTAATTATTTGTCAAAGATAACATTTATTCCTATTACTTTTAATTTCTCTAATGCAAGAACATGGCAGTAGATTAATTGATGCTGCAGACCTTCTGATGACTTTATAAACTACCAGATTAGAAAAACACTTCTGCTTTTCTGATGAAAAGCACTGATTGATCAGAAACACCAAAGCACATGAACAGTGAGGAGACATCAAGCATGCCCACCCAGTTCAAAGGCACTCAGGAATGTGCCTTTATCTGCATTTTGCCTGCAGTCCCCAGAGCACTGAAGAAATGGAAAAACCATACCTGGAGTAGGTCTGGACACACAGACAGGAGAGAAACTGCAATGCACACATTTCAGCTCTGTTTGTCATTCTCCCACAAAGGTCTCTGAAGCAGTTGCCCATCTTCAATTACACAGGAAAAAGAAAACCCAGCCCAAAAATAGCTGCAGATAAACCTCTGCCACTCCCCTTTGCTTCTGTGAGGGATTTTTGTGGAGTTTTAGGCATGATGGCCAGAGAAGGCTTTGCCTCATCAGCGGCCTCTTCCTCTCCTCAGAATTCACTCATGTCAACAATTCAATAAAGACATTTTCAAACAATTCTCAACATCTATTACCTTATTTTTATTTTCATCCAGTTATTGGAGTAATTGGGCTATCTTCTATCTGAGCTGAGATTTAAAAAAAAAAAAAAAAAAAAAACAACAAAAACAAAGAACATTTTCCACCCATCTTACATCACCAATTTTCTCTTGGTCAGGGCATTTCCCTCACTTGCCCTGGCTGCCTCCGGTAAATACTCAGCTCCTGTTCAATCCCAGCTTTCCAAATCCTGATTTTTTTTTTTCCCAGTTTCCAGTGCTGCAGGTCAGGGACAGTGAAGCTGGATGCTGAGGGATACTCATCCCTCACCTGGGAGGAACTGCAGGCTCAAGGATTTCCCTGCACTCCTCTGAAGGAGCACAATTCATTTTTTTATTCCTTCATCCACCTCACACATCAGAGCTGAAACTTCTCCCAGTGCAAAGACCCCCATGCACTGATCCTCTGCAGGGATCCTTGTGGTGTTTGTGGCACAAACCCACACAGAAATCATCCAGGCTGTGCTGGAAAACCAGTTCAGCTGGGATCTGCCACCCTCCAGGCGGCCCAGAACAGAGTCCCTATAGTATCTATCTAATTTATAACCTTATTGCTCCCTAAAAGGCATTTTGCATATAGAAAATGTTATTTTTAAAAGGTGAATCCTCTGAAAGTTTAAGAATTACTGTTCAGAGGATTTATTCCAGCCCCAGTTTCTGCTCGCCATAATCCCACTGAAATTCCCTGTAACACAGCTGATAAGAATGGTTTATTCATGGGGCTTCAATACTAAGTTTGAGATTATCTAACAGAACTTGGGATTTAATTTCTATAGAAAAGAGCTCTCTTTTTTCTTTTTAAATACAGGAAAATTCTGAATGCTCCTACTTGATTTCTGTAATCTGCTCTAGTACAACAGCACCACAGAGCACACCAAGGATTCAACTCCATGCACAGATTTTTCATTTTCAGCTACTTTTGTCAAGTTTATTATTTGACACAGATTCTGTGTCTGCAAACCTGCTGGCAACTGGATACTCCACCTTCCTGCACTTCCTGCCCCAGTGAGTTTAAATGCTATTTTTCACTCTCAATTGAACACTAAAAGGGCAATGATACACTCTAGGAATTTCATGCATCTGTATTAATGCTGACTACTGTAGCAGAGAACTGACTTCCAAAGCAGCCCCAGAATTATCTTGTAAAGACATTATTACCAAGAAATTTTAAAAAATTCCTAATCTGGTCATTCCTTATAAAAATGAGGAAGGAGGAGGAAAAAAATTGTGGTTTGCTTCTTTTTAAGTCAACATCTGAGGCATTTCAAAACATTTTTCTACACAATTACAAAGGATTTTTTTTAAAGGAAAGTCAAAGTCAAAAAAATAAAAATGTGTTTTTGCAGTATTATCTGACTCCAGGAACTACAACTTACAGGAAAACATCACATATGATGGAGATGATGCAGAGAAAAATCTTGTGCCAGAAACAGAAAATTAATCAATTTAGTAATCTGTGTGTGTCATCAGGGCCAAATACCCATCTATAAAAAGCATCTCTTTGGTGCCTCATTGGCTCCAGAGCCCCAGCACCATCCCCACTGAATCTGGTGTCTCCTAAGATCACATCTCCAGCCTGCCTTCCTATTTATAGCTGGACAGGGTTTCACAAATATTTATAGATAGGAAGTGCTTCACAGAACTTCCTTGTAGTTCCTGCTTCAACACACACAAAAACTTACCTGCCCTCAGAAAGCCAAGACATTATTGTGCATATTAATAAGCATCTTAGGAAGCATATATTTAATGTATAATGTATTTAAATATAAGTTTTGACCTTATTTATATGAATATTTGTATGAGATCATTATAACAAATGTTATTTATATGAATAGCTATTTAGATATATGAATGTTTTATATGAATAGTTATTTATGACAAATGTTATTTATATGAATAGTTATTTAGATATATGAATTTTTATATCAATAGTTATTTATAACAAATGTTATTTATATGGGCATGTTATATGTTGTTTATATGGGCATGTTATATGCTATTTATATGGGCATGTTATTTAACAACAACAGTGTTGTGTTATTTCTATGAATCCAGCAAAGATTTCCACAGCTGGACTAATCTGTGAAGAACTTCAATTCCTACCATCCCTGGTGGTGCTAAAAGAGCATCTTGGACAACAGAACAGGAAAAAAATATGTTAAAGAGAGAGAGAAAAAAACCAACTTGTTAATACACTGAGTTTCTCAGACCAAAGCTGTTTCGAGCACCGTCACTGCACCTTCAACATCTACAAAGCTGCTGGGTGAGGATGAGAAAATGAGTACAAACAGCTGCCATCCATCCTAAACCCCACAGCACAGCACAGGCACACAGGAGCTGTGAGTGTGGCCAGAGGAAACCTGCCTTCCACGCTCAGGAGGAATTGGGAATGAGCACATAAATTGCTCTGAGCTGACAGATCCATTTTCCCTCTCTCAGAACTCTTTGCCTGCTGTTGCCATGCTCAGCCCTGGGTGTGCATTTCCAGGTTCCCTTGTAGGTTTGTCTGGGACAGAAGGGAAGGGTGGAGGGAGCCACAGCCCTGGATTTGGGGCAGGGGAGCACTCAGAGCCAAGCCCCAGCTCAGCAGTGCCCTGCAAGCTGATCACTGGACCCACCCCTAATCTGCTGCACAATGCAATTGGATTTCAACTTCCCCAGGAGCTGGAGGATGGATCCAGGTGATGAAGCCTTGCTTAGGTTAAAGTCAGCTGAAAGCTTTCTGCAGAAAAAAAATGCACATAAGGCACTGCAAAGGAATTAATGACTGATCATGTTTCCCCAGTGCTTTTTCCTTTATTAAATATTTTTGTTAACTGAAATAGCATGACCATTTTGTTCAGCTTTGCTCACAATACTACCTAAAACATAAAAAATTCTGTCTTTGAAAAATGGGGTTTTTCCTTAAAAGGAACAGAAGGCAATTCCATTTCTTGGATAATTTTTCTTGATAAAAATTATGAACATTTTTGTATTGAAAATTAGTAATGGTACTTTATATATAGCTTAAAATATTTTCCCTTCTCCTGGAGGCAAGACTTGAAGGCCTCTGGCACCACCATTGACCAAACAATGAAAGAATTTATTTGCCATGAAGCTTTAACAAAACAGCTCCAGAACATTTAATTAAAAATGCTGCAGTTCTTTTCAGCAAAGAGGAAGCCTGACAGAATTATACTTTGCAGAACTCCTTTGCTTCATTGCATGCACATTTCAACATCAGACCATCAAACACTTCATCAGTTTATTTCCATTCTAATCTGTCATTTCCCTGGCAATATCCTACTGGAAGTTACTCTCTCTGCATATTTCACCGAGATCAGCTCATTAGTTTCTTGTCCACCAACCTGCTTAATTACATCTCATAGTGAAACTGCATTAATTTTAACAGAAGTTGTGTGTCATTCTGCAGCCTGATTTGGGTGTTTTGATCCCGTTTCTAACAGACATTTTCATCCCTGGTACAGAGAGTGCCACTCACCCAGTTTGAAGCTCACAGGGATAAAGCCCATTTTGTGTAACTCAAAGTGCCAAGGGCAGCCCATGGAGCCAGAGCCCATCCTGGCACTGATGGGATTTGTACCAGCCCAAAATGGCCCTTCCTCAACCTGCCCTAATCAAACAGAACGCAAAGCAACCAGGGACTTTCACTCAAATATTTACAGAGGGGTGTTTTTAATTATAGAATTGAAAAATTTTCAACTATTACACTGGGGAGATTTACATGAGCTTATTATGACTTTATAGACTTGATCTGGTTTAAATTATGAAAGCCTTTTATAACTTCCTACATAAGGATCCAGATTAGAATTTCTTTAATCAGCTCAAACATATAACATTTGAATTAACCATTCTTACAGTGTGCTTTTCCTGGTGGAGATTTAGAGAACCCCCACAAAACAGGTACACAGATTTGCTCAACAGAGAAACAGTGAAGCAAACAAAGCCCCAGCACTGTGACTGACAATAAGCACCAGGTATGACTTGGGCTCTACAGACTTCTTTTTAAACAGCCACAATTCTTCAAAGAATATTTTTGAAAGTGGTCTTCCAGGTCCATTTGACAGATATGTGTGTGTGTGTATATATATCTCCACTAAATCATTATGGTAGCTCTATTTTATCAAAACATTTTTTAGTCAAACCTTTGCTTTATCAAAAGTCCAACCACTCATTAGTTCAACCAGATTTCCACTGGAAAGAAAATTTTTAAGAATTATCCCAGCTGTGAAGGTGAAAGATAACCAATATTCTGAAATGCATTTGGGGAATCTTGGGCTGATTAACTTGGAGTGATCTGAGATGTGAAAGCTGCACTGTCAGTCAGAGCAGGGACTCAGGGCAGGTTTTTTCTCAAAAGCCAATCTGCACCTCAGAATCCCTGATGAGGGACTGACACACTGAAGCTTCCATCTCAGTGGAAATCTAAGTTTTAGAACCTTCTTATTCCTACAAATGAAAAAAAAAATTGTCTGTTTCGCTGTAAATGTCCATGCTGTTAAAAAAACAGGATATATTGTATTTTCATTATTTTCACATGATTGAGATACAGTTTTCAATTCTCACTTTTTGATGGATCCAGCCAGCCACAACAACCACTGTGGAATTTATGTGGAGCGTTTCCAGAGATAAGATGACTAAAAATAGCTGTCAATAGTCAGGATCCCTGTAGAATAGTGGGCAATACTGAAATGGTAAACTGGATTTCCTTATAAGAAAAGAGATGGTATGTTTTGTGAAATTAGGCCTTTGTAAGAGATCTTGTGAAGGTAACTTTAAAACTGAGATCCAAACGGTTTTTAGAAGTACCTGCAGACTCCTTGTGAGTGCTAACTGGGATACCTGGATGGAGAAACCCAATTCTGAGCTCCTGAGTGCAGCTGCCTCTGATGTCAGGAGGAAAATCCTCACTGCATCAGTTGTGCAAAGAAAATGGAAATTCACTTCAGTGGATCATACAGGTCCTACTATCACAAAAGCAGCAGTTGTCATTAACTCTGATCAACTGGCAAACAACACAAGAACACAATTGTTGGAATATCAGAACACAATTGCTCTGCAACACTTTCATTCTCCAAGTTAACTGGTCAGTATACGGTGTCAGGAATTCCCTGTAAAGCACTGACCCACAAAGGCTCCCAGCACACCAGGGGCTGTGGGGGAAAGCATCCTTCTCTGGGGTCAGAAATGCCCTATAAAAAGCCACCCTTCTCTGGGTCTGTGTGCCCCCACGGCCCCAAATCCCACCCAGCGCTCAGGCCTGATGTCCACTGCTCGATCCCAGCAGAACTCAAGTGCACATGTAAGTGCTTTGTTGAACAAGGAGGGATTTAGGCATGTGCTTAAGTACTTCACTGAGCTGGGACCAGGCTGCTATTTATAGCCAGCTTTTTGTTCCGGTTTTATTGTTCCACACTTAAAGCCATCCTATGGCTTTTCCTGCTCTATGCCCTCCCCTCACACACAGCAAACCTTTTAGGGCTGCAATCTCCTTCCAGAAGTCACAGGTTTCAAATCAGAATGGGTATTATAAGCTCCTCCACAATTACATATTTTTTTTCCATCATATTTACGCAGAAATATGCAAAAAAAAGAAAACAAATTTAGGCTGAATGGTAGCAAAGTCATGAAGCCAGAAGTTGTATGGAATAACAAGATGAAAAATCCCATCCCACCCCAGGACTGAAGCACCCACAGAGGAACTAAACGCTGATGTGTGCACCCAGAAATGTTCATTCCAACTTCCCCAAGTGTCCTTTGCTGGGCAATCCTCTGTTCCACAGAGAAATTCGGGCAGAGTCAGGTGTGAGGCAGGATTTCACTGAGCTTGAGAAGCCATCAGTGCTGAGCAGCCCGTGCTGCTGCAGAGGCAGACTGCGAGCAGCACCGAGTGAAAACACCAAAACACTTCCCAATGACTCCAGTGCAACACCAGCACCTCTGTGCTTCCACTTGGAAAAATAAATCTCTCCACTGCAGAGGCATCCGGACCTATCAGCTCATCTTTCAGTGTTAATGAACGTGTTCACACCAATCCTCGTTTTGATTAATTAATGTCTTTTCACAGATACTGGTATAAAGACAAAAAATCCACATCTCAGAAACCTCACAATACTCCATATGCTTTTTTAAAAACACTATATATATAGTGTTTATATAAAATTTTGTATATATGTATATATATATATATGTTGTTGTTTTACAGATCTTATGTTCCCCATAAAAACACACACAGGTTCTCAGTATTTACACACAGATAACCCAAAGCTGTGCTCCTGGGATCCCTGAAAACCCGGCTGGAGAACAGCGGCGGGGTCAGCCGGCAGCCCTGGGTTAGTGCAGCCGGGAACGGAGGGTGAGGAATGGAAATGGATAGCAGGGAAAGGATCCGTGCCGATTGTGTGGAGAACGGAGGGACAGACGAGAGGCAGACGGGGAAGGATGGAGAGGGAGCGGTGCGAGCCAGCGGCGGCTGCGGCTGTGCCGGGGAGGGGCTGCGGGAATGGGATGGGGAATGCGGGAAGCTGGATGGGGGAATGGGATGGGGAATGCGGGAAGCTGGATGGGGGAATGGGATGGGGAATGCGGGAATGCGGGGAGCTGGATGGGGGAATGGGATGGGGGAATGCGGGGAGCTGGGACGGGATAGGGGAAATGCGGGGAATGAGGGAATGGGATGGGGGGAATGCGGGGAACGAGGGAATGGGACGAGATGGGATGGGGGAATGCAGGGAGATGGGACAAGATGGGATGGGGGAAATGTGGGAATGCAGGGAGAGGGGATTGGAGCTGCGAGGATGGGACGGGAAGGGATGGATGCAGGAAGAGGAGGGGGATGCAGGGAGGGTTGAGATTACAGGGAGAGCAGAGATTACAGAGCTGTGGGATGCAGAACTTGTGCTGCACAGCAGGAACAGCCACTTCCCAAGGAAATCCACCGCCAAGCTCTGCCTGTGGAAATCTTCCACTGAGAAACTCACTCTGCCTGATTCTGATTCCTCCCGAGCTCAGGGGGACAGGATCTTACACATCCCTGAAAATATTGGCATGTGAACAGCACTAAAGGAGGCTCCAGCATCCATTTCTCCTGTAATTCGTGACTTTCCGTTCTGACTGCCAAGATGCATTGAAAGGGGCAAAATCATCCCTCAAAAGCACATTATTTCATCAGAGTGCCCAATAACCCAAAGCCACTAAAATCACAGAGAGAAGCTTTTCACCACTTTCAGGAGGTACTGAGCCCAACTGCAATAACCTCCAGCTGAATTATTAATGGTAACTTGTAAGCCATTATCATGGAAAGATCTCTATTAGTCACCAATTTGCAGCGTTATTTTCAAAAACATCCAACTGAGGGATGCACAAATCCCACTGACAAGCCAACAAGACTTAAAATTCCATTTGGCTTCCATTTCTCCTCTTTTTAAAAATCCTGCCCTTAATGTATTAAGCCTTCCCACTGCATTATCAATAACTTATTTGACAATCAGGCCATAAATGTTACTTGACAAGAACACAGCCCTTGGTACTAAGTCTAGACATTCTCTCCCTAGGACTGGATGAAATTTTAGCTACAGGGCATTTGGTTCTAGGCAGGTCCTCCTACTTGAAATGGCTGGTTCTCAGAAAGGTGTCCTCAAGAACAGCAGCAAAAAACCCAATATTTTGATGTACAGAATAGACTTGGTTGTGTATGTGTAGAACACATCACACTTCACTTACACATAAGTAAATGGCTTTAATGCTCTTATTGAATAACACTACAAATATCTTACACATACAACCAGAGCTTTGTGCTTACAGCAGCATTTTCTATCCAAAATTCCCAGCAGCTTTACAAGTAGTGATTAATTAACCCTTGAAGCAGGCAGGTTATGTGCACTCTGTAACAGCTGAATGTTAAATCTGAAACAACAGCCCACAAGGACAAGTAAAGAGTACGGCAGCACAAAATGTCCCCTAACAAAGCAGGTAACACACACAATTTGTACTCCCGTCCCACGCCACAGCCCTCACACACCTGCATTTTTTCAGTCTTTCCTTGAGGAGGAAACCCAGGATATCACCAATCTGGAGCTGTGCTAACAGGATAAAGGGCTGAGCATGGAAGCACTGCTAAGGCTGCAGCTGCATTTTATTCTGATTTAAGGGAAAGCATTGGCTGGGATCTTAAGGGCAGCCAGACATTTCAAGTGAGCATCATCACAAGCAAAGAGAACTGACCAGTGACACACTGAAAGGAAGCACAAGAAAGAAGTGGAATTCAGGGCAGCAACTTCAGCAAACTCAGTCAAATGATTTGTGACATCTCTTAAAGGGAGGATCAAGGAATTCAGGAAAACTGACAATGACCAATGAAAAGTGTATAAAATAGTGCAGGGGGAATATAGGAAATACTGGGAGAGGCTGTTACACACAGAACCTTCAAAGGCTTTGACTTGCAGAAGAGATTGTACAAAAGGTGAAACAAGAACATTCAACAAAGAACAAGAATTAGAATGGCACAAACTGCTCAGTTCTGATCCAGATGAGCCAACACACAAAAGGATCAACAACTAATGAGGGACATAAAAAGGCAATAGGAAAAGGATCTATAAATACAACAGAAGTAAGTGGGAGAAAAGAATAAGCAGAGGCTCTAGTATTTAATGGGAAAAGAGAGAAAATAACAGATGGCAAAGAGAAAGCTGAAGCATTCAGTACTTCCTTCACATTCTTTTATGTTTCCTTCTAAAGGATAATGAAAAGCAAAAATGTTTCTAAAGTGATTTTCACGGGGAAGACAGGACCAGAGGCCTGAAGAAAAGAAAGAATAGGCTAAAAAGTATCAAAAGCAGCCAGACACACTCAGTCTGCTAGAGAATGATGAAGTTCACCCCAGAGTACTCAAGGAATTACCCAAAGCCATCCCCAAACATTAGCTATTATATTCAATAATGCACAGGGGGAGGGCAGAGCTCCCAAAGGACAGTGCAGAGGCAAAAACTCCAAGTGTGCAGCTCCAAAAGGAGCAGCAAAGCTAAACTGAAGAAACTGCAAACTCAACCACCTCCCTTTTACACCACAGAGGACACTGGAACAAGTTAAATCACCACGGAGGTACCTCAAGGATTAAGTGCCTGAAAATAATCAGAACATCAAAGCAATGACATTTCCTTTTTGATAAGGTGACTGGGCTACTACAGAGGGAAACCCCAGTACCAGACTGGCTGCAGTAAGGCTTTCTGTAACTGGCCAACATGGTATTTTCATGGGGTGCAAGGACTGATAGGAAATTGCAGTTTAGTGGGTGTGGTTTCTTAAAAGAAAAAAAAAAATCAAAAACCAACCAACCACCCAAATTAAAAGTGATTGCTAAAACTCACCGCCAATGGAATTCATCTCACAACTCAGTGCATACATTAAAAAATGCTAGGAGAGAAAAATGTAGGGTTCATATCACCTCCAACCACAAGAAAACAAGATCAAAATTCAAACTAGAATGAAATTCAAACTAGAATGGATTCAAACTTGAAGCATTGAAGGACTTGTTGAAAAGTGAAGTGCAAGCAGAACAAGTGCAAATCTTAACATCAAGAAAAACACTAAACAGAAATCAGCTGAGTTCTGTTGGAAGGGTTCTAAAAGCCACAGGTGACTGTAAGTAAAAAACAGTATAATGGTGTTTTTAAAAATGCCATATTTCGTGCCAGGATGTCTAACAGGGCTGCCACTCACACAGTAACCTTTCCATTCTTCTCCACTGTCCAGAAACTTGCAGAACATGAGTGGTAAAAAAAAAAAATCACAAGAAAATTCACAGTAAATGCAACTCTGTCTTGTCATCCTATGTAGCTGGGGAGCAATAAATGTCAGCAGTGCCAAGGGGAAATATGAGGGGAGCAGCACTGGGTGACACAAAAAGCAGTGTAATGGTGTGTCTTTGCAGGGAACACACCCATTAACACCAACCTTCACAGCCCATAATGGCATTTCCCTGTTCCTGCTGCTCTCCAATCCTTTAGCACTTGACACAGAACCACCAGGGCCGCTGTAGATAACACATTAATTTTTCAGAGTATTTAACCTTTCTAGAAGAATCGTTCTTCATCTTCCAGATTGATTCTTGTGACATTTTCAAGCTTAACTAAAAAATGGGCCTAGTTCTTGTCAGGGCTTTTGGACACCTCCTGTAATTAAGAAATACCCAATGATGTGGAATAGATCTTTTCCAGGTAGAATTTTAACATTTCGTCTTCATGTAATTATTTTCTACTGTTTATAGGCTAAAACTCAGGCCAGTCTTCTATTTTTACTTCACATAAACTGATTTAAGGCTTGTAAAATACTTCACACATGAGAAAAATGCTGGTGAGCATGAAGATTTTGTAGACTAAAGTAAAGCATTAACACTGCATTTGAACCTAAGGCCACAAATTCAATGCAGTTGTAATACACTTAATAACGCCATCAATTAGCTTTAAATAATGAAATTTCTTCTCAAAACTTCCATTGTGCTTTTCCTGTAACTGCAGGCCAGCACCTAAAAATGCACATATCCTTTTCATCAGATGACAAAAAATGTAATTCTAATTTTTCTGCTAATTACTTTAAGCTTCAGCAATTGCAAAAAAAAACCCTGATGATAGCATATCTTGATTATCATAAATCTCCTCATTCATACTTCTGCTTAAAAATATTCTGAAATGCCTATTGGGATAATTTCTACGAACCCATCATCAACCTATTGGGAGTTTCCAGAATGGGTTACAGAGAACATTCCCTGAAAACACAATTCCTATTATTTCAATCCTCTTACACAGTATTAACCTCTTTAAATAACAACAGCAGTACAAAAAAACTTTAAAATATTAACAAATTACCTGAGTCACA
This sequence comes from Melospiza georgiana, assembly GCF_028018845.1. Taxonomy (NCBI): domain Eukaryota; kingdom Metazoa; phylum Chordata; class Aves; order Passeriformes; family Passerellidae; genus Melospiza; species Melospiza georgiana. The sequence goes on along the minus strand of NC_080440.1, from coordinate 17,794,745 downwards.
AAAAATGGAATGCTGGATCATCTAAAATATTGCCATGTTTTGTCTGTATTTTCAGCTGTTCTGAATGCAATCACACCTTCCAGGATGGAAGATTTCCCATCAGTGGGAATTACTGCCCCTAATGAAGAATGGCTGTTCAATAAGCAGGACAGAATCCACAGGATCAGCAAATGCTTTCAAGGTGACTCTTTCTGCACAGGAAAGCTATCCAGGGGTTTGGAATCTCCTCCTCATCATGAGATAACAAAAGGAGTGTGCTGGGCATGAGGATCACTGATAAAGCATCAGGAGAAATCCTGTTCACCAGTAAACTCCTGAATCCTAAAGCATCCCATGAGGAGATGCAGCTGGAGTGGGCAGGGGCAGCTGCAGTGTCTTGGAGCAATCTTCATCCCTGACGGATGATTTTAGAGGAGGTATAATTTTCATAAGTTCAATACAAGCTATTTGAGCCTTTTTAATAAATAAGTCAGGCTCAAGGCAATTCCCCAAACACTGTGGAATTAATGATTTATCAATCTTTGAAATAGAAACTCTGAACAGAGACAGCTGCATTATTTTGGCTTCACAACACACACAAGGTTTTCAAAACTTGAAATGTGCATCCAAGGTCACTCTGCTGGAGTGTGATGGGGAAAAGTGATTCAGCCTTGCAGCTCCAAACCCCACCCCTTCAACAATTAGCATCACTCCTTGATGAACATGCAAGCCCCTGTGCCAGTTTCTGTGTTCACACAATCCCACAGCAGAAACACCTCAGAGCACCAATGAAATCAGTCAGGTCTGGCTCTGAACACCCTCCCTGCTGAGACTTTTTAAAGGCATTCCACCACCCAGGGAATAAACTCACTGTGCAAACACAGGTCCCTGTATTATGGCAACTGGGCAGCCCCACACACAGCCCCACTGCTGCTGCTCCCTCATGGCACCCCAACCTTGCCTTCCCAAGCCCTTGGCACACCAAACGGGGCAGCCTCAGGAGCTGAGCAGTTCTGGGGGTGTGAATGGGAGCAGGAGTGATGGAGGGACTGTAAAACCCAGCAGTGCAAGGCTTTGGGTCAAGGGAGAGAAAGGCTGGGAGCAGATAAATGAGCATCCACAGGAGAATTGCTCTGGAGGCACCGAGGGCATTAACCTGAGCAGGCTCTTCAGAAATGCCTTCTCTGCACAGCTAAAGGTGTTCAATGAACTCTCCAAACACACCTCCTATTGCACTAATTAAAGCTGTAGCAACCTCTGCCTCCCAGAAATATTTAAAGCTTTTTTGGTTTACATTCCAGTGTGTGGAGGGCGCCCCTGCAGCACACCAGTTGTTTTATTTGGATGTTACAAAATAGTCAAGGATTCTGAGCATAACTTCCAAAAGAGGTGAAAAAACAGCCTTTTACATGATGACCCTTGGATACAAGCCCATGCTGCTGGATCTGGGGCCATCAGCAATATGGGAGTCACACACCCCTTAGGAAATGCTGCCTCAGATAACATAGATGTGAAAAATTGGTCACACCCATAAAATGGAAGTCTGAAATATTTCACTGCTAAATAAGTCCATTTATAAACATTTTTTCAGAGTAGGCTTTAGCAATAAATAAGTCATTCTGATTTAACCAAAAATTTTGTAGCACGAGTATACTGAGACCAAGCTGGATCTTAGCAATTGTGACACTCATTGCTGTCACCTCTGCCATCCTGTTACACACAAATCTTTCTTGTTCATTCTCACTTTTCCTTTCTCAAGTATCTTATATTTTTTGTCTCAGATAAGTAAAGCTACTTGTCCTCTTGCATTTGCCACTTCTATTCATAAAATTTTTATTTAACTTACTTTTTACAAACTTTTTCTTTCCAAGGACAGCTTAAGTTCCACTGTGAACTTTGCAAATTGCAACCATTTCCTGCACAGTGTACATTAAATGTAAAGCTGTTTGGAAACTGAATTCTTATGCCTGACACACACATTCCAAGGATAAGCATCACCAGAAGTTTGAGCTTTGTTCAGACATTTGTTTCAAAATATTTCAGCAGCCACACAATTTTGTTTAAATGTAAATATTCACTCTGTTCCCAATTATCTCCTTTGCTATCATCTCCCATCAGACTGCCACTAAAACAATCACTTATCTCTTGTACAATTACTCTGCTTTTTCCTCTGGTCAATGCAGATGACTTTTCCCCAGCTGCAGTCCTGAACCTATCCTTAAGTTACAATCCAAGTTTTAGAGGGTTTTGAGTATCAGAAAGTCCTTTTTAAATTCACGTGCTCCCCTTTAAACTGCCTACAATAACCAGAATACGCAGGTTTTGTTGATGCAGATAAACTCCAAGCACTTTGAGTGTTATCAATATTCAGACAAACAGCCCAACTCCCCAGTCACATCACAAGGTTTTTGTGGTGAATGACCTAAGGTGCTCTATTGTTGGATAACCAAGGATAAGGAGCCAGACAAATGCACCAGGTTTGACTCAGGCAGCTCCAAAAAGGCAGCAAACACTGTCAGAGGTGCCTGGTATGTGACATGGGACACAGAGGAGACTCAGAGCCCTCTGAAACAGTGACAAAGGCCAGGAAAGGAGACCTGAGGCATCTCCAGTGACACCCAACACCTCTTTGGGGAAGCCAAACCAACCCCAACCCACTGGCTATGATAGGTCTCCATTCAGCCTCCTCCCTGCACTCCTCCAGACCAAACCCATCAAAGTCACAGCACCACAGGACACCATATAAATATCACCATTATCTCCCTATGGAGCTTGGCAAACCCAATAAAAATTTACTCAGCATGATCAGGAAACAGGCAATTGAATGGTTAAAGAATAAGGTTGGGATAATGTTGCAGCAGAGATGGCCACAATACACAGAGTACCTCCAAAAAAACTCAGAAAGTTTCAACCCAAACAGAGTAACAGCTCACCACTTCAGAAGGCTTCAGGGGTCTGCCCACACACAGTAACATCATTCCACTTCAGAAGGCTGCAAGTAACTGCCCTTCTCATTCTCAGCGCAGCCTTTTATCCCCTCGTGTTAATGCATTGCACCTGTGTGCCCTCTGTTCCCTTCCCTGGTTGGGCAGTGCCCCTGCCTCGTTACCTTCAATGCTGCTCACCTGCTGCTCACAGCTGTGCTCATTGGGGGTGAGGATGGGTCACAGCCACAGCTGTGCCCATTGGGGATGAGGATGGGTCACAGCCACAGCTGTGCCCATTGGGGATGAGGATGGGTCACAGCCACAGCTGTGCCCATTGGGGGTGAGGATGGGGCACTGCCACAGCTGTGCCCATTGGGGATGAGGGTGGGGCACAGCCACAGCTGCACCCATTGGGGGTGAGGATGGGGCACAGCCACAGCTGCACCCATTGGGGATGAGGATGGGTCACAGCCACAGCTGTGCTCATTGGGGATGAGGATGGGGCACAGCCACAGCTGTGCCCATTGGGGATGAGGATGGGGCACAGCCACAGCTGTGCCCACTGGGGATGAGGATGGGGCACAGCCACAGCTGTGCTCACTGGGGATGAGGATGGGGCACAGCCACAGCTGCACCCATTGGGGATGAGGATGGGGCACTGCCACAGCTGTGCTCATTGGGGGTGAGGATGGGTCACAGCCACAGCTGTGCCCATTGGGGATGAGGATGGGGCACAGCCCCACTCCCAACCACCCCAAACTGTGCGCCTACAGGACAGAGAGACTTGCCAGACATTTGGATCAATGTCACACCCAGCAGCCTGGATAATCAAGGGGTTGTGGTCCTGGATTTACAGCATGCAGGCAAAGGACAGTGCTGGTGATGGTATCAAATAGGAATTCAAGGTAACAGAATATCCTGCATTCATTCCACAAAGTGTTAAAGTGACTATGTTAATATTGACACTAAACTGAGCATTTAATTCATATTATTTTGCTTTAGGAAGAGCAATGCTCACTTTGAAAACTGAGCTGAACATCAGACCATGAAGTCACTGCAGAGAATGCTGAGCTGCTTTCTTAGCGAGATACCACAGACAAACCACTTCTTCTCCACAGAAAAGTCATGAAAATGCTGAATGCTGCTTGAGTCAGCACATGAAAATCAGTCCCATGTAGGTGAGGGGACAGGGTCAGAAGCAAAGAGCTGCTGAGAACATGACAGCGTGTGTGTGTGTGTGCAGAGCCACTCAAAGCACTGCTTACATAACCAGGGCTCACAGTATCTACAGCCACACTCAGAATTCCTTAAAAGATTCCCTTTTACCCTTGGGGAGTTGAGTTACAGCACTATCAACTTTCACACCGGTTAAAAACTTACATTTTAGCTTATTTTGGGAGCAGTCAAGCCCTACTCTTCGTTGCTTTCAGCTTGCCTATCTTCCCAGCACCTTATCTTGGTACCCATGCTTCTCAAATAGCACTTTACTACAAAATACGCTTGAATTAAAGAGAAAGTAAAGAAAGTATTAGCACAGAATCGGGTTGGTGTAATGTGATAAAACTGAACAGTAACATGGAAAAAAAAAAAAAAAAAAAAAAAAAAAACACCAGCGAAAAGAGTCAGCAAGAAATACACAGAAAGAAATAAACTTTGGGACAGTTTAATTCAAACAAGAGATTTTCTCCGCCTACAATACAGGAGGCCTTTCAAAGGTACAGAACGGAGACAGTTCCCCTCATTTCACGTTTCCAGCACAGTCTCCACACCAGGATTTCAGCAGAGGAGCCGATTCTGTCGGGTGGCGGTAGGAAAGCACATCCTGACGGCATCCGTGCCCAGGTGGAGGCGGCCGGGGCTGCAGCGGCCACCCCAGCCCGCATCCCGGGCACCTGGGCGGGCAAAGTTCCCTCCCGCCGCCTTCTCCTCGGGCTTTCGGCCGCTCCAGACGCTCCGCTGGAGTACTGCCAGGCTTTGGAAACTACTGCTTGTGAAACATTTCAATCCCCCCGTGGAAAAGAAGAAGAAAAACCCAAAAAGCCCCAGCGCGGCCGCAGCGGAGCTCAGCGGCACGGCAGGAGCTGGGCGCTCCCGGGAGGGTTTCTCCTTCCATCAGCCCGCCGGGCAGCGGGGCTGCGGGCAAACACCTCGTTATGACTCTCTCCAATTCATATTTCTGTGAGCAGCGGCGGGGGCAGCGCGGGGCTCCACGGCCGCCTCCCAGCCCCCGGCCGGGGCACAGCGCGGCCACCGCCGCCTCCCGACCCGCTCCCATTCCCGTCCCCGGGAGCCCTCCGGGCTCGGGCGGGACGGAGAGCAGAGGTTTCCCGCAGCCGCTACCCGCCCCGCGGAGCCGCCTCCATCGCCGCCCGAGCGCATCCTGCGGCCGCATGCCGGTACCCCGGCCCCGCTGTGCCGGGATGGGCTCGGCCCCGGCCCCGCTCCCGCCGCCCCCTCAAGGTCACCGCGGCTCGGGGCGGCCCCGGGGGCGCCGCCGCCGCTCCTACCTGGGCCGGCGAGCGGAGCGGAGCCGCCGGGAGCGCGGGGCCGGCGCTGTCCCCTCACCGGCGGCAGCGCCCGGGGACTCGGGCCGCGCACGGCGCCTCCTCCTGCGCCGGGGCCGCTGCGCTGCGCCGGGAGGCGGCGGCTCCGTCACACTTAGCGGGGAAGCCCCGGGGGGGGCGGGCAGCGCCGCTCTCCCCACCCCGCGAGGTGCCGGAGCCGAGCCGAGCCTCCCCCGGCGGGGCTGGGGCTCCCCTCAGCGGGGAGAGGCTGCGCCGCGCCCCGCTCCGCTCCGCAGGGCTCCCTCAGGGCTCCCTCAGGGCTCCGCAGGTGCGCGGGCTCGGGGGATGCGCGCAGGTGAGCGCGGCTCTGGGGCGCCCCGCGTCTGTTCAGCACCGAGCGTTTGACACCAGCACCTTCCTCTCGCTTTTATTTTTGCTCAACACGCGGCGGTTTTCTGACAGAATTCTGTAAAAATCTGAAGGGAAAAGCCTGGCGCGGATTCTGAGAGATGGAGAGTGCCGCGCTGGGACGCAGCACCTGGGGAAGTACAAAAAATGGGATTGTGATGTACGGGTGATGTGCGTTGCACAGACTGAGCATCAGCACTCCAGATTTAGAAAATTAGTAATAAAACCCCACCCCGTGACTTAGATTTGAAGATACTGGTTCTGTTTGCAAAGAGGATGGCATCTTTGAAATGCTGCCAGAGGAGTTAATGCCGGGTATTTAACCAACACGTTCTGGTTTTACACATGGGCTTAAGTTAGATTTCATAACAGTTCTCTTGTGCCACATAATCTTTTCACCTTGAGAGTTAAAACCAGTTACCAAATGTCCCCAAAGCTGAACGGAGACAGAGGGGATTTGAAGAGCAGAAATGTGTATTTGGTAGGTGGGATGGGAGTTGTGTGGTGGGAGGGATGCACACACATCACACAGCACCTGCAGACTGCTACAGTGAACAACACCAGCATTTTACTTGGAAAACTGGAAGTATTCCACCACTTTCTATTGGTGAATAGCAGCGCTGCCCAGCCCTGGTTGTTTGACAAATGATACACTGTTAATTATATTCTGATTACTATCTTGGCTTCTTCCTTAACACCATTTAAATTCCAGTTTTAACCTTATCTCAGCAAGGACTAAAGGGAAAAGTAGGACAGGCAACATGAAAGTACAAATCCCTCCACATCTTTTAAAACTCTTTCTAACTTATTGAAAGCCAGGAGAAGATGTTACAGTATATTTGTAGAGCTTTCAGACAAGCTTGTTAACAAAATCCAGACTTGTAGGTCTCACCAAGTTCAGTTCCCAGCTTTGGAAGAAATTCAGAAACCTGTAAGTATTCTGCAAATATCTAGATTGGTTTTCTCATCTGATCTTAAACCACATGCCTACTGTCGAGTGAGAGTGAACAAGGGAGGGAGCTTTCCCCTGCTACATTTCCCTGGGTCATGAGGAAGATCAAACCAACTGAGAAAAACTAATCAAGCAGCAGTTTTTTGTTTTGACAATGCTTAGAAAGATGGCAGAGAAAGCCTGAATGAAAAGTTTACAAAAATAATCATGCAAACATTAGGTAAATGCAGTGCTATTTTCAGCTCGTGCTTATTAATCATTTAAAGCAGATGATTGGAGTGCCATTTGAAAAGCATTAGATGTGCATCCTTACTAGCTGCCTGCAAATGCATTTCACTGGCAATTCTGTGCTGCACAAAAACATGACATCCCCCAGACTGTTTTCACAGAAATCCTGAATTCCACACCCAGCTCCACCTGTTAAACCCCCAGGCTCCCAGAGCAGAGCTCAGGGTTGAAATCTCCCACAGAAGGACAGTCTCCATCATGTGATTCTCACATCAGAGCATCCTCAGAAGGTCAGCTACTGCAGCTGGAATTAATAGCACCAGCAGCACAAACAAATGATTGCTTTCCTTGCTTGCTCTCCATCTTGAGATGTTTTTAGCCCCCACAACTGATTTTGTCAATCATGGTGAAATAGCAGAAGTGTCTGGCTGTTTATCACTTCTGATAAGCAATGAATGACAGAGCAGATTTCTTCATTTCAACATCTCCTGCCAATGGAAATCTCTCCCCATGCAGACAGTGAAGTAGAATTTTGTACATTTCTGCCAGCTTTAGAAGCTGTCCCCATGTGTTTTATAAACATGACAGGGGCCTCAGCACATCTTTCCTGTTACTACAGCATTTCTAGGAACTCAACCTCTTGCATACAGGTTTTAAAAACACTTAAAGTGTGATGTTAACAGTAACAACATCAACTAATGACTAAATGTAACACTTCTTATTATATTTTAGAGATTAGGACTGTTTGTGTTGTGTTTTTCCCTAAATTCCTTGCACCTCCTCTCACCTAAGTTGATGCTTAGAGATTCCTTTAAATTCTTCTCATTTTCCTGGTTAAAGGGGGAATGCGTGCTTAGTGGGGGGCATCTCCTTCACCAAAAGATGAAATGGAGCAGAGATCATGCAATCACTAAACTCTGGCACTGTGCTTGCCTCAAGTTTGAATAACCCAACAGTGACTTATCCTTCTCAGGTTTTAGCTTCACATTATTTTCACAACCTGCAGCTTAATTTCCACACCAACAAAACAGGAGAGGATTTTCAAGGAAATTTCAGAAAGGAAGTGACAATGGGTGCCAGTTGAGCTTGGATTTTGGCTGTATTATATGAGAATGGAGCAGCTATTGGTATTTCAGCCTCCTTTGGGAAATTTCTACAACAACAAGATGTGTGTGTGAAAGGACACAACTGTGATGTCTGGACACCACATATAAACAGAGCATCTTCCATCCCACGAGCCCTCCTGCACGCACAGTTTATCTTTGAACTGCTGCTGGTGCCAAGAGGCAGCACTGAGAATGAAAGGGAAGAACTCTGAATCTGCCAAAAACAGCAATTTGTGCATCAAGAGAGCAAAGTGCAGCCCTGACAGCTGTGCTCACCCTTCAGGCACAGAGGTGCTGCCTCCAGGAGTGGCGACCCAGCCCTGAGTGAAACACGAGCAGCAGGGAGGACATTTGGGGCGCCCACACTGCACTCCCAGCCACCAAACTGGGGCTTTTCCAACAATTTGGGACATTTCATTGGGGCTTTTCCAACAAATTGGGGCATTTCACTTGCAGAATGTTCAGGCCCAGCCATGGCTTCTATTGAGGAAAAACTCCCATGGTATCAAATGCCACCAAAGTGTGGCACGAGTCCAGCATCTGATAGAGTAGAAAATGTATCCCTGTGAATCGCCAGTGAGATCTCCTGCAGTAATTTCACACCCTCACACCAGCCTGCCAGTGAAAAGCCAAGCAGCCCTAAATATCTGCTGGCTTTAAGAGCAAAAGTAATGCCAGACAAAGGCTGTGTCAGTGAAACACTCTGTGATACTGCCATGATGTCTTGTAGCAACCAGCGTGAGGAAACTGATTTTTGCATTTAATGTTTCAAGAGGAGAAGATAACAAAAACATGCCCTCTGCTTTGTTTGGAAAAAATACAGATTGACCAGAGGATTATTAGGTATACTGGGATATTCTGGATCCATCCCTTTGCTGTTCTAATTCAGTATCAAAGCAAAAAGGGTCAAGTGCAAAGGGCACATTTTGTTTGCACTGACATGAAATGACCTTGCTGTGGCCCAGCTCCAGCCTCACAAAAAGCAGAGACATTTCCACTTCCACCTGATGCTCAGCAATTCCTCAGGTCGCACACAGAGCTCCCAGGCTGCTGGTACTGCTGACCCTGACAGAAATAAAACTGACTAAAAGTTACCAATGGATTTCTCTATCAATGCTAACAAATATCAAAACAAATCTGGTGCTTCCCTGGCAGAAGCAATTCTCCAGCTGTAATTTGTTAAACATGACCTAAAGTTGATGATCTTGCAACCAAAAGCAGGAACAGCATAAAAGGCCATTTTCTCCCACATTTAGAACTCAATGGATGGAGGTGTCCACAACACCTTTATTCTAAAAAAAAAAAAAAAAAAATTAAAATTAAATTTAAAATCTCCCTCATTTAGAACTCAGTGGATGAAGGTATCCACAACACCTTTACTCTAAATTTTTTTTTAATTAAATTAAAAACCCTGACCAGTCAACCTGAAGCCACCACAACATAAAAGTCAGAAGAATATGGTGGATAGTGACAACATGATATTACAATTATATCTTTTCTGAAAGGGCCACAAGTTAGTTTTGCCAGATGCACAATCTGACTTGGTTTGTCATAATCTGCTAATTATATGTATATAAAAGGGGGCAGGATAACATTTTTGACCCCTGCACTCCTTAGCAGTCACACAGTTCTTTTACATACAGAGGGTAAATTGTGCAAAAGAGCTTTTTGCAATATCCAAACCTTTTTGCCACACACCTGGACAATCCTCTTAAGTGATGCAGCAAGACTGCTGTAAAAAAATCCCAAATTTTATATACCACTCATCCCACAGATTATTGTGAGAAAGCAGCTGGCAAAAGCAAAAGCTTTAGTAAGGATGACATTGCTTTGAGAACAACTCAGATATTTTGTTTTATTTCTTTATTAACATTGAAGTACACGAGGGAAAATGCTCAAGTGTTGGATTAAAAACTCTGACAACACTCTGAGAGGCAAAAGATGGTGAATTACCAAATGTTAAGTCACAGTACTGTTATTTTACAGTTAAGAACAGAAAAGACAACTTCAAATTGCATAATAATCACAAATAATCTCAAACATGTCCCTCTCTTTTTGATTTTTCTATCAAAAATTTTTTTACTTTCTTTTCCAAGAAAAATCCTGATTGACTGAAATAGGCACCAGTTTGAAAAATTAGTGCAAGTACCAAGGATCGTGGAAGTGGCAGAGCATTAAATCCTTGGACATGGGGCATAGGGCATTTCAGAAGCAAGAGAAAAATCAAATTAAAAAAAAAACAAAGCAGTGAAAACAAAGCAGCAACTAAAGGTCAGTGCTGGAAAACCTGCTGAGTATTGGCAAATTTGTCTCAACATTCCTATAAATTTACAAGTCAGTCCTTGCTTTCTACAGCAGCTTCCCAAGGGGGAGCAGAATAATTGATTTAAATACTTTTCGTCACCAATGGTAGCAGCAGAAGTTCCCAGAAAAAATACTACACAAAAATACCTAAAATATTTATCAATAGCATAAAATTTATATTGCAAATAAAGTGAATTTAGCAAGGCAAACCAACCTAGATGTGGTCTCAGATTAATTTCATAAATGCCAGATTTCACTTGCTGCTGTTTGAGGAAGAATAATTCACTGGCTTGGAGAATTACAACATTTTACAGCATCTCCTTTGGACTGAAGGCTGTAAATTAAAATCCTGCTCTTTTTTTAGGAAGCCCCCTTACCTTTCATACTTCAAGTATGTTAATTAACACCAGCACCAGGGCAAGGCAGATCTGTCAGCATGCATTTTTAGTGATTCCTTCAAGACATAGATACCAGGAAAAACCGTCAGGAAGCCCTTGGATGCACTCAGGAGAGCCATGGCACTGCAGAAGGAAGTTAACAATGCTGTTAGGCTGCTCTACAATTTATCACCAGTGAAATCTGCTTTTTCACTTCTCCAGCTTCTGGCCAAACCTCCTGCTAATGAGCCCAGGGCTTATTTCTCACTGCATTTTATAAAAAATCACCTTGGATCTCCTCACAGCCACTGCAAGCCAGCCCTGAGGTGAGATGAACAGGTCAGACTCAGGTACAAAACATCCCCAAATTAACCCTACAAAGGACTCAGGTACAAAACATCCCCAAATTAACCCTACAATCACCCAGCACTCCCAAATTCACCCCAGAATTACCCAAGCCCTGGTGGGCTGAGCTGTCCCAGGGGCTGGTGAGGTTTAACTCACCTTAAACAGCAGCACAGAGGCCCTGCATGGCTCAGCAGGGACAGATCTGCATTTGTGTGGCCTCACCTGCAGCCTTCAGTTCTGCAAAGAGTGGGATACATTTATATTTATATTGTTTATATTTATGCTTATATTCATATTATTTGTATTTATATTGTTGATATTTATGTATGCTCACAGACCTAAAACAATGAAAACAGAAATAAGCACACCCAGCTGGCAATTCCAGATCTCCTTCAGTCTCCCCCCTTCCACCTCTCCATTATCTGCAGAGAGAATTTAAGGTGCCTACACATTTAAATTATGCACTTAAGGATTAATTAAGAATTAACCTCTGATATTGTTTTATAATTAAATCCATATATCTGTCTAATGATCCTGGGCATAAATTACAGTGATGAGTGCAAACAGCAGAAAGACAAAAGTGTGCATGTGGATTACATTACAGATGGAGGAATTACAAACCTTCTCTTATTTTTCATTCAACCTTCTGAATTATAGCATTTCAGCAACATATTGATTTATATTGATCTAGAGCTTTTAGACAAAAAACTACTCCCAGTTAAAAACTACTTGCTTTTTTTTTTCTCAGCCAATAAATTCTGATTCTTTTTTATTCCTGTAGATATTAAAATTGTCATTTAAAGCTTTAAACCTGAACTTTGTCAACAGCAATACACTGACAGTTTTTCTCTCAGTATAACTTTCTACACAACTTTTAATTAACCATGGATAAACACTGGGATCAATTTTATTTTAAATGCTTTTCTGGAGTGGTCTGAATTTCTGCAGTTATTGATCTTGAAAATCCTCCCTTATCTTTAGTGTTTCCCATTGACAGTTGGATCAAAATTACCTTGGGAATAGTGTTTGACACAGAATGCCAGTGCATTGTACAAAAATGTTCCCCCAGTCCCTGAAATTTTAAGATTTAATTACCTCTTAGAAATGGTTTAAACTTTTTGCTATATGTAAGTGAAATCCCAGCACAAACAAGTTCTTGGGAGAAGTGTTATTCTCTTACAATGGGATTATATATGTGTATATATATATATATATATATATATATATATATATATATATATATATATGTGTGTGTATATATATGTATGTGTATATGTATATATTTATGTATATGTATATGTATGTGTATGTATAAATTTATATTTTATATATGTGTAAATGTATATATTTATGTTTATGTTTATTGTAGATAATATCTATTTAATAGATCATATAATATATAATGTATATTCATATAGTATAATAATATATAATATAGAATATATATTAGTATCTAATATTTATTTATCTATTTATTTGTTTATTTAGTATTTATTTATTTATTTATTATTTATCTATTATTTATTATTTATTATTTATTTATTTTCTATATATATATAGGAATGGTTCAGGCTTCAGTGCAAATGGTCTTGTCCTGCTGGGCTGCTCTCACTCCCAGGCTGATGCACACCCTGTCCTCACACACAAACACTTCCTAATGAGGCAAACATCACTTTTATGTATCATATTACCATTTAAAACTCTCTACCAAAATAAACCATTTTTGATTGAGTAGGAGAATTTAAAATTAAAGAAATAAACTTGATGTCCCATCTCTCCTGAATGTGGAAGGACAAACGTTCCTGCTCACAGGCAGTGTCCCAGTTCTGCTCAGGAATCTTGGAGCTCAGCAGAGGACTGAGCTGGGATGTGCTGGAAAACAAAAGCTGGGACAACCCTTGAAAAGCTCCTGGTGGGTGTGAGCACTGACCAGAACAGCTCTGGGGTGACTGCTCAGACTGAAAACTCCCTGGCTCTTTCAGAAATCCCTTCAGAAATCCTCCCCTTTGCAGCTCCATCGTTTGTTTTTGCCTGGAATGAACAGGCTGGATAAGCACCATCACTTTCCCCCCAGCAGCTCTGGTGTCTCCAGCCTTTTTCCTTTCTGAGCTCTTTGCACAGAGGGAGGTCCCAAAGATGGACTGTGCTGTTCCCACAGGAAGGAGGCAGCCAGGCCTTGGTCCTGCAAATTAAGTTATCTCTGTTTCCTCTTTCAGTTCTCTCCTGTCTCTGGTTTATTTCTTGGTTAAACCAATGCTCATTAGTTGTGTCTGTATTTAGTCTCCAACAACTGGCAAAATTGAAAATGCACGTTTGAGTCAGCGTTAGGGGAGCTTCAGTAGGGAAAATCCAGGAATTTCTGCACTGAGGCAAATGTTCAAGGTTTAGATGAGGCAGCAAATCAAGTCACAGAGGGCAGAGCAGCACCTGCCCAGAGGTTACACCCTCCCTGCAACCTGCCTTTATGCACAGAGGACAGGCTTAAGGGTATACTCAGTTATTTCAGATCAAAGAAAGCAAACCTGGGTATGAAGATACAATATTTTTTAAAAGGTTGCTTTATTTCACAGGAGTAAACCTACATCAGAAAACAGCCACCTTCCATAGCCCAGCAAAAAAACCCCCAAAGACAAAAAAAAACCCCAAAAAACCCAAAAAAAACCCCCACAACCAACAAAGAAAATGAAAAAAATGGAAAAATTTAAAAACAAAAAAGGAAAAAACCCCAAACCAACACAAAAAAAACACCATAAAATCTTCATCTACTCCTTAGAAATTCTCTCAGACTACATACACGTTACTTACTTTTAATGGGCTGCACTGACATATATTAATCAGAGTCTCTGCTAAAGCAGTAATTATTGCAGTTCTAAGGGGGTGTTGAGGTAGATGTGCTTAGTACAGATTAATATTCCTTTAATTATGTAACTTACTGGGATCTGTGAGCTGGCAGGGCTGGTTGTTCCTCAGTGCCAGGCATACATGACAAAGCTTCACCAGTCTCTCATCTTTTCCCCCCTCTCCTGTTCATTTATCATAGGGTTAGATAAAAACAGCAGGGAAATGAATTATTCATGGTTTTTAGCACACTGAGGAGTTAATAAAAAGTTACATACAACTCACATGTGTGATTGCACAAAGCACTGATGTGACCTTGCTAAGCTGGAACAGGCACTCCAAGATTAGCCTGGCATGGATTTCAAGTGTATGAAAAACACAAAATTGCTTCTTAAAGCACTAGTACAGACTGTTTCATGCCTAAATCCTTGTTATGAGCAGTGTATTTATAGGACATGACTCAAGTTTGAAGTGTGCAAAGACAAGTAATCTCTCCTTGCTCATGGCAAAGTGGGGCTCCTGTGTTCAGATGCTCAGCCAACAATAAATCTTGGTCTGCACAGGGAAGAGCAAAGACAAACAAAGGTTTCCAGATAGCAATGTTTGGCATAATGATTGTGAAATATTGCAGCATTTTATAGCTGAGCAAAGGGCAGGGACAGGACAGAAGGAGGTGAAAAAGGGGAAGGAAAACCCCAACCCTCTGACCCTTTTCAGGTTGATGGTTTGCACACAAACCTGAGGCTTCACCAGCTCACTTTGCCTTTCCACCATTGGTTACATCTCATTTTAACAGGGCAAAGCAAAAAGTAAGTGAATAAAGATACCAAGGACAGAATAAATGCCCATCCCAGCACCACACAGAGAATGTTTTATTCATTCTTCATTCCCTGTCCTTGTGTAGCAATGGAGAACGTGACAGTGCATGATCTGACACAGCATGAACCAACTCTCCATGCCCACAAGGAACACCATGGTAAGAGTTGTTTCTGTTCATCCATTTGTGAAAGAGACAATAGTTTAAGGAGTTTTAAAAAATCACATTCTCCTTTAGCAATACCTGAAAAAAAGTTAAATAAAATATTAAAAAGCATAAACTAATAAAATAAAATAAATATATTGTATGAATATTTAATATTCAATATAGAATAATTATTATAAAATAATATAAAATTTAATAACATTTTAAAATTTAATATAATATATTTAATACAAAATATTTGATGAAATATTTAAAAGTTACTTCAGTAACTGAGTTCTGCTAAGAACTCCTGGACAATGGTTCACCCTCAGCTGACAGAAGCAGGTCAGGTTAAAGTTTTCCTTACAAATTGATGCAAACAATGAAAAGATGAAGGGTGTTAGATGGTTTTCTCCCAAAATGGTAATTACAGGTAAGCTGTGGGAAGTGATTTTTAATACCATTCTTATATTGGGGAAAACAGACTATGGAACAGAAAACCATCCATGACACTCAGACAAGTACACATGTACCAGTAACCACAGCTCTCAAGTCCTTCACCTTTAATCCTTAATTTTAAAATATTTTTAATTTGTGGAACTATTAATTTTCCTTGACTTAATGTCTCCTCACCTGTACAGTCTCTTTGTTTGTACACATTACTGTGTTGTGTTGCATTATTACAGAGCTCCTGATTCCCAAAGGGTAAACTCCTGGTTAACTTATGTAGGTCTGACCAACAGCTATAAAAAATTATTCCTCCAAATGCACTTCTTTGTATCATGCTCTCTATTCTTGTCATGTCTGAATTAATATAACACATTGCAGCTTTTCCATGCTTTTACTGCTGGGGAATAATACATTTTTTCAAAGTGATTATTCCATGCAAGGAAAGGCTTTAAACTAGCAATACTTTAGGCATGTTATTACAAAGGTGTATAAAACCTGTTTGATATTATTGCCCCATATAAATTACTTTGGCCTCTTGCAACTCTTAATACCTTAAAAAAAGGAGCTTAAGGAGACAACCTTGCAAGGAAGAGACTCCATGCACTCTGTGTTTGGTGCCCTTATCTTCCCTTTCTCTTTATTATATACACTTGCATGAAAATCTCTCACTTTGCCACCACTTCACTCCTTTTCCCTTCCCTCTCCTATTGTGATGGAAATTATTCAAGAATTAACCTGCTGCCCCTGGCTCCTGGGTCAGTTTCTCTGTTGCTGTTTTTACATCATCTAACAAAGATTAATTTGGATCCAGGCTCTGAATGGCAGCTCTGGGAGGATCCAGCAGCCAGAGCCTGCACTCTGCTACTGAGCTAAGGAAAAACAGGACAAGTCTCACAGGCTTCAAGCTCTTGTGTTCACTTCTAAAAATGCAAACCTACAAAATAATCAGTGTATTTAAAGAGAAATCCTGGGTTTGGATTTTTTCCCCCTCAATGAGTTCACTGTTTATGATGTAATTAATGAGTTTATAAACTTTTTCTCTGCACATCACAAAAGAAATCTGAGAGTGGGAATTGCCTTGGGACAAACCAAGAGCCTGGTCTTCAAGGAGACACTTCAATGTTTAAAAATCTAAATACACATTATTGAACTCTCAGCTGCAGCATGCCTTTCTGGAAAACAGCAAAGAAAAATAAGTACCAGCCTTAAGAAGTTCAAGTGTGTCACTGATGGTGGCGAGAAAAACAAGTGGCAATGTTTGTGCCTCTCTGCGTCAGCACAGACAAGTCCTGCTTGGCAAATGAAGCTTTGAGTGAGCATCCCTGGAGTCCACACACAAGAAATTGGAATGGAAAGGCAGGAATGAAAATCCAGTGTGCCAGAAGCAGCTCAAAGAACATTCCCAGGTGCAGCCAGAGAAACAGGGAGCAGGGAAACAATGCTGTGGGATGCTCAGGGCTGTGCTGTGCAGCCCCAGGTTAGCACATCTATCACATCTACCCAAGACATGCCTGTGCATCCACCAAGAGAGCAGCTGAAAGCAGAGTTTCACACAATAATCCAAGTCAAACAAAATATTTGAGAATTTTGTGCAGCTCTGTTTTCTGAGACCGCTCTTGCTCTTCCCCGTTTGTGTCTTCTGTGTGATGGTACCGACAGCAAAATGGGATTTGGAAACAGACCATTAAGTCTCTATTTGCAGTATCTCTTTGTAGGTTTTTCCATTTTTAAAATGATGGATGTTCCTGGTTCTTTGCTGTTTTCCTCAGGGGAAGGAAGGCATCTCTTTGGAATACGTACAGCCTGAAATAGCCAGTGTTTTTTGGCTAATATACACAAGTGCTAAAAGCTGATGCCTTAGCATTTTAGCTTGTCTATTTTTCATTTATTTGCACTCCTGCAGTTCTTTAGTAACTCCAAACCCCACACCCAGTGCCAGCTGCAGCTTTCCCATTTTGGGCACACACAACAATTCCTCTCCAGGCCTGGCAATCAAGGACACCTCACTGCCTCAGGGCCCAGAGATGGGAACAAAAGGGACTTGGGGGGGGGAGCAAACTTGGGCTCAATGACTTCATTACCTGCAGCTGGAATTGGCAGATTAACCCCCAATGTGCAAATGGACCAAACTTATAAAAGTATAAAAACCTGTGAAACGTTGTCCATTTTTGGGTGTAGCCCCTGGGGGGCTTCATCTGCCCTAAGTGTACCTGCAGGCCCTTCAATAAACAGAACTGCTTTTTATTCCCTTCATTCTGGCTGGCCTCTGAATTTAGGTTGTCCCAAAAAGGCATCAAAGCAAAGGCACAGGTTTGCAGAGCCATGGAGGGGAAGAGGTTCAAGGCATTCTGTAGAACTGAGATTCAGAGCTCTGCATTGTAAAATTCAGGCATTGGAGCAGCAAAGAGAGGTGAGAAAAGAATCCAAGTGCTGCCCATCAATAGAGCTGGAGCAAGTCAATAGGGATGTGCTGGTACCATGGCACCAGTGCTTACAGCCATGGCTGTGGCACACACACTACACAGCTGCTTTGGGACTTTCTTCCTCAAAGAGATACTCAATTACTCCTTAATTTAATTTTAGGTGGTGGAAATAGAAACACCTGTGGCTGTTTACCAGCTCATCTCCTCTGTTAGTATTGAACTGTGAGTTTATGTCCCTGAGACGAGGGCAAAGCAGCAGGGAAAGGCATTTTTTACAAAGACCATTAAAAAGGGGGAACCTGGGACACTTTTTCTAATTAATTTGCAGAATTAAGATCAGGAGTAAGCTCCTGCCAAGTCCACAAACTAACAGGATCATCCAGGGATTTGCAGCATAAGGTGAATGCTTCAGTTTGGGTTTGTCCCCTTTGGGGCAAGCAGTCATCACACACAGAAATAAATATAATCTGTGCTGTTCTGGGGTTTTAATCCCCTTTCTGTGCTTTTTTTCTGTTACTTTGACTCCTCTTACAGAGCTGGTCTAAGTTGCATGGTGTTTAACACCAAGTGAATGGCAGAATCTTGAAGGTACCCAAATATTGCCAGCAAAATGCATTTTTGCATCTGGCTTGTACATCCAGTAGGGTGATGAGGATGCCACAGGGTGCACAGAGGAGTTCAGATATCAATGTGATGAATAAATTATTGTAGATATCCAAACAAAACCACATTTAGAACTAACAACCGGATTCTTTCCTTGTACTCACTAATTTTTATGGGTGAGACTAATATCAGGCTGAAATTTGTCAGGAATTTTTTTTTGCAAATCTGTCATTTCCTTAAGTGACAAAATAAATTTTAAAAGTGAGTCAGAAAAACCCTGACATTTTCTCAGGCCACCCATCCTAGGATTAATTCTTAGGCAGCTTCCCCTCATGTGTGGCCTAAATTCCCATCCCATTTCACTGCAAGCCTCTTGAAAACTTGTTCATTACTATTCTCTTTGCAATTAGTATTTATTTACTGGAAGATTCCTCCCATCTCACCCTCAGACTTCCCTGCTGCAGAATCAACATGCCAACTCTTGCAATCCTTCCCAAGCCATCTTTGCCAGACCTTATTCCTGATTCTCCTCACGGGCCTCCCTCCAAATTGTCAACATCCTCCTCATGGCAGGGCTCCCAAAATTGGACACAGGGCTGCAGGAGGAGTCTTATCAGCAACTGAGTGGAAAGATTACTTCACCATCTCGCAGACAATCCTGTTTATGTAGCACAGCACTTGCTTTTTTTTGGTACTTGTGTTCTTTGGCAAGAAGATGGAATTACTGGTCCTTGTTTAATTACTAATCCATGGCAGCTCCCTTTGCTGTAAAGCTCTTGCTTTCCAAGAGCCTGAGCTTGGCTTTTGGCTCATTCAGCTGACACAGTGAGCAACTTCTCTTTTTCATCTCACAAACACTGCCTTCAGGAATATTCAAGATCCTTCATCCTTGTTTAGATTGTATCACCAGCAAGATTTGCAGTCTAAGATCTCAATTTTTCCACGTTGCCTCATCTCCTCCCACTTCCCTGCCTGGCACACACAGCCAGAAGCAATGCAGTCCCAAAGATCCCATGATTTTGGGGGTTGCCAGCACATTAATCACAGAACACAAGTCCTAGGTCTATATTTTGATAGTCTTCACCTCTGCAAAGCTGCTGCCTTGCAAACAGAAGGATGTTTGTCCCCTTCAGGCAGAGCACAAAGGATATCCCATGGCAGCACCCCCTGCACAGCTGCCCAGCTGTCACACCTGATCAAACACAGCAAATATTAACTGCCAGGCTACATTTTGCTTGTCTGCAAGGTTTCAGCTGTTTTCACTGGTTTGAGCACTAAAGACAACTAGAACAAATTGCAGAATTAAGACAGTGTTTACAGAATTCCCAAGAAAGTCTTGAAAATTAAATATCTTTAGGAACAGTTTTTATTCCATCTACAAGGAACTTCAGAAGTCTTCTGAGGAGCTTTGTGACCCCCTAATTAGAACTTTGTACAGACACAGACTGCAAATTAACTGAAATATCCAGACACACTGAAATAGGAACATTTTTCCCCCCTCAATTACATAAAAGCTATAATTATATTTGTTACATAAACATTTTAACTGGGGAAAACATTAGATAATTGATGACAGTCCCTCCCTCCAACCCCAGCTGCCCACCACTCACAGCACAGCAAGAGCAAAATTAACTCAGCAAAGTTGTGTTCCCCCTGCAAAGCTGCTCCTGTGTGTGGATGGTGCTGTGGAAAAAAGATGTGAAAGGAAATTATCTGAGGCTCTTTTGCAGGCCACTTTTTGTAATGCAGCTGCAGACAGTGTATTTTCAATCTGTTTAATCAGTGTTAAGAGTCCAGCTTGTAAGAAATCACATAAAGAGCAAGAAATTATTTAACAGACTGAATAATTGCTCTGTGCTTAACCAGTAATGATGAGGACACTGAACTCCACTGCTGCTGGCAGAAATCAGAAAGATTCTGAGCTGCACAAGGGCTGAAAGGTTGATCTGCTGCCACTCAACTCATTGCAGGATTGAGTGGAGAGGAACAGAAACCTGGTTATCTTTTCTCTCCTTAAAACCATTCTTCTCTCTGGAAGTTACCTGCAGAAGGACACCTACAGTCACCTGGGCAGGGCAGAAATGCAGCTCTGAGTGCTGTACCCACCCTGGGGAGGGCAGAAATGCAGCTGTGAGTGCTGTATCCACCCTGGGCAGGGCAGAAATGCAGCTGTGAGTGCTGTATCCACCTTGAGCAGGGCAGAAATGCAGCTGTGAGTGCTGTACCCACCCTGGGCAGGGCAGAAATACAGCTGTGAGTGCTGTACCCACCCTGGGGAGGGCAGAAATGCAGCTCTGAGTGCTGTACCCACCCTGGGGAGGGCAGAAATGCAGCTGTGAGTGCTGTATCCACCCTGGGGAGGGCAGAAATACAGCTGTGAGTGCTGTATCCACCCTGGGCAGGGCAGAAATGCAGCTGTGAGTGCTGTATCCACCTTTAGCAGGGCAGAAATGCAGAAATGCAGCTCTGAGTGCTCTACCCACCCTGAGCAGGGCAGAAATGCAGCTCTGAGTGCTGTACCCACCCTGGGTAGGGCAGAAATGCAGCTCTGAGTGCTGTACCCACCCTGGGTAGGGCAGAAATGCAGCTGTGAGTGCTGTATCCACCCTGGGGAGGGCAGAAATACAGCTGTGAGTGCTGCACCCACCCTGGGGAGGGCAGAAATGCAGCTGTGAGTGCTGTATCCACCCTGGGCAGGGCAGAAATACAGCTGTGAGTGCTGTACCCACCTTGAGCAGGGCAGAAATGCAGCTCTGAGTGCTGTATCCACCCTGGGGAGGGCAGAAATGCAGCTGTGAGTGCTGTATCCACCCTGGGCAGGGCAGAAATACAGCTGTGAGTGCTGTATCCACCTTGAGCAGGGCAGAAATGCAGCTCTGAGTGCTGTACCCACCTTGAGCAGGGCAGAAATGCAGCTGTGAGTGCTGTACCCACCCTGGGCAGGGCAGAAATGCAGCTCTGAGTGCTGCACCCACCTTGAACAGGGCAGAAATGCAGCTCTGAGTGCTGTATCCTCCTTGAGCAGGGCAGAAATGCAGCTGTGAGTGCTGCACCCACCCTGGGGAGGGCAGAAATGCAGCTGTGAGTGCTGCACTCACCCTGGGGAGGGCAGAAATGCAGCTCTGAGTGCTGTACCCACCCTGGGTAGGGCAGAAGTGCAGCTCTGAGTGCTGCACCCACTCTGGGGAGGCAGGGGGGTGACTCTGGGCTGGACCAGCCTGGCCACACTCAGTGATGGCTCCTGAGGAGTGACAGGGACTGCATTGACAAGAGCAGTGCTGCTGCTCTCCTGTCACAGAATTTGCTGGTTCAGCTCAGCCAAGCCTGAGGATTTCCTGCCCTCAGGCTTGCTCAGTGCCAGGCCCTGCCCTTGCCAAGGATGCCAACAGAATCCCAGCCTGGTGGAACTGGGGCAGAACAAACCCCTTGGAGCTCAAAGCAGCTCCCAGAGATTTAGTGGGCAGGGACACAACTCTGTGCACGTGTTTTTGGGGATGTTCCCATTTTGCAGAGCTGCAGCACTGGGATTTTTGGATACAACAATGGATCTGGGTTGTGTCAGTACCTCCTGCTCCCCAGCAGCCCAGCTCCTGCAGGCTGCACACATTCCAGGCAGGAGGAGAGCTGGAATGGCACCAGGTGAGAGGCAGCAACACCAGGATTCAAGGCTCCAAACTCCTCCAGGGACAGCAAATGCTGTGACACAGCTCTGGAGTGCCCTGCTCATGGCTCCTCTATGCAGCAGTGGTCTGGGACCTCATTTGTGTAACAAGCTATTTAAGAGGGAAGCTAATTGAGGTACATAAATCCTGAAGAATATCACATCAAGCCAAGAGACTATTATTAGCCCAACCTAGATAATGTTATAGAAGTGCATTAAGAAACCTCAATAAAAAAATTACTAGAAAACATTCCCCCCCCCTTCAAGATCCCAAGAGATAAATTCTCTCATGCAATGATTAGATATTATCCAAAATAAAAAAAGAAATACTAAAAATGGATGTGGAGAAGGAAGGTAGAGACAGCACAAGATCACCCAAATGGGTCACAGCCTGTTCCTAATGTTCATGGCTGTGCAGGTAAGAGATCACAGCCATCTAACAGGGGCATCTGAAAGGAAAATTAAACCCTAATTCTGCCTCCAAATTATTTTTTTTAATTTCATGCTACTTATGTTGATGTAAATGTTGATGTAAAGTTAATGGACCCAGAAGCATTTCCAGCAGTGTCCTCTGATCAGCTCTGGTCTTGTTCTTCCATTACATGTCCTAAGTATATTGAATTTTCCTTTCTGCTCGTTTCTACTGATCCTACCACACAGAAAGAGCATCCATGGGCATTTCCATCCTTGTGATGTGAGCAGGCTGGAGCACACCTGGGTTTCTGTCATCACAACCCATAAGGACTGTGCTGATGTGGAGAGAAAGTAGATCAAGTTCAACAAACAAACAAAACCAAGACAAACAAAACCAACCACACATACACCAGAAAAAAAAAAAAAGGAGAAAAAGGAAGAGTGACATGGTGAAGTGTGTACAGTGAAGGAAGGAGAGTGAGATGAAACAGGACAAAATGCTAAATCCCAAATAAGTCTCTAAAAATGCAAGTGTTGTGACCTTAGACTGGGTCATTAAGAATGAGGTTAGGTTGCAATAATTTACCATCTCCCTTTATTCTCCATCAGCAATAAAGCAAAGTTACTTTAGGAACAGCAATCTTGCTTTCACAGATGAAACCTGGACATCTTTGATGTGACAAAGAAACCTCACAAACCAATACAAATTGGATTTCCATGTCACTGTGTCACTAAAAAGCAGCTGACTTCCAGGTAAAAGTAGAGGGCAATGTCCAGTATTCATTAACCTGAACAGGAACCTGAACAGGCCAGTGATTCAGGAGGCACAGCCATTTTTAATACTGATAAAATAATTATGTGTAAGCTGCATGCCAGGAAGTTGGTTCACTTCAAAGAGTCTTTACAATTTTGGTCCAGTGCACCAGTGCACAGGAGTTACACAGAACAGCTATTTATAGTTATTCCAACTAACACAGAGTTATCATGAACCAGCTCTGGGTTTTGCTCCTAGTGTAAAGATGAAACTCACAGAGCAATGGAAAAAGGTGCTCAGAAGCCTCTGCTCTGCCAGGCTGCTGCTCCACTGTTTGCAGTGTGTGTGCTGCTGCTCCCAGCACAGCCAGGGCTCACTCTGCCTGCCCCAGGGAGGTGCAGAACCCCCAGGTGTGCTCAAAGCTCCAGCTGAACCAGGCAGAAACACCCCAGCACTGCCAAAGGGGGGCTCTGCCTTCCCCTTCCTTCCAGCAGGTACACGAGTGAACATTGAAACACTGACAAGCTACAAAAACTAAAACCCCAACTGTTTTCAGTCTGAAACTGCTTCTGCATCAAAACAAGCCCCCAGACCTGTCAGCAGCACAATGCAAACAGCCACTGGTGCTCAGCACTGTCACACCTCAGGTGGCTCTGGCTGCTCCTGATCCATAGGGAGCTCTAAAATGTCTCTTCTTCAGAAATCCTGAGGAAGCAAAATACTCTGAAGTCAGGGAAGCAAAAGTCAGGAGATGAAGCAAATTTATTGTTCCAAGTGTTGAAATTAGGGGGTATTTGAAATCAACAGCCACACACTTGATGAAAACCCAGCGAGTATGAATGAACAAATCCAGATAACCCTTAAATAAGTTACAAAGCTGTTGTGGGAGGGTGGGAATACATCAGAGAGCCTTGTAGGTAAGCCATGGTTTAGAAAAGATGCCCTCTGCCTGCACAAAGGACAGGCAGAGAACAGCATCACTGAGGTACAAGTCCCATTTCTCTCAGGCAAATTACTGCATAGATATCTAAGGTTTCTGAACAGCTTTTACAGCATATTAAGATAACAAAATGAAAATACACTGTATTTGAAACCAAAGAGCAGCATATTAGACATGCACTGGTAGAAAACATCCTGTGTGCCACTAGAGATGTTAAAATACCATACACAACTTGGATGTTCATCTAAAAGCATAATAACTTCCTTTGACTTCATTTTTTGTGGAAAAAAGTCTACATGGTCATAAATCTGGAATTCTCAACATTCAGCTGTGGTGGGTATGACATGAACATAGAGGGTCTTCATGTTCAGGTTCTTCATAGAAACATCTTTTGTGATCTCTGAAAGAAGGAAAGAAGAGAGAAACAACAGAGTTAGTGTTCTTTCTTACCATGAGAACTATGAACTTTAAAAAAAAAAATTTGCTTTATTCAGACATTTTTGCTGTGGGACTGGGACAGAAACTGCTCAGCTCAAAATTCCTTCCTCTTAAAGCCCAGGGCATGAAAGGAAGGGTCACCACATGTCACCAGTGTCCCTGCAAGAGCAGGAGAGCCTGTTTTATGTTCCAAAGTAGAAATTTTTGGAAGTCTACATCAGCCCACAGCTCTCACCTTCACATCCTGACAGAGCAGCACCTAATTCAGAAAACTCTAACACCATGATATGAAGTCAATATGAACAGCCCCTCATACACAGTTTATATGTAAAGTAATGATTGTACCAGTACCTGCTGAAGAACTACTGCTGGAATCTTGTTGAGTATGCCTGAAGACTTTCTGACCATACAGGACAATTCCCTAAGTCTTCTCACAGCTGCATGCCCAGAGTTTGGAACAGGGACAGGATAAAATCCCAACAAACCTCTGAAGGACAGAGCACACTTCCAACAGGCTGACTCAGGGGTTGTAATTACTCAAGAAACACAAACACTGAGTAATCCCACTTGTGTCTAGGGAAAGTCACCTGCAAACTTGCAGGAGCTGGAAATCTTTCACCATTACCTTGTGAAATGTGAATTTTTTTTTCCCAAGCAGCCTGGTGCTTGCTGACTTTGCTTCCAGCAGCCATCAGCTGCCCCACTGAGAGCAGAGTGTTTGGAATACTGGGAGCTACAGCCTTGGAACAAAAGTCAGCCCAGTATCAAGCACCCTGAGGCCTCTGCACTGAGAAAGCTCAGAGAAATAAGAAACTTGGCAGGTGTAAGCAGAGAACACTGGTGAAACCCAGATTAACAAGGACTGGGGTCACGGTGTCACTCTCACCCCGGAACCCTGCAGACAACCCAGCAAACACAAGATATTATAAAGGTCTGGCACCAGTCTTAGCACAAAGGACACATTAATAACACCCAGAATGGCTGGGGGTTTTCAGGAGGAACCCTTCTGCAGTGTCCTGCCCCATCCTGCTTTGAAAAATGTTTCATTTTTAGCCTCAACACACAGAAGCTGCACTGATTTTAAAAGCCATCTGTCAATGAGAGAACTGAGAAGTCCTCATGGATCACAGTGCTATTCAGGAGTTCTCTTCCATTGTAATACCACCCTTTAAGCAGCTGAATATGCATTCACAGAGCTATAATCCAATACAGCAATCAGGGCTGTATTCCCTTACTAACCTTCCTTCCCAGGAATGTGTTCCACCAGGATGTGAAAGAGTCCGGTCTGCAGAAGCAGCCAAACCAATTGTGAACTTGGATCTCCAAGTCTCTAATTACATATTTATTTATAAGATCCTGAAAAATGAGGAACTTACATGAACCTATTTCCTACAGTATTTATCACAACAATTAGTTTTAAGAACTGGAAATTTGATTTATCAACAGAGTGTAGGGACACCTTCCTTTCTGTGCCAATGGCTCCAGGGAAGGGCTGCAGGGAGCACCTGGAGTGTCCCCACCATCCCCAGTGTGGAACCATCAGGTACCTGGAACCTCTGTCTCTCCAGCTCAGGAATAAACAACACTCACCACCTGAACATTTCTTTTTGGAATGTTTTCCAACATTACAAAGGGGAGTGAAAAGCACGTTTGTTTCTGAAAAGCTGCTGAGTGTCTGTGCAATAGACAGCAGATGCCCAACTGCCTGGACGACAACATTTATAAAAATAACTCTTCAAAACCAATAACTCATTTTCCACCAAGTGATTGTTTTTCCTTTTTATTGAACAGGCACCAACCTTCCAATTCCTGGGTTATTTTCATCAAACACTTCAAACTGTTAACAGCAAATACATTTTTATTTTTAGAATAAAGCACACAAAACCTACTCAAGAGACTGAACTTTGCTGTTCTGAAGGTAAGACCTTGAACAGATTGATCAGAAGATGAATGGGAGATTACAAAGCTGCAACAATATAGATAAACACTAACTGACCTAATGTTTTCTAGAGGCATCAAAGTGTTTTATATGCAGCCCTCATTTGTCACACAAAGAGATGTGAAGATAAAACACAGCTATGCCAGTGTTTAAACTTAAAAAATGTTATTCAAGGAGCTGAATGCTGAGAATTAAATCTGAGATAGCAGAAGTGTGGCTACAAGGCATTAACTGCACAAATAAACCTCTGGGACCAAGCTCTCTGTGTTCTGAGTTTTAAAAGAGACCAAATCTGTTGTTTTGGCCTTGGAGGAGTTATCAAATCTGATCTTTCACATCACTGTGAATTGTCACTTCATACACTTTAACTAAAGTTTAAAGAGTTCTAGAGAATCCATGCTACAAATGTTACAGTGATTTAACCCATTTCCCTTTCAGGTGAAGGCATTTTAAAATTCCTCACTTCAACTGAGCCTTAAAAGCTGTTTTGCCAGTCTGTACATTTTCCTGTCCTGTCAGCTCCTTGCCTCTTTCAAAGCTCTGCAGTTTCCTACAGTGGTTATTTCAGTGTCTGAACAGAATCATCTGGGGCTGAACCAAAGAGGAACTGTGCCTAACATCCCTTGTTTCTGAGTGCCTGAATCCCTGAGTCCCCAGGTGGGCAAGGCTGCACACAAAAATACCTTTCAGTTTATGCAAACCAAGGGTGGTTCATCTTCTAGGTTTTTACCCCTTGTGCTGAAACACTCCAGGCTCCAGTTCTCTGTTAACACCACCCAGCACATTATTTTTGGCATTTGCTTAAACTATCACTAGAAAGTTTCATCAACATCTGAGATCCATTTGAATTACAAAAATGGCTTTTAAATAAATACACTTAAGGTCATATGAAGTAAAAGCTAAAAAAAAAAAAACCAAACCAAGAAACCCCCTTCCCACGACCACTCCTTGCTCAGACTTCAATATATCCCACCTAAATCCTCATGGGCAGCTGAGTGACCCCAGCTCTCAGCAGCTGCACCAGAGCTGCCCCCTTCCTGCCCTCCCCACTGACAGCACCTCCTGAGGAAGCTCAGCCACCCTCAAAGGGGCAGTTTGAGCAGGATGTCCAACTTCTGGACAGGTAATGAGTGATAAGCCAGTAACTGTCATGGATCCCTCCCAAACAGCCTGTAAATCACATCACTGTGACACACTGCAGACAGAAACCTCAGCATCATTCCACTCAGCTGAATTCTCCAAGAATCCCTGTTTGGAGTTGTTTGGGTTTTTACCATGTAGTTTGCAATCCACTCTCTCTGTCAAATGAAGTCCCAAATCACCCTGGTCCAATTTTTCAGCACCACGGAAGCTTCAGTCACACCTTCCTCATGAATCAGAGATTTTTGTTTCCCATCTGTCAGTGGGTTTGGGGGGCTCTTTAGCATTTCAGACCTTCCTGCTTCCCAGGTATCCCAAATGGCTGTGCCCTACCTCACTCCTCTAACAGAGATCCAACACTCTTTTCCACCCACTCCAATCCTCCAAGACAATGCAGCAACCTGAATGCTAAAAGTTTGAACAGATTCTTAAAATATTCCTGCTGTAGACTCAGTTCCAGGAGGAGATTCCCTGTTCATCACTCAGCAGGGCACTGCTGACTGACCTTTACTGCAGGAGGAAAAAACTTTCACAATGCCTTGCCTTGGCCATTTCATGAGGGGAATGCATTACAGCTTAGAGCTTCTACATCTGGATGTTTGCTTAAAGGATTCTGTTATGCTAATATTGAATTACTGGGCAAAACTACAAACCAGTGTGTGAACAGTGTGGATTTAGTAATTAAACTGGATCTCAGGTTACATGAGCTGCTCCTCAACAATAAATTCCAAGGATCCTCAGATGGCAAACCAAAAGTTTGTGCTTACCATGAGTTAGTGCTTCATCCAGGAACAGCTTTAGCCTCCTGCTTCTGAGCCCAAAAACTTTTGCTGTCTCATGCAGAAGAGCTTTGTAGGTTAATCCATTCTGACCAACAGGGTTTTCCATTAGCAGAGTTCCCACTGTTCCTTTCTGGCATTCTGGACAAGATAAAACAGCTGAGTCACTATTGGTGAGAAATCAAATTACTTCATTTATCTGAGTAAATTGAAATTTAGGATTTCTTCTTCCATTTTACCTCTATTTCTTCATGGTACTGAGAGACAAATTAGCAATACCAACCTACAGATATTCTCTTAAGTTCATTAATTACAGAGCCAGAAATGTAAGTGATGGCTGACAGCTTGACCAACAGAAGAAAACTTCTTTACATGGGTCAACAGGATGACACAGAGTTTGGGAAACATGAAATATTTCAACAGGACATAGAAACCACTACGTGCAGAAGCTCACCAAGCATGTACTGATGATCAAATCCCCTGTAAAAAAACCACATTTTTGGCTCCTGCAAGCTCTCAGTAGTGTCAGAAAGGGCTCATACCAGGGCACAGGCTAAGAGCAAGTTACTGAAACAACTCAGCTGCTCCCATGTGAGCTCTCAAAGTGCTAGAATAGCAGGTGGGAAACAGAATTACACACACATATATTTATACTCCAGACCAGATGAATAATACAATTCACTTGGCTTTTAGATAGCACTAAGAGCTGCTTCACAGGCTGTTTCCAGTGTTCAAACTTGGTCTGTTTTACACTCAGCCTTTTACAATAAACTGCACAGGTGAGCTGATGGTCAGAAACAGGGAAACAATGCCCAGGGGCTCATGTTTAACTGCTGCCCCTTATCTCAAACTGGCACTCCTTTTGCTCTCAGGAGAAGAGGGAAGATTGTTTTTATCAGAAAGTACACACTAGGAAAAAAAATAACCAAAATCTCCATGCAGCAATGCTGTAGAAGCTGCTGTGAGGAGCAGCCCAGCAGCCCCCATACCTTGTGGCTTGGCATTGATGAGCTGCAGGTTGATGTACTGGCAGAGCAGGGCACTGGGGGAGCTGGGCAGGCCAGGGGCTGACCCTGCTGTCACGTGCAGAGTCCTCCCACTGAGCCCCAGCAGGTCTGTGTGCTTCAGCAGCTCTGCAACACAAAGGGACACCAGTCAGGCCAGCCCAGGAGCTTCTCACTCCTGCCCCACTGCCTCCTCTTGCACCATCCTGTCCTCCAGAAAGAGCTTCTCTGCTGGAAAAATGGGATTTGTGCAGGAATATTTGGGTTTCATAATAACACAAAGAGAGTGCTTGGTTTGCTGTGGAAATTAGCTCCTATATAACATTTCTTATGCATATAGTGATTTATGCAATAAAAATAGGTAGCTAACTTCAAACAAGCAAGAAATTATTCACCCAAGCCAACCATTCAGCAGTCATTATGGGCTACTTGTATGAAAACTGAGTGCAAGTCTACAAGTTTCCCAAACAAGAAGCTTAAGAGAGTTTTCAGCAGTCTAGAGGAAAATAAAATCACAGAAAATTTTTTTAGCATCTGACTTGAGCCCAGCTTCCTCCCTTTGAATTTTATTTTTTTTAATGTAGCAAAGGGCAAATTTTATTTTTTATTTTCTATTCCTATCTCATTATATGAAAAGCTGTGATCTTTGCTTGCACCCAGACTTCCCTGGACAAAGCAGCACTGGCAATGTGTTACTATGCAACATCAAGTTATTTATTAATAATAAACATTAAATATGGTAAATTATTATCATATTAATAACAAATTAATTGATACAATAATAATAAATTATATATTGATATTAAATATATTAAACTCCAGAAAAAACAAACCAAAAAATTTCAAGTCATGGCTCATGAATAATGCCCCCTACAGGAGGATCTGTATGGCCAAAGCAGCAAGCACTGGGAATGTGTCACTATGCAAGATCAGGATATGAATTTTACCTTTTTCTAATGTAGAAAAGGACAAATTTTATTTATTATTTTCTATTCCTATCTCATTATATGAAAAGCTGTTATCTTTGCTTGCACCCAGACTTCCCTGGCCAAAGCAGCACTGGCAATGTGTTACTATGCAACATCAGGATACTTATTAAATATATTAAATAAGTAATATTAAACAAATATTAAATTCATTAAATTAATATAATATTATTAATAAAATAATAATTATATTGATAATAAATGAAATATTGATATTAAATATCTTAAACTCCAGAAAAAACAAACCAAAAAATTTCAAGTCATGGCTCGTGAATAAAGCCCCCTACAGGAGTATCTGTGTGCAATGCCAGCACAGCTCATGATCCAGCACATGACTCCAGGAAGGCAGATGGAGAGAATGGGGGAAAGCCAGACCCAAACCAGCAGCCCCATCTCCAAGGACATCAGAAGCAATCCCTGGAAGATCTGGGAGGAGAAGCTGATGAGGTTTCTGTGACAAAAATGAATCCTGCAGCACTGCCTGAGCCTTGAGGTCAGAGCCACTGATGGGCATGATATTAAAATACACAGGAATAACATAACTCTGTGCTGCAAAGAGCTCCAGAAATCAAATCATCAAACCCAGGGAGAGCTGATGCATTTAATTTCTTGTCAGAACTGTGTGTTCCTGTACATATGGAACAGGCACACCTGTCAGCTCCAGCCAACAGGTTTTCATTCCACAGCAGCCTTATCCACATGTCAGGCAGCCTAAGCTGTACAAAGCTCATTTTACATAGTTCACCTGAAAATCTCAAGGGAAATAATTTATAAATGTATACTTATTGTAGGTTTATAAACTTATAAATAAAAAGCCTCTAAACCAACCACCCAGCTCCCAAAAAAAGCCCCTAACCCCACAAAAAGATGAACAGCAATCACAAGTTCTCAAAATTCTGTCAAGTGCCACAGAACAGAGTGAGATGCACTGGGAGTGTCTACAAGATTGCTCAAGGAGGCAAAAAGACCTCAGGCTGCACCTAAGATTCTAAAATGTGTATTTTAAACATCAACTTTTATATATTTGTATATAAATATATACAAATTTAAATTTAACAGTTTAAAGTAAAAAGAAACCAAAAGTCAAGCACTGTTCAGGCCTGTCTCAAGCACAGGAAGGGGATTTGCTTTTGAAAGCAAGCAAACAACTGAATCAACAAGTGGAGAGGAATTACCAAGGTTCCATCCAAAGGAAGGGAGGCAGGGGCAGGTTTTTCCCAAACCAGCACCATTTCAGGCCACAGAAGAGAGAGCACAGGGGGTGACAGAGTGGGAACACCTGGCCCCAGTAACTCCCAGTTTGCCATTCCCCAGCTGGCAGCACCCCTGGGGATCCATGCAGGGCAGGGAGGCAGAGCTGCAGTGATGGGGGTTTGCCCAATTAACAAATGAGCATTTGGCATTCCAGGAGCACTGACATTTGCCAGGGAAGAGCTCAGGCTGACAGAGGAGTCTGTTCACAGAGCCCATTCACAAGAGCAAGAAAAAATGGATCATTTCTTCCTGGATATCAATAGACTTGAAGGCAAGCAGGTATTACAAGTGCTCATCAAAATCACTTTAAAAGTCACTTCTCCCTGCAGTGGGGTTTAAGTGCTAATGCTCTGCCCTAAAGTACCTTACAGCCTCACAGCCTTTTAAAAATTGAAGATTAAAAAAATCAGCCATCTGAAAATTATAAAGATGGAATAAGGCATGGATCAAAAGCTTGTAGGGGATTTTTACCCCACCTTCTTTGCCCCTCTCTTTTTTTTTTAAGCCCTACATGACCTACAGATGCATTTCTTCCCATAAACATATTGAAAGTATTTTAAATAAATCTTTTTCATTAAGGGCTACTTGCATGAAAGCTGAGTGCAAGTCTACAAGCTTCCCAAACAAGAAGCTTAGAGAGTTTTCAGCAGTTTAGAGGAAAAAAAAGTCACAGGCAACTTTTTTTAGCATCTGACTTGAGCCCAGCTTCTTCCCTTTGAATTTTATTTTTTTTAATGTAGAAAGAGACAAATTCTATTTTCTGAAGGTCAGTACAAGTCCCAGAGCCTTGTTTGGGGGGTGCAGTTCCTCAAAATACCTTGACACACTATTGGGGAGGAAATGTTCATCCCATTATTCCAATGCTGCACTGAAAAGCAGGGACAGGACCCATCTGAGAAGAACTGCCTGGTCCTGTGCCACAGCACAACCCTAAGGAAACCCTCATTACAATTAGAGAACAAGATCATAAATTACTGCAAGTACAATGGACAGCCCAGAAACCACAGGAAGGGAATGAGGAGCCAGAAATTTGGTTTTGCTGGGTCCCAATTTTATTAACACACGTGGGAACAATTCAGAAATTACTTGTCTGGAGCGCACAACCTTTCTCTGCAATTCCTCTGGGACACAGCAGCTGATTCCAAGCCCTGGAGTCACCATGAGACCTCACCTGAGGTTACCCACACCAGAGCAGATGGATTGTATCCAAAGCAAACACTGGGATTCTGTTCTGTCCTCTGACACCTTTCAGGATGTTTTCCTGGCACATGCCTTGAGCTGGGACTCCCCATGGAGCCACATCTGCTGACCAATGCTTGTTTGAGATGTGACACACTGCCACAAATGCCAATTTGATGATCTGATCTTTCCAAGGGAATTTCCATATGGTGAATAAGTGGGCAGGGAAAATACCCTGCTCTGCTCAGACCACTGACACATACTGAAAGGTGAAAATCAGCATGGCAGGAAATGATTCCTAAGGAGCAAAAGTGACGAGGAAAGAAGGAAAGGAGGAGAAGGAAAGGAGGAGAAGGAAAGGAGGAGAAGGAAAGGAGGAGAAGGAAAGGAGGAAAAGGAAAGGAGGAGAAGGAAAGGAGGAAAAGGAAAGGAGGAAAAGGAAAGGAGGAAAAGGAAAGGAGGAAAAGGAAAGGAGGAAAAGGAAAGGAGGAAAAGGAAAGGAGGAAAAGGAAAGGAGGAAAAGGAAAGGAGGAAAAGGAAAGGAGGAAAAGGAAAGGAGGAAAAGGAAAGGAGGAAAAGGAAAGGAGGAAAAGGAAAGGAGGAAAAGGAAAGGAGGAAAAGGAAAGGAGGAAAAGGAAAGGAGGAAAAGGAAAGGAGGAAAAGGAAAGGAGGAAAAGGAAAGGAGGAAAAGGAAAGGAGGAAAAGGAAAGGAGGAAAAGGAAAGGAGGAAAAGGAAAGGAGGAAAAGGAAAAGGGCCTTTGTTACTACAGCAGAAGAAGAGGGAAGGTTTCAACTTTCTCCACCACTTCCCTTTGGGATTTCAGCATTAATGGATTTGTGCTGCATATTTTTGTCCTATAAATGGCAGAAAACCCCCAAATATGGAGTCAAATTACTTCTAAACTTAATGAGATGGGAGTTTCCCAACTTTTCTGGGCCTTTTGAAAGTCATCTCTTACTATCTGTAGTGACATTGAACAATACAGGTACAGACTCCCCTCTGCAGGCACAGACCACACTGTCATCCCTCCTACTTGGAAAAGGATTTCAAGGTAAACCATTTCCTTCTCCAAAACACAACTGGAACTTGAGGAAGATACTGAAGGATTTCCCCTAAATCCCCTCTGACTGAAAGCAAAGATTAATCCTTTTGTATGACAGGACTGAGGACTGTGTTCAGCTGAGCTGAGCACAACTTGAAAGATTTATCACAGGGAGTTAATGGATGACACCAGATGGGAAACCCCCAAAATCCTCCTAGAAATACTCTCAGGAGAGGACAAGAAGGAAACTAAGGACTGAGATGGCAGCAGTGACACATAAACTATTTCTTTATGGATGTCACTGGTGGACATGAACTGGTGATCCTGAGCAGCCCTGGGGGCACCTCAAATCAGCCAACTCAAGCACCTCCCCCTCAGATGTGCCTCAGTAATATTCCCATTAAAATACTAATAAAAGGTTTTGTGGCCATCCAATTATCATTTTTATAGTTTTCTGGGGTTGTTTTTTACATTCTTTTGCCTTAAAGTTCAAGCTGCAAAGATTATTCAATAGGTTTTTCTAAAAAAAGAAGAAATGTAGAGCTCCTCAAGGTTCTCTAGGGTGGAAAGGCAACATTTTTCTTCTACAGATCACAGTTTGCATTCAGCTTAGGTTCTCACCCTGCCTACTGAGGCATTAGGGAAAGCATGGAAAGGCTGATGGCAGCTGGCCATGGAGATCCAGCACAGCCTGGGCCCAGTGCAAACACTGAAATAAATCACATTTTGTCCTGATGAGAACTGCAATGGAAGCAAGATAACAGATGAGCACCATTTAGCAGCAGCTTTTGGAAACATGTTGATGTGACTATAAACACAGTCTCATAAGCTAAGGACTATAAAATGGAATATTTCCTTACCCATTTTCTTGTCAATTTGATATAGCTAGCTAGATAGATATAAATTACACAGTAAATAATTATACAGTAAATTACTCCTAGCTGGTGCAAGAAAGACTTTCAATTTTCCTTGTCATACTCCATTTACCTGTGTTTCCATTAAAAACTGTCAGTTTGGAATTTTTAAGACCAAAAATGCAGGAGACAGCATCTACAAGTCCAGTGAAGTTCAAGGTATTATCTCCTTTTGGATTTTCCAGCAGCAACACACCATCTAAAACCAAAATTAAGAAATTAAAATGGAGTTTGGAAGCAATATCCAAGTTCTAATGATTTTCTAATGATGCTAATTACTTCCAGTGAGTTTCTAAGTCAATTTAAAACTGACAACACTGCATCTTTCCAGATTTTTTTTTAGTGGGAAAGGGGAAAGAAAACAGAGAAACAAACTGATGTGTACTTCAGATTTATGGTGCAGAAGTTCTATTTGCCTTTATTAACAAGGCAGTCCCATTTGTGTGTTACTAAGGTACAACCCGGCCTATAATTTAATATTATAGGTAATATATTGGTTAAAAGCTGAGACTGTGCCCTCTGAGATGGTCACCAGCTTTCCCAGCTGGATTCCTTCTCACTCAGGGAGCAGCTCTGTGACCATGTCCAACAAGGAACAATTATTTCCATACATAAACTGGCAGTACATGCAAGAAAAAAGCTCCCCAAGTGCATTTAGTTTTCTCCCTTCTTAATATCTAACTCACTCTTGTAACAACATCACTGCACCCATGTCCACTGCCCACACCAGTCAGGCCATTATCTGGCTTTAAGTATTCTCTTCATTTCTGTACTTCATATCTGAGCTTTTCAATCTCCTCCACATCCAGGCCTCACCTCCTGCACAGAGCTGCAGCAAGGATTACAAATTCTCAAGCACAGCCCAAACCCAGAGAGTGCAGACCCCACAAGGACACTGACACACAAACTCTCCAGAATAACAACTCCTGCCCACACAGAAGAGTTTCCCTCAGAAGGAACCATGGACAGGTGTGGTTTTGCTTTGAATAAACTTATTTTCAAGAATTATTTCAAGGTCCTATTTGAGGGGAGGCTGCACCACCTTTCAAATGAATTCAGGCTCCAGCCTTCACCACTCCATTTCCAAACTCTCCCTCCCAGCAGCCCTGCCAAAGCAAGCTGGGGATGTTCATTCCTACCTTGCTCTGTCCCATTGACACAAACTTTGAGGTTGACATAGGCACAGGCTGGGCCAGCAGGCTGGCACACCCCTCCTCTGACCAGGGTGATTTCCAGCTCTGATCCCTTCAGCTGGGGAAAGACAGAGATTGGCATTATTTCAATACTGCTTATTAAACAAACACAGCAAAATGTTTTCCATCAATAAACAACACTAAGATATTGTTTTATACTAAATGTGATTTATCATAAAGCAGGGATTTTTCCTACATCTGCCTTCAGTGACAGTGCTTCAGACATCAATCTGCCTGTACCAGATGTCAGGAAAGCAGGGAACAAACAGCCTGATTTTCACAAGTGATGAGCAGTGAGGACACCCTCCCAAAATACAATCCCAAAGCAAATCTTCCTGAGAGGAACACTTCCAGAGAAATTCAGGTTACTGAGCAGGGCCCTGCTCTCAGTCACTGCCTGGAGAAGCCCCCACTCTCCCTGGGGGAGCACTGAGAACCCCCTGGGTCACACTGCCTTGGTACCACCAGCCTCTGAGTGTCTCCCCAGGAGGCACCAGTGACCCTGTCAGACCTGAATCCAACATGGATCTTGCAAAAAAGATCCAGAAATCACTCATATGAATAACTGGTACAAAAAGACCATTTAAGCCATTTTGTTTTGTAATTTTGGAGATGGTCTTTGGCAAGAGACACAGTCCAAAGGGTGACAGACAAATTTGGAAGTGTCATTCTTTAGTCCTATTACAAAGTAGGGAAAAACACTTATGCAGCAACAAATGCCATTCTGTGTTTATCCATTCTACCAACAACTCTAAATTCATTTTTCAAGTACCTACTTTTCTGCCCCAATAGTTTCTGAGAAACTGCTTTGGTTTTTTTGTTGTTGTGGCTTGGAGCAAGTCTTTGGGAAAGGAGCTCAGAATTAAAGCCTTGTAGCAAAAATTGATCCAGGATAATTTCCCAGAAGTAATGACTTTAATGTAATCACAATAAATATAAAAAGAACAGAGTGCATTTCATTTTTGTTCCAATTCTCACATATATTCAACAGCAAGCAGATTCCTGTTACTCCTCTGAGTAACTTCCAGAAATTTGGTGCAATGATCCTGCCACAGCTGGCTTAACTTACACACTCCCATGAAGGATTTCTCAGGAAGGGCTTTCTCATGTCACTGCTCTGGATGTGACAAAGGAGCTGCAGCAGAGCAGAGTCAAGCACCTGCCCCAAGCAATCCATCTCTGCAGGCCCAGAACACCAACTCCCAAGGAGCACTTGACAGTGGCACTGCAATCTCAGTCATCTGGTTCTCTCTGCAACATCCACTCTGAAGTCTGAGTGTGTGACAAACAGTTCAGAGGCACAGCAAAGGCTGCAGCAGGCACAGAGCTCCTCCACAAGGAGCTCCCTGGGGTGACTGTCCCTGTCCATGGTAGGGCTGGAACTACATAATCTCCAAGGTCCCTCCCAAACCCAACCCATTCTGTGATCCTGTAACTGAGACTCCTTAAAATAAATAATAATGAACAAGTGCATTGCTTCTGTTCTTCTGTGCCTCCATGTCCCACACACAGACTGTACCCCCTCAGGACTGGCAGCATTGTGTAGGATCCTAGGGTGGCTTGGTTGGAAGGTGCTTTACCTTGGTGACCATCTCATTTCACTCTTCCTGCCATGGGCAGGGACACCTCCCACTGTCCCAGAGTGCTCCAAACCCCATCCAGCCTGGCCTTGGGCACTGCCAGGGATCCAGGGGCAGCCACAGCTGCTCTGGGAACCTGTGTCAGGACCTCCTCACCTTCCCAGGGAACAATCCCTTCCCAAAATCCCATCCAGCCCTGCCCTCTGGCAGTGGGAGCCATTCCCTGTGTCCTGTCCCTTCATCCCTTGTCCCCAGTCCTTCTCCAGCTCTCCTGGAGCCCCTTTAGGCACTGGAAGGGCTCTGAGCTCTCCCTGGAGCATTCTCTCCTCCAGAGAGAACATCAAGCCCAATTCCCTGCTCATGGTTTTGTGTGAAACCCTCTCCCTCCAAGGTTTCAGGGTGGCAGGAGGCCCTCTCAGTTGGATGCCCACAATGAGACAACTGCATTTCTCTGAACTGAGCTATCAACACCCCACAGACCTGGCTGCCAGAACAGTGCCATTTAGTGAAGATTTCTGTAGATTTTCTCTGTCTGAAATTCAACATTTGTGCAAATGCATGGCCTGACCCACAAACCTCTCCCAGGGTCACACACTAGCTCCTCATCTCCACAACTGAAAGGACTGCCTGGTTTTTGCTGACATTTAGATGACAGCCATCAGTTCTAGCCATAAAAACCAGGTCAGGTGCCTGCTGGCAGGGGAGGATTTCATCTCTACACACAGAGCAGTGTTTATGACTAAACCAGTACACTCATCTTTCCACAATGGTTTTCTTCACTAAAATATACTAAATTAGATTTAGGTAAGAGCAAAATAAGTGGGGGGGAGCCATACTTGCACAGGCATTAAAGTTTTCATGGAAAGCAACAGTGACCAGCACTAAAGCTCAGGTTCAGGGGATTTGAGGCAGGCAATCACACAGGTGATTCCCAGCACTGTATTTCCAGCTTTTACATTCCAATTCAGATTTGATGTTGTCCAATTCAGATTTGATGCTGTCCATCAGAAGTATCAAATTTAGAAGAAACTTAAAGATTTTCAGTGATTTCTCAACCACAGCATTTACTTAGTGTTTACCCCCTGTCTGTCACTAGATGAAACTGATAGTTTTGAAAAAGGCCAAACAGGGCTTTGTTTCAAATCTGTACAACTTCAGAAGTGCCATTAATAACTATAAAACATTTCCTTTACACACACTATTAAGATGGATGAAATGTGCCCTTTCCTTTCAGCTATTCCCTGCCTTCCCAGTCATCCTGTAAATCAAATCTCAAGTCTGATGGATCCTACACTCTTGTGTGAATTAATCTTTGTAGTCCAGCAGGACATTTATATTGAAGAATAGCTCATTCACAGTTCTGCTAGGAATGTCTTTTGAATAGAGTAAGTTTCAGTAAAACCATGGCAAAACTATCATCAAGTATGTCAGAAGCAGCAATCAAAGAAAACAACAGAAATTGCTGCTGATTTGAAATATGAAACTACACTTTTACAACAGACAACTTCAGCAACACAGGGCAGAGGAAAAAACATCCTTAAATATTAAACAAGTTGGTCTTAAGCCAAATTCAGCCTCAAAGGAGTAGTTCTAGTACAAAAGACTATTAATCTAAGAAAATCAGAGCAACAACATTTTGGCCGTTCAAACAACACACTAATCCAAATACAAATAACTGTGTATTAAGTTCAGACAAACAACTGCCTCAGTTATTTACTCTGGTATCCAAGCAGCTTCATTCTCAAAATCACCACGCATACAGAACCCAACTCCTTTCCTTGATAAACCAAGAAAGACTAATACAAAAAGTTATAAATAGAAAACAATATCTGCTCTATCCCACAAACAAATATTGACACCATTATGCTTTAACTGGAGCAGCTTGTTGGGTTAAAAGCAAATAAGATGAACTATGCAAGCAGTGCTTTTTCTCCTTACTTGTGTTGTTTCCTGGATGAGAACTTCCCTTGAGGTAGGCACCGGGTAAGGCTTCAGGTCTGCCTTTACTGTGGCAAAAATGAACTCAGCGTGCTGCTGGATGACAGTGTCCAGGTATTCCCCCTCTGGCAGGGCCCTGTAGTACACTGTGATCTCATCTGTGGGCATCAGGTTCCTCTGTAGGACACACAGACACCATTACTGATAGCACAACCACACACCAAGACAGCAATACTTGTCGAGTTTAAAAAAAAATAATTTATCAAGCAGTTGTTAAAAGCTTCCACAAAAGACTTGGAAGAAAACAATCCTTCTACAAAAACATAAAGAATCTTAAAAGATGGGAGTTTAGGCAAGATTAAGTGTATTAATATTCATTATAGTGAAAATAAATTATGAACAGAACTGAATTTAAATGCAGTAACACATGGGAGAGTTTTCATGGTCACAATCCTTCCTGGTTATATTTTATACAGAAATAAATCCCCAAGTTTTATATATGTAAGAAACCATTAAAATATATAAATCTACATAGGTGTAGACATAATATTTTTAAAAATACTGCATAGGTGCGTATATGTGCATATATATGTATATGTATATATATATGTAAAATCTACACAGATTTTTTTTCAAATAAACATAATGTAAAGGACATCTATTTTGGTAAAATTTGTAATTTTTCAGTCTTATGCTGAAGAAAGGTCCTTTCCAATCCAGACTTTTCTATGAGTCTATGATTTATGCAGCCTTAACTGCACTGATCTTTTCCAAAATAACATGACAATTTTTCCATGAAAATTTTCTCTACACATCCTTTAGAGCTCTTGCAAGGGAATCCAATCAGAAAGCCATACATGAGGAGTAAATGATACAGGGCTCCATGTTTAATTAAAAAGGCAGTCTGTGTATACTGCCCAGACTGCTGGAAAGGGAATGGCAGTGCCTTGTCCCACCCCACTGAGTGCTCACCTTCTTGCGAAGCTTCTGGATGCGGTTGATCACCTCCCGGGCCACGCCTTCATCCACCATGGACTGGTCTGGGGTCACATCCAGCAGCACCAAAACCTGAGCAAAGGCACAAAACATTGATGAACAGGTGACAAACTGGACACAAGGTGGGAGTAATATTGTCAGGAGCTCAGGATGCCTTTAGAGAGCTCCTCACATAGAAAATACGATGGTGGAGAGAGCGCTGAACAGCTCCAGGATTCACACACCCCTGGAATGTGTGTGCTACCTGAACTAACAAACCCAAGCCAGCTTTTACCTCCTCATTTTCCTACTGCTTCCTGAGGAACTCTTCCCTCAATCAAAAAAAGAGAGAGAGGAAATAACCAATAACATACCTGAG
Organism: Melospiza georgiana; assembly: GCF_028018845.1. Lineage (NCBI taxonomy): Eukaryota > Metazoa > Chordata > Aves > Passeriformes > Passerellidae > Melospiza > Melospiza georgiana. The sequence continues at coordinate 17,753,827 of NC_080440.1, read as the reverse complement.
CATCGGAGTGTGCCTCGAACTGGGCAGATCCCTCTGCCATCTGATACATGAGACGCAGATCCTCCCCATGGAGCTCGTGTCCTTCCACAACAATGCTGCCTGCAGGGTTGGCAGATGGAGAGCAGCTCTTACCATCCAAGTAAAACCCCCAATTTTAAATTCAGAAAGCTTTAACCAAGCATCAGCCTTCAAACATGTGCCATGTATATATTTGCAATGCAGTCAGACAGCAGTTAAGCACTAGTAAGCAGCAGTGAATTATCCCACATTTCCATTTTTCACATAAGCACTTCTCCAGGCAGCAGAGCCCACTAAAACACAGGCACTTCAGCAACTGTTTGTGTGGAACCATCTGAATGAAATAAAACTTAAAAATAACCTGTATACTCCACCAACTCCAAACTTCCATTTAAGCAGTTTGCTAAACAGATATAGCTGCAAAATTCACACCCACTTGTAACTCTGGAATCAAAGGAATGCTTTTGGAATAAAAGCTACTGCACAAAAACTCAGTTCCAATCTGATTCAGTCTCACAGAAAGCTTGTTCTCTGCTTCATCTGGGCTTTACAGAAGCACTTAAAATCAGAGAACATCCTGAGATGGAAGGGACCCAAAGGGATCATTGGGTCCAAATCCTGCACAGACACCTCAAAAATCCCACCAAACAGCACTGTCCAAACTCTCCTGGAGCTCTGGCAGCCTCAGGGCTGTGACCATTCTCTGAAGAATCTGCCCAGTGCTCGACACCCTCTGGGGAAGAACTTTTTCCTATTATCAACCCTAAACCTCCTCTGACAGGAAGGAACACTTCACAGAAGAACAGTTTAAAATCAGTGTCCACAATCATTTCTAAACTTTTTTTTTGCAAAAAAAAAAAAACAAAAAAACATGGAAATAATAAACACAAATTTCCTCCTCATAACAGGTGAAGAGGGATAACAAGAGGGAAGCAGGCCTTAAGATCCCTTAAGCCAAGGGCATCCGGGCCTGGATCAGGAATGGTGAGGCCAGCAGGAGCAGGGAGGTCATTCTGCCCCTGCACTGGGCACTGCTGAGGGCACACCCTGAGTGCTGTGCCCAGCTCTGGTGCCTCAGTTTGGGAAGGACCTTGGGACACTGAGCACATCCAGAGGGGACAACGAGGCTGGAGAGGGGCTGGGAACACAAACCCTGTGAGGAATATTTGAAGGAGCTGGGGGTGTTGAGCCTGGAGGAGGCTTTGAGGTGAGCTTATTGCTCTCTGCAACTCCCTGAAGGGAGGTTGCAGGCAGGTGGGGGTCGGTCTCTGACAGAACCAGAGGACACAGTCTCAAGCTGCATCAGGGAAGGTATAGGTTGGATATTAAGAAAAAGTTTTTCATCAAAAGAATAACAAAGTACTGGAATGCTCTTCCCAGGGAAGTGGTAGAATCACCATCTCTGGCTGTGTTTAAAAAAAGACTGGACATGGTTCTTGGTGCTACACTATAGTTGAGGTGTTAGGGCACAGGCTGGATTCGATGATCTTAGAGGTCTCTTCCAACCTCATTATTCCGTGATTCTGCAAGCCCAAGAAGGACACCCTGTCACCCCTGAGGGCTCTGTCCCACTACAGACCTGTCTCCTGGAACCTCTCCAGCTGCTCGCTGCTGAGCTCCTTGATGGCCGCCATGACGGGCTTGAAGGCGCCCTTGAGGCGGCGGCCCAGCACGGTGTGCTCGGGCTCGGCCCTCAGCCGCACGCCATACCGGGCCTTGTCCGCAGAGAGTGTCAGTGCCCGCACGTTCAGCTCCTGCAGGGACACACAGCACACAGATCAGCTCCTGATGTCAACGTGAGACATTTGTACAGGGCTGTCTCTATGGACAGAGTAACTGGGAGAGCAAACAAACCCAACCCTGAGCCCACCTTCAGCAGCAGAGCCCGTCCCCACCCTCCAGGGTGTGTGGCTATTAACAGGCAGCTCCCGCCTCTAATCAGCCCCTTTAAATTTCTTTATGTCCTACCTCCACCTAAGCTTCTACCCAGCCTTCGCCCTAAGCAGCCTAGGCCTAGCCTTCCACCTCATCTCAGCCCTACTATGTTTAGAAACTCAGCAGCCCTCTTGATTTCCCCCTCACAGCTGCCCAAGAGCTGAACCCATTCCCTCTGTGTGCAGTGGCCTGGCAGAGCTCAGGAGAGGAAATTCTGCTGGAACAGAATTTGTGTCCTTTCAGAACACACAGAGCCAGGAAATCATTACCAACTATTTTATGGTTGAGGTTGTACAAAATGGCCTCATTTTGTCTCCTCCTTACCTGTTCATTGCAGCTCCTCACTGCACAGAAAACCACCCTGCTCAGAAAAGCTCCTGCAGCCAAAACAGCTTTATAAAACCTGCATGGACTTTAGGAGGGGCCCCAGACACTGCAGGAAGGTGTATGCCCATTTTTCTGAGCTGCACATGCAGATTTTGTTCCCATATCTGAAGGGAACACAGTGGTGCTGCAGAAGTTTTACACAACTGATTGAGAGGACAAAGTTGTTTTCACATGAGGAAAGACCAAGGCTGGAACTCTTTGGAGATAATATGGCTGGGGTTGGAAAACACGAGGCACAGACCTGCACAAACATTTCACTGCAATCCAGCACTTGGAGCATTTGGTGTTTAATGTCCACTGGATGGTGGTGAGAGCTCCCATCACCATCCTACAGCATCCCCAGGTGCACTTGGCAAACAAGCAAGGCATTTAGGAAGCAGAAGTAAATGGCAGCATCAGCATGACAGGACTAGCAAGTAGCCAAACATTTGGATTGAGAAATAATGTTTAAATACAACCTCTGAGCTGCAGCCTAATTCCCTAGGAAGTCCTACTGACATGAGGAGCCAAGAACACAACTGAATCTAATTTTATTTAATACATCTTTTAGGAAATCTAATGAAAATTATGCACTTCAGAAATTCAGTTTCAATGGGGTGCTGCTGGAAATGAGCCCACGAGTTGTAAATGACAACCTCGTGGGGGAAAAGAAATAATAATCCAAAAAATAGCACAAATTGAAAAATTACTTTGGGCCTGATTAGATAAATCAGAGAAGCCAACTCCATCAGGACAAGTTTTCTGTACTAATTAGATTAGGAAATTATTCTTTCCACATATTATCCATTTAAAAACCCAGAATGAGTCTTAGAAAAACAGGCAAATCTGTATCTTAGGTCTGTTTACACCAGTCTCAGAGCTTTGACTTAAAATAATTCTTAATTTTATCTTCCTAATTACTCAAAATTAGCTCCTTAACACATCTTTCAAGTCTCATGGGGACATAGTGAGGCAACCAGCCCTTCCCATGACCAGCTGAAGAGCTGAACACAGAATGCCTGAACATGTAAGAGCCTTCAGCTGGTGCCATGTGCCCCAGCTATGGCCAGTCCTCAGAACAGAGACAGAAATATCAGAAATGCTGTGCTTCAGCTGGGCTCTCTAAGCAGGCAGCCTAAAAAGGAAAATAAGTACTCATTATGTCATAGTGTAAGAAATGAAAAACTGCTGGGCCCTCCAGCCACAGCTCCTGTCAGATAATTCAGCCCTGTCACAGGCTCACTCCCTGGGTTTGATGGAGAAGTCAATTTTCTGTTTTACAGCAGCTCTGCACAGGGCTGGGGGTTGGAGGGAATGCAAAGGCTGGATGGAAACAAGATTCTGACTGTGCACAGAGTCAAATTTACACAGAGAAAACCTTTCCCTGGAAGCAGCTGGGAAGGAAAGTCCTGACCCAGGCTTGTAAAAGGCCTCAAATAGAAATGAATAAAATGCAACTGTGTCCAGTTGCTAAAAGCCTTCTGGGTTTATTTCATTTCATCAGCTTGGCTATTTTTGCATGACAACCCTACAATCTGGCAAGTTCTAATATTAAAATCCATTTATTTAAATGACTTGCTGTGTTCTGAAGATGAGAGAGGAGCACTGCAGATCAAAGACTACAGCTCTTTCTGCAAAAGCAATGAATGAAATTTCTGAAGAATTGACAAGTATATTTTCCCCACTCTTTTGTCAGCAGCTACACGAAATTAAATGGTGTAATTCTCCTTACCCATTACCTCTGGCATCTGCAAATTTACTCCTGGCAATCACTGAAGGTTCTAAAGCTCTGAATAGGCAGGAGGTTGATGAACAAAGCTGCAAATGCAGCCCAAGCAATGCTGCCCAGCCTGCCTGTAATCACTGACCTCTTTAGCTCTGCACCATCCAGTAAACAACAGGATTGATTGCCATGCAGTACAATAAAACACACTCTAAGCTCCAGCAGCAGCTTGTTGAATTTTAAGACACATAATAAAACCAGGACAATAGACAGCACTTTGTGTTTGTGCTTCCACAAAGGCATCTGAGTTTGTTTTAACTCATCTCTCCAGAAGAGACACTTTTGTCTGCAGGAGGAAAGGAATGCTAATCAAAACATACTAATGTACAATCCAATTATGTAATAATTTAAAAATTGTTAGCTTCTTTTGTTACCTTTCATTAGCTGTAGAAGCTGACAAAAATTCTAGCAACCACTCTTTTGGAAGTAATTTGAGGAAGCAAACCTCATGTCCCTTAAAACTGGATTATCTAGAATTTAAAATCCATTTTTCAGATCCAAAAAATGGGACAGATATTAGGCTGAATTTCACAGAATTCTGCTGTTGAAGAGACTCGGATATTGAAATTATTATAATTAATAATAACAGCAATTCTGAAGCAAGGGATCATAACTGCCAAGTCTAAGAGCAATAATCAATAAGTTAACATGACAGAAAAGCTTTACAGTGCCCCTTGCAAATCAATTACTATTTTTAAATTTAAAATTCCTGCAGTTAGTAATTCTTGGGCATTTAACTCCCACAGTAACTAAAAGCAAGCCGCATACAGCACTGATGTAGAGGTCCTGTGCACTGAGCTGTGACTTCCTGAGCCAGTGCTCATTCCCCCAGCAGAATTTTCAGAGATTTTAATAGATGTGTATTTAGGCTTGGGGAAAGCTCATGTTGCTGGAATTGTAAGTAACACAAGTTTCAGAGTCCCTCATCTCCTGAATTCCCTGACTGACATGGCTGCCCTCACCAAGCCAACTGAGGTGAGCTGATCCTCTCTGGGAAGATGCACATTTTTGTTCTCTTTGTCAAGGTAAAGCAGCTGCCCTTGACAATGGCAACCTCAACCACAACAGAATGGCATATTTTAGGCACATGAGCAGATGTGCTGTTACAGTGAAGGGAAGAAAGGATCCTTAAGCTGCCAAGAACAGGCACAGGATAATGAAAAGGCACAGAAATGGCCACACCATTTGCACAAGAGAAAACCCCTCAGATCCTGTAGTGCCAGTGCTCAGTGGAAACAGAACAAGAATTTTGTGTCACTGACCCTTGAAGATGGATTTCATGGCTTTAAAGAATGCAAACAGGTCAGATTCTAGCAGCCTCTCAGCCCAGAGTGGTCAGTTTGTAGGATTAAGTATTTCTCAACACCGAATGCCTTTGGCACATGACCCACTGCCACCCCTTTCATTACAGCTCTCCTGGAAATTCATTTCACCCGGGAGTTGTTAATATGATCAACAGGGAGGTTGTTCAGGAAACCAATAGACACAATCCCCTTAAACATGATGTTCTTACCTCGAGTACATACTTCTCTAAAGACCTGATGTTCTCCAGAGCCTCTGGATCCTGGTGGATAACTACCACTTCTTTCAAAGGGTACTGGGGCAAAAAACAAAAAAAAAAACCAAAACAGAAACTTAACTATTCAGTTTCCCCAGGTTCATCCCAAAGTTACAAAGCTGTTACACATTCCCAAGGTTTGACAGGAGATGTGAGGAGCTCTAACCTTGACTGGGATGTTTTTTCTGTCTCTGATCACTCGTCCCAGCTCAATCACAGACTGCAAACAAGAAACGGCACTTTCAATTTTTTTGTCGATGAGATCCTCCCTAGATTAGAAAGGAAACATTATAATTGCTGCATTTTCATCACATCTCTTTGAGCAGATGGAAAACATTTTACCCCTTTCTCTGACATTTCCTGCAACAGACTCAATTATGCCCTGGTTGGGGCAATCAGGCTTTTCCTCTGTCTTTGTGGAGAAGATGAGGAGGAAATAACTTGCTGACAACAAATAGCAGAGCTATTTTTACATCTTTTGTTAGCACCTCTCACAAGGTGCAGAGGATTGACTCATACAACCTGTTCTAGTAATAGCCAATAAAAAATACAATTTACATTAATAATATCATAAGAAGATGCAGAAAGATATTATAAAAAGGGTACTTATAGCCACAATGAATTCCCTGTAACAACAATTCACTGGATCTCAATTTATCCTCTTTTCCAAAAACTGCAGATATTTGAGCTTGATGTTTTAGAGTTTTAACATCTTTCTGAGCTCTTTTAACACCCTTCCATGTTGAGGCTAGGCAGGGTTGGGTGTTTTTTTGCCTTTTGGGGTTTTTTTGGGGGTGGGGTGGAAAGAGGATTTGGCTTGAATTTTTTGGCCTTTTTTTCCTTTTTTTTTTTTTTTGAGGCAATTGATATTTACATCTTGTTTCAAATGTACAAGCAGTGAAATGTTCTGAAAATGTGTTTCTCCTGATTTGTTGAGTAGATGCACTAATTGGGCAGCTCCTTTAAAACCACTCAGGTATCAAAGCAAGAGCAGAGGTATTGGTTAAAAAGACAGATATGAATAAAATTAAATGAACACAGATACTTGCTGTAATCTAAGGAGCAGAAGTACTGGGATGAAAACCACAACTCCAGTAAGGACTGGCCAGAAAAAACAGAGCTGCTGAAGCAAAACTTACAACTGAAATATGCCCATTGCAGCATTAAAGCTTTGAGTTGCTTCTACCTCTTTTGAAGCTTTTGTTCTTCCAAAAGCCAGTCCCTGAGGATGATCCTCCAACAAGTTGGAAATGTGGAAATTACAAGATGGAATATTTTGTCCCAGAAAGCTTCATACAGGATTATGTGACACTATTTCAATATCACTGAACAGGATTGCAGAGCCACAACACGAGAGTATTTTTCAAAGACTGAATGCAAATCCACAAAATGTAGTGCAATCCATCTGCTCAGACACTGAGCAACCAAGCAGGACCTCAGTGGGGTTTAACACAGGTGTTGAGTCAAGCTCAGCTGTGAATGTGGCCAAGCCCAAGTTCTTCAGCTTTATCTGCACTCCCCATACTGGTAAAGTGGTATTTTCTGTAACTGCATCCAAAAATCTCTCTTCCTATTAATTGACAATATTGTCCTTGTGCTGTATCAGAAAACTTTCCAAGTAAATGCAGTGATGTGCCTTGCAACCACAGGTGAAACTCCAACAATATTCCGGATTTGAAAAGGCTTTTTCAAACTGATACACAGGGGATCCAATAAATTCCACAAACTAGTAACAGACAAAAACCCAAACAAAATGCAATACAGAGAAAAGTGGTGCAAGCCTCAAACACATCCCACATTTGCACACTGCAGCAGCAAGTCAGCACTAACTGCAGTGAAGAGTGACTAAGCCACTTTTAAATGCTCGTGCTACACCCATGCCTGAACTGAGTCCCTGCAAACAGCTCCCCATCCTTCCCTGACTCCCTTCCACAGGAGCCCTAACCAATCCTGGCAGCTCCCTGATGAGGGTGGCATTCCTTGATTATACATTCTTCACAGCACTTGCCCGGGGAACAGAAAATCAGCACCATCCTGATGCCAATCTCCAGCTCCCTGGTGCAGTAACTCTCACTATTAAAGCTCTCACAAAGACCATCCACCCTCCTCAAAGCAGGTAGCAGCCATAAAAAGACTCACCATTAGAGAAGGCTTAAATTTTTAAACTGTCAAGTACCAAGGTCAGGTCCCCTGTCCTTGAGGGTTTTCATACTGAGCTGCAATGCTGAAGGGAGGGTTTTTCTCCTATTTTCAGATACCCAGAGCAGACAGTGCTGCAAGAATTAAATCCACTGCAATAGCAGTGATCTCTCTGATCCTTCAGGGCCCTTCACAGTGAGGCACTACAGCTTTGAGCCAACACACATTTTGAGGAGTTAAAAAGGATATATCTGCCCACCATAAGAAAATATTATGAATTGGGAACATGCATTCCTCCTAATTGCTTTCCTTCCTATCTCCAGTCCTTTAAGCTAACACAAATCTACTGCCTAAATATGGAGGGAAAATTCTCAGCTAAAATTGAGGGTGGAGTGTGAAGAGCACTGCAAGGAAAATGTTCTCCTACAGCAAAGAGATTAAAATTGATCAGATCTTAATCAAAATATAAACATTCTGTGCTCATAGAAAAGAACATGTTCACTAGCATCCCAAAGTTTTTTCAGAGAAAAAGGAATATTTACATTAATAAAGTAGTTGGGTTTCTTGTTATGCAGTTTTAAACAGAAAAGTGAGGAAGCACTGTTCTGTGAAATCAAAATTAAAAAAAAAACAACCAACAACAAACCCACAAACCCCAAAAATTAACAAAAATCCCCCAACAAACAACCAAATCCCAATTTTGCCACCTAGGAGCTGCTTCTTACCTGACTTGGGGGAGCATGAGGTAGTGAATGCTCTCAATGTTCTTCTCCTGGACCGAGGCTGGATCAATGAGGGTTTTCAGATTCTGGTACATCAGCTCAGTGATAAATGGAGTATATGGTGCCTGTAATGTTGCATTCAATCACCAGCTTGCCTTTATTGCTTGGACATTATGAATCAGTCATACCATGAATTACATAAGGGCAGTTCAGCAAAAACAATGCTTGCACAGTGTCTGCAACTGGGATGTTATTCAAAATGCAGACTGAAATAAACAATGGAATTCAGACTACTTATTTACCTCCTGTCTGGTATTTAAATGTTATTTTTGGGCATCAGGGAAGAAATTATAATGTGTCCTTATCAATAAGGTGATATAGGCCTTCTTTTTACTACCATGGGGCAGATAAAGAAAAGGTAAGATGGAAAATGAACTGTCCCATAAAGATGCTTTTGTATTAACTGCTTTAAAGTGTTATTGAGGGTGGGGCATAATTCCCTTACCATGAGTCTGCACATGGAGAATAAGACACTAAACAAAGTTTCCAAGGCCATAATGCAGTCCTCAGTCCCATTCTCGCCCTAAAGGAAGAATTCACCAAGAAAAATAGACATTTTAAGATCAGGAAATGCACTTCAATAGGCTTCCAAAGTTTCCTGTCTTACTACAATATACTTATTTTCCAAACTGTATTAACTTAGGTCCATTCCACTGAGCAAGTCTGTCACAGACACATTTTATGAAAAATCCTTTTGCCAGGATTTTTTCTCCTGAGAAGCTGAGAGACCTCAGGAACAAAATGTAAACAATGATTATCTGCTGCTGTGGAATGCAACAGGTGAATCTGTGATTGGTCTCATGTGGTTGTTTTTAATTAATGGCCAATCACAGTCCAGCTGTCTCAGACTCTCTGGTCAGTCACAAGATTTTATTATCATTCCATTCCTAGCTAGCCTTCTGATGAAATCCTTTCTCTATTCTTTAGTATAGTTTAAATATATAATTTTCTTTTAATATAATATATATAATAAGATAATAAATCAGCCTTCTGAAACATGGAGTCAAGATTCTCATCTCTTCCCTCATCCTGGGACCCCTGTGAACACCACCACACAAGTTCAACACAATTACTGGGAATTTTGGTGGCTCTTCCCACAAAGCACAGAGGAGAGAGAACAGTTCATTTTGGTGCCACTCTCAGGCACAAAGTGACAGCATTTCAAGCCAAGATTTTATGTGGAGCTGCCAGGACTCTGCAGCAGGGCAGGAGTGCAGCACTGATCCCTACCTTGAGCCTCCTGCGGTTCATTCTGACGTACCAGTTGGTCAGAACATCCACAAACTTCACCAGCCGGGGCACCACCGTGTACAGCCTGTAAGCTGCAAGGGAAAATGGGTCCTGCAGGTCAAATAAGCTCCTCACTTAGAAACCACATCATCCTCTACAGTCCTGGGGTTAAACACAGCACAAAGCTCCAAAAAGTGACTAAATATTGATCATTTTTGAATTTTGAATATGCACAGCATTGTTCTCATGCTCAAGACAAACACTTTCCCCCCTCCCAAACTGCTTCCCTCATCCAACACAAACAGACATTATGGGAGCCTTATGCTTTTTTCTGACTGGTAAAGAGGATAGTGGATAAGAGACTATTAATGGCAGGGGATTGGGCAAATCCTCCCTTTGCACATGCTGCAAACACAGCCAAGGCACTGCAAGTTGAACAGAAATTATTGCAGAACCAGAAAATAAAATTTTCTTAATTACTGCCAACGCTTCCTCCTTTTGCTCAGCAGATTTAAAATGAGACACCTACTTCAACCAAGTCTCCCTGAATTAATTACAGCTTTTCACTATTATTTAAGTAACAGGGTAAGCTAAAATGTGAAGTAGCAGCAAGGCTGATGAGGTAAGAGATAAACAGAGCTGTATTTTCAAGTTCTGTGTAAATGAAATTATGGAAATCTGCCAGCACCAAGGTCATCCCAACATCACTATGCAACAGGGAAACAAATTTCAGCTGTTCCTGAGAAAACTGGGGGATAAGGGGGACAGACCTTACACAGGACTCCATTTTCTAAGCAAAACCTTCTATTTAACTTCCCTAAAAGCCAAGAGCTTCTGGAGCTCCATTCTGAGGCAGTTTCATTAATCAAGCAGCTACTGAGTAAAATGGATCTTGGCTTTAAAAGCTCCACCACACTTTTCACTGTGTTTTGTAGAGCAGAAGTGTTTTTAAAGGCAAAGAATAGGGATTTAAACCTAAAAAGGAAATGCCCAGAAGATTCACACCATGGTGAGGAAGACATTATTCATGGGGGAATCTGTATTTCTAAAAAATCCTAACCTTTCTTCTAGCTATGCATTATTTAGTTAGGAGGACTGTTATAAACAAAATTTTAAACAATCAAAAATCCCACCCTTCAGGGACAGTGTGTCTTTAACAACAAATACAGTATTAGCCTGGAAAAATGTATTTCTGTTCTCAATAGCTGTGACCAAATTGTGAAATCTACTTTTTTGCGAGTCAGGAAAAAGCCATGGATGTACATTGAGACACTACAGACTTCTTTTCATTTCAGTCATCAAGAGAAAAGATGCTTTACTAAAATAAGTGTTTGTATTGGGTACTTTAGTAGAAAATAAAAGCTTAACAAAGCTTATTAATTTTTAACACAGAATTTTAACACCCCTGAAACACATCAGGTTTCAACACAATGTAACTTGTGCCATTTTCCAGGAATACTGGGAATGGGGCTGGGTCTCCTCTCCTCCAGCTGCACACACTCCTGGGAGGCAGAGCCCTCCCCAGGCAGGACCAGCAGAGCTTTTCCCCCTGCCTGGAGTTTCTCCAGGCTCTCCCAAGCACCCAGAGCTGGAGGGGGCACAGGCTGAGCCCCTTCCCTGCCCCTCAGCCCCTGCAGGGGAGTCAATACCACACTGACCCCACGCTGCCACCTCTCCAAGTGCCAGCAGAAACTGGGACAGAACAACCAGAATATGGATTTAATGGAAATATTTTTCCAGAGGCAGGAGCTGGGTGTAAAATTCAGCTCCACTCTAAGAGACATTGGATGAAATGGAAGAAGCAGAGCCCAGCTGCAGCATTTCCCTGGTCACTGGGGTCTCCTCAGCACTGCCAGGTTCAAACCTGTGTGTTCTTACACCCCATGACCTCCAGCTACAGGAATTTATGTTTTTATTTATCTCATTTATTGAGCATTTGATAGTATCAGTCACCATTGTAATCTTTCATTGTCTCTCCCTAACATTTTTCCTACTTGAAGTGATACAAAGTAGAAAATATTTTCAAAAAAAAAATCCCAAAATAGGTTTGCAAAAGAGATTAGAGTATCATGTCACAGTACACAAATTCACTTCATCTCATTAAGATCTGCCTGACTGAATCCACAGTTTATGCAGAAAAATAAATTGAAAAATTCTGTTTATTAATCCCTTCCACATGAGACTGCCACTCATTTGCTGAGCACAGGATGTTATCTTCATCTAACACAAGACAACAGTATTTCCTACCAACACTACTGCCTTTGAAGTCTTAGCATTGCCATTTTCCAGCAGAAACTCTTTGCTCCTCTTGGAAGGATCTTATTTTATAAAGATGGCCATCTCTTTTATAAAGATGACACATCTCTTTTTCTCAGCTTCATCTTCCTCTCAGAAATCCAGAGCAGGTAATTCAAGTTTCTACCCCCATATTCACCTTCCTACAAATATTTCTGTTTAAACTATGCACTGATCCAAGATCCCAGGTTCAAAAACTCACAAATGAATTTTCTGCTGTCCCTCAGAGTTATTTTCCTGTTCACAAGCAGCACATAAACTTGCATAGGCTCTGCTTATTTCTGCTTGGCAACACTTGAAGCTCAACACAAACCACCATCAAATTTCAAGGACAACAACTTGCAGGAAAAGAATCCACATTTCCATCAATGAGAGCCAGCTTTTATCATATTGCTAGGCTGGGTAGCTTGAGGATTCCTTCCTCCTTTAATGAAATGTTCTTAGATGAGCTCAGTGAATTCTGCAGGTACCAATGAGCTGGTTCCCCTGTCACAGTCAGATAAACTGCTCTGCTCCTGGTGACAGTGACCATCACACCAGCCAGGGGGGAACAAGAGATGAGGGCAGTGCAGGACTGTCCTGTGTCCTGCTGAACTCACATCTGCCAATCAGAAATTTCCTTATTGCCTGTTATCCCACTTAACACGTTCCTTCCCAAGCCCAAGGCTGCTAAAAAATTCTTCTGGGGGCAACTTAAGATCACAGGTATTGAGGGGGTTATTTGTTTATTCATGAACAGGAGTGACAATGGCCAAAGCCACCTTCTCTCCAATAGCTGGGCTTCCAGTGCCCTCAAATGCACCAAAACCTCCTCAAATCCCATCTGCAGGTTTCTCAACTATTTCAGGGGGTTCTTGCAGCATCTCCTCTTTGCAATTTAGTGTCCCAATGGAATGTGAGCATCAAGAGGTATGGGATGATGAAAAAGACATCATGAAGGAAAAAACCTGCACAGTATCCTTTACAGCTATCCTAATGCCATCCAGTCTGCTGCACAGATTCCCACAGCATGATTCCAAAGAAACCCTCTCCATGGAACCACACCATGGAAAAATTTATTGCCAGTGTTCATGTACCCATCAAAATTATTTTATTCAGCTGACTTCAGCACTGCCCATTTTATCCCTTTTTTTACAGCTTCTCCAAATTCTATTTGGCTTCCTTTTCAGTGCTGTCTTTCAGTGACTATTATAAAATTATTAATTGCTCCAAGCACTGCAGACGTTGTTACAGCAACAAGCTCCATCCCTGAGCTCACAGGATTAGCTGTGACAAAAAAAGCCTCATCATTTTTTGAAATCTCATGAACAAGCATAGCAAAATCAGACTTCACACCCATGAAAGAAGCATTCCATGGATTATTGCAGCTGGTTAAAGATTTCCTTCCTTTTATCAAAGACTCTCACAGAATTTGGGAATCTCTGTATGGAAAGAAAAGTTCTGCAAACCAACATGAAACACCCCCAGACCCCCTGAGCAAAAATGCATACCTGCCATTTCAGCTTTGAAGAACTGGATGAGGGACTGGGTGAAAGAAAGAATCCATTTATCCATGATGTTACTGCTCTCCTTAACTGTGTTCTCATTGTAAAGGAATTCTCTTCCCTCATCCTATCATCAAAACACAAAGCAGATTTCCAAGTCATCAGGGTATATAATCAAACCTCTGTATCCAATTACCTGTCAGCTAGCAGTACTTTGGCATCTTCCCTGGGTTCCACTGGTTTCCCAGCAGCAAACATTAAATTCCAGACACAGCTATGTAAGAGAAGGAGCTGTGCAAAACCTGGGTCTCACTGCTGCCTCTCCAGCACCTTTAACTGCAAAGGAGGCTGGTGATTTGGGCTGTTAAAGCAGATAAAAAGCAGCACCAATCCTTCCCCAGGCTCCAGACACAGGCCAGGATCCTGGAATTTACACAGCTCCTTCATCCAGGAGGGTCTGAGGCATTTCTAAGGAATTCACTGTGCAGATGGATTCTGTTTGGAGAGCAGGCCTAGAAACAAGACCATTACTTTTTTAAGAACATGGGACAATCTCAACACACTGAAAAACAGATGAATGAAGCAACCTGAAAAAACAGGTGGAATTTTTAGCATCCAACATGCACACAGGGCATTTCTGCTGCTTTCCAGGGCACTGATGTTTGCAGCCATCTGAGAAATGGCATCACCTTGCTGGTTCTGCAGGGCTTTGCAAGCAAGACCATGTCTGACTCCTTCCCACATTCTTACAACAGGTTGAAAACAGGTTTTGGTTTTTTGTTTTTTGTTTTTTGTTTTTGTTTTTTGTTTTTTTTTTTTTTAATTTACAAACTGTATTTAATAGCTGGTTTAAAAGTCTTCAGACTTTCCCTTCCCTCAGAGTCCAGATGAAAAAATCTGTCTGGATTATTAAACCCAGATCCTACAGATGCACTTTCACAGTACAAAGAAGAAGATTCATAGGAAAGAAATGCAGAAGAGGAACAATCCCAGTGTGAGGTCAGCAGTCATTAACCAACTACAATTAAAGGGGGAATCACAGTAAGCATTAAATCATTATTATACCTGATCCAGGACACTGGGATTTTACTTGCACTCTTGCAGGAAGCAGAACACAATGAAGTTGCTTAAACCTAATGAAATCTAATTTAAGCATTACCATATCCAATAGCACATTCTTTTGCCTAATATGGTGCATAGGAAGGATTTCACTATTTAGAAAGAGAAAATCCTGAAAATACTGAATTACCAAACCTATCTCCTCAAGTACCTGGATTTTCCACTGGGGTTTTCCATCCCCAGCTGAGCTGACTGCAACACTTAATGGAATCACAGCAAAAAGCTATAAAGGTCACTTTAGACAATTCAAAGGTCACACAGGATAAACAGGTGTATTTTGGGGGTAACATCTAAATTTGTCTGATGACTGCTCTCTAGGGATACTGAAAATAAGACTTGTTGAATAACAGGATCTGGAGTTAGCAAACTTTCTTCCCCAAAGAGGTTGCTGAAACAGATAAATCTAATAGTTTAAGTCAGCTGTTTACTGTACTGATTTGTGAATCCAGCTGCCTTTATTGATTCAAATGGCAGCTCCCCAGTGCCCAGGCTAACACAGCAAGTGCAAGGTTTGGACTCTTCATTCAGCTCCCACTCTCCCATAAAAGTCTGCACTAAACCTGCTGTCATTAATTTCAGCTAAAAGATTAAAATTGGTTTCAATAGAAACTGTACAAAATACACATCAATTCTTCAATTTTAATGAAAAATTACTATAAGAAAGAAATTTTAATCTTGCTTTCACACTCAAAGTGTAGAAACTCCTGTCACTCATCCAGCATTTTTAGCAGACTTCAAATGTAATCTACAAGTCTAAAGCATTATTGCTTTTGTGATTTGCCTTTCTTTCCATTCCATTTCTGAATCTTTTTTCTAAGTTGCATTTAAATATAACTTTTAAAAAAATTACTGTCATATGACAGAAGACAATCTCCTTGCTGTGGCTAATGTATTCAGGACTGAGTATTCCCAAGTTAAGCATTTTAATGCAGATTCATAATTAAAGTTCCTGTAAATGAGTTAGCTCAAGAAACTGTCACAGCAGCCACTACTGCAAATAACTTTGCTGACTGATTTGCAGTTCTGCACAGTGTGTGTGGTGCTGAGCACTGCTCTCAGTGCAGAGGAACCTGCAGCCCAAGTGACAGATGCTGCTGGACAGGAGCTGTGCTGGCCACACCACACAGGGAACAGCAAGAAAAAAGCAGCAGCTCTAAGGCAGGATCAGTGGGAACTGCTGCCTGCAGCTGCTCTGGAAACACCACCAGGAAAACCCACCCATGTTCAGCAGGGACATTCCAGGAGGATCCCCTGAAGCACACGTGGCTTTAACTGGTGCTCCCAGGGGTGAGGAGCAGCAGGTAATTGCTCAGTGTGCCCTGACCCCACAAACACCAGGTCTGGAATTCCTATTTCACAAGTCTGAATGCAGCAGCAGCATCCCACAGATGTGAAATAAAAGGGACTCAACAGCACTCTGATCTGAGAAATGAGAGCTGTCATGTCTTGGCAGTCCCTCACTTTCCTCTCCCCCTTTCTATTTAATAAGCTTGGTCAAGAATACAAAGATGCAGGTGGTTACAACTTTATAAAGCGTGGTACAATGAGCAAATAACAGATTAGGAGCAAGTATAATAAACAGTCTGATCTATCTCAGATCAAGGAGTAAAGATCAGATGACCTCCAGAGCCCAGACCTCCCTCCCAATGTGAATTTCCCTGCCATGGCGATTCCCTGAGCCCTGAAGGAGCAGAGCCCAGCAATTTCCCTGCCATGGTGATTCCCTGAGCCCTGAAGGAGCAGAGCCCAGGAATTTCCCTGCCATGGTGATTCCCTGAGCCCTGAAGGAGCAGAGCCCAGCAATTTCCCTGCCATGGTGATTCCAGAGCCCCCTGCCCTGTACCTTGTGCTGCAGGACCTGCACGTTCTGCACCAGGAAGCGATAGGCGTTGTACCAGGGCAGGAACACATCCTTCAGGATATCCCTCACCCCCTCCTCCTTAAACCTCAGATTTTCTGCTCTTACCACGGGAGAATTGATCAGGTACAACCTGCAAAAGAAGAGCACAATAGTTCAAAGCTTAAACCTGCAAATACTGATAGGGTTTCACAGGAAAAACTCCAAAGATGGGTGTACTGTAGGCATGCAACAAACTGAACATGAAACCATTTACTAGTAATTGCTGCAGGAGTTTTTCTAAGATGCTGCACACAGAATTTGAATTGAAATTTTCTTTTTCACTCTCTGTGCTAACACATGCTCAGGTGCCATCACAGTGTAAATCAAGCTGAGGTTGTGTGGCTCATCTTTAAAATTGTTGTGGTAATATTTTGAATTCCTTAACCACTAGTATCTTTCTATTCAATCCTATTCACCTCCTCAATAATGAAAAACTTTGGCAGAACTAAGGAGCAAAACAAACCAGGCAGATCCAAGGAAAAGAGCAGAAATCAACATTTTCAAGAAGGACAGCCCCAGAAGGGAACAAAGGCTGTACCTCCTGCAATACAAATCTTGTATCCAAAGGCAGCTCTGAGGGACCAAAGCAGAGGATCCAGGTGACACCAACTACTGATACAAGGGACAGAAATGTCCCTCAGCTTCTTTGCTGCCTCTCAGTTAAAAAATAAAAAAAATCCCACCTTCTTCCCCAAATAAACATTCTGTCTTCAGAAATAAACTGGAATCTATCAAGTTCAATCAAAGAGAAACCAAGCCTTACTCAGGTGTCAGAAAAACTTGAACCCAAACTTGATTTAGACACACTTCATTTAATTTTCCAAATATGAAAACCAAACCAAACATTTTTTCATTTTAACGATTATGGCATTTTTCAATCCAAATTTATTGACCCATTTTCTCACATTTTTAAACTTTTAAAATCATGGTTCTAAACTAATGTAACTTTACAGGCGCTTCCTTTAAGAGGCTTTAAAATCTTAATGGGGTTTGACACAGCACATTCAAGAATACCAGACCATAAATTCTTCAGGAGAGAGGGATTCTTGCATTAAAACTAATAGATAAAAATAGAGCTGCCAGAATAAACAGACAGTAATGCAGCACAGAAATGGGCTTTTTCAGTACTGGATTAAAAAAACAAATTAAAAATATTGAAAAATAAAAACCAACAACATTTTTTAACACAGATTCATAGAATGGTTTGGGTGGGAACAGACCCCAAAGATCACCCAAGTGAATTCATACCTGAATTCAAATTATAAATTTACACAAGAACAGAACAATTAATGGCAATGAATAGTAAGTCCTTAAATGAAACTGGAATTTAGGTCTGTCCTTAAACCACACCTTCCTTCTACCACAATTATTTATGTGCTACAGTTTGGTGGTGATGTAGCTTTGGTTTTTTTTTGGGAGGGTTGTTGTTTTAATAAAGCAGCCCTACCCTGCCTTACAATATGTAAATGTTACAAGAAGAGCAATTTCCTCAATTACTCTAATTCAAAGATCCATTTATTGTATGGACAGAGAAATAAGGTCCACAGAAAAACCAGAGTTCCATCAGTTTAGTTACAGCCATTCAGTTACCCACTGGGCAGAAATAAAATCAAGCCAGTGTCACTGAGTTTGCTGACAATGCATGAGAAAAAAGTGAATTATCTCTTCACCCCTCAGACCAGCAGCTTGTTGCATTA
The DNA here is from genome assembly GCF_028018845.1 of Melospiza georgiana. Taxonomy (NCBI): domain Eukaryota; kingdom Metazoa; phylum Chordata; class Aves; order Passeriformes; family Passerellidae; genus Melospiza; species Melospiza georgiana. The sequence goes on along the minus strand of NC_080440.1, from coordinate 17,735,521 downwards.
TTGCTCCTGCATTTGAAGACTAGGTTGAGAGGAGGATGCAACTGCTCCCTTCTAACAGCAATCCTCACCCAGCACAGAGGAAAGCAAAGGCTGGAAATACCAGGACCAGCAAATTCCTTCTGACACAGCTCAGCTTGGACAGGTCACCAGCCCAGGTCTCAGCAATGTTGAAATGTAACTGGTTTGGCCTTTCTAAAAGATTTCACTCAGGATTCAAATTTCACGAAGCCTCAAGTTGAGCTGTTAAATTTACTGTGCTGTTATTTCTGCTGTTTGCTCAATTCCATATTCATTTCACCAACTTATATCTATATTTTCCACTGATCTATTTATCAAGCTACTGCTGAGAATACTTCAAAGCTGGAGTTAGAATATACATATATATTTGTGTACTGCAAAAGCTAAAGTAACTCTGCAGGGAAACAGTGCCAAGGAAAAAACCTCAGTTGTAGCTTTTGCTATAAACAGAGAACATCAAGCACCTCAGAAAAGGCAGAGAACTGAATTGCAGAGCTCCTTCCAGAAATGAGCCCAGGCTGCAATGCTTTTTTACTCTCTGTGTGGGTGTAGGTATAAATAAATGTGACATTAAAGAATGAGTACACTGGCAGAAAAATGAATTAGCTTCTTAGAAATTTCAAAAAAAAACCATGAATAATGGAAGTGTAACTTCTGGTGTTTGAGATTTTTTTGGTTTGTTTATAAAAAAGGCAGGGTTGTTTTTTTTTTCAACAGAAACATCACCTGTGATTTAAAAATCTCCAGTATGAGTAACTCCAACCCTTTTCACTCTTATTATTGCAGCTACCAGCTCAGTGCTACCCTGCTACCACACCTTGTTGATTTGTAAAGAGCAACCTTGATTAAATGGAAGAATTCCACTCAACTCTTCATTGTAAACATGTTAAAGCTTGAAACAATTAGAACTTCACATTGATTCTGTTAAATTATCTAGAAGCAACAACCACCTTCCCCAAACAAACACTCAGCTCCCATTCAGCCCATCAGTTCTGTGTGCAGCTGTAAAACACAATGTGTGAGAGCTGAAGGGTTTCTTGTATACACAAGAATTACAGAGCTCCAGAGAACTGCCCAAGTGGTGCATTCCTGCAGTTATTAAAATGTCTTTTATGTAGCTTTACCTCAAGGTACCACCTGATGCATGCAGTCAGTGCACCAAGTGACTCTGTAATCACTTCAAGTGGTTCATTAAAATTACAGGAGCACATGAACTGTGTTTAATCTCTGTTTGACCAGGATAATTTATCCACACACATTAGGCTGCTCCACTTCTGCTCTTGTGGTGCCACTACTATTAGGTGCAAATGATGTACTTACATCCACAAGCACAAAGCACTTTCTCTCTAGAAAATGTATAGTGCAAACAGGAAACAAATGTTTTGTGCATCATGCATAGACCCTCCTCTAAGCCAATGATTTAACAGTGACTTGTAGTGTTGTTATCAAATATTTTATTCCCATTTTCAGTGGTTCAGCTCAGACTATCAGTGCTGGAAGAAGCAGATCCCCTGGCCTTTAGGGAGGGAGACATGCACTGCATCCATTGCCAGTTCTTTGCAGTCATCCACTCCTGCAGCTACTTCTGTCACAGTGGTCTAGAAGCTTCTAAAATGAACTTTCTTCCTGCTGCTAACTGTCAAACCACCCAAGCAGCCTCTTGGTATGGATCTGCCATGAGCAGGGAGCCAACACATCCCACAGAACATCCAGCAGAGAAACCCCACCTGAGTGCATCAGCTCCATAACTGTTCACAATGTGCATTGGATCAGGGTAGTTCTTCTTCCTTTTGCTCATCTTCTGGCCATCACTAGAAAACATCAGAATGTAGGCATCAAATCTCAGAACTTTTTTAACACTTTTAACACTTATTTTAATGGATAAAGAAAAAAGGATCTTCAAATCCTGCTCAGTTTTTCTGGCCTAGTACATTCCTGGTGGCACAGACATAATTATAAATATCTATATATTAGCACATCTTTTCTGTAGGACTGTTGAACCTAAAAAACAACTGAAAAAACCAAAGCCCACCCAGAAGGCTCCCAAGTTACAAATCTAAGCAGGAAATCTGTCCTTCCTACCCAAGCTGAGGAAAGATGCACTTGTTTTGAATCAATCCCTCCACCCTACTGATTTTTTTTAAATTTTTCATTGGAAAATAAAGGGAAACAAATATAATTAACTTTAAATTACATCTAAAACTACATTTATCATCCCCTTTACTCTGCATAACAGGTACAATTTCTTTCCTATTCTTGCTATTCATTTTCTCTCTCCAGGCAGGACTGGCCCTGCTGGGAAGAGCCCAGTGCAGCAGATGCTGGGATGTGTGAGCCTCTCACTCTCAGATGCTTCTTATCTCCTACAGCACAGATATCACCCTGGCAAGTCTTAACAGCTCCAAAGCCCATTTCACATTCCATTTACAATTTGCAGGTCTTATCTGAAACATTCTTTGACTAAAAAGCTGCTCAGGAAGCAGCTGATTGACACCAACCTGGCAAGGACAAGGCCGTTGACAATGACATTCTTGAAAGGAGGCCTCCCAAAAAGAGCAGTGGACAGCACCAGCAAAGTGTAGAACCTGAAACAAGAGACAACACAAATGGGACTTTATAAATACACCAAACCAAAGCCTGCATGTCTTCCTTATAAAATAAATGTGTCATTATGCTGCTTTCTTCTGGCAAAGGTAAATTTTAAGTCTGGGGAACATTTATGTGGCAAAGAGTCAGAAGAGGAGCCATGGAATGTAGATCTTCCTATTTGAAGCATTTCATGCTGTTTGCTCAGCTGGGATCTACTAGTCCAGGAAGGCAGAAAAATTTTAATAGGAAGCATTAGGAAGAACCTGAGGAAGAAAACTGCAGCATTTTCCCTCTTTAGCAGAAAAAAGGGAATTCTGCCCCTGAACAAGTTTCCTATTTGCTCACTGCAAACCTGTCAGGACCAAACAGAGCACTCAGGACCAGCACATTTTTGTTTGTGTGTTAATTGTGTGTTCTTCAGCCTGGAACAATGGAACATAGTATAAAAGTATAAAAACAAGTTACCAAAAATGAGAGAAGCCTCCTTCCAATGCTGCCAAAGGTTTGATTGGAAGGAGGTTGTGGCTGTCTGCTTTAATCAGCCATCACTAGGAAATAAGAGAATGTTCCCCCAACAAAGGGCAGCAGTGGTTCCTCCCCATTCTATTTGATGTGTTTACAATCACTCCATAAACTTGGACACTCTGGAAATCAGTGCTGGAGCAAGCACAGGCACCTATTGTTCACAGGCTGATCTATGATTATATCTGGGAAATTAAGTGGAAGTGCAGGATGATGTGATAATTTCACACTCAGGAGCCAGAGCCTTCACCAAAGGAGGGCTGTGTGAGCTGCTGGAACTGCACTGCTGGTAATTACTTTAAAGAAAGTAACTGGAGGGTGGGCCACAGCTTTCCTGGTTCAAAACAGGCATCACACTGACAACTGCTTAGCAACCTTCAAAGAGAAGGTGATTATAAAAAAGCTATAATAAGGCACAGGAGGTTATGTCTCAGAACTATGTATTTGCATGAAGATTTAGGGGAGAAACACTTCATGGGGGGGAAAAAAATCCATCTGTATGTTCCAAAGTTGTTTTTATCAAATAGCAGCCTGTAATTGCAAAAGCATTATTCTGACACTTGAGGGTCCTCTGCAGAGGTTGCTGTGTGCATTTATTAAGTGACTTCCATGACAACTCTGATGTTTATCTCATCCAGACCCCAAACTCTCAAAATCACCTCAACTCAGACTGCAGGATACAAATTCTCTTTATTAAACTGCACTTTAATTTCATTAATTTTAAACAATACTCCTCCATCTGCACACAAACATGTGCATTCAAAATCCCTGTACTGATTTTTTAAAAAAAACCCCAAAACACAAATATCTGACTATTTACTCAGGTGACTGACACCTCAAGCCTACAGGGCTGAAAGTTCATTACAAACACAGCAGTTTTTCCTCTGTACTTACTAAAAAGTTCCTCATTGACAAACTCCCAGCACTTTCTGCAAACTGGTCACAAATTCTCCTATTAGAGCACCTGAATTTGCAGGTAAAAATCACAAAGCAGAACCAACTAGGAGAGATTTCAATGTTCTTCAGGAATTCCTAATTCTCTGTGTTAGAAAAGTTGTACAGGCAGACTGTGGGCACTGAAAAAATGCATCCAAGGATACATCACAAATTTTATGTTCAAATTGTCAAACCCAAAGAGCCTCAGCATGAGGTGCCTTAGCTGATGACAGCTACAAGACTGTCTCTGAAAACCTGTGATCCACATATTCTGATGGAACTCTTCAGATTCTTCCTCAGGTTGTGCTTTTAGAATTCACCTCATTCACTCTGAATATTTTAAAGCAGTGTCTTTCTGCACCTATTTTTGAAATATGTTGTCAACAGACACACTTGTTTCTTGAAAACTTCCTCAATTTCTCTGCTGCTTCACCTTCCATTCACCAAATCTCAGATTGTTCCTAGGTATGTCCTTGCAGATAAATACCTGCCACATAACCAACAGTAAAAATGCCATAACAGGGACAGGAGAAAACAGGGAGAGAAACTTTGCTCCTTTTTTTTCTTGAACATCTGTGGATAAATTCATGATCCTGTGGTTCATGTCAAACCCTCCAGATTTGAACTCCCTATGGGCCACCACATTCTGACCACAGCCATAAATCTTTGCTACATTTCCCTGTACAGAGGCAGAGCCTTTCCTACCACTCTGCCTGGACTGCCAGTCTTGCAACACAACTACTCTGAGATTTTGTCCCGTGGCTTTAACAAATATAATTCAGCTGGTTCTCTATCCATGCAGAAAGTCATCAAAAATATCACTTTCCTGGACAATCACCTTCTTCACATTAATTTTCCCCTTGTCTCCCTTGATTTTTTTTCTCCTCTTCTGTGAAGTGAACCAGAAGCCACCAGACCTGCACCTCCTGAGCCTTTCTCCACCTCCCAGTCCTCACTCCACAGCAGCTGCAGATTCTGACCTGACACAAAACCAATCTCCATTCTCAATCTTCACACTTCTAACAGGATGTGCCAAACACAAATCACATCCTGTGCTCCCAGCACTTCAGAACTCACCCCTGCTCCTTGTTCTTAGACCTCACATCTTAATTCCTCCTGTCTCTCACAAATCACAAGTGCTCTACTACAAATCACCCAACACTTGCTGGTAGCAAAGCCCCAGCTCATTAACAACCTGGGAGAGGTGGGAGCAGCAGGAATTGAGGAGGGTGTTTTGATTTCCCACCACAAACAGGTGAAACACACCTGGCTCTGGCTAAGAGTCCCAGGAACTCTTACACTGATGTTAAGAACAAAAAGCCCCAGACTGAAAAGGGAAAGCCTCCTCTTGCACCCTGATTATGGCACACAAGTCTGAGGGCTCACACCAAATATCTTCATCCTGAGTTCCTCCATTAAAAAATAAATTATTTCTAATTTTTCCAGATGAAAAGAATAAAGAGAGAAAACTAACTTGTTATTCTCCTTTTGCTACCCAACAGTATTTGATTGTTTACTGAGGTACTAAATCATTTTTTGCATCACAATAAAGGGGTTGAAAAATGAAGACATTTCACTGCAGTCATGAAATTTAGTTGTATTTGGCATCCTGCCTGCTTCAGTTGCTTGGTTTGTTGGGGGGTAGAGGAGTGGGCAAAGGGAAGTGCCAACTGTATTGCAGAGGAATTTATTTAGCTCTAATACCTCAAGTTACTGGATGGAAAAGTTCTGCTTGGACAGAGTCAAATTCACTAATCCAGAAAATACAAAAATTCATCTTCATCTGTCAATTTTTACAGTCAACCTCAAACTTCAGACATGGACTAAACACTTTGCAATGCTAGAATTAAAGCTGTATGCAGGCATACAAGTATGTATGAGAACATTAACCACAGAAAATCAGACAAAATTTTTCATGGATGATTGAAAAGGATTTATCCAGAGTGAAAGAAGCAGATGTAGTTTACAGCTGAAAGCTTTGACTTTTTTGTAAACTATACAATCTTTACAACATAAGGTTTGATTTAGTTTTTTTTCTGCACTCATATAAACCCAAAACTCAATCTTAGAGTAAAAGTTATCAGGCTATATATTGGCTTGAAATCCTCAACACATTGACTTCCATTTCAGCCAACTCAACTGCAGCTCTGTCTCTAGTAGATAACTCAAGTTCTGTGATCATTCAGCTGCTGAGATTTTTGCTTACCAGGCCTAAGATGTGCCCTATTACCTACTGATGTCTTCCATAACAGCTGGGAAGTTTTCTTGCTAATATTGTATTTCTACAACAACTTTTTCATCACCGAGTTTTAGACCACCTTGTGTTTTAGTTTAAAAAATTAATTATACACTTACCTGTACAGAAACAGTCAAGTTATCTGTACAGCATTACCCAAAGATATGGAAGTATTGAAGCCACGACAGTTTAAGTAGAATGATAGTGAATTTATCATGGGGTGAAAAATAGATTTTTGGGGTTTTTAGAATGGGGGTTCAGGGGGCAAGATGGAAGAACCTGGCTGTGTCAAGTCCTTCTTCTTGGCCTCCATCTTCTGCTGTGATGTTGGCACTTTTAGATTGGTTGAGAGTAGAAGCTCACTGTCTAAATAGGTGATAGGTATTGGGAAGTTATTGTAAATATTGTACACGTAGTTTTTAGTATAAAAAGATAACACTGCCCTGAGGGTAGCCAGTGTGCCTCTGACTGTCTTGCTGAGCAGACCTCAGCAGGTCAGAGAAAGAATTCTATAGATAAGAAACAACAAACAACCTTGAGACCGAGAAACGAAGAGCTCCGACTCCTCCTTTGACCGCCAGGCTGGGAAAAGAGACTTTCTAACACCTCTTGGGGTCACTGTGACCAGCCAGAGTCCCGAGGCCCCCAGAGCTAGTAAGGCAGGCATTACCATCCCCGCGTCTGGTCGATGCCCTCGGCGATGAAGTCGGCGGGGAAGGCGTCCTCGAGCTCCCTCCTGCTCTCGAAGGGGTAGTGCACCTGCGCGTAGGGCATGCTGCCGCTCTCGAACCAGCAGTCAAACACCTCGGGCACGCGGCGCAGCGCGCCCTTCCCGCGGCGTGACGGGATGTGCAGCACGTCGATGCTGCAAAAGGGACACACCCACCTTCAAAAACCCCCTTTAAAACTCAAATGGTTTATTCAACCTTAACAGAAATACTACAGAAAGACTCAGTCATCTTTGTTTCAGGTGTGCTGCGTATCTCTGGGTTGTCATTGCTACCGTGTCACGGATGTATTTTATGAAAAATCCTTTTGTTAGGATTTTTTTCTCCTGAGAAGCTGAAAGGCCTGAGAAATGAAATATAAACAATAATTATCTGCTGCTGTGGAATGCAACATGTGCATATGTGATTGGTCTCATGCCGTCGTTTTTAATTCATGGCCAATCACAGTCCAACTGTCTCAGACTCTTTGGTCAGTCACAAGATTTTATTATCATCCCTTTCCATTCCTTGCTAGCCTTCTGATGAAATCCATTCTTCTATTCTTTAGTATAGTTTTAATATATCATTTTCTTTTAATATATAATTTTCTTTCAATATATCATTTTCTTTCAATATATCATTTTCTTTCAATATATCATTTTCTTTCAATATATCATTTTCTTTCAATATAATATATATCATAAAATAATAAATCAGCCTTCTGAAACATGGGGTCAAGATTCTCATCTCTTCCCATGTCAGGGTTGCCTGCAAATTCAACACCATCAGAAAGAAGATCTGAATGAAATAATATTCTCCCTCAGACATATTCGTTCCTATGTCTATTGAACAGAAGTGATCTAACATTTAGTTTAAAGTGAATCAGTAAAGGAAAACAGCTCTTGGTCACGTGAACAAATCCTCTGAAGAATAAAACGTGCAATGATGTCCTAAGCTGACTTGATTTCCCCGAACCCAAACAAGTGCATTTTGTGTCTCATTTCACCAGGGTTTAATTTCATGCAGATTTAGTCTTATAGATGGATAATGAGATGATTGGCTCTCACAATTAATATTGTGTGAATATTAAAAAAAGCTTTAGTGATGTATAGTTATGTTATTGTAGTTTAGATGTCCTCTGTTCTCCCCATAGTTCCCTTTCCCCCAGTACTGTTACCATCAGACAAAGTGTTTCCTTTAACAGTCTCTGTAATTTTTTGTATTAACAGCATTCAACAAGTGTTTTTCAACAGAAAAAAAGAACCTGACATTTATATGTGTTAATCACAAGTCCTGTTACAACTTGTCTATTCCCTAAACCTGTTTCCCAGGGATCTGGCAAAAAAAAAAAAAATCAAGGTTTTTTTATGTCTGCTTATCTATTTCTAATACCCAGTAGTCTCTGTGACTCACCTTTCTCGATGCAGATCTGTCACTTTGACTCCAGTCAGCTCCTCCAGTTCTGCCATTGAACCAACACAAACCACCTGCAGGAGAAATTACAGAAAATTAGCCAGTTATTTGTACACAGCAGGTTTGGCTTTTTGTTGTTTTGGGTTTTTTTGTTTTTTTTTTTTTTTTAATATCAGACAGGAGACTTGCACTATCTCCTGTAGCAGTTTACAGAGCTGAAAAAAAACCAATACAAATTTTGTACAAGGCTCTCCTTCCTCAAATGATGTTAAAGACCACTGCCCTGATTTAATACAATTCATGTCACAGGAATTGGAGACTTGGAAGCAGCAGCATCTTGGCAGGTTATCAAAAAATGTGGGGGGCTTCTCCAAACCAAACACAACCAAAAACCTCTGAAAATTCAATGACTGACTTTACACAAACAGGAGTTTCAGACCCCAGGTTCCTCCCCTAAAGTAAGCAGCTCACTATCCATAAGGGTTCCATTCCAGGCAAACAAAACTGTACATGTTAAAAGGCTTTTTATTTAAAGCAAAGAAAGCATCACAGCTACCAAAGGGGTTGCTAAGAAAGACTTTTCTTGTGCACCAACATGCTATTAGGAAAAATGCTGATTTCCACATCAGATTTGCACTGACATCATGAAACAATGATTCTAAAAAAGTGTATGAGAAAGCAGAAAAGCAAAGGTTTTTACTTTATGTTTTACTGCAATGAGCCCTCCCAGACCCTGGTAGCCTCTCTCATCTGCCAGGACTCAGGAGCCACAAGCTGCAGCACAGGCCTGGATTCTGGAGATGCTGTCCCACATGCCATCTTTTCCATTTAGACTAGCAACAGAAAAACCCCAGGGTCTGACAGATCTGACAGGGAAGGAGTTAAATGTAGCACCATAAAGAAGCTGTAAATAGGCCAGACGTTTTTCACATGAAATAACTTTGGAAGTTGCTCTTAAGATACAAAAAATCAGAGCACTGCTCAATTCCGTGAGCAAGTCTTAAACATATGCATATGTATACACATGGAAATTGTGACTAACTGAAAGGTTTTGGTGTATTTCATTCCAAAAAATTGTCATGAATTACAGAAAAGACAGAAACTCAGTCTGATTTGGGTTTTAAGACATGATTTTCCCAGTCTGATTCAAGTGCTGATATGCATTACTAATCACCATTTGCTATTGTTAAAGTACTTTGGAAATGTGATGTTTTCATTCTTATCTTTTTTTTTCCTGTAGGAAATGAGGCAGGACAATGATTCCACTAGCCAGGTACAAGAGGCTGCAGAATGCACACAAACTACACCAGGGGATTTATTCCAGGTGAAAATACATCTTCATCAACAAACTATTTTAAACCCAGATCTGTTCTTCATTCATGTGGCCCCACAAGTAAACACAGAGGCTCAAGTGAGCAGCAGCAGGTGCTTAGTTCAGCACTGCTGGAGGAAGAAAAGGTATTCATAGAGAAATGGCTAAAAAAATGCCCTTGGATACAACTTCACCTTCACTAACCTATGTATTTGAAAATACTTTCACACTAAGCTCTGGGAGAAAAGCTGCTCATTATTTGGTGCTTTTTGAACAAGTTCTTCAATGCCAAAGCAAAATTCTGAATATTGATGCACAACTGCACCCAGAAATCACTCATGGAAGAAATGAAAAATCCACCAACCCCCAGAGCAACAGAGATCTCCCCCACTGAGTCAGACTGCCTCTGTCCAAGGCAGAAGGAAGGAGCTCCTGTGTCCCAAGGGGAGCTCATTAGACACTGAAAGGCAAGAGGAGAAAGCAGCAAAGAGATGCTAATCAAATTCCATCCCTCATTAGGCCCACCCCCTCGTTTCTGCAAGGAGCACACACAGGCTGATGCTCCCCAATTAAATTCCTCAATTAGATGGATCCTGCTCTGGATCCATCCCTTCAGGAGCCATGGCTGCCCCAGCAGCCTGGGCCCTCTGCTCTGCCCACCAGACATTTGCTCCTCCTCCATTTTATGGTTCACAGCAGCTACAGAAGCAGCTCCACCACATCCAGCAGCAGCTCAGGCTGCAGCAGATGGGACCTGACAAGAACCCACAGGTCAAGGTTAACCCCTGCCAACAAAATGAACATCAGATCCAGGATTATCCATGTCCACAGGAGCACAGATCCATCCAGCAGCAGCCATGGACCTCAATGCTCCTGTAGCACAGCCCTGCAGTCCCTGCTGGATAAAAATGTTTGTTTATGTGGGTTTGCCATTTCAGCTGTGCCCAGGACTACAGCTGGAGGAAGGAGTGCCCACAGAAAGGAAGAAGCCTGCAGGGTGTGGCAGAGAGATCTCCAGAAAGCATCTCATGAATATTCAACAGGGGAAGAAATGACTGCTACAGTGGCCCAGAAATGCACCAGGAGAGGTTCCCTCACCCTCAGGAGAGCAGAGGCAGAGCCCTCTCCTTGTGCTGGGCCAGACTGAGGGCACCCAGCCCGAGGCAGGGTTACCATGGGTGACAAGCCAGGAAATAATCAGGGAACCTTCACAACATCACTGAATACTGAACACTATCATTTGTATGCAAGGCCTATCAAGTGAGCCCATATCTGCTTTACCAACTTGGGTGTTATATTAAAAAATTTTATTATCTAATCCAAATGAGATGTTTTCCTCCACTGGGGAAATGGTTGGAATTTGAAAGCTTAAAATGATAAACTGTCTGCAAAAATGTGGCAATAAACACAATCTTCAGAATTTAACTTCCATTATGTGTCTCTACCTGATAATTATGCTAAAAGAAAACTAAAATAAAACTGTGCAAAACCAGTTATTGATCTGTAATAAAATTCACTTTAATACCAATTAATTCACCTTACTGTATATTAAATAAGGAATTGTTATTACTTCTCCAGGATTTAATATGCAAAGCATAATTGCATGCAACAAAGTGTTCTTCTGAGAGCAAGACATGAAGAGGCTGCTGTGCAATCCCACACCAGGCTGCAGTAACACTGGAGTCAGGAATTCTGAGGGAATATCATTACTGAGAGAGCAGATGTCACCCAGGCTCTAAGTTCCACATCAGTTCCAGCCCTATTTGTTTTTCAAGCCATATCTCACACACACAAAAAGATAAAATACTTTTCAAAAAACCCTTAACTTGAAATTTAGCTCTGTTCAGAAGCTGTACTCAGCTATTAAAGCACAATATTCAGGCTCTGGAGCAAACAGAAATGTGTAACATCTATGGATAGAAATAATAGACCTGTTGGTATTTCCATCATTATTCAGAACACTGAGCCCTGAGGAATATTTGCAGCTCGTTTCTAAGGAAAGGTCAATCTTCCAAGTTAGACATCATTTTGTTATTAAAAACTAACAAATCAAACTTAGAAAAGCAAAAAAATCAGTACACACAGGAATACAGATATGGGGAGACTGGACAGAAAATGAAATATTATTAGAGGCAAGGAGTGGAAGTAATGAAACCTTTACACAATCTTTTTCAGCTGTAGAATGAAACACTCAGCCACAACACTGAAAGCCTTTTTATTACCTAAAAGAAATTATTATATTGAACAAGGGACTGAGCAATGTTGGATGAATGTGAAAAAAAGTGTGTATAAATTGTCAGTCCTCAAACTAAACTGGAACTGTTATATGAGAGACAGAAGCACTGGGTTTGTCAGTAATTTACAAACACACTCACAGCACAAGCAGAATCCAAATGCCAAGGCTTTCTTAGATACTTAAATCCTAATTGCAGGAGTATCTCCTTGTCTTACCAAGATTCCCAGTGAAGAGGAAATAAAAAATGCTTTATGGTGCACATCTAAGCAATGGCAAGTTGAAGATCATAAAATACTTCTCTAGCAGATGTTTTCCTACTCGAGGTCTTTCAGGTCTAAAATGAAGAGTAAAACTTTTTCAAATTGAGAGAGAGAAAAATAAAGGCTTGGGGTAGTGCCATCAGTGTTTACCTTCCCTGCACACCCTGACACTGATTACCATTTTCTACTTCTTGCATGAGGAAGGCTTTTCATGTGTGTCTAGTGGAACTAACTCAATGCAAAAAAAAAAACAACAAAAACCCCCACAAAAAACCCAAAACCCACTCTACCTTCAGAAAGAATTTTAAAACCATCAAAATTCTGTTAAGTGTTCACTTGTGCCCTCTGCATCTTGGTACCAATGCAGGGTACCTTACAGCTTGACAAAGCTCATTTATAGCATTACCATTATACATTTTCATCATTCCACTAGATCCATATTTTTACAGTCTGCTACATTCACATTTGTGGCACTACAAATATGTATCTTTGCTGTTCTGCTGTGGTGGACTGGCTTTTATGCCTTCAGCAACTCATTTGGCTTGAACTAACCAACCACCAGAATATCAAAAGCAGACTTAAAGGAGTTCCAAAAAAAAAAAAAAAAAAAAACTCCTCCTTGCCATTTTCTCACTGCATTTATTATTTCCTTTAGATTTGCCATCACTGCAAATTCTTCTGGGAAAGACAAGATTAATTTTAATGTAAAAACCAAGAAAAATTGCTTGCAGTTCTCAAGCAAAAGCAGGGAATACCTGTACAGGCACACCAAGGCACCCATAAATAGGCACAGATCTATCACCTATTACACACACACAAATGGGTTATACAGATTTACTGTTCAAACATGTAAACAGCACTTCAGGCTGCAGCAGTCAAAGATAGAGCAAAACAGGCAAACAACAAGTACAGGCAGGGTTTCTGCCAGCTGGAAGCTTTCATGTTCCTCACTCACCTCCTCCAAATCGTCGCTGACCCACAGGGGGATGGGGGTGCCCCAGTAGCGGTTCCGAGAGATGGCCCAGTCGCGAGCGTCCTTCAGCCAGTTCCCAAAGCGCTTCTCCCGCACAAAATCTGGAACCCTGGGCCAAAAAACCAACAGTGTTCATCTATCACTACTGCCACTTCAGAGAAAGCTGGTAAGAATTGGTTCTATTTGATTTTATCCACCAAGAAGTTCATTTCAGCATTGATTGACTTGGAGCGCGTTCATGTTACAGCTCTGGTTGCTGCAAGGCCTGAGGAGGTGCTGCCAAAAAACACAACATTGCCTTCTTCTGACCCCAGGTGAGCTGCAGAAGTGACAAACACCAGGTTCATTTTGCCATGAAGTAACTCAGGAAAACATGGCAACATAAAATAGATTAATTAGGGGTGAAACACAGCCAAAGTGCTCAGGACAGTCCAACGCTGGAGGGTTATGGCTAAGGGTGATCACAACACTGCTGCTTAAATTACATATAGAAAAAAGATTTTGAGGTTCAATGAAATTCCCATTATTAAAAAGCCTGGAGCAACAGCATCAAAAGGCACCTTGGATTATGTGTGGGCATCCAGGTACACAAACATTAATCAGGCTGATAGATCATACAAAAAATCCTTTCCAAGCTATTTATCATCTCACTTTGAATTACCCAATTAAGAAACAAAACACGCCCCCAACCACAGAACCCTATCAAGGCTTGCTAAAACCTCATTTTGAGCACTAATGGGCACTGAGGGATGGTAAAGACAAATTTTCATTGTATGAAAGTATCTTGGAGCTCAAAGGTTAAGGCCAGAACCCAATGTTCCTGGCTGTGCTAAGTGGCCTGGTGCCTTGATCAGAACCATTTTCTCCCACAATATAAACAAACAATTAACTATTTACCCAATGATTATATGCAGATGAAGGAAAGCAATGGATTTCACAGTCAACAATATGCTCCCCTCGTGCCTAAAGGTGCATTTTAAAAGACCAAATTGAAATTAAACTCACAGAAAGAGCAACCTTAAGCCAGCGTCAGACACACAGAAGCTTGAATGAGCGGCTCACAACAATAAAGCAGCTCTGGAACTGAGATTTTAGCAACCCAAGGCAGGTTTTGCTGGGTTTGTTTTCCCAGTCTAACCAGAAAGGCCCTTCCCAAAGTCTGAGCTGGATTAGGAGAGCCACAGTTTCCAAAGGGGGAGCAGCCATGCTACAAAGCACACAGGGTCTCTTCCACCTTTTCTTTCTGAAGCTCTTGGTCCTCTTGTCAAGTATTTCTTTTTAAAGAAGATTTTTAATCACAGGTCAGTCCCAAGGGTAACAAAGATGAAAGGCTCCATTAGAGGACAAATTGAAAGAATGGATTCATACGACACAAGGATTTGGCCCATAGCAGGAGATTTATGAAACAAGTGTGAACAAAAAAAAAAAAAAAAAGGCAAACTATTGATGAAAATAAAAGCCACTCTCTTTTAAAAGTTTTACCCATGATGATGCCATGTGGAGATCTAAAGACTCCTTGACGGCAGTGTTGTCTCAAGTGGATAAAAAGTACCCTTAAAAGCCTCACTAAATATCAGCCTGGGGTTCCAGAGCTTCCCTTGCTATTTCTGGAGTTACTTTCAGCCACACAGTTGTCTCCTGTAACACTTCTCCAACAAAAATCTAATATAAAACAATTTCAAACAAACTCAGTGAGTCATGTTTCACATGACATGTGCAGCCCTGCTTTGAAATGTAGAATGTATACAGCCTTTCCCAATTTGGTTCAGCGTGGGACTCATTACTATTAACTCTCTGCGCTGACCTTAGGAGACCCTCTCTCCAAACACAAGTGGAAACTGTACAAAGTTCATTAGCATTTGCCCAACGTTCCACTAATGTGGAAAACTTCTCTTTACATCACTCCTAAACTAGTTTCCATTTTTCAGAAGTTGTTAGACACTGATTAGCTGAAATTATTAGTCCCATTTAACATAGCTAGAGGCTGAGACAATCCCCCAATGACATTAAAATGCTAAGAGTTTCAACTCTGCCTCCTCAAAACACGCCTGAAAAATTAATTTTATCCCCAAAGTGGACATTAACCACAAAAATGTATGTGGTGTGATCTCTCTCTGTGAGCTATGAAAGCATATAATTTACCTCTTCTGGTAAAATTGTCTGACCCTGCTGCCAGTTTTCAGTGGAACATGAAACACAAACCACTTCATCTCCTACCAACCAATTTTGGAACAATGATCTGTGGCTCTTCAGAGGTACAAGGCAGGAATAACAGTGGCACAGGCATCAAGTCAAACAGAAAGAGCCTGTACCTAACCCATTCTGAGCCCATCACTCAAAGGAAGTGTTACTTAGAGCAGTTGGGTTTTGCCTGTGCAGAGATGCTGCCCATGGGTGCTGCCCAGGGCAGGCACAGCCTCCAGCTGGGATCAGGCTGGAAAAGGGATCTGCAGCAGGAACAGCCATGCCAGGCACAGCTCTTCCAGTCTGGAGCCCATTTCTTCTACTTATTCTCACTAGGTTTAGCTCCAGAGAGCTCAGCTTAACACACACCTACATATCACAGAGGAAAAAATAAAATCAGAGGCACCTTCTACTGAAATATTTCCCTAATACTTAAATATTAAATATTAGGCTGGAAAAAAGAGTATTCTCAATGATGTTGTTATTAACACCTGATCTTTATTTAAACCAATTCCAGGTTAGTGTTCGTATAGAGTTTTTCAGTTTCTTTTCATCCTACTCTTAGATATTTTCTTGGTATATTTCTCCTGTTAAATTTTCATAAAGACACCATCCTGCCACAGGCATGTATTAGTTGAGGGAGCATTTTTTACTCTTCCATCTACACAAAGCAGCTGGAGGATAAATGAAAAGCCCTCTCCCATATAGCAATGCACACATTTTTCATGTTTAACCCCACATCCATCACATTCATGTTGACACACAAAGCTCAGGTTCCTGCTGCTGGTGACCCCTGAGCTTGGCTGTGCCCAGTTGTGCCTGTTCAGAGCCCTGGACTGGCACTGGACACCTTCACACCTCAGAGAGGATCAAACCCCAGCATCCAACTGCTCCATGAGGCTGCAAGTGAAAAATCAAAGCAGCCCCATCTCTCCCAAAGCCATGGTGCTGCAGCTCCTCAAACTGAGCTGTGAGAAATGGGTTTTTTGGGTTGTTTTTTTTTTTTTTTTTTTTTATTTCCCAACTGACCTACAATTTGTTTGACCTTCAAATTTCTCTGCAAAATTACACAGATAGGATTTCATACTTCTTTCTGTGACATTTAGCAAGGTTAAGGAGACTGCTGCCTCAGCAGGTCAGGGAGCTCTTGATTCATGGCTGTGGAA
Source organism: Melospiza georgiana (assembly GCF_028018845.1). NCBI lineage: Eukaryota > Metazoa > Chordata > Aves > Passeriformes > Passerellidae > Melospiza > Melospiza georgiana. Next base: position 17,718,969 of record NC_080440.1, on the reverse strand, counting down.
CAGTGTGGGACAATTGCAATTTCTCCTCTTGGCACCCAGGACAGGGCACTAAATAAACTTCAGCATGCAGACACTGCAGCAGTTGGAAAGTTCAGGGAACTGAACTCCACAACACAAAGGAATAAATACTGTTTTGCCAAATCATACATTAAAAAGATTCTGAATCAAAGTGCATCAGTTCCAACCTGTTTGAATGCTCATGTCTATCTTACTTTCCCACCATCAAAACTCTATCATATAAGTTAGAGATAATGAAAATTATTCATTTGCTGCAAATTTCCGTGTCCATTTTTGACTGTTTGTTCCTATTTTTGAAGCAGATGTGGGGTTTTGCTTAATTCATGCATTGCTAAGTCCTCTGCACAGTCAACTCCCACATCCTTTCTTGGTAGCTACTCATTTTCTTCGTGTCTAAAATAAAAATTCCATTTGACAAGCCAAAAAAACCCATGAAGAGCAAAGCAAAACCCAGCCTTTTAACAGCATTTATTAACTTATTACAACAGGAACCATCTTCTTTGCCTTCTCAGCCTATGCACCACTCAGCACCCAAGTCACACAAGCAATGTGGGCATGGGTTTGAAAACAGCAAATATTGACCACCCTCAATCCCAGAGCAGAACTGAGTCTGCTGACAGTGAGCTACCACAGGCTGAGCCAGTGGGCTCTCAGCATCAATAAAATGCAAGGAACAGCATCAATTAAATACAGAAATTTGCTTTCTGACTCTTGTCTCCAGAGGAAAAATGTACAGGATGCAAATAAAAAAATATTCTAAATTATCATATTATCCAGAAGGAAACTTATTAAAAGGATAAAGACATCTGCTCCTTTTCTGTAGATATATTCTGAGGTGTATTTCTTGTGCTTATAACACAACTGCAAATACTGAACTGAGCTCCTTATTCCATCTGAGAGCTCAGGTGTGCTCTGAGCTGCCTCTCCATGCCCCAGCCACAGGATGCAGGAACTGCCTGAAAGCAGCACCATCCCTCTGTTCTGTAAACACAAACAGCACTGCCAAAATAAAACACTGCCCCTGCACAAGCCTCGTGTTTTAGCATCAGCTCAACATGAAAAGCTGTTTCAGATATTACATAAAGATAGACTAATCCTTTCTCACTCTTCATTGTCATGATATTCTCTGCAAAACCACAGCACCTTTATGTATTGGGTAAGATTTACTTCATAATTGCTAATTAAAGGAGTTAAGACTGTAAAGTTGATAAACAAAATACTACCTTAAGCAGTGGGAATTAGGGGACCTAATACCAGATTAAGAACTCTAATACAGCTTTGGTTCTGAGAGGATGGTCCCAGATCTGTCCTTCTTTGGCAAGCTGGTAACTTTTTAAGTGCCACCTGAAATCAGGAATCAGTTGTAAGCCTGGAAAAGAGAAAGTTACTCTAGCAGCAGATAGCTGAGTTGTATCAGCAAACTCAAAGGTGATGAAGTAGTTATTCTATGTCATCTAACTAAATATGTACAGATTTATTTAAATTCCTAGCATACCAACTGGGGGGTTTATTTTAGGTGTAGAATTTGGCTTTCTTTTTAAACATTAACCAACCCTTAGAAGACAAAGGCTTAAATTCCATTATGTTAATTTACTCTAATAACAAGCCTCCTTCAGCATGCCCTCAAATTGATTTTTAATGGTTTTTAATTCAAAGAGATAAAATAAGGAACTATTCATGGCCTTTTGACACTTTAATTAGCACCAATCTATATCATGGACCTAATTAAACATGGGGGGAGGGGGGAGGGAGGAAAGGTCAGTGTGTGGCAGGCAGAATTTCCACTGCAGCAGCAGCTCTGCTCCTCAGCCCGGGAGAGCTGCAGTGGTGCAAGCCCACAAACCCTGCTCATGGTGCAGCTCACAGGGGCTAGCTGAGCTGTGCTTTCCATCATTTTCATCTCCCAATGTTCCTCTTGGCTCCTTTCTCCTGGTTCCCATGGCAACCCCCACGTTTGGTGTGCCTGCAATGCTGCTGCAGCCCCGTCAGCGGCACGGCTCCGGACGCAGCCGTGACCTCCAAGGCTGGCACACACACACACACACACCCCTGACACCCTGCTGCACCTCCCTGCCACAGCCAGGCACTGCTCACTGTGATACACTCCTTATCTCATCAACAACCCCTGCAGCCACAAGCCACGGAGCTCCCTTGGGAATGTTCTAACATTTGCTGGCACAAAGTATTTTGTAGGGCATCGGCACCCAGGATCCATCTCAAGGCACATCTATCAATGCATTTGCATTCCTGTGACAGGGGCAGATATTCTACACACTGCTCATGTCACAGATTTATCAGATGCCCAAGGAAAGAGTGCTGGAGTTGCTCTGTGAACTGGCATTTGGGGGGTTTATTTCAGCAGCTTTTCCTTGTGCCCCCTCAGTGGGGATGGAGAGGTGCCTCTGCATTCATGGCATCAGCAGCAAGCCCTGCACCAGAGCCTCAGAGAGCAAACAGCAAAACTGAGGCACAGCAGAACAGTAGCCATCAAAATCCAGTGAACAAGCCTCCAAATTCACTTCTAATCCTCAGCCATGTCTGATAACAGACAGTAATAAAACCCTCTCTAAATTAGACAAACACAAGGCTAACCCTGCAGCAATTTTTTTCCACCTCCTGCTGTAGGCAATGGCAGTAATTTGGATTTTTCCTCGGGAAATGTTGCCATCTAGTGACTCCACGTTGCTGTACACATCACAATTGCTACTAGAGGGAGGATCTCATTTGTAGTCACGATTCCCCAGTAAGAAAAGTGTGACTGATGACTCAAAAAGAAGAGTTACAACTGCAAGGTGATACTAAAGAAAAGAAAGAAATGAAAAAATCTACACACAGCATACATTTCAAACTGTTCAGATGAAATGTATTAATATTAACAAACTAAGAAAGAAAATGTCCTGAGACTTTCTATAAAACAAAAATAAGCAGCAAAAGAAGGAAAAAGGACTCACTGATTTTCTTCCATTGCTCTACAATCCTGTTATGACTTAAAATTCTGTTGCCCTGCCTCAGACTCAGATTCCCACATGAGCAAAAATGACAAGTTCAGTAAAATAAACATTTGCTTTCTATTGTGGCTCTACAGCCCATCCCTGCACAGCCTCGGGGTTTCTGACACAAACAGGCATCATTCCTGATCACATCTCACCTTTCCACAGCTGGGACACAGTTTTGTGCTCAAAGATTAAAATGACCAGGGTGAAAAGCCTCTCCAAAGCTTGATGTGCTTGATGACACCTGGGCTGGAGCTGCAGGGAGTGAGTGCAAAACTCTCATTTTAATTTCACTACAGAAATGTGCTGTGGGTGGCATTTCCAGCAAGAACTAACAGCTTAAGTGATGGAAGTCAGGAAAATAATACCTTCAACCATACATCAAGCTCTTTATTACAGCACCTGAGTCCTTCAGTGGTGAGAAGATGCCAGAACAAAAGGTTTGGCTGCTTTGAAGTCCCTGACTGTCTCCCATCACTGCTTTCCTTCCACTGATGCTCATTTTTCCACTCCTGCAAGTGCTGCACATCTTATGCAAACAATGTCAGAACTGCACAATGTCTTTAACATCAGAAACTTGGCAACAGCTACAGGTCAATGTTTCAGGAGTTACTGAAGGAGAACTTTAAGTGAGGGAGGTTTAAAAGAAAGAAAAAAAGAGTTCAAAGCTAAAATTTAAACAGAATCTTTTCTATCAGTCTGCAAGAATGGAAATAAAACATCCACTGCCAGAAGGATGAGCTACAAGAGTTTGGAATTCTCATTAGAAGTTGTACAGATTTATTGCTTTCAGTAACTTGTAAATTTTCAATTTACACCAACTTTGAACACTGATGACAGGAATTAGTCCTATATTGTAATTATAATCTAACATGGCCTGGTTTAGTCTGTGGGTACATAAAAAATGCTCTTTCAACAAACCATTTGAGAAAATGATGGTGACAACATTCAAGGCTGAAATCCAGACAGCACCTTGGTGCTGCATCCAACTCTCCTTATCAAGAGAATAGAAAGCCAAGATCTGACAAATCTGGATTTTACAGCAGCCAAACCTGCCCCTCTTCATCTCAAATACAGCAGCACTGGGTGCCTGAATGCCAAACAGAAGAGAATCTTTTTAATTTAAATTTTCTTTAAATAAGATCTCAGTTACACAGTAAAGAACATTCAGTAAGGGAACTTCAATTAAAGGCTGAAGCACAGCCCCCTAAATACTGTTCCAATTGTGCATTTTCATCAACATCCAGCACAAGTTAATTCCCAGTCTGACTGAAATAAGGATGCAACAGAGCAGAGAGGGTTTCTTGGCTTCTGGTTTTACAAAAATGCTGGCACATTACTCATGCAGCCATTATTGGAAGTGATAGTTAAATCCATTTTGAAAAATGAAAATAGACTTACTGGTTTTAATAAATTTTGAATGACTGTGGCCTTATAAGTTGGGTAATTCACTAAAAAACTAATTAGAAATGCAATCAGGTTGCAAAGTTTGTCCAAGTATGTTTAATCTATTTCATCAGAAAGGATATCTATCAAGAGGGCAGCTATTCTTAAGGGAAAATATACCTATCAGTCATTTGGAGGAATAAAAAAAGCAATGCAGTCAAACCCATTTTGTAAAGGTTAATATAGTCGGAAAAGCATTTATCCCAAATTTTCTCATTTTCAGGACATGCTGAAGCCCCAGAGAGTCCAAAAATAAATTTTTAAAAAGCTACATATTATTCTTGTGACACTTTCAGAGATCAAGTCTCTTCAAAAGCAGAAAAAGTAGGTTTGGGGAAGGAAGGAGTTGCCAAAATTTAAATAAATGAATACTGCAGAAGGCCAGCAGTCTCAATGCCAACTTCAGAAGCTACAAGCCCAAACAAAACTGGCATCAATGGAGAACACATGAAGAAAACCTCAAAAACACTTCTATATTCTTTACAAAAGCTGGATTTTAAAAGCCAACTTCCAGATTACCCAGTATTCAAATTACTGTGAATTCACATACTGGAAATACATATTATTTATTAATAATTCTGTGATCATACATCTCTACTTGTAGCTACATTCCCAACAAAAAGCTTCCCAAAATCTTTAAGACCACATGGTTTTAAGAGGAGTCCTGAGGAACCAGTTTTATGTTCGATGATGGAATTGTGTTCAGATTCAGGAACTGCCTAAAGGACAAATGGTTGCTGTAATTCCAGGCATTTTGGAAATTGCCAAATGATGGCATTGTCTGCTCTTCTCACTCAACCTCTGCAACACTGATATCCCCCCTATCAGCACTTACAAAAGCACCACTGAAACCCCAAATATGTGCATGAGGCTCAAACTGAGCAGTAATTCTCACTAATTAGTGTCTCCTGGATGAATGGAGGTCACTCAGCAGCTCCTTCCTGAAGCTCTGCTTCTGGAAAAGCAAAACCCATCCATTCAAGCCCTTCTTAACAGGATCATTACATTTTTTCTTCTGTTCATGTGAAAATTAAGTATGCAGGTCTACTGTCATCCCAACAGTGAAAGCATCTTGAGGAAGCTAATTAAAGCTAAGAACAAACACTTTCACCCCCTCTCCAGCTTATTTTTGCCCCAAAGGAGGATCACAGTATGTTCTGCTGTGGAAAACAGAAAACAGCACTCCCTAATCTCTAAACTCTCCTGACACAGGCAGACTGGGCTTGTGCTGCAGCATTTTTGGGCAGGCTCCATTCTGGATCACTGACTTCTCCCTCACATCCCAGGATTTACACTGCCTGCACCACGTCAGCACTTATGCAAAAGCTGCTCATGGAGAATTTAATTGCCAGCTACTGTCCATGAAAAAAAGGCAGCACAAGCTGTAATTGCTCACTGAAGGTTGAGTCACCTTCTTTCCAAGAGGCAAAGGAGGTGGGAGAGGGGTGGAATCCCAACTCTCCCTGCAGCCCTCAGAAGAAAAGACTGAATGAGGTTGGAATCTCCAAGTTTTCCTTGCTCACTGGGAGGTCTCAGCCTCTCAGGCACAAGTGATGGATGACAGGAAGGGAAATAAAAATGCAGCTTTTAAAAGTGCAGAAGATAAGGTCCTTTTGTTACTATCACACCACAAACCCAGGACTGACTCCCTAAAAGGCCACCAGCACCAAGAGTCCCCTTTTACTGTAATTAATAATGCATTTAAGTTCTTATCTAAAGCTCATCTGCTGTTTTCTACACAAATCTCACACAACATAGGGAGTTTTTCACACTCCCTATATACCTGTCAAGATTTCATTTTTGCCATTAATAGAATTTTTTTCTTTAAAACTGTAACTGAGTTTACCTACAACAATTAAGGCAGCTGGGTTGAGCTTTTTGTGGCTGTTTAGGGAGAGAGTGGGTGTGGATTTTTCTTCAAATGCACCTATGATGAAGTAATCAACCTTATCTGTAATAACTAGATGAAAAAACCACAACTTGTCTAAAAATTGGTTTAATTTGGAACAACATATACACAGCCCTAAGCTGCCTCTATTACTGCCTCAGGTGGAACCTTTTGGGAAGCACATCTCTGCTTCTGCAGGATGATTCTCCTCTGCAGTTTCTCTCATGCTGAATAGTTTAGGTTTGCATACCATGATTGGAGGGCGCTCTTAATGACCCTGTAGTGTATTTCTCTGTAAATGACAAGGGAATATTCATTCTTGATAGAATTGAGATAAGACTCTGCTTAGAACTGGTCGCAGCAGCACTGGCTGAAAAGGAGTGGAAATATGAAGCAGAGTGAGCATGGGAACAGGGGAATGGCTTTGGAGAGCTCCAGCACACACAACCCCCAGCTCCAGGGAAAGGAATAAATCAGATTTCTGCAGGACACATTACCAGTAGCACTGGGCATTGTTCTCCAGCAGCTTCTCCACCATGTGCTCCACCCTGACAAACCAGCTGGGCACAGCTTTGTAGATCAGCGGGGTATCTGACCTGTGCAGGGAAGGGAATAAAAGAAACAAACACATTTTTAAATGCTACATTATTTATAAAGTGCTCTTTAATATTTATTTTTGCACATGACAGTCTCCTTTTCACAGGGTGCTGCTGAAATACTATCACAGTTAAAGGCTGGGGTTTGTTTGGTTTGTTAAATTACATAAACTGTTACACTTATGTGAGCTACTATTTTGAAATCCAGTCCTGAAAAAATATTTTACAGCCTTCAAACCCAGTAATTCAAGGAATTTGTATAGCAAGAGCAATCATGAGAATGTTCAAACGATACTTGAATTTGAAATTTGTGCTCCTACATAGTACAACATGATGAACTTCAGCAACTATTAAAATGAGTCATGTTTCAGTCTTCCACATGAGCTCATTCTGAATCACTTTTTATGTGTACATGAGCTTGAAAAGTCAGGGAACATTATGCTGTGCTTTTACTACTTGCATTTAAAATAATAATCACAAATCATAAAGAAGTAACAGCACCTAGGGTTAACCAGAAGAAAGTTCTATTCCAGGAGGAGAGGGAAAGCAAGAAATCCAGATAAGCATATAAAAGAAGTTTCAAATATATCTTAACATATTCCTTACTTCAATAAGCAATAAAAGAAAATTCTTATGGGAGGAGAGCAGTTTCACAACTTGGGATTGCTTAGAAATGGAAACACAATTGGCCAGAGCACAGATTGAGCAATTTCCTAAATTGCTTGGGAAAATCAGTATCTCCAAACATCTGACTGCAGTGTCCCAACCCAGTCTCTGATTTATCAGTTCCACAATAACTGCTTAAGGTCTTGAATAACTGTTCAGGCAGCACATCCTTCTGAAGGATCCTGGGATCCAGCAGTGGGCACAGGTCACTAGCAGGGCTCAGACATTTCTAACCCTTCCCATCCATCCCATTATTCCATTTTGAGGAGGGAGAAGAGCCCTAGGGGATAGGATCTGTGGGTACAGAGGAGAAAACAACACTGAGACAAGAACCTCATTCTCCTTTAGCATCATTCCACTCTACAAAATGTTTCTGAAAAATATTACTTTTGTTTGAGTCACTTTGGTTCAGAACTTGGCAATACACAAAAGTTCACCTGAGAAACTCCTGTTATCTCCCATGTGCAGTGAGCACTACAAACAGCCAAAGTTTAATTCATTTCACTTATACCCACAGCAATAACACATTTGAAATCCACAACTACTGCTGGTTATGATGTAAATTCAAACTGCTACTGTGCCAGTACTTACTAAAGGTGCACCTGCCTGACCCACAAAAGAAAGAAAACCCACAGCAAAGGTTCTTCAGACCTTAAAAGCCGAACTCACAGTGCACAAAGCCCAACAATAAAAAACACATTGTTTCTTTCAACACTATACTTCAAAGGACTTTCCATTTTAACTATAGCTGTATGTTTCCATGTGCTTAAGTGTTAAACTACCTATAACCTTAAAGGAAGTGGTGAAAGCTCAAAGTAACAATAATGTAGTTGTGTCCTAGCTATTAAAGGCAAACCTACTGATGGTTTGCTACAAATTTAATTTAATTTAAAAAATGGGAACAGTTGAGTTCACTGCTCACACAGTAAAAAAGAAAACATTCCCCAAGCTACAATGTGTTTTGATTTCACTAAGTATCTTGTTTCAGATGTGCTGAAGAATGATGATCACAAGGTCTTGAGTAAGTGCAAACAAGGAGAACAAAAAATTGATATTAAAAACTTATATTTAAAATTTCTCACATGATCTTCACATGTTGGAAAAGGAAGGTTGGGACAATGGTGAGGAGAGCAGCAGGTGGGGCTGGCTGGGAGATCTGTACCAAAGGCCCAGCAGGGGAACATTTCCCACCCAATACAGAGGTTATAACACCTGATAACCACTCCAAGCACCCCCAGGGCTCTGCTCCTCCTACAACAACAATAAATGGGAGAGGACAAAGTTTCCCTGAATATTTTTCTTCTGGTACTACCAAGCAGTGCCTCAGCAGGAGACTGCAGAGAACAAAACAGTAAAATCTGCCCAAGCAGCGACACCTCCCATGTTTATGCCCCTCATGACTGGTGAGGAGGTTGAGGAATCCAGATCCAAGTGGATTTTACTGTAGAATCAAATGAGAAATACTCATTGCTATCAAATGAGAAAGACTCACTGCTGGGTTTGTTTTCCATCAACACAAGGGGAAAAACACCCAAACAGACCTTAAATCCAAGTCTAATGCTCACAAAGTTCCTACCTTACCATTCCTCTCTGTCCCAACTGAACAAAGTCTTGTTCCCCTTACACACAGATCCTTTAGAAACACATCACAAGAATCAAATCACATTAATTGTGATCCTATTCCATTTTCTTGCAATTTAGGAACGAAATGATCAATAATTGAGCCCATGCTATAAAGATGCTTCTTGGCTTTGCCTTACTCGTTTGGAAAAGTCAAAGCTCCACATCTGCCAGTGGAGGAGCTTCCCAACACTGTTCCCAAAGGAATGGCAGGCAGGAGCTCTGAGGGACACCCAAGATCTCAAGACTCCCAAGATCTCCAGTTCTGACCAATGTCTTCCATTTTCACCAGTTCTAATAAAGACAAATTCTAACTGAAAATTATCTACTCTGTCCTTACCAAGCTGTTGTGTTTTTCATAAAGTTTAGTTGACAGAAAGTTACTTAACAGAGAAGGATCCTGATTTCATGATATGTGAAAAGAGAAGACAAATTTCTCAACATCCCAAGAATTCAACAACTGCTTGGTTTCAGGGAAAAGCAGGAGTACATTAATAAGAGTCTGATTGCAAAGTTTTCTTCCATTAATCAATATAACTTATAACTATGTTCAAAGTTAAGAACTACTTTTCTACTTTTAGCATATTCCAATTATGGTTTGATTTGTGATGGCAGTGAAATGAGCTTTTCAAGTAGAATCCATTGTTCGGTTCTTCCCACCGGATAATTTGCTGCTAGGTGCTGCCTGCAACTTATCATCCATCAACAAAAATGTCAACAGAGTGGCAGGATTAAGGATCTTATACAGAATCAGCACTTCTGCATCCCTGCTCTTCTCTCAGAAGGCCATGACTGGATATTTGAGTTGCTGCACAAGAAAAACACAAGCCTTGCTTGATTTTGGGCCTGCCATTTTTCAAGAGCTGTCCCAAATCATCAAGGACGTAACACTTGAAGAGCAATTTCCCTTCTTCCTCCAGGCAGCTGCTAGAAACAAACCAATCCTGCTGCTCAAGAGCAAGCAAAGGTTATTTTTGCTATAAATTAAAGATAAATGTACCCTGCTAGAACACTTCACCTGGCAGAGTCAGAGCCAGACAGAGAGATGAGCTTTTATCACAGCTATTTCAGTACAGGTGCTGTATACATCAGATAAGCCTTAAAATCTTCAAGCCATTTCAGATAATTAAATTAGATATTTTAATTTAAGTCTGTCTTTGCTCATAATAAGAATTTAATACTCTACTAAAAGGTTACTGAAGGTTCTTTTTCTTTTAATTTGATATGGTTTGGTGATTTTTTACAACAGCAACCATGGAAATTTCAAACCAGGGAAGACACTAATAAAAACAAGCTTCATTTCTAGATTAAATCTGTCTAGCCCTGTATTCCTCAGAACCAAAACTTGTTTGTTCACTGATACTGAAGGCCCATGGAGAATTCCACATGGAGACTTCCCCCAGAGACCTCCACCTAGGGAGATGTTTCCACATTTTTAGCAACTGGGCTTCTTTCAAAGAAATAAGTCATTCTACAAGGTTCAAAAGAGCTATATTTTAGCCATTTCATTCAAAATATACAAAGCTTTAACACCAACATCTAAAGACCTTCTGTGATATGCTTATTTGGATACAATTCAAAGGGTATCAAAAAAATCCTTTCCCATCACTCAGCTGCTTAAAAAATAACCTTTTTTACAAGAGGTGGTTAGTTAGGAGTTCTACCCCAAGAAATGAGCAACACAAACTACAAACTACATTTAAAACCATGAATAGAAACTAAATTTCAGCACTACACCTAAGCTCATCAGTTTTATGGCAAAAAAAAAGAAAAATTTCTTGATGACTAAACCAAAACTGGAGCTCGCCTGAATTAATAACCTCGGTTTGTGTTACTTTTAGTTTTGGCAGGAAAATTAAGTAAAAGAGGGGAAAATATGGGAGAAAGCTGAAGAATTTGTGTGTTAGGAAGCTGTGCTGAAGGCAGGTGCAGGGGTGAGCTTACCTCCAGCAGAAGGGGTAGCTGTGCTGGAAGGTGGCGCTGTGGATGAGCCGGCCCTTCTCCTTCAGCCATTTGATGATGTGCTTATCTGCATCCTGAAACACACATTGGCCTTGGAATGCACACTGCTCTAAGCTACCACAGGGTTTGTCTCAGATATTCAAATTATTTTATAAAAAAATCTATGCATAACCCAGCATTTACACACACACACAAAGTTGCTATCAAGTTTATACATTTCCTGCAGGGGCACTGTAAAACACTAAATTAGCAAAATTATTTGCTCTCCAAACCCTGTTTATTTACAGTGTCTTCAATGTGTCTCTGCTATATGAATACATTAAAATTCATAAATTAAAGCATCAGTCCTTTTATACCCTTAACTCCCTTTCCATATACATACAACTGTGTGTAAAATTTAGATTTTCTGAAGCACCAATACAAGCCAGAAACCACATTGTTTAATATCCTAATGACTGAGTCTTCTAATTTTGTGGCAGGAAATCACACAGTGCTTTTTACCCAATATTTAAACTTCCTGATACCACATTCCTCTAAAATGACTGATTTTCAGAATTTGAAGCATATTTCACAGTACCTCCCTAACTAACTGGGATTTCATGCTAAGCTGGAAATTTGATAATTGATAATTCAATCAATTTCATGTATTGATAATTCAAGACAATCTACTGAACATACAAGTGTCAATATGACATTAAGGAAAAAAAAATACAAATATCCACGAGTGAAAAATTCAGTATCATAAGATAATTTTCCAAGAGCCTTGCATTCAGATTTTTACCAGCAAGAAGCTAAACATGGAGCCTCCAGTGTCCTCTTATTTGCCTTAATGCATAAAGCAGGAAGGAAAGACAGCTGATTGAATCCTCAACTTAATTGTAAAATCTTGCATTGCATTTGTTTCCAGAACTTGCTTTGCTATCAAACTGGAGCAGCAGGGCTAAAAGCAATTTGTTTTCTCAGGACATGGAATTTAAGAGGCACTCCCTGCTCGGGATTTGTATCTGCAGCAATGTGGAGTTCCTGGAGGTTCCTTTTCCAGGGATTCTCCTGCATCTACTGCAATTAAATTCCCACTGCAGCACAGCCCACAAGTGGGGAAAGGATGGAATTTCTCTTTTCTAGGGAGCCACATTACATTAACTGGCTGGGAGAAACTTAGTGATGGCACCTGGAAATCCAGAGTCATCCAGAGGTAGGGGAGGCCCTTCAGATGTGCCTGGAGACTCTGGACATGACACGCGGGTCAGGAGAAAGCTCAGAGTGAGTGAGAGTCTGCAGACAGGATCCTCCTCTGCCCTCTCACCACAACATCACTTGCATTTCACCTTTTTTCTCAGCTGCTTAATTAACAAATTAAACAAATGTTAAAACAAATTTTAATTTATCCAGATACCAGTCACACATTGAAAACAAGCCCACACAGGGAAAGAAAAGAAAGCTCCTACTATATATAAAATGTCTTGAATAAAGTATTTCAGGCCCACTGACCTTCACATACTGCCCAGCAAAGTCAGTCACTTCTGCTGTGAAGCAGCCTGATGCATCCACAGGACACACAGGCACAGAGTCCTTCTGAATGATATTAAAATCCATGCAGACTCTGTAATCATCCTGCAAAAGAGACAAGCAGCAAGCTGTAAGAATACAAAATACTGGCTAAGATATCCATCCCTCGAAACAGAAATGAAATATTCAACAGAAAATGTGATGACTGGACAAGAATAGCAAAATACTCAGGCTTCACTAATCCCAAGTGCTTATGAAAAAGTCCTTTTTTACAGGATTGTAGTTTTATTCATGCAGAAAATTATGATTTCTTCAGGCTGTGCCCTAGTACAGGGGATATGTGGATGTGTTTCTCTGCACATCAGTGCATATACACACATGTATTTGATGTGTCTGAGCACACACACACCCATGGAGTGAACAGCTTCAGGCAACCCTTGCACGGCAAAGGAATCCATCACTCCATCCTGAGCCTGGATCTGCCCAGCTCTCCAGCCAACAGGGCATGTTTCAGAAAGCAGGTTGTTTTAATCAATCTAATTCTGGCATTTCACGTAAGCAATCCCATTTTCTGAATGTCTTAACGAGCCAAAGCCTTTAAACCTGTATTTCTCAATCATTTTTGGCCCATAGGCAATGCTACTGACCAAGAACCACACATGGACAACATCATAGTTCTTTTTTCCTGGCCAGTCTCCATTTAAATTTTTAATTTCCTGTAGCAGTAAGGGGAAAAAAAAAAAAAAAAAAAAAAAAAAAAAAAAAAAAAAAAAAAAAAAAAAAAGGGTTGCTTCAGACTTTCCAGAACATGACTGAACAACAATGGTATCGGAGAAAAGATTAAAACAAAATCAGTAGAAAAGTTTAGATTTTAGCTTCCAGGCTGAAGTGACAGTAAATCTGTATCTGACCCAGGATACACAGCAGCTGTTTCACAGGAGCTGCACCTACAGCACCCTCTGAGGCTGCCCAAGGACAGGGTGTAAATGCACATTTCACATGCAGGGCTCCACAGCTCCCTGAGCTCTCCTTCCCTGGCCCTGACCAAGCCAGGTGAGCCAGCTCTGGGGTGCCAGGGCAGAGCTCCCATGTCCTTTGTGGCCTCACCCAGCCCCTCCAGCTCTCACCACTACCCCTGAGGCTCCCATTCTCCTAAGCCAGACCTGCTGTGTTTTACAAGGATGAAATCCATCCACAGATGGGGAATGTGGCCGCTTCATGGACCAAAACCTTACACATAGAAACAACAAATCCAAAGTTTTACACACAGAAACAACAAATCCCTGCAGCCCCAGCACTCCCAGCAGAGCACAGCCCTGTTGCCCTAGGGTGGTGTTATGATGCTTGTATCCCCATTCCTGTGTTCTGTTTATGCTGGATATCATGTTCTGTGCCTTCAAGACTGGCTCTGAAGAGTGAAAGTTTTGGTTTGGTTTCTTATCAGAAAGACATACAGACGGGACAATACATGGTGCTGCTTTTGCTTTTTGCTTTCCTTTTCACTTCGCTTCTGCTTCCTCTTGCTTCTGCTCATTAGCTAGTTTAGCTGAACAGTCAAAATTTCTTCCTGGATTGTTTCTCCTTTCCTTTTTTGGACCTACTCAAACCTGCTCCAGTCTGAACCTGGGAAACACCGAGAATTTGCACCTTGTGGCTGCAGCAGCTGCCCCAGCACCAGAGGGACTGATAACAGAGCAACCACTCCCAAGAGAGACTTTCTGAATTTGTCATCTTTTTCAGAGTGGTGCCACCTGGTATTGTTCATTCAGTGTGCTGGGGGTGCTGTGCCTGTTAAATAAACAGGTTCTTTCCACTTCTCTCTGAGGAATCCTTCCCAAACCAGTTGGGTTTGCTGTCTAGAGGGGCCCCCTTTGGAGATTCTCTCCCAGATTTGCCCTAAACCAGGACACCTGTCCAGCAGCTGCAGAAAGCATCCCATAATTATTGCCCCTGCCCTTGTGACCCAGAAGAGCCTCTCCAACAGTGAGGACAGTTTCTGGCACACAACACTACTGCTCACATAAAAGCCAAGATCAACATCAGGTTTTTCCAGGGTAGGAGTTACTCCTGCACTATTCCAAGATAGTGCTCACTCCTGCACCCCAAAATCCCTCAAAAGATAACACACAGAAGTTGTAATATACAAAATTAATAAGTACAGCTCATTTGTGAGAAATCAAAAGCTTTTTATGTGAAATTTTAACAAAATAACAGGAACACAAAGTCAAATGTTCACCTTCAGCACTTCTTAGCAAAAACAAACATCACTTTTGCCAAAAGTGTCAGGCACTGAAAAAAAAGTGCATCAGTAACAGATCTATGAAAGTTGTGTGTCAAAGCCTGAGCAGGCACTAGCAGTATTGCAAATTAAAAATTCGTATGCAAATTCAAGTGTTACTAAAGCTTTTAAGTTGACTGCACATACATCTACATATGATGAAATACCTGAGCAGCTGAATTTCAGTGTCATGTTAATCTGGAGGTACAATGAGTTTACAGCATTTTTAATACAGGTTTGTCTTGTTCTGTGAGCTTTAATTTTGATGTCTTTTGAACTGAAATAACAGAGTGCTCTGATATGGTGTGGCAGCTTGCATTTGGCAAAGGCATCACACAAGACAATGAAAATGAAACAACACCTGGAACTAAATGGAAGTGAATTTTTACTTTCTATTTTTTTGGAGAAGGATACATTGCTGAGCTATCAGCAATACAGAACATGTATCATGTAGGATTTTAGGATAAGTAGGATTTTAAATAAATAAATAAATAAAATCCTGTCTTTCCAAATTTATTTATCAAAGGGACTCACTTATATTGATGGGAAGGGACAGAGACAAGACTCAAGGCTTGCTGTGAAGGACTGTGCTTTGTTTCCTCACCTCTGACCATCCTGGTGCAGTTATTCCTTTTTTATTCACCTTCACCTCAACAGGAAGGTGCAGAGGAGCCAATTAAGCAGGAACAGAACTCTGCCTGCTACCATGAACCATCTCCCTTCCTTCAGCTAAGCCTGTCTGAAGGCCAACAAGCAATACCAGCAGGATTCTGCACACAGCCTGCTGCGTAATAATGAAATCCTGAGCTTACACCAGCACCTCTGGGAGCTTTTCTGAACAGAAATAATCCAGGGGCTGTCAAAACTGAATTACATGCACCCCAAAAAGAAGGCAGCAGCTTTAAGTGCAACACACACTGTGCACTTTCCTTGTGAAGGCAGCACAGCCCATTGACTCAGGCACCAAAATTATCAAACCTCTCCTTAGCTATGACTGCAAGGTTTTGTTTGTGATGTCTGTGCACTTTTTCCTCACACAATGTTTTATGTATTTTTTTCTTTGTGAAGCATTTAACTGTTACTCTCAGGTTTTTTTCATAAAAAAAATGTTTTACAAGTAATTGCTGATTTCCCAGAGGAGAGAGAGAGAAAAATATTTTTTCCTCTGTGTTTACAAAACTCAGTGGGCTTATTAAAAAAATCAAATAAAAGAGGGCAGATAATCTTTGCTCTAAGAGGCCAGTCAAGGTTTCCAACAAGCTGTTTCCAATAAATTTAACTGGACTGTGCAAATACACAATCCACTCTTAGGGATTTTGTGATTCTTTCCTGTCCAGAGCTCCTTCCCCTCCATCTCCCACAGCAAGAGCTCCTGACTCTAAATCAACTCCCACCCTCTGGAACACCCAGGATTCAGCTGCAGGGGAGAGTCTGAGGAGCAGAAGTGGGACAGGATTTACCCTCCTGAGGACACTGACCAGCCACCACCATTTCCTTCATTAACTGCTAAAACAACCCACTCTAATTTGCTTTATTCAGAGCTATATTAAGCTGGAACATCTTTTCATATCAACCATCACCCTGACAAGGGAAACACCACCACAATGGATGTTCCCTTCAGCAAAATGCAGGGCAAAAAGGATGGAAGAGGATGGGCTATTTCACATGAATACAAAGAGGCCTGTTGCTAATGCCAAGTTTCTCTGGAAATTATGACAGAGCTCGTGGTCCAGGGATTGCTAATTGCTAGGCACTGCAAGTTTTTTGAGGGCATATTTGGATAATGGCTGAAGACAGGACACTCTACAGAAAGGACAATGAGCCTAAAACAGTGCATTTAATTCAAGTGTCTAAAAACTGAAATGATTAAATCCATGACAAATTATTCCTCTTAGCCTTAAAAAAGAACAGACTGAGAGAAGGGACAATAAAGACAGGAAAAAAAAAAAAGAATGGAGTGCAACAAAATCCTTTCACACCAAGGGATAAAGTCTCAGGACAAAAGCAGTGAAAGCATTTTCTCATTCTCTAAAAGCCCAGTGAGTAATGACATTGAAACACTGAGCAGAACTGCTGTTCCCAACCAAAATCACCACTTAGCAAAGCCAGTTTTCACTACCAGTGCCACAGGCCAGCCCTTCCCAAAGCTCCAGCTTCAGACTGAGAAAAGCTGAGCTCAGTGACACCCCCAAAAGATCCAGTGGTGAGTTCAGCTCACACAACACAAACTCCAGAGGGGGACACAAAAATCTCCAGCCTAGCACAGGCACTAAGTGGAAGAGCTCATGAGAATACAAAGCTACATGATATTCTTACACTTTTAAGCAGCAAATGGGAAGATTGTTGAACATCACTCACCCTGAGAGAGTCCCCAGGAGCTGGAAAACCAAGCAATGTGTGCTGGCCAAAATTCACATCACAGATACACTACAGTGTACTTGATACTTACAGCACCAAAATAGGGAGCCTGATGGACAACCCCTGTGCCTTCCTCCTCCTTCACATAACCATCCACCACCACAGTAAAAGCACCATTTTCTTTGCACTGTAACACAAAAATATCATTTTATATATTATTTACTATCTATTTACTCATTGATTATTTATTATAAATATAATTTATAGATATATAATATATATCATATAATATATATCATATAATATATATCATATAATATATATCATATAATATATATCATATAATATATATCATATAATATATAATATATAATATATATCATATAATATGTAATATATAATATGTAATGTATTATATTTATTCATTTTTAATATTTTTATTTTTCTATTTTGATATTCATTAACACACATACAGCAAAACAGAGTTGCTCAGAACCTGGCAGAGCCACAAGCCACACAAAAGAGGAAAGAAGTGCATCAAAAATCAGTGACACAGTAAAATGTGACATCCCTGCCATGACTTAATGACTTCCCATAGCCCAGACACCTGTGTACTTCATTTAAAGAGTGTCAAGTGTGATTAAATCTCACACCTCTCCAGAAGGCCTCCAAGTCAATTACTCCTCAAGCCACAGATCTTCACACAGTTCTGTGCTTAACAGACTGCAAATCAATACACTCCTGAATGTGGGGAAACCAAGAAAGGTACAAAAGTTTCCCTGCATTTTTGTATGTCCCTTATACCTCTGAATTAAATAAAATTTTGATTTTATAGTCACACATTTTCCTTATTTCCTCCAGAGAATAAGAGCATGGTAAATACCAACTAAAAACAGAGAGAAGAGAAAATCCAGGAAAAAAATTGCTAAGAAAAGATATGAGAATTTTCAGTGTGTTCAGTATAAAGATAATGAAAAATAAAGGGTTATTTACTATTCCCTAAAACAAAAATAATAAAATAAATACTGCAGTCACAGCTGAACCAAATAAGTTACAAAATATTAAGTTTGGCTTGTTCTGAAGGGAGCTATTTTGAGATAAGATCTCCATTCTAAATAAAAAATTGTAGATGCCCCCATCTGCTCCTTACAAGTACAGCGGGACTCACAAAATTTATCCATTCCAACCCTCAGATGCACAGTCCAATATTCCACATTCAGCTGTGTTTGACTTTCCTCTAGAAAGATCAGAGATTGCTCCCTGCAGAGGTTTTCCCACCTTTGCTGACTCCTGCACATCTTTCAGAACAGGAAACGTCTCAAATGGCCAAATCCCTCACAGCAGTTCCCAGCTGCCTGGCCAGCAGTGCTGCACCTCTTCATCAGATTTTAATCACCTTTTAATCAGATTTTTTTTTTTTAATTTAGAAAAATTCTCTAGGAACTCTCCTGTTTCTAGATATTCTTTTATCATCTATGATGCCAGACTTAATGCAGCTGAAAAGCTGCATCCAGATAAATCTGATACATCAGTAGGGTTGTAGCAAAGGATTTTAAATCTTCACTGGGAAATGACAATGACATGTCTGTGGCTGTTATCCAAGTCATTCCCTTGTGAAGACAAAGCTGGGCTTAGGAGGAAGACAACACTCACCAGATGAGAAAAGGAGAGAATATTTGTTAATATGTACTGGTTAATATGTATTGAAGTTTCTCTTCAATCTAAAATCAAACTTCTATTTATCAACCAGTGTTTACTCTGAGTATATTTAAAACTTAAAGGAAAAAATTAGAGAAAAAAGTCAACACTGTTTTTCAAACTTTCACTATTTAATAGAATCTGGAGTTTGTTATTAGAACCCAAGATCTTTTTATAATATGAACAAGGAATACTCAGAATGGGTTTTATTTTTGTCTTTATATCCTGTATCAAACACCAAACTGGTTCATCTTACCTGAATAAAATATTCAAAGAGTGGTTTGTATTTCTTGCCTTTAAGAACAATACCAGGAAACCTGAGGAGAAGGATTTACAAGAACATAAATTAACAACTTTAAAAACTGTTTTTTCTATTTGCTTCTTCACCTCCCTGACAGAATTTGATTTCAGAAGAAGAAAATAATTTCCTTAAATTTACTTCCCACCTCTGTGGTAAACTGGAGAAAAACCAATGTCTTTTATGCATCTCTGCTACCAGTCAACAACTTGTACCTGATGGGCTTCAATCAAACAATCAATGTAAATTAATAAAGGAATTAAGCATTAATGACAAGCTCCTTATGGTAAAGCTGGGCAAGAATCTTCTGGATCAAACACAATAATCATAGCAACAAAGCCCTAAAGCTCAGCATGTCCAAGAGCAGTAAATAATGACCAAAACACCTGAAGTTTTATGTACAGGAGATTGTGACACAGGGTATTGCAGCCTGTGAAGCTCAGGTATCTCATTCCTTATTCCAAACTGGGCATCCAAACTCTCCAGAGGGATCTCAGGGAATGACCCCACACAGGCAGGGCTGCCTGGGGAGCAGCTGAGCCAAACAAGGCACAGGAGCAGAGATGGAGCCTGGCTCCCTCAGCCCCTGACAACAGCTGACAAAGGCACAGCTTAGGTTGGGATTTGCAGCTCAGAACTCCCCTGGAAGTGCTTAAATTGTCCAACTTCAGGAGGAAAATCCACTTAAAACATAACTTAATCTAAGAGATGGGCTGGCTCTCTGACTGTGTACCAGCTGTGGTCTCTCCCTGCTCTGGCCTTGATCTACAACTTCCAAACAATGGCCAAACCATAAAAACACTTGACTCTTTCAAAGTGGGGGACTTTCCAAAGCTGTTTCCCTGCACAGGGAGGACCTGCAGCAGCTTTTACTGCCCAGTTCAAGAAAACAAGCCCACACAGGGAAAGAAAAGTAGTCTAGCTTACAAAAATTTTCATGTATCTTTTCTAATTGGTTTCCATGCTTTGTCTTCTTCCTTGCTATAGACACACCTGAAAGTCATCAATTGTTAATTCTTCTATTAATTTCTTCTATTAACTCAGCTTTGCTTGCAGGCCAGCTGTCAAGCCCCTCCATACCAGCTCAGCACACACAATATATCCTCTAGGAATAGGGGAGACTTCCATTTTAAGCCTCAGCTTTGCAGATGGTTTATATGTTTTTACATTACAAACAGCTTTAGGAATGTTTGAGGTGCTTAATCAGGATCAGATGAGAGAGAAGCATCCCAGTGCTCAGCCACACAGATACAGAATGTGAAGCACCAAAATTGGCTTAAACAAAAAAAAAAAAAAAAGTAGTTATTTTTTTTAACACAAGTCAGAGAAAGGTTAAGATTGTGGATCACATTCCTGATTTTCATTTTGGGATCTGAAGTGCTTTGTTTCTCAAAGTCCTGGACTTCAGGTTGAAAATTTATACAATGGTGCCTTCTTGTGACCTAAGGTATAGCAGTAAGGCTGGTTTAAAATCACTTCAGCAATCCTTCACTCTCAGGAGATCAGAAATCTCTGGTTTGGATTCTTTAGAATCCAGAAAAAGACAACCAGGGAAAACAGTGTGAAGAAATTAAATATTTAATATGCCAAAGGACTGAAATCTAACACAAGGGAAGGGAAATGCTCAACAATCACATCCCACCTCTGCTAAATAAAACAGGAATCCACTGAATGGCCAAAATTGGGTTTATACATCCAGACACACTCACGAGGGCAAAGCAGCCAGTTCAGGGGATTTCAGACACTGAACATTTTCATCAGACCATTCCTGACCCCAGCCTGATCCTGCTACAGATTTTGTTCTATCAATTTCTCCCTCAAGGGCCTGACTGCTTGAGAATTTAAAAGTGAGCTAAAGGAAGAAAAAAGCTAAAAGAAGAAGTGGTAAATTTCATTTCCATGAATTTAGATACTTGTAGATCTAAATCTTTCACAGAACCATTCAACTACCAGCTACCTTTTAACTGTCTCACATTTGGGAAAATTAATTTTTACATAACAGAAAAACTGGAGCATGACCAAAACCAGAAAAGAAATCAGCTTGAGAACAGACCATAGCACTAATACAAAAAGAATTAAAATATACTGTTCTGCAAAGAGATTTGCTAGCAGCCTCATAGATCGGCAGAGGTTAAAAAAATAAATTTAAAAATAATCAGAGATTGGAGGGGGTGGCTGGTGGTGTTAGGGACATAAATACAACACCTGAAATGTTCATGATTGCCTTAAAGAGCAGGATCTTCCAATTTCTGATGAAGACACCACATCAAAAGAAGGCCAAAATGTTCTGTGCAGTCCTGATACAGAATGACTGCAGTCACACTGAAGTTAAATTTGCAGTATTGCATTAAAAGAAGAGTTTGGAAACAAAAGACAACAGATCAACAAATTTAATCTATGAGCTACCTTGCTTCTTTTTTAAGCCTAAAGCAAATGTATTTGAAAATACTTAAGAACATAAAATGGTTTTGATAGAAGTTTTTAGACACTCTGAACAGGTTTCAAAAGACCAAAAAGGAACAGAGTATCTGCATTTCCCAAGAGAACTGAAGCACTGATGGACCTAAAAACCACTGAGACAGATCTAACAACCTGATTCAACTTCAAGGGATGGACAGTTTCTAGTAAGAGAAGTGCTAAAGAATATAAAATGTGGATTTGTCAAGAACAAGCCACACAAAGCCAAAATTTTTGGGGCAGAATTGCCAGTTTAGACAGCAAGCAATCAGATCAAATTTAGGTCTCAATGTTGGTGAGAGCTTTGACACTTTATCATTCCAACACACAGAGATATGGAACTGGAGGATACCCCAGCACTTCCAGACAAAGTTGCTGTTAATTCAGTATCAGACCAACAGAAAATCCCCAGTGGGCTCTGGCACGACCAGCCTGACACTGTTCAGTGATTCCACTGGTGACTCAGAGGGGAGGGAAAAACTCCAGAGATCACAAGTTCAGCCAGGCCTGAAGAATGAGAGCACTGAACATCATCCTCAGTAACTGAACACCAGCTTAAACTGGTACAGACCAAGTGACAGATTAAGAGCATTCTCAGAGAGGGGGGAAGGGCAGAAATCAATGGAGAAATCTAAAATTATTCAACTGTCACAGTATGAACCATCAGAACAGGAAACATCTTAAACATTCCAGCTCTGCATTTCCCTAATTTAATGATTACATGTAACTGCTTAGCTGAAATATCCTCTACTTTTTCAATTTACAGCTTTCAAATGCTTGATAAAAAGACTAAAATAGAAATAACTGATGCCAGTGAAGAAGTGTGTTATTCTCAAAACCATTTCTAGTCTTTATTTTTTTATTGTGGTTATGTGGGGTTTTATAGGGTTTCCTGGTTTGTTTGTTTGTTTGAATAAAGTGAACAAACAAATATTTGTTGTATTTGACCTCTTTAACAGGCTGCTGGTTTATACAAAATGTTTAAGAGAAGCCAAGGCAGACATTTTGTCTAAAGAGCTACAGAATTTAATATCTACACCCCCTGCCCAGCCTGACTTCTCAAATAATTCCTCTTTTTCCACCTAATCAAGATGAGCAAGCACCCTGCAGAAAACAATGGCTGCCACTAATTAGAGAAGTAATATTTATTTGCTAAAACCAATGGGATTGCTTTGCCCATTTCCCTTTAAATCTTTACATCATGTGTAGAAGAAGGAAGAAGGCACCTGGACCACACCTCCAGCATTTTCTCAAACTTTTACCTTTATCTAAACACAAAGGAGAAGGGTGGACTATGGAACCTTTATTCCCCACAATACAGGGACCCAATGAAACTTTTTTCTATTTGTAGCTTCACATACAAGACCAATTTGTTCCAGCAAATTTCAATTCCTTTTATAGATTTTTGAAATATAAACACAGATGCAGGGAAATCCATCTTCTTAACAACATTTAGAAAAACACTGGAAGCTAGCAAGTATAATAATTTATGTACTTGCCTGTCAAGTATCTGATATTCACTGTCAGATTTGTACAGTGCCACCAGTCTGGACTCCATCAAAATGTAAATCTTCCCTGTGGCTTTATCTAGAATATAAAATAAAACAGGAGTTTCACAAATCTCAGTTTAATCCCCTCATTTGCACCATTATGAAACCTTTCAATGTATGCAAGATATTGTAACAATAAAACTGCCCAAATAATCCTTTACTACTTTCCAGCTACTTTTTCCCCACACAGCCAGTTAAGGAACACTTTCCAAAGGATAAGTTTAAACAGAAACCACAGGATAAAACCCAGGCCACTGGTTTTCAGTGTGTTTTGTTTTTGCAGAGGCAGAAATAGCTTGTCTATTATTGCTGAGTCAAATAAAAAAGCAATTGAGAAGTTTCAGTAAATTGTAACTGAAACTGGAAAATGGACAATGACTGCATAAAATCAATATTATTAAGTTGTGAGGTAATGATTGCACTTCATGCAGCCTTCCTGAGATTTGCTATTTCAATTACATGCTTGCATTTCTTTATAAAATAAGTATATACCAACAAAGAAAGTTAACATCAAAATTGAGTGAAATGTTATGAAGAAAACTCATTTTCTATCCCAAACCAGCCTGATTTCCTAACTTCAATGACAAATTTTATTCAGGCTGCTAACTTAGGGTTACTGTCCCACAGCAGTGAGCCAGAGACATCCCAACCCAGCTCAGGGCCTCAGGTTATTATTTCTGAAAATACCCAGTATTCTTTTTAAGATGACCAAATTTATGTTAAAACTTTTGAAAACTGAAACATACTTAGTTCTCTTCAAAGAAAGAAAACCCAAACAGGTGGAGTTCACTGCAAAGGCCTGCACAACCTCATGTTTAACACACAACAGATTCATGAGGTTATGTTGAAACTGGAAATTCCTACTCTCTATTTTACTTTATAAAAAAAAGGGGAGAGGTGTTTGTAGATGAAGGTATAATTAAAGACTACAAACACACACACCTTTATTTATTATTCTTTATTTCATCTATCTGTATTTTGTAAGGAAGAGTCCTCTCAATTCATGTTAAATAACAAGAGCAGAGCAGCTGCAAATCATCAGCCACATCCAAAGTGGATCTCATCCTTCACACTATCACTGGTTCAACCCCAGAAAGTTCTGTAAATTTCACATAAACCAGACTAAAATACAAAACATAAATACATGTCCACAGGCCCTGAAGGAAGAGGTGTTCCACACTTGCCTTTGAGTTTTACATACTGCAGTTCTGGGTTAACACACAGGGCCAGGTTGCTGGGCAAGGTCCAGGGAGTCGTGGTCCAGGCAACAAGAGAAACACTTGGATCTTCCTCCAGAGGGAAGCTCACAGTCACTGAGGGATCCTGAACATCCTGAAACACAATTTAACATGCCATGTTCATCTGGGATGGAAAAGGTGAAGTGGGAACATTAAAGTCAGGATAGAGCAATCACTGAGCTCCTCATTACACCAGTGCAGCCTGCCAGTCCAACCAGGCCACAGGGTTAAAATCTCCCATTAGCAGGGAGATTTGGGAGATTTGCTGCCAAAACACCAAAGAAAGACGAGTGCAGTTCCTATAGGCACCTCTCATAACCCCATTTTCAAAGTTCAGAACCAATCTCAAGGGTCAGGAAAATGAGCAGTTTCTCAGATACTGAGAAATACTTAGATACTGCTAAAAAAAGCCTTTTCCACATTTTCTTCTGCAGCCAGGGATTAGGAAGAACAGCCATCACATAAAATGATTCATCTCTAATTAAGGAGCTGTTGTTAACAAGGGGGGAAAAACATTTGGGGTACTTAAAAAACAAGGGTATGTCAATATTTAAGAGTAAAAACCCTCAGGGAAGGAGACCTTTGTCAGCTACACTATAAAACTTCACCTTCAAATGAATCCTAAAAATCCCCTGAAAAGAAATTTTTCTTTCAGCCAACTACAACCTTATTCAGTCACTTCACATTTCACATATGATGAAAAGCTGCTTGTAAAAAACAAGCCTAGGCCTGTAAATGTGAAATTTTCCCTTTGCAATCCCACATGCCAGCTCAGAGGGTGCCATGCACAGCGACCCTCAGCCCTAAATTGGTGCTGTGGCCAGGGCTCTGCTCTCTATTCAGCATCATGGAACACTCACTGGCATCATGGGACAGGCAGCTATTTCTGTCTGAGCTGAGGGCTGCTCCAGAGGGAATTTGCTGTGAACATCTGGTGCAGTCAACAGTAAAACATAAATATTACATAAGCCATGGCCCAGGCTCAGTACCAGGCAGAGATGGAGCCCTCGGTTCTGGTGAGGCAGCACTGCAGGCTCCTCACTGATCTCACCAAGGAGATAAAAACAACTGGGAAAGTATAAAAATACCCTCCAGGCTGGCAGGTTGTTGTGTAGGGTTTTAGCTGTTAGAATTTCACCTGCAGACACCATTTCCTCAGTTTAATGCAGTACCAGCTGCTGGCATTGACAACTCCGGTGTGCCTCGGACACCCAGCTCTGGTTCTGAAGGTGCTTCTTGTGCTCCTGATCTGTGTCCCAGCTCTCAGAGGATCAATGAACAGCAGCCAAAGGCTGCTTCCCACTGAGAGAAAGGCAACAGCTGCCTCACACCCAGGAATGACTGTGCTCAGCAACACTACATCCTGTCAGCTCACAGACCCACAACTTCCAAACAGCTCTTCTGGCAGATGAGAAAGGTAATTTGTGCATAGAGTGGCAGAGCAGCATCCCACCCACACACACCTCTGGTTCTAGAGTAAGAAACAGCATCTAAATATTTCATTAAGACTCAAGAAGAGAAAAGAGCTTCAAGCTTTATTATGGAAAAAGAGAATATAGATACACATTCAAACTTTCAAAAAAGTCTTTTTCCTAAAGAAATCTCATTTATCTGAGCCTGTATGAAATGTCAGCCAATAAGAGCAAGAAAAGTAATTATTTCAGTTGTCAGTCACAAATATCAAGATCTCTTTGCAAATCTCTCTTTCATAAATCACAAACCATTTTTTCTTCAGTACAAATGCCCTCCAGCAACACTGAAAGCTCTGGTATCTCTCTGGTATCTGTGGGCTGCATTGTACTCCAAGTCTATTTAAACATTTGTTTTAAAACCACTATTTTTGGCCAGAAAACTGGACTTTTTCAGGCAAGATATAGAGACCAGATGTACAATCTGTGCTAGCTCTCTGCTCTCACAATGCAAGTGGAAGATTTACAAGGTGAGGATGTGGAGGCCTGGGTCAGGATTGGAGGGGATACAAAACCTCTGTCTACAAACTAATGTGGAATTTGGAAAATTGGGGCACAAGTTCTGCCTTCACATACATGAACATGAGTTTGTTGCAAGTGAGAAGCTGCACTTGCTTCATCTTGTCACTCATTTTTAAAAGAACGTTTTATAAACCACAGTAAACCCTGCATGATATTAGGTAGAACATTTTCTGGTGTTTCCCAATGTAAATGAATGATTTTTAGAAGAACCATTATCCTACATCTACAGAGTCTTTGACATTCCTTACAAATTTCCTCACAGAAGACTCAAACCCTGCCAAAGACCCTCTTCCTTCCAGATGCAGCTCTGCTCTGCTCTGAAAATCCACCACTGCAATAAAGCCTTGAGAGCACAGAGAGGGAGGAGTTTGCCACAACAAAAAAAGTGAGTACTTTAAACATCTGTAAGTAGTAACCAAGGAAGAACTCTAAGATCAAGTGATCCAATCAAATACATCAAAATATGACTAAAAATAACCAATTTACCTAGATTTTACCACCAATCTGGAGTGTAATGACATGTTTAGGAACCACCAAGTGAAAAGAACAAAAGCTTTACAGAGGAAAATAGAGAAATCTGATTGCAACTTACCTTGTAGTTCTGATGGGACTCAAAGTTGGACAGGGGGGTGTTGCATGCAGTAGAAAAAGGCATGACCTTAACCCCTCTATACACCAGGCCTTTGTCATAGAGCTGCTTGAAAACCCACCTGGAAGTACACAAGGAAGAAGAAATGACTTGGTGTTTCACATTTAGTAAATAAACTGTAACATTTATTTTACAATTTCTGCTCTAGCTGGAGTTTCTTTCTGAATGACACTTCAAAAAAAAAACACCATAAACTAAAGACAATATTTGCAAGTCAAAAGGCAGAGATATAATTGATTGCAACTGCATTTCTGGCAGATTTTGGCTTTGGCTGGAACTAGCAGCTTGGTATTCCATGCAGTGGTGCATAGCACAAGGATTAACCAGCAGTATGGATTTGTGTTCCATGTAAATCCCTTCTCATATTTCCTGAATACAAAAATCACCTGAAATTTGAACATTTAACAAGGCTGAAATCAGTCATAACTTATGGAAGAGCTGTAGTGACATGGCTGCTCACCTCTCACATGATCTTAATTTTCTGCTGCAGCAACCAGAGCTGCAGCAGAGACACAGACACAAATCAGAGTCATCTGCAACCCAGCCCAAGTAAATCCTGCTCATCTGAGAGCATTTCCACAGGAGACCACAGTTAACCAAGAACTCAGTGCTGCAATTTAATGTTCTACTTTGAACTCAGATCCTCACCAAGACATCAGTCTCACACCAAGGTCTAACTCTGCTTAGGAAATCATCAGTTCAGCCTGGAGCATAGCTGGAGCCTTATGTTTTCTTGAAATAATCAAGACAGCAATATTAATATTGCAAGTGACAAAGTGAGTCAGTGTTCAAGGTGAATGGAAGCTGGCAGAGAAACTCTTCACACAACTCAAGGTGTCCATGTGATGGAGAAACCCTGAATGCCCAGGGTTTCCTCAAGGATCATCAGCATTTATCAGCTTCTCCCATCCTGCTGACTTGCACACTCAGTGGCACAGCCTGCAGGCTGTAAGGCAGGAGAGGCCAAGCCTTAAATAATCCTGCCAGCTTCAACTCACAAATCAGAGCCGCTACAGAGCCTCCTCGTTTGGAATTTCACAGCAAAACTGTTAAACTCTGCTGACTTTAAAAGCTCCTTTATTCAAACTATGTTTTCAAACCATCCTGATCCCTTTTCTGGGTCCCTTTGCAGATAAATAGCTCATTGCTAAGCAACCAACCCAGTCCTGGCAAGCAGCACTTCTTTCTGCAGGCTGTCATTTTGTGCTTGAGAATCTGGACCTGTGTTTCAGTCAGTGTCTTGTCTTCTGTGCTTGAAATTATCATCTTCAACAAAAACCACAAGTAGATTATTGCACTGATTTTAACTGTGGCCCAAAATAAGAATACCAAGAGACATGCCCTGGCTTGCTGACATGGAATTCCTGTGATGCTTTAATCAGAATAATTATTACACTGCAGATTAGGCAGCTGGAGAAAATAGAGAATGTCACACAGAAAAGATGTGCAGTCCAATCAAATTCATCCATGGGCCTCCAATAGAAGTCCAAAACTCTGCTATGAGTGGTCATTAACATCAGAAAAATTATATAATCCAAAGTCTGAGATGGAAAAAGCCTCTGAGACCTTCAGCAGCATCAAGTTCTGCCACAGAGGAGCCAAAGCCAGGAGTCTCTCAGAGCTGTGCACTCCTACAAAGGTGCCTTACCTTACACACAGCTCCAAAGAAACCTTGTTCAAACAAGAAATGTCACCAACAGCAAGATGTGGCTGCCTGACCCCCAACCCAAATCTGAAACACAGCAGTGAGTGACTATTTTAAGGTGGAGATTTTAAATTTATCAACTTAGACTTGTATAAATCCAGATCAGTCTTTTATAAAAATGATCCCTGAATATAGTTTCACCAGCTTTCAGCATATAAATTTGAGCTGGCTAACTGCACAAGTTTTTGTGGGAGTTAAAGTAACTTTAAATGTATGCTTACCCCCTCAGAGCATAATTAATGCAGCCTGTGACAAGTGACAGCATTCCTACTGAAGGTGTTCTATTTGCCTTTCAAAAACAGTAACTGAAACACCTATAGAAAAAGGCTCCACTTGCCTTTCTATAGAACACTGCCTACTAACAGCACACAAAAACTACCCAGAGAAACACTGAATATTTAATTCAGCTGTAAATATAACTGTAAACTCAGGGAGCTGCTCAGGAAAGGTGAGCATTAGTGGAGCTGCCAAGCTCCCAATGCAGGCCAGCATCTCCCTCCTGTGGCAATCCCACCCCACTGCACAGCCCAGGCTCCAGCTGTGCACTGAGAGCAGGGGTGGGCTCTGAGGGAATGCCTGCCCTGAGCACAGCCCTGTCCTAGATCCACCATCCCTGCCCTGAGCTCCATTCCTGCCTGTGACCATGTTCACAGGGGTCTGAGGATGAGGGAAGAGATAAGGATTTGACTCCATGTTTCAGAAAGCTTATTTATTATTTTATGATATATATTAAAACTATACTAGAAGAATAAAAGAAAGGATTTCATAAGAAGGCTGGCTAAGAATAGAAAAAGAAGAATGATAACAAAAGCTTGTGTCTCAGAGATTGAGCCAGCTGTGATTGGCCATTAATTAGGAACAACCACATGAGACCAATCCCAGATGCACCTGTTGCATTCCACAGCAGCAGATAACCAATGTTTACACTTTGTTCCTGAGGCCTCTCAGCTTCTCAGGAGAAAAAATCCTAAGGAAAGGATTTTTCAGAAAGTATCATGGCTACAATTGCCCTGAGCTTCATCCCTGCCCTGAGCTCCTCCATCCCTCCTGCCCTCTTTGGAGTTTGTCACAATCTGTCCCCCCACACAGCCATTCCAGCAGAATAAACAGAATTCTAGTTGAGTCAAGTCTGCTGTTTGATGTTATAGCCCTCATTACCACTACACAAATTCTTTTGTTATCTTAAAAAGCACCTAAAATGGTTTCCTTTAACAAAAAAGCTGCTGGTGTGTGACCAGCAGAGCTGATTCCCAAAGAGCTCCCTGCAGCAGAGCCCACCTGCCAAAGATGAGATGGTCCTGACAGTAAGAGTCACTGACAGGTAGAGATCATACTTTGATCAAAATAATCACAATATTTTAGGCAATTATCTCACAAAACATGGTGAAAATACATAAGGTTTAACCCTTATGTTTGAAAAATGTTGACACTTTGCAACAAAGGGACCCGGGTTTGTAAGCCAAAATTGAAAATGCAGTGCCTTCTGAAAAAAAAATAATAATCTAAGGAAACCACAGAGCTCCTTTCTAGTAACAAACACAGCATTTACTCACAGAAATGAGAAATTAAATCCTGTTCCTCTAATTCTGCTACATTTCTCCTCACACATAAATAAATTTAGTTGCATCCTCTTGGCTGTGGGAGCAGCACTCAGACCTTTACTGAAGAAAAATGCAGTTTGGGAAAAGGTGAAATTCAAGATGCATATTTCAGCTTCTTGTTCAGAGAGAATCTGGTCCCTAAAGGTGCAAGGAGTGTTTAACTTCCAAAGTGATAAGAGTTTGTTGTTTCTGAAGTGTCATGGGGGTCAAGCCCAGTCAATAACAAAGCCTTGCTCTCCCCAGAACTCCCAAAAATCCAGAACCTTCCTGCAGAATTTGTTCAACCAAGTCACACACACAGCACACAAACAGCACATGGATACAACCAAACCCCTGCAAATGGAAGTTTTGCTTCTAAAAAATACTGAATCAGCCAATGCAGCACTGCAAACAGCCCTGGCATCCCTCATACCCAAAAGCAAGCTGCACTCCTCAGACACCTCCATCCAGCTCACATCAAAGAGAAGGTTTGATCTTGGAGCTGCCCAAGCCCTTCATGCCATTCCTTTGAGGGATCAAGGGGCTCTGTCTGCAATGATCAGTATCTGAGGGTTTTCTAAGGGTTTGAGAACTCCAATCTTTCCACAAAACTACCTCATAACTGAGATTTATTTTCAAACACATAAAGTGCTTTCCCCCCTTTTTTCCTCTGTAAAGAGTTCTGTAGCCATTAGGACAGCAGGATCCAGAGGTCTATGATTTCAACATATCCATGGTACTTCAGGTAAATGGACAAAATTATTGCTGTGTGACCTCACATCAGTTCACACCAAGATAAAAGCACAATTTTATAACCTCTGTAGACCCACCAAACAAATCCAGGCACAAACACCACACTATGTAAGAAGCCTGTCATTTTAAATTCAGCAAACACTGCATCCTAACAGCACCATGGGAAGCAGAAATCCTGAGGAAAAGCTTTTCCTGCAACTCATGGACAATACTTGAAAAACAAGAGGAAATTAAAATGAAAGCAACATGCAAAAACAGATGCTTAGGGACAAAAAAAAAAAAAAAGAAGTACTCAAAAAACACTGGATGTGGATCAGAAAAATCATAAGCCTAAGTGGAATATGAATTCCAATAACAAACACAACCTATCTTTAGAATAGCAGCTTGGAAAGACAGCTCCTGAAGAAAGGCAGGAAAAGTATTTCTTTGTTCCAAGGCCTAGGAATTGTTGAGTACAGAAGTTGTTAAATTCTGTGTTAAACTAGCATGAAAGCTTTAAAGTCCTGGCATACAGAGATCATCCTGTTCCAGGTCTACCCTCCAAGCTGTAACCTTCAGAGCTGTGTGTCTGTTGACAGATTCTGGATGAAGCCAGAAATGCAAAATACCTGCATAACAGTAAATTTGAATATCTAAAACTGATGCTAGACTTATCCCAAAGGTCAGCCATAGGGCTGCAGTTTTCCTCCTCCAAAATACAGGTAAGGAGATACAACAAGACTGGAATGGTGAGAAGGTAACAACTAGGGGACTAGAGAATTTAATGCACAAAAGAAACACAAGAATGAGGGGAAAAAATACAGGTAACTCATGGAAAAGTGGGCAAACCACACTTCTTATCACCAGTATCTCTCTAGAGAATCATTAGTCATGGAATACACAGAATACAAAAGGGATTTCTATTAGGAGAAATCTATTTCTAGAAATCTACTGGGAGAATTTCTGTTCAGAGATCTGTTGCTCTGAGATCATTCTGGTTTAGTGCTGGGTGCTGGGCCTGTCTCAGGGTGTGAGCCCAGCTCTCCGGGGCAGCTCCTCCCACAGCTCCGTCACCAAGGGCTGTCTCTACCAGGCTCAGCCCGCAGTTGCTCGTTTGGGCACTAGATGGTGACAGGAATCTGCTCGAGCCACCCTTCAGAGGAGCAGGAGGAGAGGAAAAGCCCTCACATCACCTGGGGATGCAGAACATCCCCTCATCCCACCTGGGCTGCTTTTCCCAGGGGTGAACCCACACCCAGCACTGAGGACAATCATTTACAGTTATTCCAACTCCCAAAGGTTTCTTTCAGACCACCTCAGTGAGAAGTTGAAGCTCCCAAACTCCTCTCCATTTCACTGGATGTGCCTTGTGGCTGTACAAAGAAAAAGCAAGAAGATATTCCATGTTTGTGCCATGCCAGCTCAAGAACATCACTCACTGCACTGTTCCAGTGAAGGGCACTTCTTAACTGAGATCCAGCTGGCTGCAGGACAAGTTGTACAGAGCTTTTAAGTTCTAATTCTATTTAAGTTATTCAGTATGTGCAGAGCTGATTGGATCTTAACATGCAAAACCAGCACAGTATCACCTCTCACTGACACCAACCTTCAATCCTCCCCTGAAAAATTCTGCCAGGATAACACAATTCTACCAGTGAATGTTTTGTTTTAAGTCAAAATTTAGCAGGCTAAAAATTCAGTTTAGTCAGTCATCATATGACAGCATCAAAATGCCAACAAAGTAGTCATTTCCACCAGACCAATTATAAAGATAAAGAAATGCTCTCCAACATTCTGAGCTTATTAAGATTGTTTTGTAGAGATACCATACAACAGATGTATTTGGTGTCTGAGTCCTAAATACTCCAAATCTAAAGGATTTGGATCAAATCAGCCACCACTGAAAACAACATTTATTACCAGTATTAGATTTTCTCCCTGAACTCAACAGAAACAAGGAAGAAAACACCACATGTCACAAAGAAATTCCAGTTGAGGCCACTCCAGAGCTGCAGGAAAAGCTACAGACCAGAAAAAAACAACCTAAACAGACTGGTTGAGCTGATTATATGACTAAAGAGACACTCCTCACCATATTTTAACCACAAAACCTACAGCTGCCAAGCCCACTCCCATTTTCATAACCAGGTTATTTTTTTTTGGACCTAAAATCATCATTGTACTCCCACAGACAGAACAACAGCAAGGTCAAACCACTGGACAGGCCAACATGGTCTCCAGGGCAGCCAATGCAGAAATTAAGCTGCAGTTTCTCCATTGTACATAGCTGGACACTAAATTTGAAACTTTCAGGGATTTCAAAAGGAGCACAGAAAAAATTGAATCAATTGTGAGAGAAGCATTCTAGAACCTACAGCTCAAATTACACTCCTGAGGGACGTGCAAAGTAACTTCAGTAACACCTTGTGGGTCTGATGATTGCCTGGCTCACCTTTTAATTTATTTAATTTTTAGGAAATTGGGCATTACCCTGCCAAAAGCATCACTCTAAGTGCAGTGACAGAGCTCTCTTTAAGCATCATCTGCTTCAGCCCTGAGACAGTCCTAGGAGACTTCCCAAAAAAAAAACCCCAATTTTTAAAAACAGAAAATGTTTCATTACAGGATTTAACAGAAACTTAACAGTATCAGGAAGCAAAAAAAGTACAAAATTAAGAGGCTGTCTGCCTACATGCTTCCTGAAATCTCACTGAGTTTTCAGATCCAATATAATGTAGAGTTTGTATCAAATCAGGCATTAGAGGAGGTGATCTCTGTAACACAGGTCAAAGACCAGAAATTGCCTTTTGAAGAGGTGGTGGGATAAAAAAATCACCAAAAAAAGGCTTGGGCTGCTGAGAGAGACCCTGCAACTAGCTCAAGGCAGGTTTGGTTTTTAAGCTGCCCGTTAAACAGGATTTGAGATGCCACTAAGTATTTCTGTAATTTACAAAATGAAGGTTTCTTGTCAGTTTTGGCTTTATAATTATGCAGGGTTTCTTCAGCTGAGCGAGTTAAACATCTGCTGCCTTCCCACCATCTCTCCACTGCTCACTGAAATCTCACTGGCACTTCAGTCTCTGCAGTGGCTTCTTTTAGATGTCTCTGCAGGGACATCTAAAAGCTCTGTCAATCCAGTGGCAGAACTTTATGAAACTACACAATTAAAGCTGATTAATAATGCTAACATTACCAAATATTCAATACTTCATTATGCACATAATTTGCTTTTCAATGGATGTTGAATTCACCTTGTGATTCTATCACCCAAAGGATTCACAGCTCCCATTTCTTCACTGTGTTAAACCAACCTGCTCATCCTTAACCTGGAAGGTTTTCTTGTCTTCTGAAATCCCAACAGAAACTGAACACATTGCCAAAACACCCAAATTTTATTAAGCTCTGCTCCAGGAGTCCAAGGCAGTCGTCAAACTGTGCTGCCAAGAAAAAGATAACAGCAGATTCACAGCCTCTAAAATCAGGCTTGAAGGAGAGGTTTGGAGCTAAACTGAGCTTGGACAGTTTGCCATTTACAGCTGACAGTGTGAAGAACATCAAGAATGCAGAGCTAGAATGTAATTTCCTAAACCAACCAAGGACCATATTAATAGATCTTCAGAAGTGCTTTGAAGCTGGCATGGAGCAGTAAGATTTCAGGGCAGCGTTGGTGCACTTTATTTTGCAAAGCCCTGCTATCCTGGAGAAGGAAAAAATGGGAAAATTCATTCCATCACTTGGACATCAAGAGGTTTCACATCACTTTAATTCCTCTGCCTGATGTTTTAACTGCATTTGGCACTTTCTGAGCAGTTCCAGTGACACGTGGACCAATACATGTTTGCAATGAGTGAAGCCTTTCTCACATTTCAAATCCCCAAAGCAGTGAGTGTTCACTTACCACACAGACTCCATGAACTCAGGGTAAAGAGTTTTATAGTCATTTTCAAAGTCAATCCAGCGTCCTAATCTGGTAACACTGAACTGTTAAGACACAAAAACAGATTGAAAGGCATCTTAATAATGCATCAGCAGGATACATTACAAATATTTATTCTGTAAAATAAAAATCAGCTGGATTTTAAGTGCAGTGTTGTCCCATCTCAATGAAATACATCTACAAAGTATTTTAGCCTGATAATAGTTCCAAACAGTGTATTCATACAGGCAGAAGTAAGGAAGGAATGAAACCATGAGCATGGCTATTTAGAACCAAGGTCACACATCAGGTAAATGTGTTCAACACAGCAGGAACAGTAGATCATTGGATCATCCATCAGATAGAAATGGTGGATCCCTCAAGGTTCAGCCAAGGTTCAAATGCCTGAAAATTGCTCTTCATGACAGTGGTCACACTTCTATTTTTAAGACTACTTGTTGCAGAGACAGTGAAAACCCAGAACTCTCTCAGCTTTCAGCTCCATGCAAACATGATGTAACTTGAAGACAAAGCAATGCTGAGAGAAATTGATACATGACAAGTTCTCAAACCCTTCCAGGGCCAGCTGCCTTCTGTGCCTGCCCAGAGCCACGAGAGGGCTGCCAGAGCCCCAGCAGTGACAGGTGCCACCCCTGGCTCAGGACAGGCCATGGTCACACTCAGACACTGATGAGGAATGAGCCAGCTGTGGGATTCACTGGGACAAGTGGGATTTCACAGCCACCCAAACCCCCCAGCTCTGCAGAGAGCCAAGGCAGGGACAGCTGTCCTGACACTGCTAACAGAGCCCACACTGAATGTCACACCAGCCAAGGGAACACAAAACATTCACTCCCTCACCTCTGCATTTTCATACCACACCTGAGCTCTGACATGGATCAGTTTCCATCCTGACCTTTAAGCCACTCTGACATTCCTCTATAAGATCCACAGCCTAGGATTGATTAGCACAAGGATTCACAGAGTTGGAGCAGTATGTCTGGTCACAGCATTGTGAGATCTCACACAGCCAAGGAACCTTTACTATTTTTTCATAAGGCTCAAATATTTGCTAACCACTCCAGGCAGAAAACAAACAATCCAACAGGAATGCTGGTAATTCCTCTCCCAGCACTATTCCAAAAAATTTCAGTTTAAACAAATTTCATTATTTTTATTTATCATCTAAGATAAACTTGTTTATGTCTGTGTGTATGAACAAAACAAAACACAAAATCCATTCACCACCCAAAAGATCAAGTGCTTGCACTAACCAGCACTGCAAAAACACCAGCTGCTGAAGCACAGCAAGTTAAAAGGTATGGAAAATGAACCACAAATGTTCCAGGTGTGGCTGGGACAAAGTTAACTTTCTTCTTCATAGCTGTCCAGTGCTGTGTTCTGGATTTAGGATGGGAATCATGTTGTTAACCCACTGCTGGCTTAGGTACTGCTGAGTCCTGCTTGTCCCAAACAAGGAGTTCTCAGTTTCCCAGGCTGTGCCAGCCAGGAGCTGCACAAGGAGCTGGGTGGGAGAAGAGCCAGGACAAAGAAAAGCCAGGACAGCTGATCCCAGCTGGCCAAAGGGACATTCCACAGCACAGGACATCATGCCCAGCAGAGAACTGGGGGGACTTGGCCAGGAGCTGTGAATCACTGGGCTGGCCATCACTTGGTTTTCCTGGCTTTTATTCCTCCCTCTGTCCTCTTTTACTATTATTATTATTATTATCATTAACATCATTCTACTATTTTATTTTGTTTCAATTAAACTGTTCTTATCTCCACTCTTTGGTACTTGGCTGCCAGCTGGGGTTAAACCACCACAACAAACCAGAATGAATCTTGCTGTTTTTATTTCTAAAAGCAATAAAGAATTATCCATGATGGGTTTAAAATACAACATTTCAGAGTGTAATTTGAAAAAAAACAAACTGTCTGCTTTTCATCCAGCCACAGTTACTCCACCCAAGGCACCTCTGGTGTCTTCATGCTCCCAAGGGCAAGAGGCAAGTGATGCTCAAGTAAGAAACTCCTATTTCCATGAAAAGAAATACAGCAGGACTAGAAACATGCAGAGGAGTGGGATGTAGTAGAAGAGCCTTTGCAGGAGGAAAAAATTAAAATAATATAGGACTGCTCTGCCTAGGGAAAAAAATATGGTTAAGATGAAGCTTAATTGGAAATAATTTTAAGAGAACTACCATTCTTCAAACTCGCAGACATCAACACTCTCCCTGTATTCCT
Organism: Melospiza georgiana; assembly: GCF_028018845.1. Taxonomy (NCBI): domain Eukaryota; kingdom Metazoa; phylum Chordata; class Aves; order Passeriformes; family Passerellidae; genus Melospiza; species Melospiza georgiana. The sequence continues at coordinate 17,681,574 of NC_080440.1, read as the reverse complement.
GGGATGAAAAACTGACACCAATATCCTCTGGGAAGACTGAGGGTTTACCCACACCTCTGGTGACAAAACCAGATGTGAGAATTTCTGTTCTTCCAAAAATACAAGCTGCTGCCCTGCACTCTGGCAGTGAAAACACTGTGGGGAAGGAGGAGCAGAAAAGCAGTGAGGTTAATGGTAATTTTCTTTAATGGCTCCATTAGAAAACCAGACAGATCTTTCAATTTTCTATACAAGAGAAGACACAAAGAAAGAGACAATGCTCAACATATCTGTTATTTGCTCAGTGTAGCTCATCAGACACTTTGAGCTCCAGGTAACCTGCCAGTAACCTTCTCCTGACAGCACAGCAGTGTCTGTTCCAAGCCACAAAGGGCCTCTTTTTGTTCCCTTTCAGGATCACAGGGGAGAAACACAGGAGCTTAAAGGCATGAGATTTATGCACACAATCAGAGAAAAGGATGAAGTCCCCCCACCTGAAACACTTCTGCACAAACACATTTAGAAATGCTCAGCAGAAGGTGGACTGAGCCTGCACTCACCTCCCACTCCTTGGCATATCTCATGACAATCCCTCTGCACTCTTTGTTGTAAGCTTCAATGCCCATCTTTGCCACGTCCTCTGGCCCTTTAATGCCCAAAGTCTTGTCAATCTCATATTCCTGGAACATGGAAAACAACCAAACAAAACATCCTGTTAGCAAAAGCCTTCAGGAGTCTCCTGGATACTTTATGTGTCCTGTGCATTCTAATGAGGCTCAGGGGCCTCCTTTAACCTTTTGGGATTTCATGGGAGCTGCACCTGAACTAGGCAGGGATTTCACAGGCTCACTCTGGTGTGACAGTTTCTTTAGTTTCTTTAGTAAAATAAACAAAACACCACTTTCTGAAATATGAGCCAAATAAATACAGCTTCATAGCAATGACCAGAAGGAAGCTCCTGAACTCACCACACACAAAAGCCAGAGAAACACACTGGACAAGGAACTTCCATTTCTCTTTTAGCAACAATGTCAGGCATAAAAGCAACAGAAATATTAGTGATAAGCAGGGAACAACAGGGAAAGAAGAACCTACAGAAGTATCTGCAGTAAATTCATGACACATACCACAGGCAAGCCATGGCAATCCCAGCCAAACCTCCTCTCAACATGGAAACCACTCTGATGAGCAAATCTGGTCACAATGTCTTTGATGGTTCCTGCAAGAATGTGGCCATAGTGGGGCAGCCCCGTGGCAAACGGGGGGCCATCATAGAAGTTGAACCTACAACACAAAACATTCCTCATAAAAATTGCAAAAACTGAGCAGCAGGTCAGTGACAGGTGACTCCATGCTTGCACTACTTGTGTTTCACTTGGAAAATGTCCATTCCTTCCTCCTCCATCATCAGGTGCTGGCAGTGGCACTGCAGGGAACATCCCAGCCTGTTCCATGGCACACCCAGCACAGCGGGAAGAGCTCCTTGCTTCCCTCCCCATTTCTCTTACCAACCCACCAGGCAGGAAATTGCAGGTTCATTACAAGGGTTTGAACACTGCTGATCTTCACCAAGTGAAATATAAAGGGACAGCAGAAAGAGCCAGGCCTGCTGCTGGCAAAGGGAGCAGCTGCTGTTTACAGAACCAAGGAAAAACAAAGAGTAACCACAGCCAAGCCAGCCCTGCACTGCCACACACAATTGCTGCAGCTTTTAACAATTCTTACCTAGGTCTGTTCTTTGATTGCTTCAGGCATTCCTTGAAACAATTTAGATTTTTCCAGAGTGTCAAGATCTTCTCTTCCTCATTTGGAAAGTTTATGTTTTCTGGGACTTGTTGAACCATTCTTTCCCAACAAGGATCGATAAGAGAAAAAGACACATTGAACAGAAGTGAGAAAAAATAACTCCACAAATACAACTTTTATCTTTCAAACCCACATCACCAATCCAAAGAGCCTGATTCATTGCAGGCATGGAAGCAAGAACTCCATTCTAAAAAAAGCCTAATTTTGACTGACTCACACCAAAGTTTTGGAACAGGAAAAGGATTCTCCATTCATTCAACCAGGATTGTTCCCTTTTTTATCATGTTTTTATTTCTGTTTCCCAGAGAAAACAGTCAAAGGGTAAATTATGTTTTGGTTACAGGGTTTTTTCTTCAGGACAAGCCTCTGAGTTCAAACTGACCCTTCAGCACCAGTTTGTATCAGAGAGTTTCACTTTCAACTACTGAAGAAGGAGCAACTTTTCCTTGTTCATCTATTCACAAACTGTTTCGATGTTTAAAGGAGCATTTTCCATCAGGCTGTGCCAACAATCTCAGATGCCCCTAAAAGCAGCCAGACTGCAGAGAACACAGCTGAAAAACTGCAAAGATGAACATGAGTTTTAGAAGTACATAAAAACTTGTACAGGCCACTTGTGTACAAGCAACACAGGGAAGAGGAATTCTCAACATTATTAGGAACACACAGCAGTTGCCTGGTTCCAGAGCTGCTATGAGATAGAAAGGGGTCAGGTGTCAATAAAATGCCACAGCAAGAACTAAACAAAGCTCTGTTTTAAGGCAGCAGCTCCCTAAGAGGAGAAAATTGGGTATGAAGGTTGTAGCAGATGATGCTAAAGGATAAAAGGGTTCTTCTACCTCTCACTTCAGTGCTGCTGCTCCTAAGCATACTTACACCAGAAGTAGCTACTACAGCTTTGAGTTTCACTCAGCATTAGAGAATTACAAGTAACAGCACTGTTTTGTTAATAAAAAAAGGCCTGAGTTTTGGGATTTACTCAGATTTGTAAATACTAACCATAAAGCAGCAAAGGCAAATGCATGAAGACAATTCTTCCAGTTACAGCTGGAGCTCCAAAATATTTCCTTAAACAGAACCCAGAACACCACAAAAACTGCCAGCTCAAGACTTCAACCCCTATGAAAAAATGTGCTACAGACCAACTCCATCACTTTTGTATTCATGACAAATCATTCTCTCCACTAACAAACCCAAATTATCCTTTATCACATTATTATAATTGAGAATCCCACGACCTGGAGCACAGGCAACACAGCATTTGGAGGGGAAATCAGAGGCTGACAAGGAACATGTGGACATGGCCTGGACGTATTTTGAAAGGCAATAACCAGCCTGAGCACAGTGAGTTACTCTACATAACCTGGAATTATCACCAATCTGCCTCAGAGCACTGATTAAACTGTGACTTGATCACAGAGACAATGGAACTGATAAAATAATTCAGCCTTAAAGCTTTGATCTCCCACAAGCCAGCTGACCTGAGGTTTACGGATCTGCATGTTCTACTCAGCTCCATGTCACATTTTCTCAAAAAATCCCTTTGCCCAGGATTTTTCTCCTGGGAAGCTGAGAAGCCCCAGAGGAAAGGGAAACAATTCTTATCCCATTTGCTTCTCCTGTGTTTTGCTAGTCTGGAATGTGTTTGGAGATTGTTTACCCACAGGTGATTATTTCATTGGTTTCATGTGAGTTGTTTTCACTCCTTGGCCAGTCAGGGCCAAGCTGTGTCAGGGCTCTGGAGAGAGTCACAAGTTTTCATTATCATCTTTTTAGCATTCTGTAAGTATCCTTTCTGTATTTTTTAGTATAGTTTAGTATCCTTTAATATAATATTATATGATAAAATAATAAATTAGCCTGCTGAGAACCTGGAGTCAGATTCACCATTCCTCCCTTTGTCTGGGGGAGCTCAAACACAAACTCAGCTCAGGGATCTGCACGTTCTGCTCAGCCCCAGCTCAGCATAAATCAGTGTAACTCCCAAATCAGTGTAGCTACAAAGTGTCTGGAGCCTGGCCAGCTGTGAGGAAGCAGAGGCAGGCTGGTTTGGGGTGTGCCTGGGGCAGGGCTGAGGAGGCTGCTCAGGGCTCACAGCCTCCCTGCGTTGCCCCAGGGTCACTGTGGGCCCATTCTCCAACTGAAGCACTGCACAGGCACAGCAGTGTCCAGCAACCACAGGGCACAAACCTTCCACACCCTCAGCAACAGCAGCACTTCACTGCAGCAGAAGCACGGGGGGGAAATACTGCTGGGAATTAATGTGCAACCATCACTACCCGTTATATTTTCCAATGATACAAACCAGAATTTTATGGAGATTTAGAATTTTAAACAGAATTTTAAACAGACTGACTTAAAAGGCAAAAAGCACATTGAAAATCTTGCCATGGCTCAAGCTCAGCTGAGAAAAAAAAGCCAAAGTACAACAATCATTCTATAGACAGAGGTGTGAGTACCCCTACAGCACAGAAAAAAAAAAAGCTTGTTATAAGCAATCTAGTTATTTTCAATCACAAAATAATGGAGAATAACTTCATTACTTTGAACACAGTCTGAGCAAAAACATCACAAACCATATTACAAAAATTATACAAACACATCTAATAAACCTCACTTTCACACAACACCACATCTACAGAGATCAGAAAACACATGAAGCTGACAAGAAGTGTTGAAGTTTAAGACAATGCACCATTAACTAACTTTTTATTAAGTACACTCACTTTTTTAGAGGATAACAACATGCATTAGCAAAGGTGTCAAAATTTGGAGATTGTGCTACAGCAGTCAGAGACTTAAGCTGGGCTTCTTATCTACAAGAAAAAAAAACATGCATTAAAACCATAAAAGCAAGTTCCCATGAACTTTTTTTAAATATTAATTTTTTAAGAAACAATAAAAATTCAGTTAAAACACCACTATGAACAAAGTGAACCCACATCTGAGAAATATTGCTGTACTTCCCATACATCAGATATGTGATTAAAACAAAGTGGATTTCATTATATTAATCATTTTGTCGCCTGAGAAATGATAAATATAAAAACACAGGATGAACTAAAGGTGAACAAAAGGTTTCTGATTTCCAGGGGTTTATGATCAGTCTCTTATTCTTGTTCCAGTCACCTTCTCCCACAAACTATTCCATAAAAGAGACCAAAGCTCCCTCCAAAGACAAGGAGCTTCCTTTCTCCACATACAGCTGCTTTCTCCAAAGTTAAACAATGCTCCATTTTCCATATTTTCCACATCTAGCACCCATTTCTGTCTTTTCAGGTCCTGTTCTGGAGTAACATCAGTCTAGACCATTCACCTGATCATCAAAATTCTCCATTTCAAGAAGGGGTGCAAACAGCAAAGTTTAAAACAAAAGGAAGGAAGGGTGGGAACAGAACGCTGAACTACAGAACGAACATTGCTTCTGAAAACCCTGTGTCTTATCCAGGGAATAAAACTGCAACACCAGCCCAGCTGTCCCCCTGCAAGGATTTCCTGTAACATTGAGAGGCCAATTAAAACCTTGCTAAAACAATAAGCACACTCATCAATTAATGCTGTCCTTAGATACAAACATTTCATGCTATGCAAGAGCCCAGTTTTACACTGTATCTTGTGCTGGCTTAGGAAATGTTGGTTGTCATCCTGCTACATTGATTAAAAATGCAACATCATTGGGAACAAAGGAAATCTAGGTTATCTTGAAATAACTTTGAACTACATCTTTTTAATAAAAACTCAGAAACCAGCATCAGCTGAGTTACTGAACACTGCTTTCATGTGACAAATTAATTCTATCACCTGACAGCTGCTTTCTAAAGGTGTCACCACCAAACCGAATTAAAGCCTCAGAAAGGCTGTGGAAGCCAAGGTTTGCTGGAGATATCAAAATCACTGCAGCTGCAGCAATAAAAAGGGTGCATTCATCAACCCCCCAGCTAAAAGGATATTGAAGGGAATGCTTAAGGTATTACACATTGTAAGGGACTGTAAGTTCTTTGTACAAATAACTAAGGAAACCAAGACTTGCTAAGCATGAAGCCCTGCAATACAAATAACTGATGAACCCAAGCCTTGCTAAGCATGAAGCCCTGCAATACAAATAACTGATGAACCCAAGCCTTGCTAAGCAGAAAGCCCTGCAATAAGGCACCAGGCTACCCTTTAATAAGCACCTCCTATAAGTAATCCCTAAATTGCCGAAAAAGCAATAAATCCGCACAGCACCCAGGCAGTAAATCACGCACACGAACGGGACGCTGTACACACAGAACACACGATCTAACAACGCCCAAGGCCGCAGGGAGCCGCCAGCCCGGCCGGAGCCGCTCCCGCCGTGACAGCACCGGCACTGCCGACCCGGGAGCCGCCGCCCCCCGGCACGGCGCTGGAGCCGGCCCGCTCTGGTGTGTCGGACCGGGCGCACGGAGCTCAGCCCGGCCGGGCCGTGAGGGGCCGAGGCTCCGGCCCGGTCCCCCCGCTCACCTCCGTCCCGCCATGATGCAATCGCGCCAGGTGCAGCATGGCCGGAAGCGCCGCCAGGGCCACGGCCAATCGGAGCGCGGCTCTGTGTGGCCGCACAACGGCGCTTTGTAAGGCGGCCACCCATTGGGTGTGAGCTCACTCGGGGCGGTGCGTCACGGCGGCGCGAGGCCGCTCGGGAAATCCTGATTGGGCGGGGCGGGGAGGGGGCGGGGCTTGGGGGAGGGGTCGGGCGGGGCAGGGGCGGGGCCGGCAGTTCCCCTCACGGCGCGGGGGTGAAAGGAGCTCGGTTCGTGGCAGGGCAGCCGAGCCCAAACCCGGGCAGGAGCTGCGCTGGACGTCCTGAGAACCCCGCCCGGCTCTGACCCACCGAGAGCAGGACGCTGGGCTTCCCCCAGTAACTGGATACCAAGGGCCTCCACTGAATCCCTCTTGGGAGCTCGACCTTACCTCCGTTAAAGGGATTCTCTTAAATACCTCAAAATATCAATTCTTAAGGCTGTAGCTACAACAGAAGTCCCTCCTTTGCTGCTAAATACATAAATAAATAAATAAATTTTTAAAACCAAACTTGTAGATGGGTTGTCCCATGTCAAAGAAAACGGTTTGAAAAAATATTATTGCTGGCTGGCAACCACTGAGAAATTACAAAACGTTTCATGATACATCAAAAAAACATTTCCTCCACTTTTCCAGTGCTGAAATCAGCTGTGAAAAGGCTCTGGAAAGGGAAAAATAGTAGTGAGGCAGGAAGGTGAGGGAAGGAGATTTCCCAGCCTGCACACCTGAACCCTGCCCAGAACAGAGCCTGGGGAATGAAGGCCAGGTCAATAATGGCACAAATAGTTCAGCTGTAATGATTTCAAATTGCTCTAAAAATTTATTTACTTATAGAGATATAGGTACCAATAAAGGTTTCAATAAAAGCTTTATGTTTTGATTTGCAGGACTGGGTGCAGGATGAATTCAGTGGTCTGTGCAGGGCAGTGTCAGTGTCTGGATTAGAGATAATCCAGATGTGAAGGGAGGCACATTAACTGGAATTCTCTCCTGCACAAAGTAGCACAAGGCTCCTTTCTACACACAATTTCCTACATCCTTCTAGAACAGCTAAAAGAAATGCAGACTCAATCTGCACCAAAATGAGAGAAACAGAAGAGAAAATGGGAACTGAGGCCAGACTGAGCTGGGCTGACCAGCCAGACAGGAGAGACTGGCTGCATGTCGTTGCCAGGGCAGAGTCCCCTGTACAAACACAGAGTTCTGGCATGTTCTGTATCCAGGAGAGAAGTTTGGAGTGGCAGAAGTTTATTCAAGCCACACTGCTGCCTAATACATCTGTGAAAAAGCCTGTGACAACTGGAGATGTGGATTCTACCCCATGATGTGGCATTTCTTTATAAACATCCTCAGAGGCTGCACATTTTAGACAGCTGCTGCTTGCTCCAGTGCCAACCCCTTCTATTTTGGCCTTTAGTTTGTAAAACACACAGGTAATAACACCAGCTGAGTTTAAATGGAACACCATATAATTCCTGAATGGAATTTGAAACAAACACTGCTTAGAAATACACACTGTAATGCAGTGAAACAGACAAACGTGGGCAATTTTGTTTGGGCAAGTTTCATTACATGTTTAGCTCAAACCCAGACTTTTACCTTGTCTCCCTCAGTTTATTTGGTACTTCTTTGCCCTTCACTGTTAAATTGTAATAAAATGTTACCCGCATGGGAGTTGCTGCCCTTGTTCATGCACAGCTTTTACTTGGGAGCCTTTGGGCAACACTGGGCTTGTTTTCCATGAACAGATTGGGAGGGAGTGGGGAGGGGGGGAACGGGGAAGTCACAGTCAGATTAGTTACGTGCAGGGCAGAAAAACGCCACCCAAAACAGATTGGAAAATCAGGGGAAATTTGTGGTAGAGGGACCAAGGCCCAGCACAAGTAACTGGGACATTCCCCAAATTACAAAAATGAATGTCTCTGCTCTTGTTTTTCACTCTAGACTGATGAAAAAGCACCGATTCAGCCGGAGAGGTTAAAGGGAAGAAAAAAGAAAAAAAAAAAAAAAAGTGAAGCCTCAGGAGGGGACCCCCCTGGCGTGAAGCGGCTGAGGGGGAAGGCGCGGGCACCATTTTGTGGGACCCGCGGGAAGGTCACCGCTGCCCGGCGGTGGCGCCGGCCGCAGCCTGGAGCTGCAGAGGAAGGGCGGCCGCGGGCACTGGCACTGAGGGCCGCGGCTTCTCTAGCACCCGGTGCCGGCCTCAGGCTGCCCCTTCTCCCTCCCCGCTGCTCCCGCGGCCATTTCACCGCCATCCCCCCACCCCACCCCAGAGCCCCTCACGGGCGGCATACGCTGTTTGCGTAGCGGTTGGCGTAGCGCCGCTGCTAGGTACAGGAGCCGTACGCGGTTTGCGTAGCGGTTTGCGTGGCGCCGCTGCAAGGGCCGGGCGCCGTACGCGGTTTGCGTAGCGCTGCTGCAAGAGAAGGGCGGGCAACGGTGCTTGCGCGGTGAGCTGAGCGTAAACGGCCTTCGTGAATAGGAGATGAACAAAATGCGCCCGCAGCTCTGGGCCAAGCCAAAGCGCGCCCAAGGGGGAAGAGATCCCGGGATAACCCGGGATAACACGGGAGATACGAGCGTGCGGGCTGCGGTGCCGCGGAGCCCTCGCACTCCCCGGGCGCGGAGAGCCAAGTTTGGCGGGGACAGGCCAGCTGAGGAGCGGCTGTGCCGCCCCGGCTCCCCCCGCGGCGCGGCGGCCGTTGGACTGCGCCGGAGGTGATAACTAGGGGCTGCGCGGGAGCGCGTCGGCAGTGGGCGCGGGGCGGCGGGCGGTGCGCGCGCTCCGTGTGCGGTCCCCGAGCCTCGGCGCCTTCCCCTCACCTCGCTCGCTTCGCTCCCGGGCCCTGCCCCGGCCCGCCGTGCCCGGCGCAGCGCTGACAGCCCGGCAGCGCCCGGCCGGGGAGTAGGCGAGACCATCTCCGAAGAGGCGGCTTGGAACCCGTCAAGCTGCCCCGCAGCCCGCAGCCGTTCAGCCAGGCTATGCGCTGCCAACGGGCTCCGCTCAAGAAAAAAACAGAGCGGATCGTGAAAAGGTAGAGGCGTCCGCAGAGGCCCCCGCAGGGCTCTTGGGAAGCGGCCGCTCAGCCCGGAGAGAAGCTGAGGACGCGCCGGAGAGGCGACGGCGCAGGAGCAGCGCGGCGGGGGCGTCCCGGCGGCTCGGAGCATGTGAGAGGCCGGGGGGCCGCGATGCTGCGACGCGCGGAGTTCATCGTGTGCCCGCCCTGGGAGCCCGCCCGCGGCGAGGGGGTGCCGGGGGGCGCCTCCCCGACGCCGCTGAAGGGCGGCGAGCCCCGGCGGGGCGGCAGCCGCTCGCGTTGGCCGCCCGGGCGGCGCGGCAGGGTCCCCGGCGGGGCGCGGAAGCTGCTGGGCAGCCGCACGCACAGCCACTTCCAGCACTACCAGCAGCTGCAGCAGCAGCACTGCCGCGCCTTCCGCCGCTGCCACCGCCCGGCGCGGCCGCGGGTGCTGCTCTCCCTGCGGCCCGTCAATGTGCTGGGCCGGCGGGCGCCGGGCATGCGGGCGCCCCGCAACACCAACCAGTTCCTGATGCGGGAGAAGTACCAGCTCATGCACCTGCGCTCGGACTCGGTGGGCACCGAGAGCGGCGGGTCGGACTGCGAGATGGACCCGCTGGACATGGACTCGTACCTGGGGGTGCTGGAGAACGCCCGCGGGGCGCTGATGGAGTGCGCGGGGGAGCCCGGGGCCGCCGCCCGCTCCCCGCCCGCCCGGGCCGGGGCCGATGCGGCCGCGGGCTCCCCGCAGGAGGAGAGCCAGCAGTACTTCCCCTCGGAGGACGATGTGATCGAGAGCGAGCTCTTCATGGAGAGGGACTTCGACGAGTTCTGCAGCAGGATCGCCTGAGCCCCGGGCCTGGGGGGAGCAGAGCCCCGCTGGCTTGGAGCCTTTCCGCCTCGGAGGGGGGGAGAGGTTTATTTATTTCTCAGCCATTCCTTTGCGTTTTTGTCAGGGGGGTCGGCTAATTTTACAAATGGGCGCGTGTAAACAGGGGGGAGCCCCCCTTGTAAATAAAGTGAACTTTTCTGAAGGCGACATCAAAGCGGATCGCGCTTTTTGGGTTTTGGGGGAGAGCGGGGACAGCCGGAGCCGCCGTCGGGGGCAGTGCAGAGACCTGCAGGGAGGGAGGGAGGGACGGGCAGGGACCGGGCACGGGGGCGGTGACGGCCAAAGTCACGGCGGAAAAGTTTCACGCCTCCCTGGCACTCGCCCCGATTGTGGTTTACGACGGCAAAGTCGTTTAATGACCGCGGAGGGCGGCCGAGGAAGCGGCCCTTGACACACGGACACGGGGGGAGCGGCAGCACAGAGAGACAACAGCTCGAAACTCGGCAGCCCGGCCCGGCTCGGCTCGGTGCGGGCACAGCGGGAAGGGAAACACCAAAGCCACTGACCGGCCCTGCAGGTCTTTATTGACCCTCCCTCGCTGGGGGCACTTTGGCCGAAGCTTCCATGGCTGCCCGTGCTCCTGACAGCAGGTTTCTTTCTATTTTACCAACTACAGACATTTTACAAATGTCTGGAAAGAGGTTTAAAGGGCCACCAGCTGAAACAACTGAGCCAGAGGCAGTCAGGGTTAAGTTTAAGTACCGTGCAGGGAGCAGATCTGACCAAAATTAAACTGACCAGTTCCCAGAGAAGGGAAAGAGGAGGAATCAATTCCACTAGAAACGGTTAAAAATTACAGCAGGTAGCTGGAACGTTCCTGGCACTTGTTGCCAGGGGAGAAGAGAGGGACATTGTTTTAACAGGTCTGAAACAGGAGATGCGGGGCCATCCTTTCTCATGGTGCCTCCCTCGGCTCCCTGTCAGGACCTTGTGCTTTCCCCCACTGCAGACACGCTGAAATCAGAGTGTGCCAGGAGGACAAATGGGAGATGAATTTGCAGATAAAGGTGTCCCTGCCCATGGCAGGGGATTGGAACTGGATGATCTTTAGGGACCCTTCCAACCCAAACCATTCTGGGCTTCTGTGGGATGTTTCTTGCAATTACATAGACAGGAGTTAACTGTTATCCTTCCAAAAGAAACTATTTGAAGACAAAATATTCAAAATTCGCTGTACCTCAGTTGTAATCCCATGGAAAGAAATGTCCAAAGACACAATTTTCTTCATTCTTCTTTAAGAAACAAAGCTGCTGAACACATTAAGACCAACATTGTGTTTATTTTCTTTGGAATTAGCCAAGTGGTCTATACACACAAACTTCAGTTTGTTTGATGCAGGGTTGCATTACAGCCATGCTTATTCTGGGAATTTCACTCCATGGGAACTTCCAGGAGAGGCACAGGGAGAAATAAACCTCTCACACGGGTAAATAAACCTAAGTTTGCACTGGTTTGGTCATCAGCAAGTTTGTATTTTATTAATGAATCCAGATCTGCACTAACATGTTAAATTAATGGCTTGAATGCATGTTTCCTTTTTTTTTTCCTGACTCGTGATTTGAACAAGTATGACAAAAACTCCCTTAGGAACACTTACTTGGAGCTTGGCCTTCATGCTGCTGCTGAATTTGCATCATAATGTGGATGTGCTTGGACACAAGCAAAGCAAAGTAGGAGTGTAAATTAATAAAAGAGCACAGGGCCATAATTACAGGTCACACAGAGCCTGACAGAATTACAGAGATTTTCCACTGGAGAAGGGACCCCTGTGTTTTCTCCACCAGACAGAGACTTGCCATCAATGATCCATTCCTGTTGAAACCCTGGAAATTCCTCCAGGCCCCAGACTTGCTCCCCTCCCAAAGGGAATTCTCTTACAGACCTTTCCCTGGTGTGTTACTTGTGTTACTCAGATCTGGCTTAATTGTCTTTTTTTTCCCCTGTTTCCTTCCCTTCTCACTTGAATTAGGAATTTCCTGAGTGTTTGGAAAGTGTCTGCCTTGCAACAGCTGCAGACACAACACCTTCCTACTAGATTTGAAAATACTGAACAAAGCTGAAATTCAAAATATAACCAAGTTCCTCAACATCAAGGCTGGGAAAAGAAACCAAAAGCTGTTGGTCCAGAAGATCACCCATCAACGCAGTGGCCAACAAACTTGCTCAACTCAAACCTTACAAAAACAAGTTTTATAAATTCCTAGGTTTTCCCGTTATAGACACACTTCTCATACAGGTGAGCTTTACACATGTAAGCAAATGTGATGACCAGAACCTTATATATCAAGTCTTTACTTTGGTGAATTTTTGTTAGGGGTCCAGCTGGAAGTCACTTATAAATAAATACAAACGACTGGGAAGTCCAAGGCAAACAGAAGAAAAATCAAAGCCTTTGTTCCAACACAGAGGGTTCTGTTGTAACCTGTGTAAGGGATTTTTATGGCCAGTCTGGGCACAGAATGACTTAGGATTTTATAAATGTTCCTGGAGAAAAGAAGGGTTTGGTAATGTTCTGAAGGAGGCAGCAGCATTTATTATTCATTATTGCCATTTCAGCACACTGCTGAGCAGGTGCAGTAGCAGTTTGTGGGGCTGTTTGAAGCCTCCAGCACGGCAGAAATGCTGATTTTTGCTGAGGAACAGTAATGCTACACAGCTCTGAAAGGTTTTCAGCCACATTCCTGGAGGAAAAGTAACCATGAGTGGAAGAAAATGATCAGCCTGTCACCCCTCATTTCCAACTGTGCATTTGTCATGGATCTGAGGATGTTCAATTCAACATGGGGTAATAAAAATAATTTTTGAACTGTTTGCTGTAAAAGCAGTGACCATTTTGCTGTTATATGTTCCAATTACATTCAAATGTCTCTGGTTATTTTTTCTTAGCTCTTGTATTCTTTTCAAGGCAAAAATTAATGGCTAATAAAATTCACATTAGGGGTAATTTATTTTAGCTGGGTGAGGATACCCTTTTTCACCATGCAGAAAAATAAAAACTTCAATCAAACTGGGTACATCTCACCACCCCTCCTGGCTGTAGTGCTGCTACATCACAGCCAGCCACAACAGGCCATTTTTAGTTTGGAAACAAGAAAAATAAAGTATCACATGAAAAGAAGCTTCCATCTCCTCTTCAACAAACAATTTTGCATTTCATATTATCTTTAATGTTAATGATCCCTTTATCCTGAAATTTCATAGTGAAGAAAGATCAAATGTTTTATGCAATTCAGAATAAGGAAAGGAGTTCAGGATAAAATTTTAATTTATGTGCCACTCCTCCCCGTGTTTCTTCAGGAAAAGAAACCCAAAGTGTAACAGTAGCAGATTGAAATTGAAATAAATAAACACACAATTTATTTATAATAACTGGCTGTTATTCCCAGCCAGTTAAAGGTCTTTTCCAGATGATTAATCCTTTATTTAATAGCAACAATTTAATCAAAAGTTGATTCAAAATAATTAAAATTCCAGGCTCCAGAATAGTTCCTTTCAATATAACCAGCAACTTCTGCCAAGAAAAAAAAGAGCCTGAGCACTCCAGGCAGGGTGAGGAGACTGAAGGAGGGAAGTGCTACAGGAGCTCTGCCCCACCAACATCCCCAGAGCCCACCCAGCTGGACACTGAGCCACTGATCTTTGCTTCACTAAGTGTCCAAGGCCCCAGAACATCAAGGAAATGTGGATTTCCTTCCATCAAGGAAATGTGGATTTCCTTCCATCAAGGAAATGGGCTCATTTTGTTGTTTCCAGGGTTCTTGGAAGGGTTAAGAAATGTGCCAGACCCTCACCTGTGGTGGTGTTCACAGGGGTCTGAGGATGAGGGAAGAGATGAGGATCTGACTCCATGTTTCAGAAGGCTTGATTTATTATATTATGATATATATTTTATTAAAACTATACTAAAATAATAGAAGAAAGGATTTCATCAGAAGGCTTGCTAAGAATAGAATAGGAAAGAATGATAACAAAGGTTTGTGGCTCTGCTCTCTGTCCAAGCCAGCTGACTGTGATTGGCCATTAATTAGAAACAGCCACATGAGACCAATCAAAGATCCACCTGTTGCATCCCACAGCAGCAGATAATCAATGTTTACATTTTGTTCCTGAGGCCCCTCAGCTTCTCAGGAGAAAAAACCCTAAGGAAAGGATTTTCATAGAACATGTCTGTGACACTGACCAGTGAGTCAGGGCAGCAGTGCTGCTGCTGCTGCCAGGAGCAGGGCACAGCAGAGTTTCCTCCTGGCTGCTACCACAGACACTTGTCCAGGCCAGCATTTCCCAGTTATGGTGCTCCACTCCTTTTCCCTCCACAAGTGAACCCTGTCATGCAGTTGCTGTCCTTACCAGCGCCAAAGCAGGAATCCTGCAGGCACACTGTGCTGCTCCAGCCCCAGGCCTGCTCCCCGCCTCGGGCCATCTCCAGCCAGGTGTGCCCCACAGAGAACATCCTCTGCCTCCTGTGTTTGCACAGCTTGCTGCCACAGGATCCTCAGCACGGCTCTGCATGGAGCAGGGCTGTCAGCTGAGCTCATTTCCCAGGTCAGTGAAAGGTTCTGTTGTTCCCCTGCCAGCGCAGTGAAACCATCCCTGTCACCCCGCTGTGCCCACCCTGGCCCGTGGAATCTGTCAGGGCAGCAGGGAGATGGATGAGCACTCCCCAGCTATGTGGCACCTACTTGAAGTCTCACTGTGTTTACTGCAGGTCAAATGCCCGGCAGTCTTTCTGCACAGCAAAACCCACCAAACCATGCTCCCCATCAGCTGCGTCCTCAGCACATTTCTATTTCCTCTAACACCTCACTCCCTCAAAGCAAGGAGACTTCGAGATCCTTTGGGAACAAGCTCCCCAATGTGAAAAAATGCATATTTTATGATTGGATTTTTGCAAATATTAGAGTGAGTATTATATGTTTTGTGTTAGAAAGTTATGCTGTATTAATTCTCTTAAGTAGTGTGGTAAATATAGTTTTGGGTTATAAAAAAATTTTAAAATAGAAACAATGCTATGTAGGATATTTTTTTAAAGAAAGGACTCACAGCAAGACAGCAGCCACAGGACACCTAAATCTTTCAAAGAAAAAGAATTTATTGCTCCATTATCAGAAGAAATGAACTTCTTCCTGCCTTGAAGGCGCTGTTAAGATTCAGAAGAAGAAGTTGACAATGACCAGACAAAATCCTGTGTTTGAATGGAATTTATGCATCATGTATGAGGTGTATGAATATACAACAGCCTGTTGTTTTTAAGGGTTAATCCTTTGTTAAAAGGTGTCCTTTTCCGGGCTTATTTTGCCCAGAAAAAGGTACCCGGATGTCTGTACCTCTTTCTCTCTATTGTCTCATATTGTCCTAATCCAAATTGTCCAAATTATCATTAATCTATTTGTATTACTATTTTTATAACCATTTTATTACTATTAAGCTTTTGAAATTAAAAAAAAAAAAAAAACAACAAACAAGTGATTGGTGTTTTTCACACCAAGTTCACCCTGGATTTCCCCACACACTGAATCCATCAGGCTTGTGCAATGCCTCCAGAGCTCTTGTATTAGATCTGCTGAACAGCCAGTCTTTATCTCATCTCACTGAGGGTTTTATAACCTCTCCTGCATTCCAGGTTGTTTCTTCTCTGACCTGAAGGTTTCTGCAATAATCATCTCTTCCTCACACTGGGATCCACACAGAATTGTTGCATCTCCTCTTGCAGCCTCTCTAATCAGTTTCTCTCTGAGTCACTGATGCTATCTAAACATTCATTACCTACAAATGCAATCTTTGTGTTTTGGCTTGTAAAAGTACAGGTGACTTGTACCTGAAAATGTCTTGCTCCTAGGAAGGTCATATTTTATAACTGAGATCACCTCATTCCAACCAAAAGTTACTTGGTTGTTAAATTAGTTTTACCTACCTAGTTTTAATTGATCTATGGATCAATTACAATAAATACATGTTTCCATTTTTTAAAATTGTATCCAAGAAAATACAATTAAATGCAATTCTAAAAAGAGAGAATTTTTGTTCAGTATCGAGAAGGAAGGAATATTTCAAATGTTGCATGCTTGCCAGGTGGAAAACTGCTTGTGGTTAACTGAATGTAGGTGCTCAATTGGATTTACCATCTTCTACTTAACAGCATAAAACTGGACCCAGCAGTTTGTAAACAAGCAAAAAGTACTTGCTTCCAAATTGAAAAAAAAAAAAAAACAGGAAGGAAAATCAGATTACAGCTCTCAGGTACTCCTTATCAATACCCAGTACAGAGAGAAAACCCATTTATGATTTGAGAAGCCAGAGGGGGAATGGGGAAGGGAGGGCAACAATTCCTTGTCACACTGCAGTCCTGGAGTCACATCACCCCAAGCTCAGCTGCTGGAAGAAATGCAGTGCTGAGCAGAGTTCCCGCTAAAATCCACCCCTGGATTGGGGCAGCTTTCCAGCAGGCTCGTGCCTGGTTGTTGACTGAATTATTTTCAATGTTTTTATCACAAATGTTTCTGCATCACCAGTTCATCCC
This sequence comes from Melospiza georgiana, assembly GCF_028018845.1. NCBI lineage: Eukaryota > Metazoa > Chordata > Aves > Passeriformes > Passerellidae > Melospiza > Melospiza georgiana. Next base: position 17,664,821 of record NC_080440.1, on the reverse strand, counting down.
TCTCTGATGACCGTCTGAGAACTGACAGAGGAGAAGCTTTAACTGGGAGGAAAATCTGGGGCTTTCTTTTGTGGGTCCTTTGATGCACAGGTTGGGCTCATGCTGCATTCTTTAATGCAGCACCCGGCTGTGTATTTCCCTGTACAGAAAAATGACTGATGTGTCCTACCTTTGAGATCTCTACACTTGGCTCCATAAATTATTATAAGAGACAGATGAAAAGACAGCAGCATGATCCCTAAGAGACAAAGCTAGGAAAGAAAAATAATAATACACATTTCAAAACATCTGCACAAGTGTTATTATCCTGTAGCTTGTGGTAAAGTACTTCCAGTGCTCAGCTTTAGAGCACACACAGGAAGGTGCCATCACTACTGAAACCTGCTTTCTCCATGGATTATTCCATTACTTAGTCCTGATCCATCTACACCATCACTGAGTACCAGAGCAGCTGCATGAGCACAGGGACACACACACAGGAGTAAAGAAACATTCAGAGTGGGTCTCACAAATACCAAGGAAATGTTGGATTAAAAGAGATTATTTTATGCTGCTGACATCAGTTTTCCTGCATCACTATTTCATTGACACATGTTATGAGAAAAGACAAATCATACTTCCAGAACTGCTTCAATCCATTTTGCAGATAAGAAAAGCCCAGTTGCACATTTCAGACCATCAAGAAATTCTCTCTGTGCACCAGAGAACACATTTTTCTCCCTTCTGTAACCAATTACTACAAAATCCAGCAAGTATCAGATATCCACCTAAGAACATTTACATGAGAGAGCAGGGTAAAGCTACCAGAACATCAGACAGCCTCACACAGAGGTTTGATATTTCCCATTTTTGTTCAGAGACGAGAAATGAGTCAGGCACACTTGACTCTGGTTTGCCTTTGGATCTCAGACGTACTATTTAATTATCATTAAAGTCATGCAAGCATGAAAGAATCCATAAGCATGCATGGATTATTTCTTTGCTAACACTTGCATGAGGAAAGTTGGTCCTAAAAGGCTTGGAAGAGTAAAGCCAGATATTTATTCTACCTTTGCCATTCACACAATGCAAGTGTTGCTGTGTTCTGATCCCTTTATAGGCCAGAATTCAGCATATCAATCAAAATCCTATTAATTACAAAAAAACCCTGAGTTGGACACTAACAAAATTAGAAGCTTTCCTTTTAGTACTGATTTTACTCATTGATTATTGGGGGGTACACTTGATTATTGATTATTTTGGGGTACACTTGAAGAGGAAGCTTAGAAGTAAATTACCCCATTTTCAGGGCTCTCTTGAGGGATAACTGCCCAAATGTGCGCCATTGCAGGGGTACAAATCCAGCCTTAGAAAGCTGAAGCAAGCCTTCTCATAGTGATCAGAAGGGATTCCTCACCTCTCTGATTTCTGGAAATCATTTCTTGTGTTCACATTATTCCATTTGCTGTAGCATCCTCCTGCTCCAGCCTTCTCATTTCCCTTCTGTTCCTAAAGACCCCATTTCTCCCCTTTCCTTCAGATCTCTCCTTGTCTTGTCTTCCTTACAGTTCCTACACACTAAACCCTTCTCTCAGTGGGACTGTAAGAGAGGCTGATCATCAGAACAAGAAACAGCTTCCCCTTCCCACTGCTTGGATGTGAGGACCAAAAACAATCACAAGGCAGCCAAGTGTAAGCTGGAAACACGTCACTGGTGAGAGCAGAGCTCCTTCCAGCTGCTGTCTGCACACATCTGCTTCCTACCATTTGTCCCCTCACATCCCCCCAACATGCACATTGTTATGCTAAATGTTCCCATTCGTTTATGGATCTGTCATCACAAATGGGGCTCATCCCTGATGCAATCTGTCCCACCTCTCTTCCTGGGCTCTGTGTGTACACTGCTTTCTCTGAATTAGTCTAAATTTAAGCCTTCACTCTGTTCTGCTGTTTTAGCATTTAAGCCACCTGATATTTCATAGAGGAAACACAAGAAACATTTAACAAGTACCAAAAATATGGAACTATTCTAAAGCTGCTTCAGTATCACCCATTTTCCCTCAGTTCCTTGGGCCAGGAAAGCTTCAGCAGTCCTGCAGCACAACCTCATGCAAGGCAGGTCTGCACTGGTGCCAGGGCAGCCTCACAGCAGCACTCTGGAGCTGGTTCAGCTCTGCCAGAGCCAGGCAGAGCAGCAGGAGCTGTGTCTGCACTTGTCAGGACAGAGCCCTGTGCTCCTGCAGCTCTGCAGAGCCCTCTGAAACCCTCTGGGGTTTGGGATGGCTCTCACAGGGGGTGAGGCCTTGTCCCTGTGTCTGTCAGCCACAGCCTGTGGAGCAAACCCCACTGCAGAGCTCTGCTTGGTCAAAGAATATACAACCAACTTCTGCTAGACTTTTTTCCTCTTTTTAGAAATAAAGCCATACTTTCATTACATTCCCAACCCCTCAGGTTCTACTTCAACATATTTTGTATTGTCCTGCATTCAAGAAATATAAAAACTAACAAAGAGTTTACTTGTGCAATAGTATAGCAAGAAAGGGAAAAAGTTAGAAAAAAACTTCTGCTAGACTTTCTTTTTCTCTTTTTAGAAATAAATCCATACTTTCATTACATTCCCAAGCCCTCATGTTCTACTTCAACATATTTTGTATTGCTCTCACATTCAGGAAATACAAGAACTAACAAAAATAAGAGCTGAATTTGCAGTAGTATAGCAGGAAAGGAAAAAAGTTAGAGGTTTACATTTAAGCACTTTCAGCTTTTCTGAGAAACTTTTTTAAACCAAAATCCTTGTACAAATGAGTTTCTTCCTTGATTATGATTCCTCTGAATATTATATGTGTTGTGTTAGAAAGTAATGCTTTAAAATTAATGTATTAATTTTCTTAGGTAGTGTGGTAAATATAGTTTTGGGTTATAAAAAATGTTAAAATAGAAACGATGCTATGTAGGTTTTTTTTTTAAAGAAAGGACTCGCAGCGAGATAGCAGCCACAGGGCACCTGAATCTTTCAGAGAAAAAGAATTTATTGCCCCATTATCAGAAGAAATGAAATTCTTCCCGCCTTGAAGGCGCTGTTAGGATTCAGAGGAAAAAGTTGACAATGACCAGACAGAATCCTGTGTTTGAATGGAATTTATGCATCATGTATGAGGTGTATGAATATGCAACCGGTTACTGCTTTTAAGGGTTAATCCTCTGTTAACTTTTCGCACTCAGAAAAAGGTACCCAGACTGTCTGTAACTCTTTGTCTCTATTGTCTCATATTGTCCTAATACAAATTGTCCAAATTATTATTACTCTAATTGTATTACTATTTTGTAACCATTTTATTACTATTAAACTTTTAAAATTTTAAAATCAAGTGATTGGCGTTTTTCACAAACACAACCTCTCATTTTAGAAGGTGGCTTGCATGGGGCCTGCCCACGCTCCTGAGAGCTGACCTGCTTTCTGTGTGCTGGGCTGGTGTTCCCTGAGCCCTGGATGTTGTTTTGGAAAGTTTTTAGACACTGAACTGAGATGGCACAGACCGAGCTGAGGATGGGAAGGGGGATCTGCTCCCCCAGGAGCTGCAGCTCTGTGCCCTCCATGCTGAGCACATCCTCCAGACCTGCTGGGAAAAGGGGAAAAATATCCACAGTGCTTTAACTTCCATTAAAATACAGCTTTAAAATCTAGCTAAGCACGAGCAAGAAACAGTTAAGCTCACAGAGGAAAAAAAAAAAAAAAAAAAAAAAAAGTTGGCTTCTGATCAGAAGGAGGAGCTTGGCTTTCAGTGACTTTGAATGAGCAGTAAATCCAGGCTATGGTGAAGCTTCCTGCCCAAGCCTGGCTGCCTCAGGGTGCCCCCAGGGTGGGTCCAGCACCCCTCTTTAGCTGCCAGCACCCCTCTTTAGCTGCCAGCACCCCTCTTTAGTATCCAGCACCCTTCATTTCCATGGCCAGGGGACACAGTGAGCCCCCCAGCAATCCTCACTGCCCCAGGCAGAGGAACATTTTCAAGCCATTAAGGCTTTGATCACTAATTTATTTGAGTTGTGTAAATTGTGAGGGGATTGTCTGTGCTGTAAGAGGGGCTGGGGAGCCTGCACAGAGTCCCCCACCTTGCCAAAGCTCCCAGGATGGCATTCTGTGGGACACAGAGGGAGCACAAGTTTTGGAAGAGTCCAACAGGTGCCAAAGGGCCTTTGCAGAGGGACCATTGCGGATTTGTGGAACCACCGAGGTTGGAAAACACCTCTGAGGTCAAGTGCAGCCACTTAACCCCTGCAGACGTGACCCCAGTGAGGCTCAGCTGCAGATGTGGGGTCAGGAGCCTCGACACGGGGCAGGGCAGCTCCAGGGGAACTGAAATCCATAGGGATTCCTGTCTCACACACAGAATGCAGCAGAGCTCAGTGCCATACCCCATTTCACCTCCTGCCACCGGTGTGACCAGATCTGTTAATGTTTGAGGGTGTTTTTTCTAGAAATAACTCCCGTTCCTGCTGAGCAGTGTTACCCTTTGAACTCCTGCCCTCACCCTCTCCTCCCTCAGTAACTCTGTGTTTTTCACTCTCACATCTTCATTCCTTTTACTCTTTTCGATTTTTCAGTCATTAGCCTCTGCACTGGGTTGTTCTTTTGGTTTTGGTTTCTTTTTCTTTTTTTTCCCTTCTGTTATTTTGTGAGGACATGAAAGCCAATGCATGAGAGGTTTACAATACAAATGGCTAAACAACCTGAACCTGATGTTTTGCCTCTGATTTAGTGGTGAAAAAGAGAAGGCAGGACATAGACTCAGTAGGGCCAGAAGGAGGATGCTCATCAGCTGAGACACAACAGAGGAAAGGCACACTTACTGAGACCTGAGCTCTTTAACCTTCCTGAGGTACTGAGAAATGCTCCCCAGCACTAACTTTCCATTGCCTGTTTATTTCTCACATTGTGGCCATTATTTTGACTGCCACGTTATTCAATAATCTACAGTTCCTCTCCTTGCATTAGCCTGGATTCTACTTTGAAAAAATACTTTTGGGTATCAGAAAAAAATGGCATGGAAAAAAAGGGTTAAAATTTAGGCAGAGCAAATGTTTAAAAGCTTCAGGAACCATTTCCTTTCTAGTGAAAGAAAAAAAAAAGAGTTTGCTGCTTGTTTCTCTGACTTAAGGTTTATTTTCTATTTCTCCAGTTTTCCAGGATTCCAATAACTCTAGAGGGTTCAGTAATCCAGGTCTGTCTTAGGTGCACAGAAAGTCTATTTTGACCTTCCAGTACCTACAAGAAGCCCACAAGAAAGATGGAAAGAAACTTTTTACAGGGGCCTGGAGAGACAGAGCAAGGGGGAATGGTTTCAGACTGACAGAAGGTAAGTTTAGTTAAGATATTGGGGAAAAATTCTCCCAATTTGGGAGTAAGGCCCTGGCATAGGTTGCTCAGAGCTGCTGTGGCTGCCCTGGATCCCTGGCAGTGCCCAAGGCCAGGCTGGACAGGGCTGGGAGCACCTGGGATGGTGGAAGGGGTCCCTGCCATGGCAGGAGGGTGGGAATGAGATGAGCTTTAAGGTCCACTCCAACCCAGGCCATTCTAGGATTGTCCAGTTCTGTGCTGGCTGTGAGGAGATGCCTCATGCCAGGGAATCTCTCCAGTTCTGAAGTCCTGTGCCCTGCCACTTGCCCCCCAGAAGGGTTTTGTTCAGGAACACTTACAGAGAGCAGCAGCCCTTCCTTCTCTGGCTGCAGTGTTTGCACAGCAGCTGGTATTTGTATGGCATTTTTACAGGCACCAGAGCTGCTGCACACCTGTCCCTGACGCAGGTGAGGGTGTTCCTGCAGGGAAGGGCTGCACGTGTGGCACTTCTGCTCCTGCCAGAGGCACCAGCCTGCTGCTCCTGCCCCACACAGCTCCTCTGCTCACCCTCCTGCAAATTCACTTCTGTGCACGTGATCTGTTCAAATACCTCTGCACTCAACAATTTTAGAAAGTTGAATTTTAACTCAAACCTGTAAGAATAATTCAAAAGTAACAACGAATTAACCTGATCAAGTTTGCAAGCGTATATTCTCCCTCATTTCTCAAGGTTTGTTGTAATTATCCATCAGGAATGAATGTGCTCCAGAGAGTTTAAAAATATTGGAAATTCAGGGCTGCAGGACAAAAGGGTTGTACTCAGAAATCAGCATAAGAAAGACTTTGTCATTAATGCTACAAGTGATTAGGTAACAAGTGGCATCAAATTCAGTGTATTGTAAAAAATCATAATCCCATATTTCCAGGTGTTCTGGACTGGACAGCAAAGTATGGAGTACTCAGAGACTGAGAGTCAGTTGTTTCCATCTCTGCACCCTGTGTTCAAACATTGGGTCTACAGTAAAAGTCATAAAAATCTCCCCTGAGTGTCTCTCTCTCTTCACTAAGGAGGAGATGTGCATGTCTGAACACAGCCCCAGGAATCCAGAATTAATGAATATTTTATAGTCACATTCTAAGGACACACACATAAATAAGAGGCTGGCCTAACTGATATTTATTCAGAGCTGCTGCCATAATAAGAAACCAAATTAATGAAAACCATCAGCAACTACAGCTAACAGGAGAAGGGGAACAGATAAATACAAAATGTACACAACTGTTACTGCAAACTTTCACTGGGACAAAGAGAAGCACTACTTTTCCAGCCTAAAACATTTTGATGTGGATTAATTTACCCATCACTAAAAATCGAATTAATTTGCTCAGCTGTTAGTAGTTTGATCAAAATGTTAACAAAACCTTGTTAATAGATCAGTTCAGGGGGGACCTATAGCTCCCTGGCACAGTAACAAAAGCCAGAATTCCAGCTTAGGTTAGAAACTGGAGTTTTGTGACAATTTATATTACCAGTGTTGCCTCACATGGCATTTGTGACCCTTAAACATCTCCCTTAGCCTCCCCAGCCCCAGCTGTAAGGAATGGAAGAGGTTATTTCTGAGGAAGTAACACTTGTTCCAAGCTGGGATTATTTGTGAAAGCCTTTTTTTTTTAATAGGTTTGGATTAAAGCTATTCTCACTTTTTAGTCCATTCCAACGCACCTATGAAACAAGTCTGAAAAATGCACTCAGAATTACAATGCAGTAATTTGTGACAGAGCTAAAAAAGATTCTCAGGTGACAAAAGAAGGGGGAAATAGGGAAGACACAAGTTCCCTGCTGGATAATTATTTCTAAGATATTTTCCCTCAGTGATCATGGCACAGACCTTGCTACTGCAGAGCAGGAACCTGCCTCCTAGAACAGCCACCATAAATATGACATCACAGTAATTAACCTTTCTTTAATTCCTCTGCATGAGTGACATTACAGTGGAAAGTCTAAGATAATGTGCTCATTAACTTTTCCATTCTTTGAAGCAGTAAACTGAAACACTCAAGCAGAAGTACTTGAAACAAGCTCCACTTGTCTCATTTTTTCCTGGATTATCTGCTCAGCATAAGAGACAGCTTGTTTCTCATGCGTGAAGCAACAATTCCACGGCAAATACTAACCTGAAATGTTCTTTTCTGTACCTGTTTCACCCTGAAGTGGCTCATTCACTCACAGGGGGGCTTTTGAGCAGACAGTGGAGCTGCAGCCATGACTAAGTGACAATAATGAGACCAGACAGTTTAAAACCTTGATATTGTTTCTGCCTCGTACCCAAGCTGGCACCCCACTGAGATCCTTCCACATTTGCCTCCCTTTGTGGTGCTGCAAAAGGCACAGCTCATCAGAAACAACAGCATTAATGAGATTTCTATTGGGATTGCAATACATTTTTCTATTTGGACACTACTATTTGCCTAATTATTGCTCTCCTAATTAATTCTGCTGGCAGTTGCAGATCTTCAGTTACGTAAATGCTCTCCTGTGTTTGTTCAATTAAGTGGAAAGATTCCTGTAACCTAATATGTTAACATTAGGATAAAACAGCTGCATAACCTCCACCCAATACAGAAAATCCTGGAGTTCTCTGAAGGAAAAGCCTCTCAAAGCTCCTTAGACCTCTTAATTTTTCCCCTGTAGTTTCCCATGATTTTTAGAAGTATATTCCAAATATTTTTTTCTATTCTTCAGAGCTGGTAAAAGATATTAGACTACCAGTGAATAAAAAATTGTATTTCTTTGGAGAGCGACATGGCAAAGAGCTTTACTACAACTTTACTATACAAATGATACTACTTAAATCTTAAAAGGCTTAAGGAGCAAGAGTTCAGCACTCTGCTACATTGTCCATCACCCACACACAGAGCTGGGGATGACAACAAAAGGTCCTGGTGTATTTTGTTTTCCTGGCTTCCATTCCAGTGGGGATGGAGAGGGGATTCTGTCCCCAGCTGGGGACTCATTCACCCAATTCTTTGGAGGAGCCACTGTCAGTCCTGTCTCAGCAAATGGGGCCAAAATCCACTAAAGGAGACCCACAGAAAAATGGAATTTTCCCAGCAGGAAAAATAATTTAATTGTGCAAAAGGACAAACTCTCTGCAAGTGCCCACGTGGCCCATGTCAGTGTTCCCTGACTGTTCCATTCCTGTGCTGACAGGCCACTTCCCATGCCAAGTTTTCCTACCCAGACCCTTCCCACGTCCAACTTCAAGCTACTTCAGACTGGCACCTTTTTAAACAATCACAAATAACGTAGAAGGACATCCTCAGTAATTGCACGTCAGCGTTTCTGTGCTTTGCAGTGCGTGCACAGCAGCCTGTTTGCTTTGGTTTATGGCCAGTGATTTACACTGAAAATTGCTTTTCAGGGCATGAAGGACATGCCAGCAGGTAAGCACTCAGCACTACAGGCAGAATTAGCTTTTAGGAGATGGCAATCTCATATTTAGGGATGTGTTTAGGACAGCCAGAGTTACACAGAGTGTTTCAGGAGGCAGAATTAGCTTTTAGGAAATGACAATCTCAAATTTAGGGATGTGTTTAGGACAGCCAGAGTTACACAGAGTGTTTCAGGAGGCAGAATTAGCTTTTAGGAAATGACAATCTCAAATTTAGGGATGTGTTTAGGACAGCCAGAGTTGCACAGAGTGTGTCAGGGGGCCAGGTGGTGGCTGCAATTCAGTTTTAACCATGGATTTGGTATCTAAATGTTCTTATCAGGGAGGTCTGCCATTTCAGCAAGGTAAAAGTAGAACAAGTGTTTTAACTCCAGTGGATTTTGACAGTTCTCATGATTATGCACTTCTAAAACAAACACCTCAGGGCACATGACAGGCTGCTCACAATGTCTGCATTGGCTCTCCCTTATCACAGACTTATTTAAGTTTCCAGTTGGAAGCCATCAGCTTGGAGAGAGCTGGTTTGGGGGTATTTTAATGAGCTGCTGACTTGGAACCCAATTCTAATACTCAGAAGGAGCAACAGCTGGTAAGCACCAGCCTTCAAGGCTACATGACACACATTACTTTTTCAGACTACAAACAGGATTATTGAGTGTTACAAAACAGAATTAGACTTTTCATTTTCTGGGACTGTAAAATTATTTCAGTGTGGATTAGCTCTAGGTTTTTCAAACATTATCAATGTTATCAATTCTATTCAATGCAAGAACTTCCAGCTGTGTTAATTAAGACAGCAATTAATACAAAATCATGCCAATTAACCAAAGAGCCTCACAAGATAAAGATGACACTGACTTCTTTCCAAAAGACACATCCCAGTTAATACAAAACTCCTGTTTAATTGTTCAGCAATGAAGTGCCTCCCAGGACTTGGCATTCCTGCTTATTTGGAGTTGTACAAAGATAACCACTCCACAGTAGGTTTGGCATGGATTTGACATTAGTAGACAATATATGTTAAATATTGAATAGGGATGCAGCAGATTGTACTCACAATCACAAAAAGAAAGCCTTGGGTTTTTATCTCACTAGTTCTGAAGCAGGAGAAAACTGTGATAGGAGAAGGATCAGGATCCTTACAACCAGATGGCAGTGAAAATATGGTGGTGGGTCAGATGGTTCAGAATGTCCTTTGGTCTGTCTTCACAAAGATGCAACCTTGGTTCCTAAATCCAGGAGTAGACACTTCCTTCCCCCACACCTAATCTGATCCCTGGTATTCAGGACACCAAGAGAGCTTCTCTGCAGAGTTCCTTTCCACACCTTTTAACTTCTGCAACCACATTTTTCCTTCCAGTTCCTCATGTTTGGAACACAGCAGGTTTCCAGTGCAGTGCAGAGCACAGGCTGGTGCCCTACATGCCAACTTCAGCCTTCCCCCAGAACACAAACCCCCTCTTGAACCTCTTCCCTCCACCCACATCAGCACACAATCCTCCAAACACATTTCAGCAGGAATGGCAAAACTCAAACTCAGCTGGAAATGTTAAATTAGAAGGCTTATGGCAAACACCTGTACACTGTATTAAAATCTGCACCTTTCCTGGCAGCCTCATCTATGTGCCTGAGATAGTCTGACTGGTGTACATCTAAATAAATACTGTACACCAGTCTGACTGGAGTACATCTAAATAAAATGAGCTCAAGTTGGATTTGATCTCACCTATTACTTAACTTTTAAGTAATACAGAACCACAGAAGGGGCTGGGTTGGGAAGGGCCTTAAATACCATCCAGTGCCACCCTCAGTGCCACCCCCTGCCATGGGCAGGGACCCCTTCCACTATCCCAGGTTGCTCCAAGCCCTGTCCAGCCTGGCTTTGAACACTCCCAGGGATGGAGTGCTCCCACTCCCAGCTTCTCTGGGCACCCTGTGTCAGGGCCTCACCACCCTCACAAGGAAGAATTTTTTTCTAATATCTAATCTAAACCTCCTCTCTCTCAGTTTGAAGCCACTTCCCCCTATTCTGTACCTCTAGGCTCTTGTAAAAAGTCTCTCCTTTCTTGTAGGCTCCCTTCAGGTACTGAAAGGCCACAGTTCAGTCACCCTGAAGCTTCTCTTCTCCAGGCTAAAGTACATTGATTTCTTTAAGAGTGGAAGGGCTGAGGGAGGTGGATATAAGAAGACATTGGTGTGTTTTTCTAATTATATCAGCTGATTTTCTTTTTCTAAAGATGTATCTCTAATTTTAGAAAATGTCCCCCCAGTACATGCACTGGACATGTAGTCAGTGAGTAAATAAGTACCTGGGCTTGCCTCATTCACTACTGAGGCAGAAGAGGCAAGGATCTTCCCTTGTGCTGTAAAACTTCAACCTGAAAACTGCAATTCAGTACAGTTCTTCTTCCTTAAAGGAAAAAGAAGAAAACTCATTCATCTGATGACCAGGAAAGAGACCAGCAATTTGTGCTGGGATAAAACCATAGGAAACACTCAGGTATATCCTGAATTGGAGCTCCTGCTGTCCCAATCATCAAAATGAAAACATGCATGCTCCCAAAAGTGCAGTTCTTCTCCAACCCCAAAATATGTCCTGTCCTGCCCCATCTCCTCTGAAGAACAGAGGACAATCAGTGGTTAAAGCAAGCATGGGTAAAATGTAGTTGCACTGCTATAAAACAAGCTTTAGCATAGTCTGCTGATAAATCTGCTGTAATACAAGATGTAAGAATAGCCCTTGTCCTAAAAACACTGAACAAGTGGATCTAAATCTTGTACAGAGTGAAGCTGAATTAGAAAACAACATTTACCACTTGAACTTGCCACCGGCCTCTGGCCCAGGCCCTGCCAGCTGCACCTCAGAGGCAGCAGAAGAGCCCTGTCTCATCCCTCAGACTCACCAAGTTAGCTCAGATCCCCAGTTTAAGTCACAAAGCTGCTCTGGCTCACTGTGCCCACAGCAGGACACTCACAGCATCCCTCTGGATGCAAAAGGCAGCTGTTCCCAATGGGGACAGGATTAGGGGAAGCTGCAAGTCAGGGGGAAACAAACATCCAATTCCAGCTTTATGTACCAAATGAACATTTCCATAGCAACCACTGACTCCATCCGCCCAATTTTCAGGGTTGGATTTGTATTTATTAAAGAAAAGAAGCATAAAATGTTAATTTAAGGCTGTTACAAAAGGGAAATACTCAGCCTGTTGCTGGAAACTGCTGGGCCATAAATTAAGAACTACAGTAGATTAAAGTGTTTGTATTTGTGCATTTCTTTGGGGCTCTACATTCGTTCACTCGTGTGGATGTGATCTGTTCAAATACCTCTGCACTCAAAAATTTTAAAAAGTTGAATTTTAACTAAAACCTGTAAGAATAATTCAAAAGTAACAATGAATTACCTTTTTAAAAACCCTAACCTGATCAAGTTTGCAAGCATGTATTCTCCCTCATTTTTCAAGGTTTGTTGTAATTATCCATCAGGAATGAATGTGCTCCACAGAGTTTAAAAATATTGGGGGTTGGACTTGATGACTTCCAGAGGTCCCTTCCAACCATCTTCTCTAGAGCTAAAGGAGAGAACTGACTGGTTTGTATTTTGTCCAGCTATTTGTTAATTAAAATACATACTAATAACAACATATTAATCAAACTTCCATTGTCCCATACTTCAGTAATCACCATTAAAACAGGTGATTTACACATTAAATTTTAAAACACTTCAAGGCCATAAAATTTCTGGCAATCCAAGTATTACCAAACTTTATATTCCTAGAACTACAGAAGATGATATGAGAGCAAAGCAAACTCTACAGATCAGATTCCACTCCCAGACAATCAGATGAAGGCAGGGAATCAAACCATCACAGCATCAACAAGTCTTCAGCTGACTTTCTGCCATTTATATGCAGCCAAAGGAAAAAGTCAGAGAGGGCAATGCAAAAAAAAGATAAAAATGAAGATTCCATAATTAGCTGATAATTCAGCTGAAATGAGATGCCACTAGCAACTGTTAGGTGTTTAGTTTTGCAATCTTCCCTTTTATCAGCATCACAAAAGTCAGCATTTCAACAGCTGCTGTATTTTCTGTCTGAAACCTGGCTCCAGAAAGGATTGCAGGGCAATGATGGCTGTTTGCTGGGCTCCAGAACAACTGGTATTCCACAGAATCCTTGGAAGCTCTAGAGTAAGTGGGCAATGAGCGCATCCCTGAAGGCTGTCTGGGACGTTTTAAAGCTTTTTCACATGCTGCAGGAGAGAAGTTGGACTGTGAAATGGACTAGGACTGTGTTTGTGGCTGTCCCTGTAAGAGGTGATATTGTAAATATTCTGTGTGTATTCTGAGTGTCAATGCCTCTTAATGTCAATGCCAGCAGTCATAAGGTTCAGTGGATCAACATCTTGTCCATTTATTTGACAAATAAGCAGCTGGAACAACCCCTTGATCCTGATTGCTTCTCCAATAAGAAGACTGGCAACCTGCTCATGCAAAAGATCTGCTCGTTTCCAGTATTGGCACATTTTTGGGGCAGTCACTGGAGCTGTTATTTGTGGCTTGTCACCCTGGTCTGGGATGGCAGGATGAGCAGTAAATTGATTCAGGCTCCTGTTTATAAAATAAACTCTTACCAAAACTTAAATGGGGGGAGGCCTGATATGAAATAGTTACAGTACTTGTGATAAATGAACAAAATTACAAAACTGACACTATCTTCTAAGGGGTCAAGGCTGGCACCTCTGCTTTTCCTACAGGACAATTTTCACTTTCTGATAATATTTTTTTTTAAATAACCAGCAGAAGAATAAGATAGAAATCAGGGACTTCAGATTGCAGAGGATGGGTCAGATAATCCTACTAATTATTTTCTAGATTAAGCAGTAGGAAATGCTATTGAGATAAACAGCTCTCTGTTGTAGTGTGTTCTCTCTAGGTTTTATTAGCATGCCTAGTGTTTATTTGTAATTTTATAATCCCTTTATGTTGTCCTCCCCCTACCTCCTGGAGTGGGGCAGGTTCTCTATTTTGTGTCCAGTGTTCTAAAATCAGACTTGCACCCTCATTGTTATTCAGCTCTGTTAAGTGTCAGTCCTGTTTTTTCCCCCTCCTCTCCCCAGCTGTCAATCCCCTCTATCCCTACCCTTTTCTCCAGAACCTTCCTTGCTCCTCCTGCCATTAGATGTCAATCCTTCCCTGAACCTGCCCTCTCTCCAGAAATTCCCCTGTCAGTTTGGTATCCCTTAGAACCTTATTGGTTTACTCAAGTTATTCCGTTCCCTGGTGTCCTTCCACATAAAATACCCCTCCTCAGACCCCTCCCCAACCATACCCCTGGAGGTTTGCTGCCCTAAACCCTTCCTCCAAAAACATGTTATGAAAACCTCTGGAAGCCTCGAGTCTAGGTCTTGGGTGTCTTGGGATTTTGGTCTTGGGGAGGCTGTTATCAAATAAAATCACCCCAGTCCCACCCCGAGAGCCGTGCTGCTGTTCCTTTGTTCCCTGCTGGACCATCTCTGGTAGCTGGGATCTGCAGAGCTTGCCAGGGGCTCTGCTGTGCCCCTGTTGTCACCAAGCTGGGTCACTTTAACCTCAGCACAGCACAACAGCTGTTATAAATGAGAAGCTTGACTAGGCCAATATTCAAGCAGCAATCAATTTATTAATTAATATGGTCAAGTATGAGCAATACAGCGCTGGGTACAGTGGGAGAAGTTTTCCCTCCAACTGCACACCCATAGTTGAGGCTTACAGGTATTTATAGGGGTACTCATCAGCTTTCTCAGAAGTTTCTATTCCCAATTTTTACATCACAATTCTATACACTATTGTGATTTAGTTTTTCTCAGGATGTATCCCAAAAGGAGTATCCCCGGATGCTGGTGGTCCGGTTTCTGAAAGAAGGAAGGAGTATCCCATCTGGTGAGGTCCAGATTCCAGATGTGGGTCCACCTTTGATTGCAAGGACTATAAATCTCATAACAGTGATGCCCAGCTTCCCTTGGGCAAAACTATTAATCCTGGAGTTGATGTTCATTTTCCTTTCTCAAGCTGCTTTTCTCTGTTTTGTTAAGGTGCGAGATAAGCATGTTTCCTTTTTATATATTCTAAAGCTGTAGTTTCAAAGATCCTTACTATAAGCAATATTCTAAAATTATACTTCAGAAGGTTATTATTGCAAAACTCTTTAAGGCTTAGCTACAAACAGAAAGTTCCTGTCAAAAAGCAACATCCTTAAAGCTTTAATTCAAATGCTCCTAAATCAACTTAAGATCTATAAAGGTTAATTGCAAACAAAGGATAAGTTCAAAGGCCTTCTTCCATGCTTTACTTTCCTCAGTTATTGTTATAATTCATCTTTATAACTGTCCCATGGTCGGTTTCCACACATATTACAATCACAAATACACAGATTGCCTGTTTGTACCTGACACGAAACACAGCTTGGTATTTCACACAGCTCTCTTTTTTTTCCCCCTTAACAGCAGAGATTAGGAAAAACTTAAAAAAAAAAAAGTAAAAAGGGAAACCAAGAAGGGCAGTTGGGCACAAAAGTCCACTGACAGCCTGCAGGAGCCTGACACCTCAGTTTTATTTGTTATTCTTAAAATATTCTCCTGCTGCCAAGGCTACAGAGTTGATGTGCTCTGTTTACAGCAGGAGAAGCCAGAGCCCAGGACAAGCGCAGCCCTGCCAGGCCTGGAGGTGAAGGCACTGCTTTGTTCCAGGGGCATTCCATGCCCGAATCCTCAGTGAAGGAAGAGAATCACCAATGGCAACAGCTGAATAAACACAAAGCACATTTCAATGGGCAGCTGAAGTGCCCAGGGGAGACAGACATTAACCACCCTCACACTCATCCTCGGGACACTCTTGTGTCCACATTTGACAGTTCTTCCCTTGAATGTTGTTTGGTTTGTTATAACTCAGAAGCTTAAAGTAACAGTGCCCAGTGTAGTTATTAAACCCCAAAACAGCCCTCTAACAATTGCTTAATTTATTTCCCACTGTCATGTCCCAAGACTTTTATCTTAGTTCAGAACAAAAGAATTCCAGCGTCCTGCCCACGTTAGACAGAGAGAGATTTTGAAAGGATATAAGGACAAGCATTATTTGTTGGGAGGTTATTTATGAAGAACAGGAAGTTCAGGGGAGATGGAAAGAAGTCAAATTGCTTTCCAAGAACAGAAAGAAAAGCTTTTTAAAACCAGTATACTTTGCCACTTTATCTTTGCTTCTGTCCCAATACAAAAGATTTTCATTTGTGACTTTACCACAATTAGTTTTGTATCTAGAAAATAAAATGTCACTGTTCTCTAGAATGATAAAGCTGCAAAATCTAAAATTAAAAAAAAAAAAAAAAAAACAAAACCAAAAGAAACAAAGTATTTGTCAATTCAACTGCAATATAGATAAAATGCTCCTGGCAGGTTCTGCCAGGGTGCAAAGGCTTCCAAACAAGCCTTGAAAGAGTCCTGTGCAGATTCATCACAGCAGAGAAGTTTGGCAGGACCTGAGCAAATACAGAGATCATCCTTTCAGAAATCAGACACAGGAAACAATTCCTTCAAAGCTCTCTGCTACAGTTTCAGTTCATGATCTACCAGAAGAAAAAAAGGTAAATCAGACCTTTAAAACAGACTATCAAACCAATAGTGGAGTTTTCAAGAATGAGTAATTTTCTCTACTCTATGGGACTGAAGCAGATCCCACCATTGAAAGGAGCCTAGGAGCACAAATACAGAACAGGCAATTCCACCCTGTCAGGAAGAGGAGCTGCTCTTTCCACTCTCTGTCGTCATACAGTTTGTCTTTTCCAGACTGAGAAGTTGGAAATTTGTTGTTAAATTACACTTCTAACAAATTTAGGAGCTCTAGATATTGCTTCAATAAAAACTATTTTTATTACATCTCCTTTCCTATATAAAAATTATTGTCTTTAAAATTAAGTTTAAAGCACTACTGCATTATAAAAGAAACGTTTTTTAAAAAATACTTTATCCCCCAGAATTCAAATAAGGTTATATAAACAGACATGCATTTGTTACCATACAGAATCTAAGAAGCCTTTTATCTCAGTTATTGTCTAATTTTTTTTTCTTTTGGTGTAAAATGCTGACACATTTGGTAGGTGCCAACAGGTTGAGTAATCCAACTCTTTTCACTACCCACCATTCCCTTCACACCATGAAGACTGCTTTTTGTCAAAATAAATGAGGCTATTCCATATGGCAACACATTTTCCCCCACTAACTCCAACAGCTGTAACCTGAAAACAGAAAAAAATACTTAACTGCCAACTTAACCTCAAAACTTTTTATTCATTTAGAATTTAAAACAGTGACTGCACCTCTTGTTTTTATGCTTTTCTCTCCCTAATGTTCTTGTCAGTACAAAACACATACAATGCATGCTTAGAACCTGGTATGTTCCCAGTTAAATCAAAGAACATGGCAGCATCCAAGCATCCACAATTACCTGCACTGAGACATAAATGGATCATCATTTATCCGTCACTTTGCTTATGCAAAGGTATTGAAGAGGAGTGTGTGCAGAAGGTGTCTAGGAGATAAAAATCTAGGTGGATCTAAAGCAGAAAACATGCTTTTAACCTAAAAAAAAAATCAAACCTCACAGCTGCCTTTGGGAAACGACAGCACATCAAATTCAGCTTTGCTTTCGCTTAGATCATCTCTCTTGGAAAGGCTGTAGATGTTGGGGGAGTTTTTCTTCAAATTTAAGCTTTTTCTAAAACTGGGCTAGGAAAAAACTGAGACTGCACATGTGCTCTTTGAGTAGAATTTCCTAGAGGAAGAAACTTCATGTGAGAAGCCTGTGAAGAAGATGTTGAAATCAATGGCTTCCCTTCGTGCTGTGCCCTTTCCCTCCACCATGACTGCACTTCATTTACCTGTATTGACAGCACAGAGGAGAGCCAAGATAAGAGAAGGAATTTAAAAAGCTGTGATGGTTTCTATGCCATTGCTTCAAGTGCCACATGCAAACCCAAGCTAACAGCCCTCTCTACAAAGAGGGGAACTAAAATAAGATCTTGCACCCTGCATGTCAGGTAGGAGTGAACGTGTTTGTGAAAATTACTGTAGAACAGGTACTGCATCACAAGTGGCAAAAATTCCTTCCCGGGGAGATTCCAGCAGGGAGAAGGTTGCAGACACTTGAATTTGGTTTTCAGGTACTGTGCAGTTCGTTGGCATCTGACCCAAGGGCACAGCTCCCACACACAAATACTTTGGAATATCTAAGCAGGGGAATAAGTGCTCTGGCTTGCTAAAGAACTCAGTGTTCAGTGGCTTGCAGTGGGGGGTGTTCTTAGGGTGCACTCAGAAATAAACCAAAATTAGGCCCATTATGGCTTTGGGGGTTAATGTTTCTTGGTGTTTGTTTTGTTCTTTTGGGGGTGGCTTTTTAAAGATGTGTACAGAAGTTCTAGGGGTAAGCACTTTACATTATTAGACCACACTAGTTGTCTTACCACTGAGCACAATGAAAAATTTATTATTTTTATCTGGCATTGTTGGTGATTCAAGATGTGACAACACAAATATCGTAGCCTTACAAAAACAATGTGGGTTTTTTTCACATTCAGGTGAAACAAACCCCCACAAATATTCTATTTATAGAAATGAATGATAAGTTCAACATTTGCACACGTGTTTTTAAAAAATCAAAGGGGCAAAGGACTAACTTTCAACTGATACTCCCCGTTCTAAAAAGAAAAAAGTTACCAAAGGACAAATGTAACGCTGACCATTAAACAAAGTAAAGGTTCCACCTTTCTTCACATAAGCACTGGAAACACCACACATAATCAATCTCCCAGTGAGCTTATTCTTTGGGAAGGAGACTCCTCATTCCCCAAGGGTGCCATGGCCTGTTGTGTGCCCACAGGTCAGTGTCCTCACCTGCCTCACAGCCTGGCAGCTGAGCAACAGGGCTTCTGGCTTTGGGTAAGGCAATGTTTGAAATACAGAGGCAAACAAGGCTGCAGGATATGAAACACCATAAAGCTAAGTTCAGGAACTTGTCAGACACAG
The DNA here is from genome assembly GCF_028018845.1 of Melospiza georgiana. Classification (NCBI taxonomy): domain Eukaryota; kingdom Metazoa; phylum Chordata; class Aves; order Passeriformes; family Passerellidae; genus Melospiza; species Melospiza georgiana. The sequence goes on along the minus strand of NC_080440.1, from coordinate 17,646,005 downwards.
CAGGTCAAGTTACTGAGCAGGACAAAGGGTTCTGAGCTTAAGAACCTGGCTTGAAAGAGACACCACATGTGTCTTACCTGGAACTCAGCTGCTGGTACTGGACATTGGACTTTGTCACCAAAGCAGAGCCTGCCTGCCACCACACTCTCAAATGAACTTGAGAGCTGGGCTGGAGATGGAAGGAGGGGTGAACAATTAACCATTTGCTTAGCAAATGAGAATTGAATTTAAACAATTTTTTTGCCTTTTCCTCTGTTCCAAAACACAGAGTAATAGAGAGGAGATTCAGAGATCCCTTTCTTCCATTGTGGTATTATGCAGCTGTTTTAGATACCTGGAAGGTGGGGCTAGAGTTCAGGTCCTCAGTTTTTGTGAATTACATTCACTGCTCAACCTCTTTCCAATTCCTTAGGGTGCCAGGCTGCCTGGCAGGATGCTCACTGCAGCCCAGCATCCACACTGACACCAGCATTAGCCACTTCTGATTGTGCAGCCACAGCTCAGCACCATTTGATGCAGCTCTCCAGCTCTCCTGTCCCCCTCTACTCCAGCCTCACTAATCAAAATGGATGTTGGCAAACTGCAGTAAATGCCAATGAAATTTCTTCAGTGTCTCCTAAGTCCGCTTGAAAACTGTGTACGTGGAAATTCAGACGTTTCACTGAGCTGCACTGCACAGCTGACCCTGCAGCACAGCTTTTGAGAAAGGCAAAGGAAAACAAAATACAGAACCTTCTCCTGGCATAAACAGGTCACAGCTAAGTGATTGAACAGAAAATGTTTGGTTTAACCAAGTTCTACTGCACAAACCAGAGTGAAAGTGTCAGGACATCACCTTATGTGGTGGGGAGGGAAAAGCATATTAAAAATAAAAGCAGAGGAAGTGCCACAAATGCTTCCAGTGCGCCGAGCATCTCTGCAATTGGCCAGGAGAGCTGCTGCTGCACAAACTCTGCCTGCTCCTGCCCACAGAGTAAGCCCTGCTCCCTGTTACCGCAGGCTGAAGCACAGCATGGCAAGCTGTCCCCAGCTGCTATCCCTGATGGCCATCCCCACTCAAGCTAACAGCAGTAACAGGTTTGCCCAAGATCCTAAAAATCCCTCAAATTGAGCTGTGTGTGGGTGGAAAATTGTAGTCCACAAACGTTTCATGCTAAGCCCAGCAAACTTGTCTTCTGTAACTTCTGGTTTCCAAAGCAACAGAACATGGTTCAAATCCCTGCTGGGGTATTGTCCGATAAAAATCCCTTTCAAGTGCGTCATCACTGTAAGAAGGAAAGCAGGGAAACAAAGGTGAGGCAATTTCAAAAGGTACTAAACTGAAGACAGAAAGTAAATTAAACCCCCTCCTCAAAGAAAACAAGCCTTGATTTTACAACTAAAATACCTTTACAGGGGATTATTTTCAATTTTTAAATAAGAAAAAGTTTTCCCTTTTGTGGGACCTGTGTATTAAAATCAACACAGACAAAACTGTACCTGAGTGTCTAAAAGTCTCACCTGTCCCAGGAGTAACTCTTTGTATTGGAAATCAAAGGTGTGCCATAGCCTGGGGAAAAGTGCTGTAAAAATACCTGCTGCTTTAAGATATGAAATGGAAAAGCTAACATCCTACCTCTTCAGCTCCCACTCTAATGCAAAGCAATGTTGAATTTGGAACAAACCCCAGAAACTTAATAAAATTACCAGCTTTAATGTCCTGACAACTGATATGCTGGAGCAAGCCCTGAAGGGCCCATGGGATTCAGTAATACACTTTGATCATATAAAAGGGTAGCAAAGTGAATGATCCCAAATAGCAGGCCAAGCTCCTGAGAAAATTCCCAACATATAATTAAAAAGATTGAATTAATAAGGATGTTGAATTAATTCAGGTCCATCAATAAAACAACTCTAACAGCTTTAGGTATCATCTTCAAAACCAGCATGTGGAAATGTTCAGCAGAAAGTCAGACTTAAATAGCCAGCACTAGAACGTGATTTATTTGTGGTGAAAAGGAAATTTATTCTGCAATTACAAAAATTAACTGGCCAAGATGTCACAAGTCCCTTATCACAGGAATCACACGTGGAAATTACAGGATGTGCCTTTTTTGGGAATTGCAACAATACACAAGAGGTATACAATAAATAAGAGCATGTACAAACAGGTTGCCAATAAAACTGAATTCTGTAGTTCTGGTTTGAAGAGTATTCTCACTCCTCAGTCACATCACAAAGTTTTATTCCTACAAAAAGGCACAGTAAAATGGCTATAGCAGCCAGGCTAGGGCCAGATTTGACTGCTTCAAGCTTTAGAAGCCTCTTGGGAAACCAGGACACTTGCTCAGTTTGTAAACCCACTCCAAACTCTGTGTTTCTATTTGGGTACTGTTGTACTCAGTCCAGCTGGATTAAAGCTAAGCAGAGAAATGCCTTCTGAACATAGCAAAGCCATAGCCTCAGGCTCCCTGGACCTGTAGGGAGCATGTCCTCACTCCCTAGCTGAACAAGTTATTTTTAGATTACACAAAATGGATATCAACAGACCTGCTGTAATCAAACACTGGTTAAAAACAGCACCTGTCTTCAGCAAAGAGATGGCTCGTGATGGCTCCCACAAATGTTCCTAAAATGCTGTGCTGCCCTAGTCAGTTTTCCAAAGGTTCTTCATGCATCAAGGTCTTGGGATGTGCACATGTCAGAGTGACATCAGGTGAAGAAGGAGAAGAAAACACTGTTACATAACAGAGAGCTGGCTTTTGAATCTGGACGCAACTGGTCTCTCATTTGGCATCTTTCTATTGTCACCATCTTTCACACCCACCAGCTTAGACTCCAAGGTCTGGAAGCACACGGTGCCAGCATGACACACAGCACAGTGCAACGCTCAACACAGTGGCGGTGTGGCACACGCCACCAGTGTGACACTGTGCAGCACTAGTGTCACATGCAAAACACTGCCAGTGTGACAGAGCTGGGACACAGAGTGGTGTGGGGGTCTCTGTGTGCAGCTGACACATGCCAGCTGAGGTGCAGAAAACCACAGCTGTCTGTGCAAACAAGTCAGTTCTTTATCCTGCGTGCACACAGACCTTGGACACGAACAGCTGGCTGAAAGGCAGGGGCATTGCTTTCCCCCAAAATGGTGTGGACACGGTGCAGATGTGTAGGACGGCCTGCCTGGAATGCAGAGATTGGGCACAGAAAGTCAAAGCTCGATAAGCACAGCTCTGTCAAAAAATGCCATGAGAGGGCAGAAGAAGCGGGGCGATATTAAACGCCGTGTTCAATTTGGCTGCACCAGCTCCCTCAATTACAGCTCGGTCTGTGCAACAGAAACCGCCTCACGCAGCAGGTGGCACCGCCCTGAGGAAAACCGGCCATGGAGCGGGGGCTGGGGCTGTCAGCCCTCAGGGAAAGCGGCCATGGAGCGGGGCTGGGGCTGTGACACCTCAGGGACACCGGCCATAGAGCGGGGCTGGGGCCGTGACACCTCAGGGAAACCGGCCATGGAGCAAGACTGGGGCCATGACACCTCAGGGAAAGCGGCCATGGAGCGGGGCTGGGGCTGTGACACCTCAGGGACACCGGCCATGGAGCGGGGCTGGGACTGTGACACCTCAGGGAAAGCGGCCATGGAGCGGGGCTGGGGCTGTGACACCTCAGGGAAACCGGCCATGGAGCGGGGCTGGGACTGTCAGCCCTCAGGGAAACCGGCCATGGAGCGGGGCTGGGGCCGTGACACCTCAGGGAAACCGGCCATGGAGCAGGGCTGGGACTGTGACACCTCAGGGAACTCACCGTGGCAGCCACCTCCCGAGATTTTGAAGTACTTGTTTCTTGGTTTAATGCCCTTCCAAGATCAATCTAGCATCTTTGCATATGAGCGGGACATACAAGGCTATTTAAAATTGAGTCTGATCCAGTCATCAAAGACAATGGATGTTACCTCTAAACTTACCTTTTCATGACTGTCAAACAATATGGAACTTTTCTTATGTCTGACTTAAAATATCCAGAATGCAAAATTCATTCTCAAGACAGAAAAAAAGAAAACAATGAAAATAGGATATAGGCAGTCTTCAAAAGGCACAGAGAAGAAAATAAACATTAGAAAACCTTAGAAAAATTAGGTTTTCTTCTTCATCTTCTCAGTATGTGTTGTTTGAACATTGGTTGTCTTACTTATCCCTCGCAAAACAAGGCATGTTACAGCTTTATTGTCTCAGTGCTGCATTTCCCCAGTCGCTGACTTGCCATTTAAGCTGCGCTTTGTTGGAAATATACAACAAGGGACTCCCTATGGAAGACAGTTGCACAAGCCTCTGGATTCCTGACTGTTCACTTCTGCCAATGCTCACAGTGTTCTCCTAACACACCTGAGCTTCCTGTCTTTCAGAGAGAGAAAGATTCAGCTAAAGTCAAGCAAACAGGGCAGGGCAGATGGAAACCTTCCCTTGAGATGCTTTTGGGAAGGCCTGCAAGCACCCTGCCTTCCCTTGGAACAGAGGTGGTCACCATGCATGGTGTTGCCTGACTTGCCCGAGGTGCCCCTCTATTCCAGAAGGACTTTTGCCCGCTTCATCACTTGTCTGTCCCTCCAGTTCCAGGGCCTCAAACGTGCTCTGTAAGGCACTAAAACTGTTAGTCAGCTGTAAGTTTTTAGAATACGGCACTGACCAGGGCTCTAAGTAAGACATTTTAGTCAGGCTTACAATATATTTTGAGAAGAAGAAGGAACAGAAGGGGTAGATACCACACAAGAATCCAGCACAGTCTTCCCAGCTTCTTCGTCACTTATATGAAGCATAATGCCCAGCGCTTGCAGTGTGCTGTCTTTTCCTGTGTTCTAGTGACCAGAACCATCCCATGCCCAGGCCCAGGATAATGTGGGCGACAAAGTCCTGTTGCCTGAAAAGATCACACTCTTTTTTACCCAGCTGGTGCTCATCTTAGCATATTTGCTGAGTAGACACTAGGACTGTTTTCTGTATCTGGGCAGTTTTAACAGATGTCCTTATGGCCCCAAAATTCTGTATCCTTTGTGTCCACTATCAGTGGGCATCCTTCTTCCCAAGCTTTGTCAACTTCTCTCTGGGTTTGAGATCAGTGAAACGTGCCCAGCCTGGAGTCTTGGAAGACAATTCTAGCAACAAGTACTTTGCTTTTCGAACCCCTGGCCATCACTTCGAGCTTGTAGGCTGCTATGTGTGTCACAGGTTAAACGTCTCTTCCTGTTGACCAGGCTTGGAAGTGTGTAAAGGCCAGGCATGACAGGACATGTTTTCTTCAGGAAATGGGACGTAGGGCCCAGTTTGCAACGGGTCCCGGCCCGCGCCTTCCAGAGCGCCAGAAGGTTGGCGGCGCCGTTGCAGGGCTCAGGGCGCCGCCTTGTGGGCGAGAGCCGCCATGACAGCGCGGGCGCCGCGCGGCGGGGCCGGAGGGCGGGAAGGGGCGGGCGGGTGTGAGGGGCGGGGCGGTTCGTGCCCAGAGCCGAGCCCACGCTGTGCCTGGGCGCATTCCCGGCTCGGTGTTGGGAGCGTGCCGGCGCTGCTCGGGCTCTGGGAGAAGCGTGCGGCCGCTGCGGGGTCCCAGCACTCAGAGCTGGCTGCCGGCCGAGGCTGCAGTGCCAGAGCTGCCGTGCGCCGTGGCAGTGCCAGAGTCCCTGGCAGAGCCGGGCTGGCACTGCCAGCTCCTGAGGGAAGCCCTGCCATGGCAGCGCCGGGGCCGCTCGGCAGAGCCGGGCTGGCAGTGCCGACAGCTGAGGGGAGCCCGGCCATGGCAGCGCCGGGGCCGCTCCTGCCCCGGGGCCGCCCGAAGGAGCGACCTCTGGGACCTGCCGGCAGACTGGCACTGCTTGGCCCTCTTCAGTAGATCGACGGAGTGGCAGCACAGAGAGCAAAATATTAAAAGATCTGATTTAAAACACCGGAGGGAAACCATTGAATTGAAAAGAAAATGAAGTGTACCAAAATACTCAGGGCATGAATGGGAAAACTGAAAAGATACACATTCTAATTATTTATATAATCTCAAATATATCATCAGAAACATGAGGGTGAAAATACCTTCCAAAAGTTTTGACAATAGAATGGTTCAGCTGTGTCGTTTTGCTAGTACATTAAAGTCTTAAAAAGCAGTCAGGTATTCCTTTGTCCAGTGCTATGAATTTAATAATGGGATTTGTTACAGTTGTCCCTCAAATACCCCTCATAAAGAGAGTTGAGTGCTTAGATTCGATGGAAGCCATCCGTTAGTAAATGCAGTGTTGTGGGTTTTAGTAGTTCTGTAGTAAGTAGTTAGTTAAAGAAGTGATTGTTCTGCCAATGGATGCTGATCCCTGATGCGTTCGTGCTGGTTCAATGGAAAGGCCAATTTTTGGTAATAGGCTATTGGAAAACATGTCTTTTCTGCTGGTAGCAGGTACAAACACATTGCTTTTACTGGTAGAAACTGAAGCAACTTGAGATGCCTGCTCCTTCTTCTCCACCTATGTTTAAAGGAGATCCATGCAGGTTAAAACATGAACCAAACCTCGAGGCTCTGGGCCTGTCGTGCAGGCTCACCTGCCTCACCCAACAATCAGCAGAGGAACAGCCAGAGGACACTGCAGTGTTCCTCAATGCAACAAGGGGAGGAGAAGGTGGGCAGGAGCAGGGCTCACATAGACAGAGAGGATCAGCACCTCAAAGTGACCACATCATTCAAGGGACAGGGACTGACTGATGACAGCTGCCCTGTGAGACAGCAAGCAGGAGGGCCCTGGTGCCAAGGAGCCAGGTGAGGGCAAAGCAGCCCTGTGACAGCCTGGCCCAGGGGCTCTTGTGGCAGCAGGCAGCGTGGGGATGAGAGCAGAGGCAGGGGGAGGCAGGAGCTGCTCGGCCATGCCGGGGCTGGGAGCCTCCTTCCTGCCCAAGTGGGGCCCAGCTGGGCCAGGGGGCAGCTCCTGGGACAGCCGTGCCCACAATGGCCCCTGCTCTGCAAGGCCTCCAGCCCTGCCCATCAGCCAGGCAGGGACAGAGCAGCCTCGGGGCCGAAGCTGCTGCAGGCCCAGAGCCCCGCAGAGCTGCTCGTGCCCCGTGCCATTGGCTCTGTCCCCTGCAGCCTGCATGCTGTGTCGCCGTGCCGAGGCTGACCCGGACATGTGCGGTGACAAAATGCAGAAGGGTGGGCTCTGTGCCCACGTGTTCTGCATGGTGAGGGGCTCCGGGCGCTCCCTCCACCACTGCAATGGGCAGCTCCTGCCGCCCTCTCCTCATCAGCTCCTCCCCTTGCCTTCAGCTCTTTGCCAGTCTGCTATTTCGGCAAGAGAAATGCCACGTTACACTCGTGGAGTTTCTCCTGTGAGATCTCCTTATTGCAGTGAGGCGGGCAGCACAGAAGGTGGGCAGGGAGACTTGTGCCTGGGGAGGTTTGCCAGAGCTTAGCCCAGACAGCAGGAAAGAAAGGCCGGCCCAGCAGCCGGGACAAAGTCTGGCTCCCAGCGGCTCTGGCACAGAGGCCCTGGCACAGGAGCCTCCCTCCTCCAGCAGGCGGCTCTGTGGGCTGGGAGCTGGCAGCCGCCCTGGGCCTGTCCTGCAAAATCCCACCCCCCAATTCCTTCTCCCCTAGACAGAGAGTATCTGCCCCTCGCAGCGACAACGTCTCTCGAGGACAGCGACTCACTGCAGAGTGACGCCATGTCTGACAGCAAGCAGGAGGGCCCTGGTGCCAGGGAGCCAGGTGAGGGCAAAGCAGCCCTCTGACAGCCTGGCCCAGGGGCTCTTGTGGCAGCAGGCAGCGTGGGGATGAGAGCAGAGGCAGGGGGAGGCAGGAGGTGCTCGGCCATGCCAGGGCTGGGAGCCTCCTTCCTGCCCAAGTGGGGCCCAGCTGGGCCAGGGGGCAGCTCCTGGGACAGCCGTGCCCGCAATGGCCCCTGCTCTGCAAGGCCTCCAGCCCTGCCCATCAGCCAGGCAGGGACAGAGCAGCCTCGGGGCCGAAGCTGCTGCAGGCCCAGTGCCCCGCAGAGCTGCTCGTGCCCCGTGCCATTGGCTCTGTCCCCTGCAGCCTGCATGCTGTGTCGCCGTGCCGAGGCTGAGCCCTGTGCCTCCCCAGGCCCTGGCCACTGCTCCTGTGCTGCTCCTGCACAGCCCAGAGCACCCACGGGCCCTGCTCAGGCCTCACGCAGACCAGAACCAGCTGGGCTGTGACAGCTCTGCTGCTCTGGGCCCAGCCCTCGGACAAAGCACCCGCCTGTCCCTGGGCTGGGGGCAGTGCCCAGGCTGGGCTTGGCAGAGCCCGTCCGCTCCTGGAGGGCTGTGGGCACTGCTCTGGCCTGGCCTGGCCCGGCCCTGGGCTCCCTTGGCATTCCTGCTTGCCCTTGCCTCCACCAGGGATGGGCTGCAGCTCAATGGCCCCGGCCTGGCCGCACACTCAGGCCTGGAGCCTTCCCGTGGCTCCCCAGGGCACGAGAGCCTCAGCCCCAGCTCCCAAACACGGCCTAACAGGCTTTGCTGATATTGATCCCTGTCAGAGCTTTGAAAGCATTTTCAAAGTAACCTTGTCTGGCAACACTTTCAAGGAACAAACGGGACTCGCTTCTAATCGGTAAAAACTTTATTGGTTTGCTTGCACTTCCTATAGGGTATCCTAATGCTTCCTTTGGCGTTCCAGAAAATAATGAAAATCTAACAAATTCTAAAGAGAAGTTCCTGAATCCACTATCAGGAGAAGTCTCTACACTCACTATCCTTACATACAGTTAAGAAGCTGCTCCTGTAACACACAAAGATGGAGTGGTTAACCTGACTGGACCACACAACATGATGTTTTATACACACCGCTACACTACAAAACTTCTCGTCCCTGTTCATTACAAATTTGAAGCTCTTCTCGAGGTCCTGACTTAATTTTGCATGCACATTCATACCTGCAATCCCTCCCCATGCTCAGCTTTCACCTAGACTTACCAGGGAACAGATGTTCCATACTCACCTCAAGCAATAATCTACGTCTGTCTTCCTAACCCTCCTTTTCTTCACTGACTTCTACTAATCTACAAAATAACTGCGGACCCTCTGCACAAAAGAAACATCCAATTAATAGCCTTAAACACTTGTGATTGTGCAGCTGCTTCTAACAATCATGTCCAACACAGCACTAAAATCAGAAATCAATTCTCACACCCTTCCTATTCTCCTGCCCCCACCACACCTTGGCTCCAGCAGAAATGTTCCCTACTGCAGCCTGGTGTGCTAAGAACAATCAAAGGCAGCAGCACTTTCCCTCAACATGCTGCAATCTGAATTGCACTGAAATTGCAGCTGTTGCATTAGAAGCTCAGCACCAGCACCCCCAGAACTGAGGCCTGAGCTCTCCATTTCAACACACCCTGTAAATCAGGCTGCCTGGAAGATTGTAGGCCGGGAACTGTGTGAACACAGCAGTGCATTTCAGCAGAGTTATGGAATCAATCTCATGGAAGGCACATCCTTTATGCTTGTCTTAAGATTCTATTCTACAAAATCTAACCAGCAATTGTTTTGGTGGCCTGTGCAGGTTTTGGGGACTGTGCATGTTTCCTTTGGATGTTGTTTTCTTTGTTTCTAAATACAAAATTCACTGGATTCAGAAGAGAAAGCCCCAGATTCATTAGGACGAAGAACCACAGGGACATATGTGGCTGACAAGAACACTCAACATTCCTAACGGTAACACCAGAAAGAGAGCAAAAAGACAAAGATGATTTAAATACCTGAAAGGATCCAAACTGTCTATGTAAGCTGTCAAGTGACTAAGTTTTTGGTAAACTCTAAAAGTCCAGATTCCTATTCGGTAATTGTCTGAAAGAAAAGAAAGCCAGAAATTTGCTTGACCTTCATTTTGCCAGGACTTTCTCACAGGATTCTGCCACAACTTGGATCACAAGTGAGGGTGGCAAATTTTGACTAGAAAACTTGGATAACTAGGCAGCATTTTTTCCTCCTCACTGAATTACAGGAAGGGTTTACAAGGAAAAAAAAATATAAAAAATGGTAAAGAAATTCTGTCATACCTCTAAGGCGTTCATCATCTTTGGAGAAGAAAAAAAAAACTCTAGCACTTCCTGTGCGTGGTAAAAAAAAGAAACCTAGAAAAGGACAAAGGGATTTGAGCATCCTAAATTGTACTATCAAATTCCATGAACACAAGTTAAACCTCTAGTGCTTCAGAGAAATGGCATCCATTGAAAAGCTTTATTCCCTAGGAGCCGAGTAGAGCTTTTTATTTTACAAAACCCTCTTTTAAAGAGAAAACTGACTGTGTCTTGGGCTTTTGGCCAAACTCAGTTTGGAGTTGGTCAAACCAAAATGACCCTGTTAGTTTCTTGTGCTCTACTCTTTCTTTCCATATTCACATTCACATCCAATGGGCTGCTGGGAGTTTTGACTCTGTGCAGCATGAACGGTTTTCCAAGACCACTTTCATTGCTCAGAGGTGTGCAATGTCAGTTTCCCATTCCCTGAGTGCTGCTATTAATATTCCCACAGCATCCAACTACTACAGCCATGTAGACAACAAAGAGAAATGCAACTTGTATTTCTTGGTCCTGTTCCATTTCTGTCATCTCAGGCTCATCGTCACCCTCAGAACTGCTGTCCTGGAAACGTGGATCCTCTTGCCACGTGGCTTTTACCGGCTTTATTGTCCCAAGCGCGTGAGGCTCTGCAATGACAGCACCAATAGAGAAAAAAAACCAAAACCAGATTATTCCTCTACTCGTCAGGAAAAATTCTTCCTTTCACGTGAAATACTTACAGTGGAGAAGAGAGATTTAGGAAGGACAGAATCTGACCCTGCCAGATTTTCTAAGCTACATTTCTGCTCCACTATTTTCCACTTTGTTTCCACTATTTTCCACTTATGTATTCTTAAACATTTCTCATTGCATTCAGAAGACACTGAATACCTTCTCAGTTCAGCACAAGTCTGGGGGGCTCGTTGCTTTGTGCTGTTGCGTTGGGTTTTTTAATATTTTGGATAACTTCACGGGGTTTCTTTTCTCTCCTACATGACTGGGACTCGAGTTAATGTTGTTTCATCTTCATTTCAGACGGCCCCAATTTACCTAAGGTTAGGACACCCCAATGATCATGTGTCATTCCATTTCCTTTTTCTAAAGGTCCAAGAGTAGAATTCAGTAACAAACAGAATGTTCATGGATCTTGGGGCCAGCTCTCGGACTTTGCTCCTCCCTCTACATTAGCGCACATTTCCTTAAAAGCCTTGTGAGGTCCTATGAAACTTGATATGATGGTGTGTCACCTTTTTCCCTGTTTGAGGAATTCAGGGCATGAGAACAAGCTTTTTCACCACTCAGCCAAAACCCCAATGCCTTCTCAAAGCATGCCTTTCAGAATTCCTGAGATGCAAGCATGAGGCACCTCTCATTAATCTACCACAGCCCCGGCAAGCAGAAATGAAGATCAAAATGCTTCTGCCTAATTACTGACTTCTGTTGCTGAAAATCCCCTGCATCCTGACCTTCTTTACACCATATTGCCCTAAAGTGCCTGCCAGAAGCTCTTCCTTAGCAATGACACTGTTAGAAGGGTTCTGCTGTTACCTTCTTTGGTGCCCAACTCCTCTGTGCCTCCAAAGAAGGAAAACTTGAAAGAACTCGTCTCCTGAGTTGCGTCGTCCTCAGGCAAAGGTCCCAAATGGTGGTCTGGGGCAGAGTCCTGTGCATCCTCTTTGTCCCAGGGTTTTTCCTCAGTCTATTCTGGGTTGTTCTTCGAAGGTCTTTCAAAGAACAAACCAGAATAGACAGAGGAAATACCGTCTATTCTGGTTTGTTCTTTGAAAGGCCTCTTTCAAATCCGCAGCAATGTTGTAGAAGTTGTCTTCAGACACTTGAGGCAGTGTCTCACTCTCTTTCTTCTTTTTTTGGCTTTACTGAAATGAGATTGTTCAAGGATAGCAACACAGCACATGTCCTTTTCAGACACAGCTTCCCTAAGAGCCACCTTGCTGTGAATGTCTCCCTAAGCATATCCAAGCCCATTAAGGAGTGCTTCATTATCAAGGGTAAGCACTGGGGAGACATCTGAGGTTGGAGTGTAAAGGCAGGACCAAGAGTCCTTTTTAATTAGCCACATCCTTAAGTGACTTTTCACTGGCTACACGGTTGCACAGAAATCAAGGTATTTAGCACAGACTTCTTCCTGCCAGTAGAAACATCAAGAGCTAATCGGGTTTGCTCACAGAGCTGCACAGCTCAGGGTCCCTGCACTGACCGTTCTCACCTTCACTTCCGGCAAGGAACACACGGCCTCGAAAGAAAAGATGACGGCGCTACGTGCTGCTGTTGGAGGTCCCAGTTGAGGTCCGACGTCGCTGGTGGGAGCGGCTGCTCCTGCGCGATGTCCCCGACCACGTCCCCCTACGCCTGGGCCTCTCAGCACGGGCTGCTGTCCTCCTGCTCCTGTCCTGGCGACTCCTGGACCGCAGAGTTTGAGTCGAGGCCCGGCGCTGCTGGCGGGAGCGGCTGCGTCTGGGGGGCGTCCCCGATGATGTGTCCCTTCGCCTGGGCCTCTCAGCCCTTGGCCTTGTCCTGCTGCTGCTGCCACGGCGACTCCTGGAGCGGACAGGTGGACTCTGGGCCCAGCCTTGCTGGCGGGAGCGCCTGCGTCTGGAGGATGGCCCTGGCCATGTCCCCCTACGCCTGGGCCTCTCAGACCTTGGCCCTGTCCCACTGCTCCTGTCACAGACACTCCTCGAGCGGACAGGTGGACTCTGGGCCCAGCCTTGCTGGCGGGAGCGCCTGCGTCTGGGGGTTGGCCCTGACCATGTCTCCCTTCGCCTGGGCCCCTCAGTTGTTGGCCCTGTCCCTCTGTTCCTGTCATGGCAACTCCTGGAGCGGACAGGTGGACTCTGGGCCCAGCCCTGCTGGCGGGAGCGCCTGCGTCTGGGGGATGTCGGTGATGGTGTCTCCCTCCGCCTGGGCCTCTCAGCCCTTGGCCCTGTCCCACTGCTCCTGTCACGGCGACTCCTGGACCGGACAGGTGGACTCTGGGCACGACTTTGCCGGCGAGAGCAGCTTCGCCTGCGGCTGGGCCCAGCACGTCTGGAACGGACCCTGTCCTCAGGGTCCGGGGACGTGCTGCGTGTTGCCCTTGATCTGCTGATGCTGCTGGTGTCCAGTGAGGAAGATGGCAGCGCCTGCTGCCATGCTGTGTGGTGGGGCCTGCTGTGGCTGCCCGTCTCTGGAGATGGAGACGGAGAAACCAGCACCAATGGCACAGGGCTGTGGGAGCTGGGGCTGATGGCCTCAGATTCTGACCAGCCACGAGCAGATTGTCGTCCTGACTGTCTGGCCGGCCTGGGGCCATTGAGCTCTGTCTCATCCCTGGAGGCTGTAAGGGCAAGCAGGAATGTCAAAGATCACCCAGGCCCCGGCCAGGCCAGGCCAGAGCAGTGCCCCCAGCCCTCCAGCAGTGGATGCTGCGCTCTGCCAAGCCTGGCCTGGGCACTGCCCCCAGCCCAGGGACACCGGGGACTTTGACTCATACATGTTCCGAGCCCAGCACAGCTGTCACACTCCCATCTCTGTGTGCTGTTCCTCAGGCCAGAGCAGCGCCTGTGGGTGCCCTCAGCAGCACAGGAGGAGCACAGGAGCAATTGCCAGGGCCTGGGGAGGCAAACAGGCTCATAGCTCTGGAACAAAGTGTACCAGCACGTGGTTGTCTGGCCAAGCGCTTCTGGTTCTTCCCGCTTTGAGACCTCGCCGAGACACAGGTTCCCTGCAGAGCCCCAGGTGCAGCTTCCCAACTTACCCCTGTTCCTCTGCCTCCTCCCTGCCCCCAGGGTAAAGGCAATCCCTGGCGTTGCACTGGCCGTGCCTCACTCCTAGATCTGCGAAGGCATCGTTGTCCTCCCATGTTGGGTCTCTGATGGAGAAAGGAAGAGATGATGAATTTCTGCTGCTCTCCCTCACGGAGGACCAGGGTGTCCCAGCTCTTTCTCCAGAGCTTTTCCAAGTTGGGGGTGAAGCTGAAGCCCTGACTGACGGGACAGGGCAGGGCCAGGGCTCCTGGGGCAGGGCCTGGCACAGCACAGCACTTGCACCCTCCTGCCTGGTGGGCCAGGCAGAAGGACACCAACCTGAAGGGGACTCGGATCCCCATGATGAACATTTCAACAGGGAATTCCCTGCTGTCTCTGCACAGGGGGCACTGGAAATACAAAGCACCAGCGCACAAGGCCTGTCCCTGCAGGGCAAACAGAGGCAGGGTGAGCGAGGCCCTGCTGCTGCTGCTGAGCACCTGGTGTGCCCCGGGGCTGAGCGAAGGGCTCCTACCTGGATGCAGTCCCTGTGGAACCAGGCCCTTTTGCACGTTGGGCACACCAGGGTTGTGAAGGTCTTTCTGTCCTCCACAGGCTCCAGGCAGATGAGGCAAACGGTGTCCGGCTCAGGAGTCGCCTCCACCTCCTGCTCTGGACGGTGCTCAGGGCAGAAGGACCTGGAGGAAAATGGATGGGGAAAGTGAGAAATGCTGGATCATTCCCCAGGGGTGGCCATAAAGAGAGATGAGGTACCTGAACGGAATGAAGTATACATTGACACAGCCGCCCTCCTTGGCACAGGGCAGGTGGAACCATCTGTCACAGTCCTCCGTGCAGCACATGATGGTTGCCCCGCTCTGGCCGCAGACACAGCAGCGCTGGAAAGAGCCAAGCAGCCGCATCAGCAGCAGCAGCAGCAGCCTCGAGGCCTCCCCGGGCAGCCGCAGGGCTCCGGGCAGGGCGCAGGACGTGGCCGCTGCCGGCTCCCAGCCCACAGAGCCGCCTGCTGGAGGAGGGAGGCTGCTGTGCCAGGGCCTCTGTGCCACAGCTGCTGGGAGCCAGACTTTGTCCCGGCTGCTGGGCCGGCCTTTCTTTCCTGCTGTCTGGGCTAAGCTCTGGCAAACCTCGCCAGGCACAAATCTCCCTGCTCTTGTCAGGCTCTCACCTTCTGTGCTGCCCGCCGCACTGCAATTAGCAGATCTCGTGGGAGAAAGTCCATCACTCCAACGTGGCGTTTCTCTTGCCGAAATAGAAGACTGGCAAAGAGCTGCAGGCAAGGGGAGGAGCTGATGAGGAGAGGGCGGCAGGAGCTGCCCATTGCAAAGGTGGAGGGAGCGCCCGGAGCCACTCACCAGGCAGAACACGTGGGCACAGAGCCCACCCTTCTGCAGTTTGTCACCGCACATGTCCGGGTCTGCCTCGGCACGGCGACACAGCATGCAGGCTGCAGGGGACAGAGCCAATGGCACGGGGCACGAGCAGCTCTGCGGGGCTCAGAGCCTGCAGCAGATTGGGCCCCGAGGCTGCTCTGTCCCTGCCTGGCTGATGGGCAGGGCTGGAGGCCTTGCAGAGCAGGGGCCATTGTGGGCACGGCTGTCCCAGGAGCTGCCCCCTGGCCCAGCTGGGCCCCACTTGGGCAGGAAGGAGGCTCCCAGCCCCAGCATGGCCGAGCAGCTCCTGCCTCCCCCTGCCTCTGCTCTCATCCCCACGCTGCCTGCTGCCACAAGAGCCCCTGGGCCAGGCTGTCACAGGGCTGCTTTGCCCTCACCTGGCTCCCTGGCACCAGGGCCCTCCTGCTTGCTGTCAGACATGGCGGCTGTCTCTCCTGCGTCGCAGTCCTCGAGGGACGTTGTCGCTGCGAGGTGCAGATCCTCTCGGTCTAGGGGAGAAAGAAGGGGGGGGAGTTTGCAGAACAGGCCCAGAACCACGAGGTTCTACTCCCTGCTCAGGCCTGCGTGAGCCCTGCTCCTGTCCGCTTTCTCCTCCCGTCGTCGCGCTGAGGAACACCGCAGTGTCCTGGCTGTTCCTCCGCTGATTCTGGGAAGGGAGAGGCAGCTGAGGCTGCAGCACAGGCCCAGAGGCCTGAGGTGTGGGGCCCCTCTGGTCCCTGGGCAGCCACGTCCCCACCCTACCTTCTCCTCCCGGTGTCAGGTCACACTGACGCTCGACCTGAGCCCAGTGTCCCCTTTTGTGGCCTTGGTGGCCCGGCACAGGTCACAATGGCCACTCTGACGTCAGAGCCATGTACCCAAAATCGGGGCAGCCATGGCCTCAGGTCCCTGGCAACCACTTGTGGCGGCCCCCTCGGGCACCGAGCTTCTGAGATGGGTCCGAGCGTTTGCTCAGGGTGGAAGCACGGCCGGGAATCCGGCAGCAAGTGCAGGGTCAAATGCCAGGCCCTGGGGCAGCCAGCCAGGGTGGCACTGTGGGCAGGGAGGTGCTGTTCAGGCACTGCCACGCCAGGGCTCTGGCCCCGGCCAAGGGCAATCTCTGCTCCTGCCCCTGGCAGGCGGTGGCCCAGAGAGCCCGTGCGGAGTCAGCTGCACTGCAGGGATTCAAATCCTGCTCCAGGTGAACTGATGTTTTCCTCAACACCTGTCTGCAGAAAACTAAGATGAACCTGATTTGATGCTGCTGCTGATCACCATTGGGTACTGGAGATAAACCTGGACACCACCACAGCTGCCTCCAGACCTCAGTTATCTGTCATCCTATGAACTAACAACTTTCACATTTCATATAAATGGAAAAATTAGTATTAAGCTCCTGAGAATCGTCATCTTTGATACTGACTCAGTGGAAAGACACAAAATGCACTGAGAATTTTCTGTGTACATTTGACAGGAGAGCTTGCAACTGTCCTCCACTCAAGTCAAATACAGGAGGATGCTTTTCCTACATTATATAAACTTTGCCAGTTTGGTCCGTGCTTTCCTACTAGAAAATACATTGGAAAAATTCAGCAAGAGAAGCACAAACAATTCTTGTCAGTTTTTCTCTTTCGTGTCTTTGCAAACATGCTCCTGGAAATTCAGATCCATGACTTCTAGAACAATCAGTGGCATCTCTGGGAAGCAGGGCAGGGGCTGACAGGCAGGGACACCCTGCAGCTGCCTGATGCTGGGGCAGCAGGAGTTTGTCCATTTTCCTGTCTCCATGGCAGAGCCACCTTGGCTGGGAAACGATCCCTTCACTGCTCTAGGAGGGAGGCACAGCCAGTGCAATGCCAGGGAGTGCCTTTACCCTGGAGGCAGGGAGGAGGCAGAGGGGGAAGTTGGGAAGCTGCACCCGGGGCTCTGCAGGGCTCCCGGCCAGGGCTCGAAGCACAAGGAGCCAGAAGAGCTTGGCCGGACAATCCTGAGCTCTGGACACCTTGTCCTCAGCACTGGGAACCCGTTTGCTTCTCCAGGCCCTGGGCACTGCTCCCGTGCTGCTCATGCAAGTTACACACAGACACAGAGCTACCTGCTCTGTCTCAACCCTCTTCAGCACTGGACAGCACAACACAGTAACATGTTCTCTTCAGTACATGGTCTAATTATTAATAGTCCTGCAAAGACTCTCATTCAAAGCATACACACACAAAAACCCAAGCCCTGGTTCACACCTTGCATCAAGCCCTGGTACAGACCTTGCATCAACACAAAATGCAAGTTGCTGTTCAGAAACACAGGGCAGCATTTTGGCCAATGCTTTTTCCTGCAAGATCTTTCAAAGGATTGCAAAAGTGACTTTGTTTGGCAACTTCTTCAAGGAACAAACAGGAGAGGCTGCTGAGTTTTTAAAGATTTATTGATTTGCTTTCACATTCCTTTTGGCATCCTTACACTTATCCCTGCATTCCAGAAAACTGTGAAAATCCAAAAAAATACCAGGGGAAGTTTCTGAATTCTTTCATATTTCTCTCAAAGACTTTCTTGACGTACATACAAGGGACTGGTGCGATAACATACAGAGAAGCAGTGGTTTCCCTCACTGGACATTACAAGACAACGTTATAGACTCCACGTTACTAAAACACTTCTGTTGCCTGGTCATTACAAAGCCTGAAGCTCTTCTAGAGGCTTTTCCCAGTGCAACTTCATTAGGTTCCTCTCTGCTCAACTCTCGAGCCTGTCCAGGTCTCACTGAAGGGCAGCAGAGCCTTGTGGTGCCTCAGGCCCTGCTCCCAGTTCTGTCCCATCAGCAAATGCTGAGGGAGCGCTCCGTCCCTTCTGCCAGGACCCTGGGGAATAAGGCAAACAGGGCTGGGCCCAGCACGGCCCCCTGAGATCACAGCTACCTGAGTTTGGAGCTCCCCTGTCCACTTCTCTGCGCCACTGTCCCTGAGCTGCCTCAGGGGCCTGTTATGGGAGGCAGGGACAAAGCCTTGCTGAAGTCCCAGCTGACAACAACCACCGCTCTCCCCTCACAAGCCCAACCAGGCACTGCAGCACAGGTGCCTATGGGATTGGTCAAGCATGGTTTCCATTCCTGTTATTCCACAGGCTTAGAGATGGCATCCAAGAGGAGCTGTTCTGTCTCCTTTCTGGGGATGGAGCTGAGGCTGATGGGCCTGCAGTTTCCTGGCTCCTTCTTGGTGCCCTTTTGCAAGACTGCAGTGATGTTGGCTTTCCTCCACTGCTCATGCCTCTCTCCGGGGCTGTCTCCTTCCCTGACCTGCTGGCAGAGCGCCCTGTGCCAGAGGCAGGAGCAGAGATTTCCCTTGGCCCCAAAAGGGAAGGCTGGGCTCAGGCCGAGTGTCAGTGCGACCTGACAACGGGAGGAGAAGGCGGGAAGGAGCAGGGCTGACACAGGGCTGAGCAGGGAGTAGAGCCCTCGTGTCTCTGGGCCTACTCTGCAAGCTCCCCGGCCTGTACTTTCTCCACAGAGAGAGAACAACAGCACCTCGAAGTGAGCAGGAAACCCGGCCATGGAGCGGGGCTGGGGCTGTCAGCCCTCAGGGACACCGGCCATGGAGCGGGGCTGGGGCTGTGACACCTCAGGGAAACCGGCCATGGAGCGGGGCTGGGGCTGTGACACCTCAGGGAAACCGGCCATGGAGCGGGGCTGGGGCCGTGACACCTCAGGGAAACCGGCCATGGAGCGGGGCTGGGGCCGTGGCACCTCAGGGAACTCACCATGGCAGCCACCTCCCGAGATTTTGAAGTACTTGTTTCTTGGTTTAATGCCCTTCCAAGATCAATCTAGCATCTTTGCATATGAGCGGGACATACAAGGCTATTTAAAATTGAGTCTGATCCAATCATCAAAGACAATGGATGTTACCTCTAAACTTACCTTTTCATGATTGTCAAACAAAATGGAACTTTTCTTATGTCTGACTTAAAATATCCAGAATGCAAAATTCATTCTCAAGACAGGAAAAAAGAAAACAATGAAAATAGGATATAGGCAGTCTTCAAAAGGCACAGAGAAGAAAATAAACATTAGAAAACCTTAAAAAAATTAGGTTTTCTTCTTCATCTTCTCAGTATGTGTTGTTTGAACATTGGTTGTCTTACTTGTCCCTCGCAAAACAAGGCATGTTACAGCTTTATTTTCTCAGTGCTGCATTTCCCCAATCTCTGACTTGCCATTTAGACTCTGCTTTGTTGGAAATATACAACAAGGGACTCCCTATGGAAGAGAGTTGCACAAGCCTCTGGATTCCTGACCGTTCACCTCTGCCAATGCTCACAGTATTCTCCTAACACACCTGAGCTTCCTGTCTTTCAGAGAGAGAAAGATTCAGCTAAAGTCAAGCAAACAGGGCAGGGCAGATGGAAACCTTCCCTTGAGATGCTTTTGGGAAGGCCTGCAAGCACCCTGCCTTCCCTTGGAACAGAGGTGGTCACCATGCATGGTGTTGCCTGACTTGCCCGAGGTGCCCCTCTATTCCAGAAGGACTTTTGCCCTCTTCATCACTTGTCTGTCCCTCCAGTTCCAGGGCCTCAAACCTGCTCTGTAAGGCACTAAACCTGTTAGTCAGCTGTAAGTTTTTAGAATACGGCACTGACCAGGGCTCTAAGTAAGACGTTTTAGTCAGGCTTACAATATATTTTCAGAAGAAGAAGGAACAGAAGGGGTAGATACCACACAAGAATCCAGCACAGTCTTCCCAGCTTCTTCGTCACTTATATGAAGCATAATGCCCAGTGCTTGCAGTGTGCTGTCTTTTCCTGTGTTCTAGTGACCAGAACCATCCCATGCCCAGGCCCAGGATAATGTGGGCGACAAAGTCCTGTTGCCTGAAAAGATCACACTCTTTTTTACCCAGCTGGTGCTCATCTTAGCATATTTGCTGAGTTGACACTAGGACTGTTTTCTGTATCTGGGCAGTTTTAACAGATGTCCTTATGGCCCCAAAATTCTGCATCCTTTGTATCCACTATCAGTGGGCATCCTTCTTCCCAAGCTTTGTCAACTTCTCTCTGGGTTTGAGATCAGTGAAACGTGCCCAGCCTGGAGTCTTGGAAGACAATTCTAGCAACAAGTACTTTGCTTTTCGAACCCCTTGCCATCACTTCGAGCTTGTAGGCTGCTATGTGTGTCACATAGGTGGTTAAACGTCTCTTCCTGTTGATCAGGCTTGGAAGTGTGTAAAGGCCAGGCACGACAGGACATGTTTTCTTCAGGAAATGGGACGTAGGGCCCAGTTTGCAACGGGTCCCGGCCCGCGCCTTCCAGAGCGCCAGAAGGTTGGCGGCGCCGTTGCAGGGCTCAGGGCGCCGCCTTGTGGGCGAGAGCCGCCATGACAGCGCGGGCGCCGCGCGGCGGGGCCGGAGGGCGGGAAGGGGCGGGCGGGTGTGAGGGGCGGGGCGGTTCGTGCCCAGAGCCGAGCCCACGCTGTTCCTGGGCGCATTCCCGGCTCGGTGTTGGGAGCGTGCAGGCGCTGCTCGGGCTCTGGGAGAAGCGTGCGGCCGCTGCGGGGTCCCAGCCCTCAGAGCTGGCTGCCGGCCGAGGCTGCAGTGCCAGAGCTGCCGTGCGCCGTGGCAGTGCCAGAGTCCCTGGCAGAGCCGGGCTGGCACTGCCAGCTCCTGAGGGAATCCCTGCCATGGCCGTGCCGGGGCCGCTCGGCAGAGCCGGGCTGGCAGTGCCGACAGCTGAGGGGAGCCCGGCCATGGCAGCGCCGGGCTGGCAGTGCCGACAGCTGAGGGGAGCCCGGCCATGGCAGCGCCGGGCTGGCAGTGCCGACAGCTGAGGGGAGCCCGGCCATGGCAGCGCCGGGGCCGCTCCTGCCCCGGGGCCGCCCGAAGGAGCGACCTCTGGGACCTGCCGGCAGACTGGCACTGCTTGGCCCTCTTCAGTAGATCGACGGAGTGGCACCACAGATAGCAAAATATTAAAACATCTGATTTAAAACACCGGAGGGAAACCACTGAATTGAAAAGAAAATGAAGGTGTACCAAAATACTCAGGGCATGAATGGGAAAACTGAAAAGATACAGATTCTAATTATTTATATAATCTCAACTATATCATCAGAAACATGAGGGTGAAAATACCTTCTAAAAGTTTTGACAATAGAATGGTTCAGCTGTGTAGTTTTGCTAGTACATTAAAGTCTTAAAAAGCAGTCAGGTATTCCTTTGTCCAGTGCTATGAATTTAATAATGGGATTTGTTACAGTTGTCCCTCAAATACCCCTCATAAAGAGAGTTGAGTGCTTAGATTCGATGGAAGCCATCCGTTAGTAAATGCAGTGTTGTGGTTTTTGTAGTTCTGTAGTAAGTAGTTAGTTAAAGAAGTGATCGTTCTGCCAATGGATGCTGATCCCTGATGCGTTCGTGCTGGTTCAATGGAAAGGCAAATTTTTGGTAATAGGCTATTGGAAAACATGTCTTTTCTGCTGGTAGCAGGTATAAACACATTGCTTTTACTGGTAGAAACTGAAGCAACTTGAGATGCCTGCTCCTTCTTCTCCACCTATGTTTAAAGGAGATCCATGCAGGTTAAAACAGGAACCAAACCTCGAGGCTCTGGGCCTGTCCTGCAGGCTCACCTGCCTCACCCAACAATCAGCAGAGGAACAGCCAGAGGACCCTGCAGTGTTCCTCAATGCAACAAGGGGAGGAGAAGGTGGGCAGGAGCAGGGCTCACATAGACAGAGAGGATCAGCACCTCAAAGTGACCACATCATTCAAGGGACAGGGACTGACTGCTGACAGCTGCCCTGTGAGACAGCAAGCAGGAGGGCGCTGGTGCCAGGGAGCCAGGTGAGGGCAAAGCAGCCCTGTGATAGCCTGGCCCACGAGCTCTTGTGGCAGCAGGCAGCGTGGGGATCAGAGCAGAGGCAGGGGGAGGCAGGAGCTGCTCGGCCATGCCGGGGCTGGGAGCCTCCTTCCTGCCCAAGTGGGGCCCAGCTGGGCCAGGGGGCAGCTCCTGGGACAGCCGTGCCCACAATGGCCCCTGCTCTGCAAGGCCTCCAGCCCTGCCCATCAGCCAGGCAGGGACAGAGCAGCCTCGGGGCTGATGCTGCTGCAGGCTCTGAGCCCCGCAGAGCTGCTCGTGCCCCGTGCCATTGGCTCTGTCCCCTGCAGCCTGCATGCTGTGTCGCCGTGCCGAGGCAGACCCAGACATCTGCGGTGACAAAATGCAGAAGAGTGGGCTCTGTGCCCACGTGTTCTGCATGGTGAGGGGCTCCGGGCGCTCCCTCCACCATTGCAATGGGCAGCTCCTGCCGCCCTCTCCTCATCAGCTCCTCCCCTTGCCTGCAGCTCTGTGCCAGTCTGCTATTTCGGCAAGAGAAACGCCACGTTACACTCGTGGAGTTTCTCCTGTGAGATCTCCTTATTGCAGTGAGGCGGGCAGCACAGAAGGTGGGCAGGGAGATTTGTGCCTGGGGAGGTTTGCCACAGCTTAGCCCAGACAGCAGGAAAGAAAGGCCGGCCCAGCAGCCGGGACAAAGTCTGGCTCCCAGCGGCTCTGGCACAGAGGCCCTGGCACAGGAGCCTCCCTCCTCCAGCAGGCGGCTCTGTGGGCTGGGCGCCGGCAGCGGCTCTGGGCCTGTCCTGCAAAATCCCCCCCCCAACTCCTTCTCCCCTAGACAGAGAGTATCTGCACCTCGCAGCGACAATGTCTCTCGAGGACAGCGTCTCACTGCAGAGTGACGCCATGTCTGACAGCAAGCAGGAGGGCCCTGGTGCCAGGGAGCCAGGTGAGGGCAAAGCAGCCCTGTGACAGCCTGGCCCAGGGGCTCTTGTGGCAGCAGGCAGCGTGGGGATCAAAGGAGAGGCAGGGGGAGGCAGGAGCTGCTCGGCCATGCCGGGGCTGGGAGCCTCCTTCCTGCCCAAGTGGGGCCCAGCTGGGCCAGGGGGCAGCTCCTGGGACAGCCGTGCCCACAATGGCCCCTGCTCTGCAAGGCCTCCAGCCCTGCCCATCAGCCAGGCAGGGACAGAGCAGCCTTGGGGCCGAAGCTTCTGCAGGCTCTGAGCCCCACAGAGCTGCTCGTGCCCCGTGCCACTGGCTCTGTCCCCTGCAGCCTGCATGCTGTGTCGCCGTGCCGAGGCTGAGCCCTGTGCCTCCCCAGGCCCTGGCCACTGCTCCTGTGCTGCTCCTGCACAGCCCAGAGCACGCACGGGCCCTGCTCAGGCCTCACGCAGACCAGAACCAGCTGGGCTGTGACAGCTCTGCTGCCCTGGGCCCAGCCCTCGGACAAAGCACCCGCCTGTCCCTGGGCTGGGGGCAGTGCCCAGGCTGGGCTTGGCAGAGCCCGTCCGCTCCCGGAGGGCTGTGGGCACTGCTCTGGCCTGGCCTGGCCCGGCCCTGGGCTCCCTTGGCATTCCTGCTTGCCCTTGCCTCCACCAGGGATGGGCTGCAGCTCAATGGCCCCGGCCTGGCCGCACACTCAGGCCTGGAGCCTTCCCGTGGCTCCCCAGGGCACGAGAGCCTCAGCCCCAGCTCCCAAACACGGCCTAACAGGCTTTGCTGATATTGATCCCTGTCAGAGCTTTGAAAGCATTTTCAAAGTAACCTTGTCTGACGACACTTTCAAGGAATAAACGGGACTCGCTTCTAATCGGTAAAAACTTTATTGGTTTGCTTGCACTTCCTATAGGGTATCCTAATGCTTCCTTTGGCGTTCCAGAAAATAATGAAAATCTAACAAATTCTAAAGAGAAGTTCCTGAATCCACTATCAGGAGAAGTCTCTACACTCACTATCCTTACATACAGTTAAGAAGCTGCTCCTGTAACACACAAAGATGGAGTGGTTAACCTGACTGGACCACACAACATGATGTTTTATACACACCGCTACACTACAAAACTTCTCGTCCCTGTTCATTACAAATTTGAAGCTCTTCTCGAGGTCCTGACTTAATTTTGCATGCACATTCATACCTGCAATCCCTCCCCATGCTCAGCTTTCACCTAGACTTACCAGGGAACAGATGTTCCATACTCACCTCAAGCAATAATCTACGTCTGTCTTCCTAACCCTCCTTTTCTTCACTGACTTCTACTAATCTACAAAATAACTGCGGACCCTCTGCACAAAAGAAACATCCAATTAATAGCCTTAAACACTTGTGATTGTGCTGCTGCTTCTAACAATCATGTCCAACACAGCACTAAAATCAGAAATCAATTCTCACACCCTTCCTATTCTCCTGCCCCCACCACACCTTGGCTCCAGCAGAAATGTTCCCTACTGCAGCCTGGTGTGCTAAGAACAATCAAAGGCAGCAGCACTTTCCCTCAACATGCTGCAATCTGAATTGCACTGAAATTGCAGCTGTTGCATTAGAAGCTCAGCACCAGCACCCCCAGAACTGAGGCCTGAGCTCTCCATTTCAACACACCCTGTAAATCAGGCTGCCTGGAAGATTGTAGGCCGGGAACTGTGTGAACACAGCAGTGCATTTCAGCAGAGTTATGGAATCAATCTCATGGAAGGCACATCCTTTATGCTTGTCTTACGATTCTATTCTACAAAATCTAACCAGCAATTGTTTTGGTGGCCTGTGCAGGTTTTGGGGACTGTGCATGTTTCCTTTGGATGTTGTTTTCTTTGTTTCTAAATACAAAATTCACTGCATTCAGAAGAGAAAGCCCCAGATTCATTAGGACAAAGAACCACAGGGACATATGTGGCTGACAAGAACACTCAACATTCCTAACGGTAACACCAGAAAGACAGGAAAAAGACAAAGATGATTTAAATACCTGAAAGGATCCAAACTGTCTATGTAAGCTGTCAAGTGACTAAGTTTTTGGTAAACTCTAAAAGTCCAGATTCCTATTCGGTAATTGTCTGAAAGAAAAGAAAGCCAGAAATTTGCTTGACCTTCATTTTGCCAGGACTTTCTCACAGGATTCTGCCACAACTTGGATCACAAGTGAGGGTGGCAAATTTTGACTAGAAAACTTGGATAACTAGGCAGCATTTTTTCCTCCTCACTGAATTACAGGAAGGGTTTACAAGGAAAAAAATTATAAAAAATGGTAAAGAAATTCTGTCATACCTCTAAGGCGTTCATCATCTTTGGAGAAGAAAAAAAAAACTCTAGCACTTCCTGTGCGTGGTAAAAAAAAGAAACCTAGAAAAGGACAAAGGGATTTGAGCATCCTAAATTGTACTATCAAATTCCATGAACACAAGTTAAACCTCTAGTGCTTCAGAGAAATGGCATCCATTGAAAAGCTTTATTCCCTAGGAGCCGAGTAGAGCTTTTTATTTTACAAAACCCTCTTTTAAAGAGAAAACTGACTGTGTCTTGGGCTTTTGGCCAAACTCAGTTTGGAGTTGGTCAAACCAAAATGACCCTGTTAGTTTCTTGTGCTCTACTCTTTCTTTCCATATTCACATTCACATCCAATGGGCTGCTGGGAGTTTTGACTCTGTGCAGCATGAACGGTTTTCCAAGACCACTTTCATTGCTCAGAGGTGTGCAATGTCAGTTTCCCATTCCCTGAGTTGCTGCTATTAATATTCCCACAGCATCCAACTACTACAGCCATGTAGACAACAAAGACAAATGCAACTTGCATTTCTTGGTCCTGTTCCATTTCTGTCATCTCAGGCTCATCGTCACCCTCAGAACTGCTGTCCTGGAAACGTGGATCCTCTTGCCACGTGGCTTTTACCGGCTTTATTGTCCCAAGCGCGTGAGGCTCTGCAATGACAGCACCAATAGAGAAAAAAAGCCAAAACCAGATTATTCCTCTACCCGTCAGGAAAAATTCCGCCTTTCACGTGAAATACTTACAGTGGAGAAGAGAGATTTAGGAAGGACAGAATCTGACCCTGCCAGATTTTCTAAGCTACATTTCTGCTCCACTATTTTCCACTTTGTTTCAGGGATCCCTTATGTATTCTTAAACATTTCTCATTGCATTCAGAAGACACTGAATACCTTCTCAGTTCAGCACAAGTCTCGGGGGCTCGTTGCTTTGTGCTGTTGCGTTGGGTTTTTTAATATTTTGGATAACTTCACGGGGTTTCTTTTCTCTCCTACGTGACTGGGACTCGAGTTAATGTTGTTTCATCTTCATTTCAGACGGCCCCAATTTACCTAAGGTTAGGACACCCCAATGATCATGTGTCATTCCATTTCCTTTATCTAAAGGTCCAAGAGTAGAATTCAGTAACAAACAGAATGTTCATGGATCTTGGGGCCAGCTCTCGGACTTTGCTCCTCCCTCTACATTAGCGCACGTTTCCTTAAAAGCCTTGTGAGGTCTTATGAAACTTGATATGATGGTGTGTCACCTTTTTCCCTGTTTGAGGAATTCAGGGCATGAGAACAAGCTTTTTCACCACTCAGCCAAAACCCCCAATGCCTTCTCAAAGCATGCCTTTCAGAATTCCTGAGATGCAAGCATGAGGCACCTCTCATTAATCTACCACAGCCCCGGCAAGCAGAAATGAAGATCAAAATGCTTCTGCCTAATTACTGACTTCTGTTGCTGAAAATCCCCTGCATCCTGACCTTCTTTACACCATATTGCCCTAAAGTGCCTGCCAGAAGCTCTTCCTTAGCAATGACACTGTTAGAAGGGTTCTGCTGTTACCTTCTTTGATGCCCAACTCCTCTGTGCCTCCAAAGAAGGAAAACTTGAAAGAACTCGTCTCCTGAGTTGCGTCGTCCTCAGGCAAAGGTCCCAAATGGTCGTCTGGGGCAGAGTCCTGTGCATCCTCTTTGTCCCAGGGTTTTTCCTCAGTCTCTTCTGGTTTGTTCTTCGAAGGTCTTTCAAAGAACAAACCAGAATAGACGGAGGAAATACCATCTATTCTGGCTTGTTCTTTGAAAGGCCTCTTTCAAATCCGCAGCAATGCTGTAGAAGTTGTCTTCAGACACTTGAGGCAGTGTCTCACTCTCTTTCTTCTTTTTTTGGCTTTACTGAAATGAAATTGCTCAAGGATAGCAACACAGCACACGTCCTTTTCAGACACAGCTTCCCTAAGAGCCACCTTGCTCTGAATGTCTCCCTAAGCATATCCAAGCCCATTAAGGAGTGCTTCATTATCAAGGGTAAGCACTGGGGAGACATCTGAGGTTGGAGTGTAAAGGCAGGACCAAGTGTCCTTTTTAATTAGCCACATCCTTAAGTGACTTTTCACTGACTACACGGTTACACAGAAATCAAGGTATTTAGCACAGACTTCTTCCTGCCAGTAGAAACATCAAGAGCTAATCGGGTTTGCTCACAGAGCTGCACAGCTCAGGGTCCCTGCACTGACCGTTCTCACCTTCACTTCCGGCAAGGAACACACGGCCTTGAAAGAAAAGATGACGGCGCTACGTGCTGCTGTTGGAGGTCCCAGTTGAGGTCCGACGTCGCTGGTGGGAGCGGCTGCTCCTGCGCGATGTCCCCGACCACGTGCCCCTACACCTGGGCCTCTCAGCACGGGCTGCTGTCCTCCTGCTCCTGTCCTGGCGACTCCTGGACCGCACAGTTTGAGTCGAGGCCCGGCGCTGCTGGCGGGAGCGGCTGCGTCTGGGGGGCGTCCCCGATGATGTGTCCCTTCTCCTGGGCCTCTCAGCCCTTGGCCTTGTCCTGCTGCTGCTGCCACGGCGACTCCTGGAGCAGACAGGTGGACTCTGGGCCCAGCCTTGCTGGCGGGAGCGCCTGCGTCTGGAGGATGGCCCTGGCCATGTCCCCCTACGCCTGGGCCTCTCAGACCTTGGCCCTGTCCCACTGCTCCTGTCACAGACACTCCTGGAGCGGACAGGTGGACTCTGGGCCCAGCCTTGCAGGCGGGAGCGCCTGCGTCTGGAGGATGGCCCTGGCCATGTGTCCCTTCGCCTGGGCCCCTCAGTCGTTGGCCCTGTCCCTCTGTTCCTGTCATGGCAACTCCTGGACCGGACAGGTGGACTCCGGGCCCAGCCCTGCTGGCGGGAACGCCTGCGTCTGGGGGATGTCGGTGATGGTGTCTCCCTCCGCCTGGGCCTCTCAGCCCTTGGCCCTGTCCCACTGCTCCTGTCACGGCGACTCCTGGACCGGACAGGTGGACTCTGGGCACGACTTTGCCGGCGAGAGCAGCTTCGCCTGCGGCTGGGCCCAGCACGTCTGGAACGGACCCTGTCCTCAGGGTCCGGGGACGTGCTGCGTGTTGCCCTTGATCTGCTGATGCTGCTGGTGTCCAGTGAGGAAGATGGCAGCGCCTGCTGCCATGCTGTGTGGTGGGGCCTGCTGTGGCTGCCCGTCTCTGGAGATGGAGACGGAGAAACCAGCACCAATGGCACAGGGCTGTGGGAGCTGGGGCTGATGGCCTCAGATTCTGACCAGCCACGAGCAGATTGTCGTCCTGACTGTCTGGCCGGCCTGGGGCCATTGAGCTCTGTCTCATCCCTGGAGGCTGTAAGGGCAAGCAGGAATGTCAAAGATCACCCAGGCCCCGGCCAGGCCAGGCCAGAGCAGTGCCCCCAGCCCTCCAGCAGTGGATGCTGCGCTCTGCCAAGCCTGGCCTGGGCACTGCCCCCAGCCCAGGGACACCGGGGACTTTGACTCATACATGTTCCGAGCCCAGCACAGCTGTCACACTCCCATCTCTGTGTGCTGTTCCTCAGGCCAGAGCAGCGCCTGTGGGTGCCCTCAGCAGCACAGGAGGAGCACAGGAGCAATTGCCAGGGCCTGGGGAGGCAAACAGGCTCATAGCTCTGGAACAAAGTGTACCAGCACGTGGTTGTCTGGCCAAGCGCTTCTGGTTTTTCCCGCTTTGAGACCTCGCCGAGACACAGGTTCCCTGCAGAGCCCCAGGTGCAGCTTCCCAACTTACCCCTGTTCCTCTGCCTCCTCCCTGCCCCCAGGGTAAAGGCAATCCCTGGCGTTGCACTGGCCGTGCCTCACTCCTAGATCTGCGAAGGCATCGTTGTCCTCCCATGTTGGGTCTCTGATGGAGAAAGGAAGAGATGATGAATTTCTGCTGCTCTCCCTCACGGAGGACCAGGGTGTCCCAGCTCTTTCTCCAGAGCTTTTCCAAGTTGGGGGTGAAGCTGAAGCCCTGACTGACGGGACAGGGCAGGGCCAGGGCTCCTGGGGCAGGGCCTGGCACAGCACAGCACTTGCACCCTCCTGCCTGGTGGGCCAGGCAGAAGGACACCAACCTGAAGGGGACTCGGATCCCCATGATGAACATTTCAACAGGGAATTCCCTGCTGTCTCTGCACAGGGGGCACTGGAAATACAAAGCACCAGCGCACAAGGCCTGTCCCTGCAGGGCAAACAGAGGCAGGGTGAGCGAGGCCCTGCTGCTGCTGCTGAGCACCTGCTGTGCCCCGGGGCTGAGCGAAGGGCTCCTACCTGGATGCAGTCCCTGTGGAACCAGGCCCTTTTGCACGTTGGGCACACCAGGGTTGTGAAGGTCTTTCTGTCCTCCACAGGCTCCAGGCAGATGACGCAAACGGTGTCCGGCTCAGGAGTCGCCTCCACCTCCTGCTCTGGACGGTGCTCAGGGCAGAAGGACCTGGAGGAAAATGGATGGGGAAAGTGAGAAATGCTGGATCATTCCCCAGGGGTGGCCATAAAGAGAGATGAGGTACCTGAACGGAATGAAGTATACATTGACACAGCCGCCCTCCTTGGCACAGGGCAGGTGGAACCATCTGTCACAGTCCTCCGTGCAGCACATGATGGTTGCCCCGCTCTGGCCGCAGACGCAGCAGCGCTGGAAAGAGCCAAGCAGCCGCATCAGCAGCAGCAGCAGCAGCCTCGAGGCCTCCCCGGGCAGCCGCAGGGCTCCGGGCAGGGCACAGGACGTGGCCGCTGCCGGCTCCCAGCCCACAGAGCCGCCCGCTGGAGGAGGGAGGCTGCTGTGCCAGGGCCTCTGTGCCACAGCTGCTGGGAGCCAGACTTTGTCCCGGCTGCTGGGCCGGCCTTTCTTTCCTGCTGTCTGGGCTAAGCTCTGGCAAACCTCGCCAGGCACAAAGCTCCCTGCTCTTGTCAGGGTCTCACCTTCTGTGCTGCCCGCCGCACTGCAATTAGCAGATCTCGTGGGAGAAAGTCCATCACTCCAACGTGGCGTTTCTCTTGCCGAAATAGAAGACTGGCAAAGAGCTGCAGGCAAGGGGAGGAGCTGATGAGGAGAGGGCGGCAGGAGCTGCCCATTGCAAAGGTGGAGAGAGCGCCCGGAGCCACTCACCAGGCAGAACACGTGGGCACAGAGCCCACCCTTCTGCAGTTTGTCACCGCACATGTCCGGGTCTGCCTCGGCACGGCGACACAGCATGCAGGCTGCAGGGGACAGAGCCAATGGCACGGGGCACGAGCAGCTCTGCGGGGCTCAGAGCCTGCAGCAGCATCAGCCCCGAGGCTGCTCTGTCCCTGCCTGGCTGATGGGCAGGGCTGGAGGCCTTGCAGAGCAGGGGCCATTGTGGGCACGGCTGTCCCAGGAGCTGCCCCCTGGCCCAGCTGGGCCCCACTTGCGCAGGAAGGAGGCTCCCAGCCCCAGCATGGCCGAGCAGCTCCTGCCTCCCCCTGCCTCTGCTCTTATCCCCACGCTGCCTGCTGCCACAAGAGCCCCTGGGCCAGGCTATCACAGGGCTGCTTTGCCCTCACCTGGCTCCCTGGCACCAGGGCCCTCCTGCTTGCTGTCAGACATGGCGGCTGTCTCTCCTGCGTCGCAGTCCTCGAGGGACGTTGTCGCTTCGAGGTGCAGATTCTCTCGGTCTAGGGGAGAAAGAAGGGGGGGGAGTTTGCAGAACAGGCCCAGAACCACGAGGTTCTACTCCCTGCTCAGGCCTGCGTGAGCCCTGCTCCTGTCCGCTTTCTCCTCCCGTCGTCGCGCTGAGGAACACCGCAGTGTCCTGGCTGTTCCTCCGCTGATTCTGGGAAGGGAGAGGCAGCTGAGGCTGCAGCACAGGCCCAGAGGCCTGAGGTGTGGGGCCCCTCTGGTCCCTGGGCAGCCACGTCCCCGCCCTACCTTCTCCTCCCGGTGTCAGGTCACACTGACGCTCGACCTGAGCCCAGCGTCCCCTTTTGTGGCCTTGGTGGCATGGCACAGGTCACAATGGCCACTCTGACGTCAGAGCCGTGTACCCAAAATCGGGGCAGCCATGGCCTCAGGTCCCTGGCAACCACTTGTGGCGGCCCCCTCGGGCACCGAGCTTCTGAGATGGGTCCGAGCGTTTGCTCAGGGTGGAAGCACGGCCGGGAATCCGGCAGCAAGTGCAGGGTCAAATGCCAGGCCCTGGGGCAGCCAGCCAGGGTGGCACTGTGGGCAGGGAGGTGCTGTTCAGGCACTGCCACGCCAGGGCTCTGGCCACGGCCAAGGGCAATCTCTGCTCCTGCCCCTGGCAGGCGGTGGCCCAGAGAGCCCGTGCGGAGTCAGCTGCACTGCAGGGATTCAAATCCTGCTCCAGGTGAACTGATGTTTTCCTCAACACCTGTCTGCAGAAAACTGAGATGAACCTGATTTGATGCTGCTGCTGATCACCATTGGGTACTGGAGATAAACCTGGACACCACCACAGCTGCCTCCAGACCTCAGTTATCTGTCATCCTATGAACTAACAACTTTCACATTTCATATAAATGGAAAAATTAGTATTAGGCTCCTGAGAATCGTCATCTTTGATACTGACTCAGTGGAAAGACACAAAATGCACTGAGAATTTTCTGTGTACATTTGACAGGAGAGCTTGCAACTGTCCTCCACTCAAGTCAAATACAGGAGGATGCTTTTCCTACATTATATAAACATTGCCAGTTTGGTCTGTGCTTTCCTACTAAAAAATACATTGGAAAAATTCAGCAAGAGAAGCACAAACAATTCTTGTCAGTTTTTCTCTTTCGTGTCTTTGCAAACATGCTCCTGGAAATCCAGATCCATGACTTCTAGAACAACCAGTGGCATCTCTGGGAAGCAGGGCAGGGGCTGACAGGCAGGGACACCCTGCAGCTGCCTGATGCTGGGGCAGCAGGAGTTTGTCCATTTTCCTGTCTCCATGGCAGAGCCACCTTGGCTGGGAAACGATCCCTTCACTGCTCTAGGAGGGAGGCACAGCCAGTGCAATGCCAGGGAGTGCCTTTACCCTGGAGGCAGGGAGGAGGCAGAGGGGGAAGTTGGGAAGCTGCACCCGGGGCTCTGCAGGGCTCCCGGCCAGGGCTCGAAGCACAAGGAGCCAGAAGAGCTTGGCCGGACAATCCTGAGCTCTGGACACCTTGTCCTCAGCACCGGGAACCCGTTTGCTTCTCCAGGCCCTGGGCACTGCTCCCGTGCTGCTCATGCAAGTTACACACAGACACAGAGCTACCTGCTCTGTCTCAACCCTCTTCAGCACTGGACAGCACCACACAGTAACATGTTCTCTTCAGTACATGGTCTAATTATTAATAGTCCCGCAAAGACTCTCATTCAAAGCATACACACACAAAAACCCAAGCCCTGGTACACACCTTGCATCAAGCTCTGGTACAGACTTTGCATCAACACAAAATGCAAGTTGCTGTTCAGAAACACAGGGCAGCACTTTTGGCCAATGCTTTTTCCTGCAAGATCTTTCAAAGGATTGCAAAAGTGACTTTGTTTGGCAACTTCTTCAAGGAACAAACAGGAGAGGCTGCTGAGTTTTTAAAGATTTATTGATTTGCTTTCACTTTTATTTTTGGCATTCATACACTTATCCCTGCATTCCAGAAAATTGTGAAAGTCCAAAAAAATACCAGGGGAAGTTTCTGAATTCCTTCATATTTCTCTCAAAGACTTTCTTGACGTACATACAAGGGACTGGTCGGATAACATACAGAGAAGCAGTGGTTTCCCTCACTGGACATTACAAGACAATGTTATAGACTCCACGTTACTAAAACACTTCTGTTGCCTGGTCATTACGAAGCCTGAAGCTCTTCTAGAGGCTTTTCCCAGTGCAACTTCATTAGGTTCCTCTCTGCTCAACTCTCGAGCCTGTCCAGGTCTCACTGAAGGGCAGCAGAGCCTTGTGGTGCCTCAGGCCCTGCTCCCAGTTCTGTCCCATCAGCAAATGCTGAGGGAGCGCTCCGTCCCTTCTGCCAGGACCCTGGGGAATAAGGCAAACAAGGCTGGACCCAGCACGGCCCCCTGAGATCACAGCTACCTGAGTTTGGAGCTCCCCTGTCCACTTCTCTGCGCCACTGTCCCTGAGCTGCCTCAGGGGCCTGTTATGGGAGGCAGGGACAAAGCCTTGCTGAAGTCCCAGCTGACAACAACCACTGCTCTCCCCTCACAAGCCCAACCAGGCACTGCAGCACAGGTGCCTATGGGATTGGTCAAGCATGGTTTCCATTCCTGTTATTCCACAGGCTTAGAGATGGCATCCAAGAGGAGCTGTTCTGTCTCCTTTCTGGGGATGGAGCTGAGGCTGATGGGCCTGCAGTTTCCTGGCTCCTTCTTGGTGCCCTTTTGCAAGACTGCAGTGATGTTGGCTTTCCTCCACTGCTCATGGCTCTCTCCGGGGCTGTCTCCTTCCCTGACCTGCTGGCAGAGCGCCCTGTGCCAGAGGCAGGAGCAGAGATTTCCCTTGGCCCAAAAGGGAAGGCTGGGCTCAGGCCGAGTGTCAGTGCGACCTGACAACGGGAGGAGAAGGCGGGAAGGAGCAGGGCTGACACAGGGCTGAGCAGGGAGTAGAGCCCTCGTGTCTCTGGGCCTACTCTGCAAGCTCCCTGGCCTGTACTTTCTCCACAGAGAGAGAGCAACAGCACCTCGAAGTGAGCAGGAAACCCGGCCATGGAGCGGGGCTGGGGCTGTGACACCTCAGGGACACCGGCCATGGAGCGGGGCTGGGGCTGTCAGCCCTCAGGGACACCGGCCATGGAGCGGGGCTGGGGCTGTGACACCTCAGGGAAACCGGCCATGGAGCGGGGCCGGGGCCGTGACACCTCAGGGAAACCGGCCATGGAGCGGGGCTGGGACTGTGACACCTCAGGGACACCGGCCATGGAGCGGGGCTGGGGCTGTGACACCTCAGGGAACTCACCATGGCAGCCACCTCCCGAGATTTTGAAGTACTTGTTTCTTGGTTTAATGCCCTTCCAAGATCAATCTAGCATGTTTGCATATGAGCAGGACATACAAGGGTATTTAAAATTGAGTCTGATCCAATCATCAAAGACAACGGATGTTACCTCTAAACTTACCTTTTCATGATTGTCAAACAAAATGGAACTTTTCTTATGTCTGACTTAAAATATCCAGAATGCAAAATTCATTCTCAAGACAGGAAAAAAGAAAACAATGAAAATAGGATATAGGCAGTCTTCAAAAGGCACAGAGAAGAAAATAAACATTAGAAAACCTTAGAAAAATTAGGTTTTCTTCTTCATCTTCTCAGTATGTGTTGTTTGAACATTGGTTGTCTGACTTGTCCCTCGCAAAACAAGGCATATTACAGCTTTATTGTCTCAGTGCTGCATTTCCCCAATCGCTGACTTGCCATTTAAGCTGCGCTTTGTTGGAAATATACAACAAGGGACTCCCTATGGAAGACAGTTGCACAAGCCTCTGGATTCCTGACTGTTCACCTCTGCCAATGCTCACAGTGTTCTCCTAACACACCTGAACTTCCTGTCTTTCAGAGAGAGAAAGACTCAGCTAAAGTCAAGCAAACAGGGCGGGGCAGATGGAAACCTTCCCTTGAGATGCTTTTGGGAAGGCCTGCAAGCACCCTGCCTTCCCTTGGAACAGAGGTGGTCACCATGCATGGTGTTGCCTGACTTGCCCGAGGTGCCCCTCTATTCCAGAAGGACTTTTGCCCGCTTCATCACTTGTCTGTCCCTCCAGTTCCAGGGCCTCAAACCTGCTCTGTAAGGCACTAAACCTTTTAGTCAGCTGTAAGTTTTCAGAATAAGGCACTGACCGTGGCTCGAACTAGTTTTTTTAGTCAGGTTGACAATATATTTTGAGAAGAAGAAGGAGCAGAGAAGGTGTGGAAAATGCATATTATATGATTGGCTTTTCGCAAATATTAAAATTAATACTATATGTGTTATGTTGGAAAGTTATGTTGTATTCATCCTTTTTTGTAGTGCTATCCTAATCTTTTAAAGTAGTGTGGTGAATATAGTTTTAGGCTACAGAAACTCTGTGATGTAAGATACTTTTTCTAAATAGCTCGTGGAGAGATAACAGTAACAAGACACCAAAACTCTGAGAAAAGAAATATTGCCTCCTTATCGGGAAGAACCAGACTTTGAGGGACCAAGACAATTGATTTGCAAGATGAAGGAGGGGTTGACAAGAACAAGAAAACACCCATTGTTTGAAAAGAATTTTGGCATCATGTATGAGATATATGAATATGCAACAGGCTATTACTTTTAAGGGTTAATCCTTTGTTAGCACAGTGGTGTCTTCTGAGGCAGAGCAGAGCACCCAGACATCTGCTTTTTTAATTGCCCTTTATTGTCCTACCTCTAATTGTCCAAATTAATTTTTCTCTAATTTTTATTCTTATTTTTATAACTAATTTATTACTATTCAACTTTTAAAATTTTAAAGCAAGTGAAATTCTGCATCCTTTGTGTCCACTATCAGTGGGCATCCTTCTTCCCAAGCTTTGTCAACCTCCCTCTGGGTTTGAGATCAGTGAAACGTGCCCAGCCTGGAGTCTTGGAAGACAATTCTAGCAACAAGTACTTTGCTTTTCGAACCCCTGGCCATCACTTCGAGCTTGTAGGCTGCTATGTGTGTCACAGGTTAAACGTCTCTTCCTGTTGATCAGGCTTGGAAGTGTGTAAAGGCCAGGCATGACAGGACATGTTTTCTTCAGGAAATGGGACGTAGGGCCCAGTTTGCAACGGGTCCCGGCCCGCGCCTTCCAGAGCGCCAGAAGGTTGGCGGCGCCGTTGCAGGGCTCAGGGCGCCGCCTTGTGGGCGAGAGCCGCCATGACAGCGCGGGCGCCGCGCGGCGGGGCCGGAGGGCGGGAAGGGGCGGGCGGGTGTGAGGGGCGGGGCGGTTCGTGCCCAGAGCCGAGCCCACGCTGTTCCTGGGCGCATTCCCGGCTCGGTGTTGGGAGCGTGCAGGCGCTGCTCGGGCTCTGGGAGAAGCGTGCGGCCGCTGCGGGGTCCCAGCCCTCAGAGCTGGCTGCCGGCCGAGGCTGCAGTGCCAGAGCTGCCGTGCGCCGTGTCAGTGCCAGAGTCCCTGGCAGAGCCGGGCTGGCACTGCCAGCTCCTGAGGGAAGCCCTGCCATGGCCGTGCCGGGGCCGCTCGGCACAGCCGGGCTGGCAGTGCCGACAGCTGAGGGGAGCCCGGCCATGGCAGCGCCGGGCTGGCAGTGCCGACAGCTGAGGGGAGCCCGGCCATGGCAGCGCCGGGCTGGCGGTGCCGACAGCTGAGGGGAGCCCGGCCATGGCAGCGCCGGGCTGGCAGTGCCGACAGCTGAGGGGAGCCCGGCCATGGCAGCGCCGGGGCCGCTCCTGCCCCGGGGCCGCCCGAAGGAGCGACCTCTGGGACCTGCCGGCAGACTGGCACTGCTTGGCCCTCTTCAGTAGATCGACGGAGTGGCAGCACAGATAGCAAAATATTAAAACATCTGATTTAAAACACCGGAGGGAAACCATTGAATTGAAAAGAAAATGAAGGTGTACCAAAATACTCAGGGCATGAATGGGAAAACTGAAAAGATACAGATTCTACTTATTTATATAATCTCAACTATATCATCAGAAACATGAGGGTGAAAATACCTTCTAAAAGTTTTGACAATAGAATGGTTCAGCTGTGTAGTTTTGCTAGTACATTAAAGTCTTAAAAAGCAGTCAGGTATTCCTTTGTCCAGTGCTATGAATTTAATAATGGGATTTGTTACAGTTGTCCCTCAAATACCCCTCATAAAGAGAGTTGAGTGCTTAGATTCGATGGAAGCCATCCGTTAGTAAATGCAGTGTTGTGGTTTTTGTAGTTCTGTAGTAAGTAGTCAGTTAAAGAAGTGATCGTTCTGCCAATGGATGCTGATCCCTGATGCGTTCATGCTGGTTCAATGGAAAGGCAAATTTTTAGTAATAGGCTATTGGAAAACATGTCTTTTCTGCTGGTAGCAGGTACAAACACATTGCTTTTATGGTAGAAACTGAAGGAACTTGATATGCCTGCTCCTTCTTCTCCACCTATGTTTAAAGGAGATCCATGCAGGTTAAAACATGAACCAAACCTCGAGGCTCTGTCCTGCAGGCTCACCTGCCTCACCCCACAATCAGCAGAGGAACAGCCAGAGGACACTGCAGTGTTCCTCAATGCAACAAAGGGAGGAGAAGGTGGGCAGGAGCAGGGCTCACATAGACAGAGAGTATCAGCACCTCAAAGTGAGCACATCATTCAAGGGACAGGGACTGACTGCTGACAGCTGCCCTGTGAGACAGCAAGCAGGAGGGCGCTGGTGCCAGGGAGCCAGGTGAGGGCAAAGCAGCCCTGTGACAGCCTGGCCCAGGGGCTCTTGTGGCAGCAGGCAGCGTGGGGATGAGAGCAGAGGCAGAGGGAGGCAGGAGCTGCTCGGCCATGCCGGGGCTGGGAGCCTCCTTCCTGCCCAAGTGGGGCCCAGCTGGGCCAGGGGGCAGCTCCTGGGACAGCCGTGCCCACAATGGCCCCTGCTCTGCAAGGCCTCCAGCCCTGCCCATCAGCCAGGCAGGGACAGAGCAGCCTCGGGGCCGAAGCTGCTGCAGGCTCTGAGCCCCGCAGAGCTGCTCGTGCCCCGTGCCATTGGCTCTGTCCCCTGCAGCCTGCATGCTGCGTCGCCGTGCTGAGGCAGACCCGGACATGTGCGGTGACAAACTGCAGAAGGGTGGGCTCTGTGCCCACGTGTTCTGCATGGTGAGTGGCTCCGGGCGCTCCCTCCACCACTGCAATGGGCAGCTCCTGCCGCCCTCTCCTCATCAGCTCCTCCCCTTGCCTGCAGCTCTTTGCCAGTCTGCTATTTCGGCAAGAGAAACGCCACGTTACACTCGTGGAGTTTCTCCTGTGAGATCTCCTTATTGCAGTGAGGCGGGCAGCACAGAAGGTGAGCAGGGAGATTTGTGCCTGGCGAGGTTTGCCAGAGCTTAGCCCAGACAGCAGGAAACAAGGGCCGGCCCAGCAGCCCGGACAAAGTCTGGCTCCCAGCGGCTCTGGCACAGAGGCCCTGGCACAGGAGCCTCCCTCCTCCAGCAGGCGGCTCTGTGGGCTGGGAGCCGGCAGCCGCCCTGGGCCTGTCCTGCAAAATCCCCCCCCCCCCAATTCCTTCTCCCCTAGACAAAGAGTATCTGCACCTCGCAGCGACAACGTCCCTCGAGGACAGCGACTCACTGCAGAGTGACGCCATGTCTGACAGCAAGCAGGAGGGCCCTGGTGCCAGGGAGCCAGGTGAGGGCAAAGCAGCCCTCTGACAGCCTGGCCCAGGGGCTCTTGTGGCAGCAGGCAGCGTGGGGATGAGAGCAGAGGCAGGGGGAGGCAGGAGCTGCTCGGCCATGCCGGGGCTGGGAGCCTCCTTCCTGCCCAAGTGGGGCCCAGCTGGGCCAGGGGGCAGCTCCTGGGACAGCCGTGCCCACAATGGCCCCTGCTCTGCAAGGCCTCCAGCCCTGCCCATCAGCCAGGCAGGGACAGAGCAGCCTTGGGGCCGAAGCTGCTGCAGGCCCAGAGCCCCACAGAGCTGCTCGTGCCCCGTGCCATTGGCTCTGTCCCCTGCAGCCTGCATGCTGTGTCGCCGTGCCGAGGCTGAGCCCTGTGCCTCCCCAGGCCCTGGCCACTGCTCCTGTGCTGCTCCTGCACAGCCCAGAGCACCCACGGGCCCTGCTCAGGCCTCACGCAGACCAGAACCAGCTGGGCTGTGACAGCTCTGCTGCCCTGGGCCCAGCCCTCGGACAAAGCACCCGCCTGTCCCTGGGCTGGGGGCAGTGCCCAGGCTGGGCTTGGCAGAGCCCGTCCGCTCCTGGAGGGCTGTGGGCACTGCTCTGGCCTGGCCGGGCCCGGCCCTGGGCTCCCTTGGCATTCCTGCTTGCCCTTGCCTCCACCAGGGATGGGCTGCAGCTCAATGGCCCCGGCCTGGCCGCACACTCAGGCCTGGAGCCTTCCCGTGGCTCCCCAGGGCACGAGAGCCTCAGCCCCAGCTCCCAAACACGGCCTAACAGGCTTTGCTGATATTGATCCCTGTCAGAGCTTTGAAAGCATTTTCAAAGTAGCCTTGTCTGGCAACACTTTCAAGGAACAAACGGGACTCGCTTCTAATTGGTAAAAACTTTATTGGTTTGCTTGCACTTCCTATAGGGTATCCTAATGCTTCCTTTGGCGTTCCAGAAAATAATGAAAATCTAACAAATTCTAAAGAGAAGTTCCTGAATCCACTATGAGGAGAAGTCTCTACACTCACTATCCTTACATACAGTTAAGAAGCTGCTCCTGTAACACACAAAGATGGAGTGGTTAACCTGACTGGACCACACAACATGATGTTTTATACACACCGCTACACTACAAAACTTCTCGTCCCTGTTCATTACAAATTTGAAGCTCTTCTCGAGGTCCTGACTTAATTTTGCATGCACATTCATACCTGCAATCCCTCCCCATGCTCAGCTTTCACCTAGACTTACCAGGGAACAGATGTTCCATACTCACCTCAAGCAATAATCTACGTCTGTCTTCCTAACCCTCTTTTTCTTCACTGACTTCTACTAATCTACAAAATAACTGCGGACCCTCTGCACAAAAGAAACATCCAATTAATAGCCTTAAACACTTGTGATTGTGCAGCTGCTTCTAACAATCATGTCCAACACAGCACTAAAATCAGAAATCAATTCTCACACCCTTCCTATTCTCCTGCCCCCACCACACCTTGGCTCCAGCAGAAATGTTCCCTACTGCAGCCTGGTGTGCTAGGAACAATCAAAGGCAGCAGCACTTTCCCTCAACATGCTGCAATCTGAATTGCACTGAAATTGCAGCTGTTGCATTAGAAGCTCAGCACCAGCACCCCCAGAACTGAGGCCTGAGCTCTCCATTTCAACACACCCTGTAAATCAGGCTGCCTGGAAGATTGTAGGCCGGGAACTGTGTGAACACAGCAGTGCATTTCAGCAGAGTTATGGAATCAATCTCATGGAAGGCACATCCTTTATGCTTGTCTTAAGATTCTATTCTACAAAATCTAACCAGCAATTGTTTTGGTGGCCTGTGCAGGTTTTGGGGACTGTGCATGTTTCCTTTGGATGTTGTTTTCTTTGTTTCTAAATACAAAATTCATTGCATTCAGAAGAGAAAGCCCCAGATTCATTAGGACAAAGAACCACAGGGACATATGTGGCTGACAAGAACACTCAACATTCCTAACGGTAACACCAGAAAGACAGGAAAAAGACAAAGAGGATTTAAATACCTGAAAGGATCCAAACTGTCTATGTAAGCTGTCAAGTGACTAAGTTTTTGGTAAACTCTAAAAGTCCAGATTCCTATTCGGTAATTGTCTGAAAGAAAAGAAAGCCAGAAATTTGCTTGACCTTCATTTTGCCAGGACTTTCTCACAGGATTCTGCCACAACTTGGATCACAAGTGAGGGTGGCAAATTTTGACTAGAAAACTTGGATAACTAGGCAGCGTTTTTTCCTCCTCACTGAATTACAGGAAGGGTTTAAAAGGAAAAAAAATTATAAAAAATGGTAAAGAAATTCTGTCATACCTCTAAGGCGTTCATCATCTTTGGAGAAGAAAAAAAAACTCTAGCACTTCCTGTGCGTGGTAAAAAAAAGAAACCTAGAAAAGGACAAAGGGATTTGAGCATCCTAAATTGTACTATCAAATTCCATGAACACAAGTTAAACCTCTAGTGCTTCAGAGAAATGGCATCCATTGAAAAGCTTTATTCCCTAGGAGCCGAGTAGAGCTTTTTATTTTAAAAACCCTCTTTTAAAGAGAAAACTGACTGTGTCTTGGGCTTTTGGCCAAACTCAGTTTGGAGTTGGTCAAACCAAAATGACCCTGTTAGTTTCTTGTGCTCTACTCTTTCTTTCCATATTCACATTCACATCCAATGGGCTGCTGGGAGTTTTGACTCTGTGCAGCATGAACGGTTTTCCAAGACCACTTTCATTGCTCAGAGGTGTGCAATGTCAGTTTCCCATTCCCTGAGTGCTGCTATTAATATTCCCACAGCATCCAACTACTACAGCCATGTAGACAACAAAGACAAATGCAACTTGCATTTCTTGGTCCTGTTCCATTTCTGTCATCTCAGGCTCATCGTCACCCTCAGAACTGCTGTCCTGGAAACGTGGATCCTCTTGCCACGTGGCTTTTACCGGCTTTATTGTCCCAAGCGCGTGAGGCTCTGCAATGACAGCACCAATAGAGAAAAAAAGCCAAAACCAGATTATTCCTCTACTCGTCAGGAAAAATTCTTCCTTTCACGTGAAATACTTACAGTGGAGAAGAGAGATTTAGGAAGGACAGAATCTGACCCTGCCAGATTTTCTAAGCTACATTTCTGCTCCAGTATTTTCCAGTTTGTTCCAGGAATCCCTTATGTATTCTTAAACATTTCTCATTGCATTCAGAAGACACTGAATACCTTCTCAGTTCAGCACAAGTCTGGGGGGCTCGTTGCTTTGTGCTGTTGCGTTGGGTTTTTTAATATTTTGGATAACTTCACGGGGTTTCTTTTCTCTCCTACATGACTGGGACTCGAGTTAATGTTGTTTCATCTTCATTTCAGACGGCCCCAATTTACCTAAGGTTAGGACACCCCAATGATCATGTGTCATTCCATTTCCTTTTTCTAAAGGTCCAAGAGTAGAATTCAGTAACAAACAGAATGTTCATGGATCTTGGGGCCAGCTCTCGGACTTTGCTCCTCCCTCTACATTAGCGCACATTTCCTTAAAAGCCTTGTGAGGTCCTATGAAACTTGATATGACTGGTGTGTCACCTTTTTCCCTGTTTGAGGAATTCAGGGCATGAGAACAAGCTTTTTCACCACTCAGCCAAAACCCCAATGCCTTCTCAAAGCATGCCTTTCAGAATTCCTGAGATGCAAGCATGAGGCACCTCTCATTAATCTACCACAGCCCCGGCAAGCAGAAATGAAGATCAAAATGCTTCTGCCTAATTACTGACTTCTGTTGCTGAAAATCCCCTGCATCCTGACCTTCTTTACACCATATTGCCCTACAGTGCCTGCCAGAAGCTCTTCCTTAGCAATGACACTGTTAGAAGAGTTCTGCTGTTACCTTCTTTGGTGCCCAACTCCTCTGTGCCTCCAAAGAAGGAAAACTTGAAAGAACTCGTCTCCTGAGTTGCGTCGTCCTCAGGCAAAGGTCCCAAATGGTCGTCTGGGGCAGAGTCCTGTGCATCCTCTTTGTCCCAGGGTTTTTCCTCAGTCTATTCTGGGTTGTTCTTTAAAGGTCTTTCAAAGAACAAACCAGAATAGACGGAGGAAATACCATCTATTCTGGTTTCTTCCTTGAAAGGCCTCTTTCAAATCCGCAGCAATGCTGTAGAAGTTGTCTTCAGACACTTGAGGCAGTGTCTCACTCTCTTTCTTCTTATTTTGGCTTTACTGAAATGAGATTGTTCAAGGATAGCAACACAGCACACGTCCTTTTCAGACACAGCTTCCCTAAGAGCCACCTTGCTCTGAATGTCTCCCTAAGCATATCCAAGCCCATTAAGGAGTGCTTCATTATCAAGGGTAAGCACTGGGGAGACATCTGAGGTTGGAGTGTAAAGGCAGGACCAAGAGTCCTTTTTAATTAGCCACATCCTTAAGTGACTTTTCACTGGCTACACGGTTGCACAGAAATCAAGGTATTTAGCACAGATTTCTTCCTGCCAGTAGAAACATCAAGAGCTAATCGGGTTTGCTCACAGAGCTGCACAGCTCAGGGTCCCCGCACTGACTGTTCTCACCTTCACTTCCGGCAAGGAACACACGGCCTCGAAAGAAAAGATGACGGCGCTACGTGCTGCTGTTGGAGGTCCCAGTTGAGGTCCGACGTCGCTGGTGGGAGCGGCTGCTCCTGCGCGATGTCCCCGACCACGTCCCCCTACGCCTGGGCCTCTCAGCACGGGCTGCTGTCCTCCTGCTCCTGTCCTGGCGACTCCTGGACCGCAGAGTTTGAGTCGAGGTCCGGCGTGGCTGGCGGGAGCGGCTGCGTCTGGGGGGCGTCCCCGATGATGTGTCCCTTCGCCTGGGCCTCTCAGCCCTTGGCCTTGTCCTGCTGCTGCTGCCACGGCGACTCCTGGAGCGGACAGGTGGACTCTGGGCCCAGCCTTGCTGGCGGGAGCGCCTGCGTCTGGGGGAAGGCCCTGGCCATGTGTCCCTTCGCCTGGGCCCCTCAGTCGTTGGCCCTGTCCCTCTGTTCCTGTCATGGCAACTCCTGGAGCGGACAGGTGGACTCCGGGCCCAGCCCTGCTGGCGGGAGCGCCTGCGTCTGGGGGATGTCCGTGATGGTGTCTCCCTCCGCCTGGGCCTCTCAGCCCTTGGCCCTGTCCCACTGCTCCTGTCACGGCGACTCCTGGACCGGACAGGTGGACTCTGGGCACGACTTTGCCGGCGAGAGCAGCTTCGCCTGCGGCTGGGCCCAGCACGTCTGGAACGGACCCTGTCCTCAGGGTCCGGGGACGTGCTGCGTGTTGCCCTTGATCTGCTGATGCTGCTGGTGTCCAGTGAGGAAGATGGCAGCGCCTGCTGCCATGCTGTGTGGTGGGGCC
This sequence comes from Melospiza georgiana, assembly GCF_028018845.1. Lineage (NCBI taxonomy): Eukaryota > Metazoa > Chordata > Aves > Passeriformes > Passerellidae > Melospiza > Melospiza georgiana. The sequence goes on along the minus strand of NC_080440.1, from coordinate 17,602,144 downwards.
TGCTGTGGCTGCCCGTCTCTGCAGATGGAGACGGGGAAACCAGCACCAATGGCACAGGGCTGTGGGAGCTGGGGCTGATGGCCTCAGATTCTGACCAGCCACGAGCAGATTGTCGTCCTGACTGTCTGGCCGGCCTGGGGCCATTGAGCTCTGTCTCATCCCGGGCGGCTGTAAGGCAAGCAGGAATGTCAAAGATCGCCCAGGCCCCGGCCAGGCCAGGCCAGAGCAGTGCCCCCAGCCCAGGGACACCGGGGACTTTGACTCATACATGTTCCGAGCCCAGCACAGCTGTCACACTCCCATCTCTGTGTGCTGTTCCTCAGGCCAGAGCAGCGCCTGTGGGTGCCCTCAGCAGCACAGGAGGAGCACAGGAGCAATTGCCAGGGCCTGGGGAGGCAAACAGGCTCATAGCACTGGAACAAAGTGTACCAGCACGTGGTTGTCTGGCCAAGCGCTTCTGGTTCTTCCCGCTTTGAGACCTCGCCGAGACACAGGTTCCCTGCAGAGCCCCAGATGCAGCTTCCCAACTTACCCCTGTTCCTCTGCCTCCTCCCTGCCCCCAGGGTAAAGGCAATCCCTGGCATTGCACTGGCCGTGCCTCACTCCTAGATCTGCGAAGGCATCGTTGTCCTCCCATGTTGGGTCTCTGATGGAGAAAGGAAGAGATGATGAATTTCTGCTGCTCTCCCTCACGGAGGTCCAGGGTGCCCCAGCTCTTTCTCCAGAGCTTTTCCAAGTTGTGGGTGAAGCTGAAGCCCTGACTGACGGGACAGGGCAGGGCCAGGGCTCCTGGGGCAGGGCCTGGCACAGCACAGCACTTGCACCCTCCTGCCTGGTGGGCCAGGCAGAAGGACACCAACCTGAAGGGGACTCGGATCCCCATAATGAACATTTCAACAGGGAATTCCCTGCTGTCTCTGCACAGCGGGCACTGGAAATACAAAGCACCAGCGCACAAGGCCTGTCCCTGCAGGGCAAACAGAGGCAGGGTGAGCGAGGCCCTGCTGCTGCTGCTGAGCACCTGCTGTGCCCCGGGGCTGAGCGAAGGGCTCCTACCTGGATGCAGTCCCTGTGGAACCAGGCCCTTTTGCACGTTGGGCACACCAGGGTTGTGAAGGTCTTTCTGTCCTCCACAGGCTCCAGGCAGATGATGCAAACGGTGTCCGGCTCAGGAGTCGCCTCCACCATCTGCTCTGGACGGTGCTCAGGGCAGAAGGACCTGGAGGAAAATGGATGGGGAAAGTGAGAAATGCTGGATCATTCCCCAGAGGTGGCCATAAAGAGAGATGAGGTACCTGAACGGAATAAGGTATACATTGACACAGCCGCCCTCCTTGGCACAGGGCAGGTGGAACCATCTGTCACAGTCCTCCGTGCAGCACATGATGGTTGCCCCGCTCTGGCCGCAGACGCAGCAGCGCTGGAAAGAGCCAAGCAGCCGCATCAGCAGCAGCAGCAGCAGCCTCGAGGCCTCCCCGGGCAGCCGCAGGGCTCCGGGCAGGGCACAGGACGTGGCCGCTGCCGGCTCCCAGCCCACAGAGCCGCCTGCTGGAGGAGGGAGGCTCCTGTGCCAGGGCCTCTGTGCCACAGCTGCTGGGAGCCAGACTTTGTCCCGGCTGCTGGGCCGGCCTTTCTTTCCTGCTGTCTGGGCTAAGCTCTGGCAAACCTTGCCAGGCACAAAGCTCCCTGCTCTTGTCAGGCTCTCACCTTCTGTGCTGCCCGCCGCACTGCAATTAGCAGATCTCGTGGGAGAAAGTCCATCACTCCAACGTGGCGTTTCTCTTGCCGAAATAGCAGACTGGCAAAGAGCTGCAGGCAAGGGGAGGAGCTGATGAGGAGAGGGCGGCAGGAGCTGCCCATTGCAAAGGTGGAGGGAGCGCCCGGAGCCACTCACCAGGCAGAACACGTGGGCACAGAGCCCACCCTTCTGCAGTTTGTCACCGCACATGTCCGGGTCAGCCTCGGCACGGCGACACAGCATGCAGGCTGCAGGGGACAGAGCCAATGGCACGGGGCACGAGCAGCTCTGCGGGGCTCAGAGCCTGCAGCAGCTTGGGCCCCGAGGCTGCTCTGTCCCTGCCTGGCTGATGGGCAGGGCTGGAGGCCTTGCAGAGCAGGGGCCATTGTGGGCACGGCTGTCCCAGGAGCTGCCCCCTGGCCCAGCTGGGCCCCACTTGGGCAGGAAGGAGGCTCCCAGCCCCGGCATGGCCGAGCAGCTCCTGCCTCCCCCTGCCTCTGCTCTCATCCCCACGCTGCCTGCTGCCACAAGAGCCCCTGGGCCAGGCTGTCACAGGGCTGCATTGCCCTCACCTGGCTCCCTGGCACCAGGGCCCTCCTGCTTGCTGTCAGACATGGCGGCTGTCTCTCCTGCGTCGCAGTCCTCGAGGGACGTTGTCGCTGCGAGGTGCAGATTCTCTCGGTCTAGGGGAGAAAGAAGGGGGGGGAGTTTGCAGAACAGGCCCAGAACCACGAGGTTCTACTCCCTGCTCAGGCCTGCGTGAGCCCTGCTCCTGTCCGCTTTCTCCTCCCGTCGTCGCGCTGAGGAACACCGCAGTGTCCTGGCTGTTCCTCTGCTGATTCTGGGAAGGGAGAGGCAGCTGAGGCTTCAGCACAGGCCCAGAGGCCCGAGGTGTGGGGCCCCTCTGGTCCCTGGGCAGCCACGTCCCCACCCTACCTTCTCCTCCCGGTGTCAGGTCGCACTGACGCTCGACCTGAGCCCAGCGTCCCCTTTTGTGGCCTTGGTGGCCCGGCACAGGTCACAATGGCCACTCTGACGTCAGAGCCATGTACCCAAAATCGGGGCAGCCATGGCCTCAAGTCCCTGGCAACCACTTGTGGCGGCCCCCTCGGGCACCGAGCTTCTGAGATGGGTCCGAGCGTTTGCTCAGGGTGGAAGCACGGCCGGGAATCCGGCAGCAAGTGCAGGGTCAAATGCCAGGCCCTGGGGCAGCCAGCCAGGGTGGCACTGTGGGCAGGGAGGTGCTGTTCAGGCACTGCCACGCCAGGGCTCTGGCCCCGGCCAAGGGCAATCTCTGCTCCTGCCCCTGGCAGGCGGTGGCCCAGAGAGCCCGTGCGGAGTCAGCTGCACTGCAGGGATTCAAATCCTGCTCTAGGTGAACTGATGTTCTCCTCAACACCTGTCTGCATAAAACTAAGATGAACCTGATTTGATGCTGCTGCTGATCACCATTGGGTACTGGAGATAAACCTGGACACCACCACAGCTGCCTCCAGACCTCAGTTATCTGTCATCCTATGAACTAACAACTTTCACATTTCATATAAATGGAAAAATTAGTATTAAGCTTCTGAAAAAGGTCATCTTTGATACTGACTCAGTGGAAAGACACAAAATGCACTGAGAATTTTGTGTGTACATTTGACAGGAGAGCTTGCAACTGTCCTCCACTCAAGTCAAATACAGGAGGATGCTTTTCCTACATTATATAAACTTTGCCAGTTTGGTCCGTGCTTTCCTACTAGAAAATACATTGGAAAAATTCAGCAAGAGAAGCACAAACAATTCTTGTCAGTTTTTCTCTTTCGTGTCTTTGCAAACATGCTCCTGGAAATCCAGATCCATGACTTCTAGAACAATCAGTGGCATCTCTGGGAAGCAGGGCAGGGGCTGACAGGCAGGGACACCCTGCAGCTGCCTGATGCTGGGGCAGCAGGAGTTTGTCCATTTTCCTGTCTCCATGGCAGAGCCACCTTGGCTGGGAAACGATCCCTTCACTGCTCTAGGAGGGAGGCACAGCCAGTGCAATGCCAGGGAGTGCCTTCACCCTGGAGGCAGGGAGGAGGCAGAGGGGGAAGTTGGGAAGCTGCACCCGGGGCTCTGCAGGGCTCCCGGCCAGGGCTCGAAGCACAAGGAGCCAGAAGAGCTTGGCCGGACAATCCTGAGCTCTGGACACCTTGTCCTCAGCACCGGGAACCCGTTTGCTTCTCCAGGCCCTGGGCACTGCTCCTGTGCTGCTCATGCAAGTTACACACAGACACAGAGCTACCTGCTCTGTCTCAACCATCTTCAGCACTGGACAGCACAACACAGTAACATGTTCTCTTCAGTACATGGTCTAATTATTAATAGTCCCGCAAAGACTCTCATTCAAAGCATACACACACAAAAACCCAAGCCCTGGTACACACCTTGCATCAAGCTCTGGTACAGACTTTGCATCAACACAAAATGCAAGTTGCTGTTCAGAAACACAGGGCAGCACTTTTGGCCAATGCTTTTTCCTGCAAGATCTTTCAAAGGATTGCAAAAGTGACTTTGTTTGGCAACTTCTTCAAGGAACAAACAGGAGAGGCTGCTGAGTTTTTAAAGATTTATTGATTTGCTTTCACTTTTATTTTTGGCATTCTTACACTTATCCCTGCATTCCAGATAATTGTGAAAATCCAAAAAAATACCAGGGGAAGTTTCTGAATTCCTTCATATTTCTCTCAAAGACTTTCTTGACGTACATACAAGGGACTGGTCGGATAACATACAGAGAAGCAGTGGTTTCCCTCACTGGACATTACAAGACAACGTTATAGACTCCACGTTTCTAAAACACTTCTGTTGCCTGGTCATTACAAAGCCTGAAGCTCTTCTAGAGGCTTTTCCCAGTGCAACTTCATTAGGTTCCTCTCTGCTCAACTCTCGAGCGTGTCCAGGTCTCACTGAAGGGCAGCAGAGCCTTGTGGTGCCTCAGGCCCTGCTCCCAGTTCTGTCCCATCAGCAAATGCTGAGGGAGCACTCCGTCCCTTCTGCCAGGACCCTGGGGAATAAGGCAAACAGGGCTGGGCCCAGCACAGCCCCCTGAGATCACAGCTACCTCAGTTTGGAGCTCCCCTGTCCACTTCTCTGCGCCACTGTCCCTGAGCTGCCTCAGGGGCCTGTTATGGGAGGCAGGGACAAAGCCTTGCTGAAGTCCCAGCTGACAACAACCACTGCTCTCCCCTCACAAGCCCAACCAGGCACTGCAGCACAGGTGCCTATGGGATTGGTCAAGCATGGTTTCCATGCCTGTTATTCCACAGGCTTAGAGATGGCATCCAAGAGGAGCTGTTCTGTCTCCTTTCTGGGGATGGAGCTGAGGCTGATGGGCCTGCAGTTTCCTGGCTCCTTCTTGGTGCCCTTTTGTACGACTGCAGTGATGTTGGCTTTCCTCAACTGCTCATGGCTCTCTCTGGGGCTGTCTCCTTCCCTGACCTGCTGGCAGAGCGCCCTGTGCCAGAGGCAGGAGCAGAGATTTCCCTTGGCCCCAAAAGGGAAGGCTGGGCTCAGGCCGAGTGTCAGTGCGACTTGACAACGGGAGGAGAAGGCGGGAAGGAGCAGGGCTGACACAGGGCTGAGCAGGGAGTAGAGCCCTCGTGTCTCTGGGCCTACTCTGCAAGCTCCCCGGCCTGTACTTTCTCCACAGAGAGAGAGGAACAGCACCTCGAAGTGAGCAGGAAACCCGGCCATGGAGCGGGGCTGGGGCTGTCAGCCCTCAGGGACACCGGCCATGGAGCGGGGGCTGTCAGCCCTCAGGGACACCGGCCATGGAGCGGGGCTGGGGCTGTGACACCTCAGGGAAACCGGCCATAGAGCGGGGCTGGGGCCGTGACACCTCAGGGAAACCGGCCATGGAGCGGGGCTGGGGCCGTGACACCTCAGGGAACTCACCATGGCAGCCACCTCCCGAGATTTTGAAGTACTTGTTTCTTGGTTTAATGCCTTTCCAAGATCAATCTAGCATGTTTGCATATGAGCGGGACATACAAGGGTATTTAAAATTGAGTCTGATCCAATCATCAAGACAATGGATGTTACCTCTAAACTTACCTTTTCATGATTGTCAAACAAAATGGAACTTTTCTTATGTCTGACTTAAAATATCCTGAATGCAAAATTCATTCTCAAGACAGGAAAAAAGAAAACAATGAAAATAGGATATAGGCAGTCTTCAAAAGGCACAGAGAAGAAAATAAACATTAGAAAACCTTAGAAAAATTAGGTTTTCTTCTTCATCTTCTCAGTATGTGTTGTTTGAACATTGGTTGTCTCACTTGTCCCTCGCAAAACAAGGCATGTTACAGCTTTATTGTCTCAGTGCTGCATTTCCCCAATCGCTGACTTGCCATTTAAGCTGCGCTTTGTTGGAAATATACAACAAGGGACTCCCTATGGAAGAGAGTTGCACAAGCCTCTGGATTCCTGACCGTTCACCTCTGCCAATGCTCACAGTGTTCTCCTAACACACCTGAGCTTCCTGTCTTTCAGAGAGAGAAAGACTCAGCTAACGTCAAGCAAACAGGGCAGGGCAGATGGAAACCTTCCCTTGAGATGCTTTTGGGAAGGCCTGCAAGCACCCTGCCTTCCCTTGGAACAGAGGTGGTCACCATGCATGGTGTTGCCTGACTTGCCCGAGGTGCCCCCCAATTCCAGAAGGACTTTTGCCCGCTTCATCACTTGTCTGTCCCTCCAGTTCCAGGGCCTCAAACCTGCTCTGTAAGGCACTAAACCTTTTAGTCAGCTATAAGTTTTCAGAATAAGGCACTGACCGTGGCTCGAACTAGTTTTTTTAGTCAGGTTGACAATATATTTTGAGAAGAAGAAGGAGCAGAGAAGGTGTGGAAAATGCATATTATATGATTGGCTTTTCGCAAATATTAAAATTAATACTATATGTGTTATGTTGGAAAGTTATGTTGTATTCATCCTTTTTTGTAGTGCTATCCTAATCTTTTAAAGTAGTGTGGTGAATATAGTTTTAGGCTACAGAAACTCTGTGATGTAAGATACTTTTTCTAAATAGCTCATGGAGAGATAACAGTAACAAGACACCAAAACTCTGAGAAAAGAAATATTGCCTCCTTATCGGGAAGAACCAGACTTTGAGGGACCAAGACAATTGATTTGCAAGATGAAGGAGGGGTTGACAAGAACAAGAAAACACTCATTGTTTGAAAAGAATTTTGGCATCATGTATGAGATATATGAATATGCAACAGGCTATTACTGTAAAGGGTTAATCCTTTGTTAGCAAAGTGTCTTCTGAGGCAGAGCAGAGCACCCAGACATCTGCAATTCTTTGCTTTTTTAATTGCCCTTTATTGTCCTACCTCTAATTGTCCAAATTAATTTTTCTCTAATTTTTATTCTTATTTTTATAACTAATTTATTACTATTCAACTTTTAAAATTTTAAAGCAAGTGAAATTCTGCATCCTTTGTGTCCACTATCAGTGGGCATCCTTCTTCCCAAGCTTTGTCAACTTCCCTCTGGGTTTGAGATCAGTGAAACGTGCCCAGCCTGGAGTCTTGGAAGACAATTCTAGCAACAAGTACTTTGCTTTTCTAACCCCTGGCCATCACTTCGAGCTTGTAGGCTGCTATGTGTGTCACAGGTTAAACGTCTCTTCCTGTTGATCAGGCTTGGAAGTGTGTAAAGGCCAGGCATGACAGGACATGTTTTCTTCAGGAAATGGGACGTAGGGCCCAGTTTGCAGCGGGTCCCGGCCCGCGCCTTCCAGAGCGCCAGGAGGTTGGCGGCGCCGTTGCAGGGCTCAGGGCGCCGCCTTGTGGGCGAGAGCCGCCATGACAGCGCGGGCGCCGCGCGGCGGGGCCGGAGGGCGGGAAGGGGCGGGCGGGTGTGAGGGGCGGGGCGGTTCGTGCCCAGAGCCGAGCCCACGCTGTTCCTGGGCGCATTCCCGGCTCGGTGTTGGGAGCGTGCAGGAGCTGCTCGGGCTCTGGGAGAAGCGTGCGGCCGCTGCGGGGTCCCAGCCCTCAGAGCTGGCTGCCGGCCGAGGCTGCAGTGCCAGAGCTGCCGTGCGCCGTGGCAGTGCCAGAGTCCCTGGCAGAGCCGGGCTGGCACTGCCAGCTCCTGAGGGAAGCCCTGCCATGGCCGTGCCGGGGCCGCTCGGCAGCGCCGGGCTGGCAGTGCCGACAGCTGAGGGGAGCCCGGCCATGGCAGCGCCGGGCTGGCAGTGCCGACAGCTGAGGGGAGCCCGGCCATGGCAGCGCCGGGCTGGCAGTGTCGACAGCTGAGGGGAGCCCGGCCATGGCAGCGCCGGGCTGGCAGTGCCCACAGCTGAGGGGAGCCCGGCCATGGCAGCGCCGGGGCCGCTCCTGCCCCGGGGCCGCCCGAAGGAGCGACCTCTGGGACCTGCCGGCAGACTGGCACTGCTTGGCCCTCTTCAGTAGATCGACGGAGTGGCAGCACAGATAGCAAAATATTAAAACATCTGATTTAAAACACCGGAGGGAAACCATTGAATTGAAAAGAAAATGAAGGTGTACCAAAATACTCAGGGCATGAATGGGAAAACTGAAAAGATACAGATTCTAATTATTTATATAATCTCAACTATATCATCAGAAACATGAGGGTGAAAATACCTTCTAATAGTTTTGACAATAGAATGGTTCAGCTGTGTCGTTTTGCTAGTACATTAAAGTCTTAAAAAGCAGTCAGGTATTCCTTTGTCCAGTGCTATGAATTTAATAATGGGATTTGTTACAGTTGTCCCTCAAATACCCCTCATAAAGAGAGTTGAGTGCTTAGATTCGATGGAAGCCATCCGTTAGTAAATGCAGTGTTGTGGTTTTTAGTAGTTCTGTAGTAAGTAGTTAGTTAAAGAAGTGATTGTTCTGCCAATGGATGCTGATCCCTGATGCGTTCGTGCTGGTTCAATGGAAAGGCAAATTTTTGGTAATAGGCTATTGGAAAACGTCTTTTCTGCTGGTAGCAGGTACAAACACATTGCTTTTACTGGTAGAAACTGAAGCAACTTGAGATGCCTGCTCCTTCTTCTCCACCTATGTTTAAAGGAGATCCATGCAGGTTAAAACATGAACCAAACCTCGAGGCTCTGGGCCTGTCCTGCAGGCTCACCTGCCTCACCCAACAATCAGCAGAGGAACAGCCAGAGGACACTGCAGTGTTCCTCAATGCAACAAGGGGAGGAGAAGGTGGACAGGAGCAGGGCTCACATAGACAGAGAGGATCAGCACCTCAAAGTGACCACATCATTCAAGGGACAGGGACTGACTGCTGACAGCTGCCCTGTGAGACAGCAAGCAGGAGAGCCCTGGTGCCAGGGAGCCAGGTGAGGGCAAAGCAGCCCTGTGACAGCCTGGCCCAGGGCCTCTTGTGGCAGCAGGCAGCGTGGGGATGAGAGCAGAGGCAGGGGGAGGCAGGAGCTGCTCGGCCATGCCGGGGCTGGGAGCCTCCTTCCTGCCCAAGTGGGGCCCAGCTGGGCCAGGGGGCAGCTCCTGGGACAGCCGTGCCCGCAATGGCCCCTGCTCTGCAAGGCCTCCAGCCCTGCCCATCAGCCAGGCAGGGACAGAGCAGCCTCGGGGCCGAAGCTGCTGCAGGCCCAGAGCCCCGCAGAGCTGCTCGTGCCCCGTGCCATTGGCTCTGTCCCCTGCAGCCTGCATGCTGTGTCGCCGTGCCGAGGCTGCGCCCTGTGCCTCCCCAGGCCCTGGCCACTGCTCCTGTGCTGCTCCTGTACAGCCCAGAGCACCCACGGGCCCTGCTCAGGCCTCACGCAGACCAGAACCAGCTGGGGTGTGACAGCTCTGCTGCTCTGGGCCCAGCCCTCGGACAAAGCACCCGCCTGTCCCTGGGCTGGGGGCAGTGCCCAGGCTGGGCTTGGCAGAGCCCGTCCGCTCCTGGAGGGCTGTGGGCACTGCTCTGGCCTGGCCTGGCCCGGCCCTGGGCTCCCTTGGCATTCCTGCTTGCCCTTGCCTCCACCAGGGATGGGCTGCAGCTCAATGGCCCCGGCCTGGCCGCACACTCAGGCCTGGAGCCTTCCCGTGGCTCCCCAGGGCACGAGAGCCTCAGCCCCAGCTCCCAAACACGGCCTAACAGGCTTTGCTGATATTGATCCCTGTCAGAGCTTTGAAAGCATTTTCAAAGTAACCTTGTCTGGCAACACTTTCAAGGAACAAACGGGACTCGCTTCTAATCGGTAAAAACTTTATTGGTTTGCTTGCACTTCCTATAGGGTATCCTAATGCTTCCTTTGGCGTTCCAGAAAATAATGAAAATCTAACAAATTCTAAAGAGAAGTTCCTGAATCCACTATCAGGAGAAGTCTCTACACTCACTATCCTTACATACAGTTAAGAAGCTGCTCCTGTAACACACAAAGATGGAGTGGTTAACCTGACTGGACCACACAACATGATGTTTTATACACACCGCTACACTACAAAACTTCTCGTCCCTGTTCATTACAAATTTGAAGCTCTTCTCGAGGTCCTGACTTAATTTTGCATGCACATTCATACCTGCAATCCCTCCCCATGCTCAGCTTTCACCTAGACTTACCAGGGAACAGATGTTCCATACTCACCTCAAGCAATAATCTACGTCTGTCTTCATAACCCTCCTTTTCTTCACTGACTTCTACTAATCTACAAAATAACTGCGGACCCTCTGCACAAAAGAAACATCCAATTAATAGCCTTAAACACTTGTGATTGTGCTGCTGCTTCTAACAATCATGTCCAACACAGCACTAAAATCAGAAATCAATTCTCACACCCTTCCTATTCTCCTGCCCCCACCACACCTTGGCTCCAGCAGAAATGTTCCCTACTGCAGCCTGGTGTGCTAGGAACAATCAAAGGCAGCAGCACTTTCCCTCAACATGCTGCAATCTGAATTGCACTGAAATTGCAGCTGTTGCATTAGAAGCTCAGCACCAGCACCCCCAGAACTGAGGCCTGAGCTCTCCATTTCAACACACCCTGTAAATCAGGCTGCCTGGAAGATTGTAGGCCGGGAACTGTGTGAACACAGCAGTGCATTTCAGCAGAGTTATGGAATCAATCTCATGGAAGGCACATCCTTTATGCTTGTCTTAAGATTCTATTCTACAAAATCTAACCAGCAATTGTTTTGGTGGCCTGTGCAGGTTTTGGGGACTGTGCATGTTTCCTTTGGATGTTGTTTTCTTTGTTTCTAAATACAAAATTCACTGCATTCAGAAGAGAAAGCCCCAGATTCATTAGGACAAAGAACCACAGGGACATATGTGGCTGACAAGAACACTCAACATTCCTAACGGTAACACCAGAAAGAGAGGAAAAAGACAAAGATGATTTAAATACCTGAAAGGATCCAAACTGTCTATGTAAGCTGTCAAGTGACTAAGTTTTTGGCAAACTCTAAAAGTCCAGATTCCTATTCGGTAATTGTCTGAAAGAAAAGAAAGCCAGAAATTTGCTTGACCTTCATTTTGCCAGGACTTTCTCACAGGATTCTGCCACAACTTGGATCACAAGCGAGGGTGGCAAATTTTGACTAGAAAACTTGGATAACTAGGCAGCGTTTTTTCCTCCTCACTGAATTACAGGACGGGTTTAAAAGGAAAAAAAAATATAAAAAATGGTAAAGAAATTCTGTCATACCTCTAAGGCGTTCATCATCTTTGGAGAAGAAAAAAAAAACTCTAGCACTTCCTGTGCGTGGTAAAAAAAAGAAACCTAGAAAAGGACAAAGGGATTTGAGCATCCTAAATTGTACTATCAAATTCCATGAACACAAGTTAAACCTCTAGTGCTTCAGAGAAATGGCATCCATTGAAAAGCTTTATTCCCTAGGAACCGAGTAGAGCTTTTTATTTTACAAAACCCTCTTTTAAAGAGAAAACTGACTGTGTCTTGGGCTTTTGGCCAAACTCAGTTTGGAGTTGGTCAAGCAAAAATGACCCTGTTAGTTTCTTGTGCTCTACTCTTTCTTTCCATATTCACATTCACATCCAATGGGCTGCTGGGAGTTTTGACTCTGTGCAGCATGAACGGATTTCCAAGACCACTTTCATTGCTCAGAGGTGTGCAATGTCAGTTTCCCATTCCCTGAGTGCTGCTATTAATATTCCCACAGCATCCAACTACTACAGCCATGTAGACAACAAAGACAAATGCAACTTGCATTTCTTGGTCCTGCTCCATTTCTGTCATCTCAGGCTCATCGTCACCCTCAGAACTGCTGTCCTGGAAACGTGGATCCTCTTGCCACGTGGCTTTTACCGGCTTTATTGTCCCAAGCGTGTAAGGCTCTGCAATGACAGCACCAATAGAGAAAAAAAGCCAAAACCAGATTATTCCTCTACCCGTCAGGAAAAATTCCGCCTTTCACGTGAAATACTTACAGTGGAGAAGAGAGATTTAGGAAGGACAGAATCTGACCCTGCCAGATTTTCTAAGCTACATTTCTGCTCCAGTATTTTCCACTTTGTTCCAGGGGTCCCTTATGTATTCTTAAACATTTCTCATTGCATTCAGAAGACACTGAATACCTTCTCAGTTCAGCACAAGTCTGGGGGGCTCGTTGCTTTGTGCTGTTGCGTTGGGTTTTTTAATATTTTGGATAACTTCACGGGGTTTCTTTTCTCTCCTACATGACTGGGACTCGAGTTAATGTTGTTTCATCTTCATTTCAGACGGCCCCAATTTACCTAAGGTTAGGACACCCCAATGATCATGTGTCATTCCATTTCCTTTATCTAAAGGTCCAAGAGTAGAATTCAGTAACAAACAGAATGTTCATGGATCTTGGGGCCAGCTCTCGGACTTTGCTCCTCCCTCTACATTAGCGCACATTTCCTTAAAAGCCTTGTGAGGTCCTATGAAACTTGATATGACTGGTGTGTCACCTTTTTCCCTGTTTGAGGAATTCAGGGCATGAGAACAAGCTTTTTCACCACTCAGCCAAAACCCCAATGCCTTCTCAAAGCATGCCTTTCAGAATTCCTGAGATGCAAGCATGAGGCACCTCTCATTAATCTACCACAGCCCTGGCAAGCAGAAATGAAGATCAAAATGCTTCTGCCTAATTACTGACTTCTGTTGCTGAAAATCCCCTGCATCCTGACCTTCTTTACACCAGATTGCCCTACAGTGCCTGCCAGAAGCTCTTCCTTAGCAATGACACTGTTAGAAGGGTTCTGTTGTTACCTTCTTTGATGCCCAACTCCTCTGTGCCTCCAAAGAAGGAAAACTTGAAAGAACTCGTCTCCTGAGTTGCGTCGTCCTCAGGCAAAGGTCCCAAATGGTCGTCTGGGGCAGAGTCTTGTGCATCCTCTTTGTCCCAGGGTTTTTCCTCAGTCTGTTCTGGTTTGTTCTTCGAAGGTCTTTCAAAGAACAAACCAGAATAGACAGAGGAAATACCATCTATTCTGGTTTCTTCCTTGAAAGGCCTCTTTCAAATCCGCAGCAATGCTGTAGAAGTTGTCTTCAGACACTTGAGGCAGTGTCTCACTCTCTTTCTTCTTTTTTTGGCTTTACTGAAATGATATAGTTCAAGGATAGCAACACAGCACACGTCCTTTTCAGACACAGCTTCCCTAAGAGCCACCTTGCTCTGAATGTCTCCCTAAGCATATCCAAGCCCATTAAGGAGTGCTTCATTATCAAGGGTAAGCACTGGGGAGACATCTGAGGTTGGAGTGTAAAGGCAGGACCAAGAGTCCTTTTTAATTAGCCACATCCTTAAGTGACTTTTCACTGGCTACACGGTTACACAGAAATCAAGGTATTTAGCACAGACTTCTTCCTGCCAGTAGAAACATCAAGAGCTAATCGGGTTTGCTCACAGAGCTGCACAGCTCAGGGTCCCTGCACTGACCGTTCTCACCTTCACTTCCGGCAAGGAACACACGGCCTCGAAAGAAAAGATGACGGCGCTACGTGCTGCTGTTGGAGGTCCCAGTTGAGGTCCGACGTCGCTGGTGGGAGCGGCTGCTCCTGCGCGATGTCCCCGACCACGTCCCCCTACGCCTGGGCCTCTCAGCACGGGCTGCTGTCCTCCTGCTCCTGTCCTGGCGACTCCTGGACCGCAGAGTTTGAGTCGAGGCCCGGCGCTGCTGGCGGGAGCGGCTGCGTCTGGGGGGCGTCCCCGATGATGTGTCCCTTCTCCTGGGCCTCTCAGCCCTTGGCCTTGTCCTGCTGCTGCTGCCACGGCGACTCCTGGAGCGGACAGGTGGACTCTGGGCCCAGCCTTGCTGGCGGGAGCGCCTGCGTCTGGAGGATGGCCCTGGCCATGTCCCCCTACGCCTGGGCCTCTCAGTCCTTGGCCCTGTCCCACTGCTCCTGTCACAGACACTCCTGGAGCGGACAGGTGGACTCTGGGCCCAGCCTTGCTGGCGCGAGCGCCTGCGTCTGGGGGATGGCCCTGGCCATGTGTCCCTTCGCCTGGGCCTCTCAGTCGTTGGCCCTGTCCCTCTGTTCCTGTCATGGCAACTCCTGGAGCGGACAGGTGGACTCTGGGCCCAGCCTTGCTGGCGGGAGCGCCTGCGTCTGGGGGATGTCGGTGATGGTGTCTCCCTCCGCCTGGGCCTCTCAGCCCTTGGCCCTCTCCCACTGCTCCTGTCACGGTGACTCCTGGAGCGGACAGGTGGACTCTGGGCACGACTTTGCCGGCGAGAGCAGCTTCGCCTGCGGCTGGGCCCAGCACGTCTGGAACGGACCCTGTCCTCAGGGTCTGGGGACGTGCTGCGTGTTGCCCTTGATCTGCTGATGCTGCTGGAGTCCAGTGAGGAAGATGGCAGCGCCTGCTGCCATTCTGCATAGTGGGGCCTGCTCTGGTTGCCCGTCTCTGGAGATGGAGAAACCAGCACCAGTGGCACAGGGCTGTGGGAGCTGGGGCTGATGGCCTCAGATTCTGACCAGCCACGAGCAGATTGTCGTCCTGACTGTCTGGCCGGCCTGGGGCCATTGAGCTCTGTCTCATCCCGGGCGGCTGTAAGGGCAAGCAGGAATGTCAAAGATCGCCCAGGCCCCGGCCAGGCCAGGCCAGAGCAGTGCCCCCAGCCCAGGGACACCGGGGACTTTGACTCATACATGTTCCGAGCCCAGCACAGCTGTCACACTCCCATCTCTGTGTGCTGTTCCTCAGGCCAGAGCAGCGCCTGTGGGTGCCCTCAGCAGCACAGGAGGAGCACAGGAGCAATTGCCAGGGCCTGGGGAGGCAAACAGGCTCATAGCACTGGAACAAAGTGTACCAGCACGTGGTTGTCTGGCCAAGCGCTTCTGGTTCTTCCCGCTTTGAGCCCTCGCCGAGACACAGGTTCCCTGCAGAGCCCCAGGTGCAGCTTCCCAACTTACCCCTGTTCCTCTGCCTCCTCCCTGCCCCCAGGGTAAAGGCAATCACTGGCGTTGCACTGGCCGTGCCTCACTCCTAGATCTGCAAAGGCATCGTTGTCCTCCCATGTTGGGTCTCTGATGGAGAAAGGAAGAGATGATGAATTTCTGCTGCTCTCCCTCACGGAGGTCCAGGGTGCCCCAGCTCTTTCTCCAGAGCTTTTCCAAGTTGTGGGTGAAGCTGAAGCCCTGACTGACGGGACAGGGCAGGGCCAGGGCTCCTGGGGCAGGGCCTGGCACAGCACAGCACTTGCACCCTCCTGCCTGGTGGGCCAGGCAGAAGGACACCAACCTGAAGGGGACTCGGATCCCCATGATGAACATTTCAACAGGGAATTCCCTGCTGTCTCTGCACAGGGGGCACTGGAAATACAAAGCACCAGCGCACAAGGCCTGTCCCTGCAGGGCAAACAGAGGCAGGGTGAGCGAGGCCCTGCTGCTGCTGCTGAGCACCTGGTGTGCCCCGGGGCTGAGCGAAGGGCTCCTACCTGGATGCAGTCCCTGTGGAACCAGGCCCTTTTGCACGTTGGGCACACCAGGGTTGTGAAGGTCTTTCTGTCCTCCACAGGCTCCAGGCAGATGAGGCAAACGGTGTCCGGCTCAGGAGTCGCCTCCACCACCTGCTTTGGACGGTGCTCAGGGCAGAAGGACCTGGAGGAAAATGGATGGGGAAAGTGAGAAATGCTGGATCATTCCCCAGGGGTGGCCATAAAGAGAGATGAGGTACCTGAACGGAATAAGGTATACATTGACACAGCCGCCCTCCTTGGCACAGGGCAGGTGGAACCATCTGTCACAGTCCTCCGTGCAGCACATGATGGTTGCCCCGCTCTGGCCGCAGACGCAGCAGCGCTGGAAAGAGCCAAGCAGCCGCATCAGCAGCAGCAGCAGCAGCCTCGAGGCCTCCCCGGGCAGCCGCAGGGCTCCGGGCAGGGCACAGGACGTGGCCGCTGCCGGCTCCCAGCCCACAGAGCCGCCTGCTGGAGGAGGGAGGCTCCTGTGCCAGGGCCTCTGTGCCACAGCTGCTGGGAGCCAGACTTTGTCCCGGCTGCTGGGCCGGCCTTTCTTTCCTGCTGTCTGGGCTAAGCTCTGGCAAACCTCGCCAGGCACAAATCTCCCTGCTCTTGTCAGGCTCTCACCTTCTGTGCTGCCCGCCGCACTGCAATTAGCAGATCTCGTGGGAGAAAGTCCATCACTCCAACGTGGCGTTTCTCTTGCCGAAATAGAAGACTGGCAAAGAGCTGCAGGCAAGGGGAGGAGCTGATGAGGAGAGGGCGGCAGGAGCTGCCCATTGCAAAGGTGGAGGGAGCGCCCGGAGCCACTCACCAGGCAGAACACGTGGGCACAGAGCCCACCCTTCTGCAGTTTGTCACCGCACATGTCCGGGTCAGCCTCGGCACGGCGACACAGCATGCAGGCTGCAGGGGACAGAGCCAATGGCACGGGGCACGAGCAGCTCTGTGGGGCTCAGAGCCTGCAGCAGCATCAGCCCCGAGGCTGCTCTGTCCCTGCCTGGCTGATGGGCAGGGCTGGAGGCCTTGCAGAGCAGGGGCCATTGTGGGCACAGCTGTCCCAGGAGCTGCCCCCTGGCCCAGCTGGGCCCCACTTGGGCAGGAAGGAGGCTCCCAGCCCCAGCATGGCCGAGCAGCTCCTGCCTCCCCCTGCCTCTGCTCTCATCGCCACGCTGCCTGCTGCCACAAGAGCCCCTGGGCCAGGCTATCACAGGGCTGCATTGCCCTCACCTGGCTCCCTGGCACCGGGGCCCTCCTGCTTGCTGTCAGACATGGCGGCTGTCTCTCCTGCGTCGCAGTCCTCGAGGGACGTTGTCGCTGCGAGGTGCAGATACTCTCGGTCTAGGGGAGAAAGAAGGGGGGGGAGTTTGCAGAACAGGCCCAGAACCACGAGGTTCTACTCCCTGCTCAGGCCTGCGTGAGCCCTGCTCCTGTCCGCTTTCTCCTCCCGTCGTCGCGCTGAGGAACACCGCAGTGTCCTGGCTGTTCCTCCGCTGATTCTGGAAAGGGAGAGGCAGCTGAGGCTGCAGCACAGGCCCAGAGGCCAGAGGTGTGGGGCCCCTCTGGTCCCTGGGCAGCCACGTCCCCACCCTACCTTCTCCTCCCGGTGTCAGGTCGCACTGACGCTCGACCTGAGCCCAGCGTCCCCTTTTGTGGCCTTGGTGGCACAGGTCACAATGGCCACTCTGACGTCAGAGCCGTGTACCCAAAATCGGGGCAGCCATGGCCTCAGGTCCCTGGCAACCACTTGTGGCGGCCCCCTCGGGCACCGAGCTTCTGAGATGGGTCCGAGCGTTTGCTCAGGGTGGAAGCACGGCCGGGAATCCGGCAGCAAGTGCAGGGTCAAATGCCAGGCCCTGGGGCAGCCAGCCAGGGTGGCACTGTGGGCAGGGAGGTGCTGTTCAGGCACTGCCACGCCAGGGCTCTGGCCCCGGCCAAGGGCAATCTCTGCTCCTGCCCCTGGCAGGCGGTGGCCCAGAGAGCCCGTGCGGAGTCAGCTGCACTGCAGGGATTCAAATCCTGCTCCAGGTGAACTGATGTTCTCCTCAACACCTGTCTGCAGAAAACTAAGATGAACCTGATTTGATGCTGCTGCTGATCACCATTGGGTACTGGAGATAAACCTGGACACCACCACAGCTGCCTCCAGACCTCAGTTATCTGTCATCCTATGAACTAACAACTTTCACATTTCATATAAATGGAAAAATTAGTATTAAGCTTCTGAAAAAGGTCATCTTTGATACTGACTCAGTGGAAAGACACAAAATGCACTGAGAATTTTGTGTGTACATTTGACAGGAGAGCTTGCAACTGTCTTCCACTCAAGTCAAATACAGGAGGATGCTTTTCCTACATTATATAAACTTTGCCAGTTTGGTCTGTGCTTTCCTACTAGAAAATACATTGGAAAAATTCAGCAAGAGAAGCACAAACAATTCTTGTCAGTTTTTCTCTTTCGTGTCTTTGCAAACATGCTCCTGGAAATCCAGATCCATGACTTCTAGAACAATCAGTGGCATCTCTGGGAAGCAGGGCAGGGGCTGACAGGCAGGGACACCCTGCAGCTGCCTGATGCTGGGGCAGCAGGAGTTTGTCCATTTTCCTGTCTCCATGGCAGAGCCACCTTGGCTGGGAAACGATCCCTTCACTGCTCTAGGAGGGAGGCACAGCCAGTGCAATGCCAGGGAGTGCCTTTACCCTGGAGGCAGGGAGGAGGCAGAGGGGGAAGTTGGGAAGCTGCACCCGGGGCTCTGCAGGGCTCCCGGCCAGGGCTCGAAGCACAAGGAGCCAGAAGAGCTTGGCCGGACAATCCTGAGCTCTGGACACCTTGTCCTCAGCACCGGGAACCCGTTTGCTTCTCCAGGCCCTGGGCACTGCTCCTGTGCTGCTCATGCAAGTTACACACAGACACAGAGCTACCTGCTCTGTCTCAACCCTCTTCAGCACTGGACAGCACCACACAGTAACATGTTCTCTTCAGTACATGGTCTAATTATTAATAGTCCTGCAAAGACTCTCATTCAAAGCATACACACACAAAAACCCAAGCCCTGGTACACACCTTGCATCAAGCCCTGGTACAGACCTTGCATCAACACAAAATGCAAGTTGCTGTTCAGAAACACAGACCAGGACTTTTGGCCAATGCTTTCTCCTGCAAGATCTTTCAAAGGATTGCAAAAGTGACTTTGTTTGGCAACTTCTTCAAGGAACAAACAGGAGAGGCTGCTGAGTTTTTAAAGATTTATTGATTTGCTTTCACTTTCCTTTTGGCATCCTTACACTTATCCCTGCATTCCAGAAAGCTGTGAAAATCCAAAAAAATACCAGGGGAAGTTTCTGAATTCTTTCATATTTCTCTCAAAGACTTTCTTGACGTACTTACAAGGGACTGGTCGGATAACATACAGAGAAGCAGTGGTTTCCCTCACTGGACATTACAAGACAACGTTATAGACTCCACGTTACTAAAACACTTCTGTTGCCTGGTCATTACGAAGCCTGAAGCTCTTCTAGAGGCTTTTCCCAGTGCAACTTCATTAGGTTCCTCGCCGCTCAACTCTCGAGCCTGTCCAGGTCTCACTGAAGGGCAGCAGAGCCTTGTGGTGCCTCAGGCCCTGCTCCCAGTTCTGTCCCATCAGCAAATGCTGAGGGAGCGCTCCGTCCCTTCTGCCAGGACCCTGGGGAATAAGGCAAACAGGGCTGGGCCCAGCACGGCCCCCTGAGATCACAGCTACCTGAGTTTGGAGCTCCCCTGTCCACTTCTCTGCCCCACTGTCCCTGAGCTGCCTCAGGGGCCTGTTATGGGAGGCAGGGACAAAGCCTTGCTGAAGTCCCAGCTGACAACAACCACTGCTCTCCCCTCACAAGCCCGACCAGGCACTGCAGCACAGGTGCCTAGGGGATTGGTCAAGCATGGTTTCCATTCCTGTTATTCCACAGGCTTAGAGATGGCATCCAAGAGGAGCTGTTCTGTCTCCTTTCTGGGGATGGAGCTGAGGCTGATGGGCCTGCAGTTTCCTGGCTCCTTCTTGGTGCCCTTTTGCAAGACTGCAGTGATGTTGGCTTTCCTCCACTGCTCATGCCTCTCTCCGGGGCTGTCTCCTTCCCTGACCTGCTGGCAGAGCGCCCTGTGCCAGAGGCAGGAGCAGAGATTTCCCTTGGCCCCAAAAGGGAAGGCTGGGCTCAGGCCGAGTGTCAGTGCGACCTGACAACGGGAGGAGAAGGCGGGAAGGAGCAGGGCTGACACAGGGCTGAGCAGGGAGTAGAGCCCTCGTGTCTCTGGGCCTACTCTGCAAGCTCCCTGGCCTGTACTTTCTCCACAGAGAGAGAGCAACAGCACCTCGAAGTGAGCCGGAAACCCGGCCATGGAGCGGGGGCTGTCAGCCCTCAGGGACACCGGCCATGGAGCGGGGCTGGGGCTGTGACACCTCAGGGACACCGACCATGGAGCAACACTGGGGCCGTGACACCTCAGGGACACCGGCCATGGAGCAACACTGGGACTGTGACACCTCAGGGAAACCGGCCATGGAGCGGGGCTGGGGCCGTGGCACCTCAGGGAACTCACCATGGCAGCCACCTCCCGAGATTTTGAAGTACTTGTTTCTTGGTTTAATGCCCTTCCAAGATCAATCTAGCATCTTTGCATATGAGCAGGACATACAAGGGTATTTAAAATTGAGTCTGATCCAATCATCAAAGACAACGGATGTTACCTCTAAACTTACCTTTTCATGATTGTCAAACAATATGGAACTTTTCTTATGTCTGACTTAAAATATCCAGAATGCAAAATTCATTCTCAAGACAGGAAAAAAGAAAACAATGAAAATAGGATATAGGCAGTCTTCAAAAGGCACAGAGAAGAAAATAAACATTAGAAAACCTTAGAAAAATTAGGCTTTCTTCTTCATCTTCTCAGTATGTGTTGTTTGAACATTGGTTGTCTGACTTGTCCCTCGCAAAACAAGGCATGTTACAGCTTTATTGTCTCAGTGCTGCATTTCCCCAATCGCTGACTTGCCATTTAAGCTGCGCTTTGTTGGAAATATACAACAAGGGACTCCCTATGGAAGAGAGTTGCACAAGCCTCTGGATTCCTGACCGTTCACCTCTGCCAATGCTCACAGTGTTCTCCTGACACACCTGAGCTTCCTGTATTTCAGAGAGAGAAAGACTCAGCTAAAGTCAAGCAAACAGGGCAGGGCAGATGGAAATCTTCCCTTGAGATGCTTTTGGGAAGGCCTGCAAGCACCCTGCCTTCCCTTGGAACAGAGGTGGTCACCATGCATGGTGTTGCCTGACTTGCCCGAGGTGCCCCTCTATTCCAGAAGGACTTTTGCCCGCTTCATCACTTGTCTGTCCCTCCAGTTCCAGGGCCTCAAACCTGCTCTGTAAGGCACTAAACCTTTTAGTCAGCTATAAGTTTTCAGAATAAGGCACTGACCGTGGCTCGAACTAGTTTTTTTAGTCAGGTTGACAATATATTTTGAGAAGAAGAAGGAGCAGAGAAGGTGTGGAAAATGCATATTATATGATTGGCTTTTCGCAAATATTAAAATTAATACTATATGTGTTATGTTGGAAAGTTATGTTGTATTCATCCTTTTTTGTAGTGCTATCCTAATCTTTTAAAGTAGTGTGGTGAACATAGTTTTAGGCTACAGAAACTCTGTGATGTAAGATACTTTTTCTAAATAGCTCGTGGAGAGATAACAGTAACAAGACACCAAAACTCTGAGAAAAGAAATATTGCCTCCTTATCGGGAAGAACCAGACTTTGAGGGACCAAGACAATTGATTTGCAAGATGAAGGAGGGGTTGACAAGAACAAGAAAACACTCATTGTTTGAAAAGAATTTTGGCATCATGTATGAGATATATGAATATGCAACAGGCTATTACTTTTAAGGGTTAATCCTTTGTTAGCAAAGTGGTGTCTTCTGAGGCAGAGCAGAGCACCCAGACATCTGCTTTTTTAATTGCCCTTTATTGTCCTACCTCTAGTTGTCCAAATTAATTTTTCTCTAATTTTTATTCTTATTTTTATAACTAATTTATTACTATTAAACTTTTAAAATTTTAAAGCAAGTGAAATTCTGCATCCTTTGTGTCCACTATCAGTGGGCATCCTTCTTCCCAAGCTTTGTCAACCTCCCTCTGGGTTTGAGATCAGTGAAACGTGCCCAGCCTGGAGTCTTGGAAGACAATTCTAGCAACAAGTACTTTGCTTTTCTAACCCCTGGCCATCACTTCGAGCTTGTAGGCTGCTATGTGTGTCACAGGTTAAACGTCTCTTCCTGTTGATCAGGCTTGGAAGTGTGTAAAGGCCAGGCATGACAGGACATGTTTTCTTCAGGAAATGGGACGTAGGGCCCAGTTTGCAACAGGTCCCGGCCCTCGCCTTCCAGAGCGCCAGAAGGTTGGCGGCGCCGTTGCAGGGCTCAGGGCGCCGCCTTGTGGGCGAGAGCCGCCATGACAGCGCGGGCGCCGCGCGGCGGGGCCGGAGGGCGGGAAGGGGCGGGCGGGTGTGAGGGGCGGGGCGGATCGTGCCCAGAGCCGAGCCCACGCTGTTCCTGGGCGCATTCCCGGCTCGGTGTTGGGAGCGTGCAGGCGCTGCTCGGGCTCTGGGAGAAGCGTGCGGCCGCTGCGGGGTCCCAGCCCTCAGAGCTGGCTGCCGGCCGAGGCTGCAGTGCCAGAGCTGCCGTGCGCCGTGGCAGTGCCAGAGTCCCTGGCAGAGCCGGGCTGGCACTGCCAGCTCCTGAGGGAAGCCCTGCCGTGGCCGTGCCGGGGCCGCTCGGCAGAGCCGGGCTGGCAGTGCCGACAGCTGAGGGGAGCCCGGCCATGGCAGCGCCGGGCTGGCAGTGCCGACAGCTGAGGGGAGCCCGGCCATGGCAGCGCCGGGCTGGCAGTGCCGACAGCTGAGGGGAGCCCGGCCATGGCAGCGCCGGGCTGGCAGTGCCCACAGCTGAGGGGAGCCCGGCCATGGCAGCGCCGGGCTGGCAGTGCCGACAGCTGAGGGGAGCCCGGCCATGGCAGCGCCGGGGCCGCTCCTGCCCCGGGGCCGCCCGAAGGAGCGACCTCTGGGACCTGCCGGCAGACTGGCACTGCTTGGCCCTCTTCAGTAGATCGACGGAGTGGCAGCACAGATAGCAAAATATTAAAACATCTGATTTAAAACACCGGAGGGAAACCACTGAATTGAAAAGAAAATGAAGGTGTACCAAAATACTCAGGGCATGAATGGGAAAACTGAAAAGATACAGATTCTAATTATTTATATAATCTCAACTATATCATCAGAAACATGAGGGTGAAAATACCTTCTAAAAGTTTTGACAATAGAATGGTTCAGCTGTGTAGTTTTGCTAGTACATTAAAGTCTTAAAAAGCAGTCAGGTATTCCTTTGTCCAGTGCTATGAATTTAATAATGGGATTTGTTACAGTTGTCCCTCAAATACCCCTCATAAAGCGAGTTGAGTGCTTAGATTCGATGGAAGCCATCCGTTAGTAAATGCAGTGTTGTGGTTTTTAGTAGTTCTGTAGTAAGTAGTTAGTTAAAGAAGTGATCGTTCTGCCAATGGATGCTGATCCCTGATGCGTTCGTGCTGGTTCAATGGAAAGGCAAATTTTTAGTAATAGGCTATTGGAAAACGTGTCTTTTCTGCTGGTTGCAGGTACAAACACATTGCTTTTACTGGTAGAAACTGAAGCAACTTGAGATGCCTGCTCCTTCTTCTCCACCTATGTTTAAAGGAGATCCATGCAGGTTAAAACATGAACCAAACCTCGAGGCTCTGGGCCTGTCCTGCAGGCTCACCTGCCTCACCCAACAATCAGCAGAGGAACAGCCAGAGGACCCTGCAGTGTTCCTCAATGCAACAAGGGGAGGAGAAGGTGGGCAGGAGCAGGGCTCACATAGACAGAGAGTATCAGCACCTCAAAGTGAGCACATCATTCAAGGGACATGGACTGACTGCTGACAGCTGCCCTGTGAGACTGCAAGCAGGAGGGCGCTGGTGCCAGGGAGCCAGGTGAGGGCAAAGCAGCCCTGTGACAGCCTGGCCCAGGGGCTCTTGTGGCAGCAGGCAGCGTGGGGATCAGAGCAGAGGCAGGGGGAGGCAGGAGCTGCTCGGCCATGCCGGGGCTGGGAGCCTCCTTCCTGCCCAAGTGGGGCCCAGCTGGGCCAGGGGGCAGCTCCTGGGACAGCCGTGCCCACAATGGCCCCTGCTCTGCAAGGCCTCCAGCCCTGCCCATCAGCCAGGCAGGGACAGAGCAGCCTTGGGGCCGAAGCTGCTGCAGGCCCAGAGCCCCACAGAGCTGCTCGTGCCCCGTGCCATTGGCTCTGTCCCCTGCAGCCTGCATGCTGTGTCGCCGTGCCGAGGCTGAGCCCTGTGCCTCCCCAGGCCCTGGCCACTGCTCCTGTGCTGCTCCTGCACAGCCCAGAGCACCCACGGGCCCTGCTCAGGCCTCACGCAGACCAGAACCAGCTGGGCTGTGACAGCTCTGCTGCTCTGGGCCCAGCCCTCGGACAAAGCACCCGCCTGTCCCTGGGCTGGGGGCAGTGCCCAGGCTGGGCTTGGCAGAGCCCGTCCGCTCCTGGAGGGCTGTGGGCACTGCTCTGGCCTGGCCTGGCCCGGCCCTGGGCTCCCTTGGCATTCCTGCTTGCCCTTGCCTCCACCAGGGATGGGCTGCAGCTCAATGGCCCCGGCCTGGCCGCACACTCAGGCCTGGAGCCTTCCCGTGGCTCCCCAGGGCACGAGAGCCTCAGCCCCAGCTCCCAAACACGGCCTAACAGGCTTTGCTGATATTGATCCCTGTCAGAGCTTTGAAAGCATTTTCAAAGTAACCTTGTCTGGCAACACTTTCAAGGAACAAACGGGACTCGCTTCTAATCGGTAAAAACTTTATTGGTTTGCTTGCACTTCCTATAGGGTATCCTAATGCTTCCTTTGGCGTTCCAGAAAATAATGAAAATCTAACAAATTCTAAAGAGAAGTTCCTGAATCCACTATCAGGAGAAGTCTCTACACTCACTATCCTTACATACAGTTAAGAAGCTGCTCCTGTAACACACAAAGATGGAGTGGTTAACCTGACTGGACCACACAACATGATGTTTTATACACACCGCTACACTACAAAACTTCTCGTCCCTGTTCATTACAAATTTGAAGCTCTTCTCGAGGTCCTGACTTAATTTTGCATGCACATTCATACCTGCAATCCCTCCCCATGCTCAGCTTTCACCTAGACTTACCAGGGAACAGATGTTCCAAACTCACCTCAAGCAATAATCTACGTCTGTCTTCCTAACCCTCTTTTTCTTCACTGACTTCTACTAATCTACAAAATAACTGCGGACCCTCTGCACAAAAGAAACATCCAATTAATAGCCTTAAACACTTGTGATTGTGCAGCTGCTTCTAACAATCATGTCCAACACAGCACTAAAATCAGAAATCAATTCTCACACCCTTCCTATTCTCCTGCCCCCACCACACCTTGGCTCCAGCAGAAATGTTCCCTAATGCAGCCTGGTGTGCTAAGAACAATCAAAGGCAGCAGCACTTTCCCTCAACATGCTGCAATCTGAATTGCACTGAAATTGCAGCTGTTGCATTAGAAGCTCAGCACCAGCACCCCCAGAACTGAGGCCTGAGCTCTCCATTTCAACACACCCTGTAAATCAGGCTGCCTGGAAGATTGTAGGCCGGGAACTGTGTGAACACAGCAGTGCATTTCAGCAGAGTTATGGAATCAATCTCGTGGAAGGCACATCCTTTATGCTTGTCTTAAGATTCTATTCTACAAAATCTAACCAGCAATTGTTTTGGTGGCCTGTGCAGGTTTTGGGGACTGTGCATGTTTCCTTTGGATGTTGTTTTCTTTGTTTCTAAATACAAAATTCACTGCATTCAGAAGAGAAAGCCCCAGATTCATTAGGACAAAGAACCACAGGGACATATGTGGCTGACAAGAACACTCAACATTCCTAACGGTAACACCAGAAAGAGAGGAAAAAGACAAAGATGATTTAAATACCTGAAAGGATCCAAACTGTCTATGTAAGCTGTCAAGTGACTAAGTTTTTGGTAAACTCTAAAAGTCCAGATTCCTATTCGGTAATTGTCTGAAAGAAAAGAAAGCCAGAAATTTGCTTGACCTTCATTTTGCCAGGACTTTCTCACAGGATTCTGCCACAACTTGGATCACAAGTGAGGGTGGCAAATTTTGACTAGAAAACTTGGATAACTAGGCAGCGTTTTTTCCTCCTCACTGAATTACAGGAAGGGTTTACAAGGAAAAAAAAATATAAAAAATGGTAAAGAAATTCTGTCATACCTCTAAGGCGTTCATCATCTTTGGAGAAGAAAAAAAAAACTCTAGCACTTCCTGTGCGTGGTAAAAAAAGAAACCTAGAAAAGGAAAAAAGGGATTTGAGCATCCTAAATTGTACTATCAAATTCCATGAACACAAGTTAAACCTCTAGTGCTTCAGAGAAATGGCATCCATTGAAAAGCTTTATTCCCTAGGAACTGAGTAGAGCTTTTTATTTTAAAAAACCGTCTTTTAAAGAGAAAACTGACTGTGTCTTGGGCTTTTGGCCAAACTCAGTTTGGAGTTGGTCAAACCAAAATGACCCTGTTAGTTTCTTGTGCTCTACTCTTTCTTTCCATATTCACATTCACATCCAATGGGCTGCTGGGAGTTTTGACTCTGTGCAGCATGAACGGTTTTCCAAGACCACTTTCATTGCTCAGAGGTGTGCAATGTCAGTTTCCCATTCCCTGAGTTGCTGCTATTAATATTCCCACAGCATCCAACTACTACAGCCATGTAGACAACAAAGACAAATGCAACTTGCATTTCTTGGTCCTGTTCCATTTCTGTCATCTCAGGCTCATCGTCACCCTCAGAACTGCTGTCCTGGAAACGTGGATCCTCTTGCCACGTGGCTTTTACCGGCTTTATTGTCCCAAGCGCGTGAGGCTCTGCAATGACAGCACCAATAGAGAAAAAAAGCCAAAACCAGATTATTCCTCTACCCGTCAGGAAAAATTCCGCCTTTCACGTGAAATACTTACAGTGGAGAAGAGAGATTTAGGAAGGACAGAATCTGACCCTGCCAGATTTTCTAAGCTACATTTCTGCTCCAGTATTTTCCACTTTGTTCCAGGGGTCCCTTATGTATTCTTAAACATTTCTCATTGCATTCAGAAGACACTGAATACCTTCTCAGTTCAGCACAAGTCTGGGGGGCTCGTTGCTTTGTGCTGTTGCGTTGGGTTTTTTAATATTTTGGATAACTTCACGGGGTTTCTTTTCTCTCCTACATGACTGGGACTCGAGTTAATGTTGTTTCATCTTCATTTCAGACGGCCCCAATTTACCTAAGGTTAGGACACCCCAATGATCATGTGTCATTCCATTTCTTTTTTCTAAAGGTCCAAGAGTAGAATTCAGTAACAAACAGAATGTTCATGGATCTTGGGGCCAGCTCTCGGACTTTGCTCCTCCCTCTACATTAGCGCACATTTCCTTAAAAGCCTTGTGAGGTCCTATGAAACTTGATATGACTGGTGTGTCACCTTTTTCCCTGTTTGAGGAATTCAGGGCATGAGAACAAGCTTTTTCACCACTCAGCCAAAACCCCAATGCCTTCTCAAAGCATGCCTTTCAGAATTCCTGAGATGCAAGCATGAGGCACCTCTCATTAATCTACCACAGCCCCGGCAAGCAGAAATGAAGATCAAAATGCTTCTGCCTAATTACTGACTTCTGTTGCTGAAAATCCCCTGCATCCTGACCTTCTTTACACCAGATTGCCCTACAGTGCCTGCCAGAAGCTCTTCCTTAGCAATGGCACTGTTAGAAGGGTTCTGCTGTTACCTTCTTTGGTGCCCAACTCCTCTGTGCCTCCAAAGAAGGAAAACTTGAAAGAACTCGTCTCCTGAGTTGCGTCGTCCTCAGGCAAAGGTCCCAAATGGTCGTCTGGGGCAGAGTCCTGTGCATCCTCTTTGTCCCAGGGTTTTTCCTCAGTCTCTTCTGGTTTGTTCTTCGAAGGTCTTTCAAAGAACAAACCAGAATAGACGGAGGAAATAGCGTCTATTCTGGTTTCTTCCTTGAAAGGCCTCTTTCAAATCCGCAGCAATGCTGTAGAAGTTGTCTTCAGACACTTGAGGCAGTGTCTCACTCTCTTTCTTCTTTTTTTGGCTTTACTGAAATGAGATTGTTCAAGGATAGCAACACAGCACACGTCCTTTTCAGACACAGCTTCCCTAAGAGCCACCTTGCTCTGAATGTCTCCCTAAGCATATCCAAGCCCATTAAGGAGTGCTTCATTATCAAGGGTAAGCACTGGGGAGACATCTGAGGTTGGAGTGTAAAGGCAGGACCAAGAGTCCTTTTTAATTAGCCACATCCTTAAGTGACTTTTCACTGACTACACGCTTACGCAGAAAACAAGGTACTTAGCACAGACTTCTTCCTGCCAGTAGAAACATCAAGAGCTAATCGGGTTTGCTCACAGAGCTGCACAGCTCAGGGTCCCTGCACTGACCGTTCTCACCTTCACTTCCGGCAAGGAACACACGGCCTCGAAAGAAAAGATGACGGCGCTACGTGCTGCTGTTGGAGGTCCCAGTTGAGGTCCGACGTCGCTGGTGGGAGCGGCTGCTCCTGCGCGATGTCCCCGACCACGTCCCCCTACGCCTGGGCCTCTCAGCACGGGCTGCTGTCCTCCTGCTCCTGTCCTGGCGACTCCTGGACCGCACAGTTTGAGTCGAGGCCCGGCGCTGCTGGCGGGAGCGGCTGCGTCTGGGGGGCGTCCCCGATGATGTGTCCCTTCGCCTGGGCCTCTCAGCCCTTGGCCTTGCCCTGCTGCTGCTGCCACGGCGACTCCTGGAGCGGACAGGTGGACTCTGGGGCCAGCCTTGCTGGCGGGAGCGCCTGCGTCTGGGGGATGGCCCTGACCATGTCTCCCTTCGCCTGGGCCTCTCAGTCCTTGGCCCTGTCCCACTGCTCCTGTCACAGCAGCTCCTGGAGCGGACAGGTGGACTCTGGGCCCAGCCTTGCTGGCGGGAGCGCCTGCGTCTGGAGGATGGCCCTGACCATGTCCCCCTACGCCTGGGCCCCTCAGTCGTTGGCCCTGTCCCTCTGTTCCTGTCATGGCAACTCCTGGAGCGGACAGGTGGACTCTGGGCCCAGCCTTGCTGGCGGGAGCGCCTGCGTCTGGGGGATGTCCGTGATGGTGTCTCCCTCCGCCTGGGCCTCTCAGCCCTTGGCCCTGTCCCACTGCTCCTGTCACGGCGACTCCTGGAGCGGACAGGTGGACTCTGGGCATGACTTTGCCGGCGAGAGCAGCTTCGCCTGCGGCTGGGCCCAGCACGTCTGGAACGGACCCTGTCCTCAGGGTCCGGGGACGTGCTGCGTGTTGCCCTTGATCTGCTGATGCTGCTGGTGTCCAGTGAGGAAGATGGCAGCGCCTGCTGCCATGCTGCGTGGTGGGGCCTGCTGTGGCTGCCCGTCTCTGGAGATGGAGAAACCAGCACCAGTGGCACAGGGCTGTGGGAGCTGGGGCTGATGGCCTCAGATTCTGACCAGCCACGAGCAGATTGTCGTCCTGACTGTCTGGCCGGCCTGGGGCCATTGAGCTCTGTCTCATCCCGGGCGGCTGTAAGGGCAAGCAGGAATGTCAAAGATCGCCCAGGCCCCAGCCAGGCCAGGCCAGAGCACTGCCCCCAGCCCAGGGACACCGGGGACTTTGACTCATACATGTTCCGAGCCCAGCACAGCTGTCACACTCCCAACTCTGTGTGCTGTTCCTCAGGCCAGAGCAGCGCCTGTGGGTGCCCTCAGCAGCACAGGAGGAGCACAGGAGCAATTGCCAGGGCCTGGGGAGGCAAACAGGCTCATAGCACTGAGAACAAAGTGTACCAGCACATGGTTGTCTGGCCAAGCGCTTCTGGTTCTTCCCGCTTTGAGCCCTCGCCGAGACACAGGTTCCCCGCAGAGCCCCAGGTGCAGCTTCCCAACTTACCCCTGTTCCTCTGCCTCCTCCCTGCCCCCAGGGTAAAGGCAATCCCTGGCGTTGCACTGGCCGTGCCTCACTCCTAGATCTGCAAAGGCATCGTCGTCCTCCCATGTTGGGTCTCTGATGGAGAAAGGAAGAGATGATGAATTTCTGCTGCTCTCCCTCACGGAGGTCCAGGGTGCCCCAGCTCTTTCTCCAGAGCTTTTCCAAGTTGGGGGTGAAGCTGAAGCCCTGACTGACGGGACAGGGCAGGGCCAGGGCTCCTGGGGCAGGGCCTGGCACAGCACAGCACTTGCACCCTCCTGCCTGGTGGGCCAGGCAGAAGGACACCAACCTGAAGGGGACTCGGATCCCCATGATGAACATTTCAACAGGGAATTCCCTGCTGTCTCTACACAGGGGGCACTGGAAATACAAAGCACCAGCGCGCAAGGCCTGTCCCTGCAGGGCAAACAGAGGCAGGGTGAGCGAGGCCCTGCTGCTGCTGCTGAGCACCTGCTGTGCCCCGGGGCTGAGGGGAGGTCTCCTACCTGGATGCAGTCCCTGTGGAACCAGGCCCTTTTGCACGTTGGGCACACCAGGGTTGTGAAGGTCTTTCTGTCCTCCACAGGCTCCAGGCAGATGACGCAAACGGTGTCCGGCTCAGGAGTCGCCTCCACCTCCTGCTCTGGACGGTGCTCAGGGCAGAAGGACCTGGAGGAAAATGGATGGGGAAAGTGAGAAATGCTGGATCATTCCCCAGGGGTGGCCATAAAGAGAGATGAGGTACCTGAACGGAATGAAGTATACATTGACACAGCTGCCCTCCTTGGCACAGGGCAGGTGGAACCATCTGTCACAGTCCTCCGTGCAGCACATGATGGTTGCCCCGCTCTGGCCGCAGACGCAGCAGCGCTGGAAAGAGCCAAGCAGCCGCATCAGCAGCAGCAGCAGCAGCCTCGAGGCCTCCCCGGGCAGCCGCAGGGCTCCGGGCAGGGCACAGGACGTGGCCGCTGCCGCCTCCCAGCCCACAGAGCCGCCTGCTGGAGGAGGGAGGCTCCTGTGCCAGGGCCTCTGTGCCACAGCTGCGGGGAGCCAGACTTTGTCCCGGCTGCTGGGCCGGCCTTTCTTTCCTGCTGTCTGGGCTAAGCTCTGGCAAACCTCGCCAGGCACAAAGCTCCCTGCTCTTGTCAGGCTCTCACCTTCTGTGCTGCCCGCCGCACTGCAATTAGCAGATCTCGTGGGAGAAAGTCCATCACTCCAACGTGGCGTTTCTCTTGCCGAAAAAGCAGACTGGCAAAGAGCTGCAGGCAAGGGGAGGAGCTGATGAGGAGAGGGCGGCAGGAGCTGCCCATTGCAAAGGTGGAGGGAGCGCCCGGAGCCACTCACCAGGCAGAACACGTGGGCACAGAGCCCACCCTTCTGCAGTTTGTCACCGCACATGTCCGGGTCAGCCTCGGCACGGCGACACAGCATGCAGGCTGCAGGGGACAGAGCCAATGGCACGGGGCACGAGCAGCTCTGCGGGGCTCAGAGCCTGCAGCAGCTTGGGCCCCGAGGCTGCTCTGTCCCTGCCTGGCTGATGGGCAGGGCTGGAGGCCTTGCAGAGCAGGGGCCATTGTGGGCACGGCTGTCCCAGGAGCTGCCCCCTGGCCCAGCTGGGCCCCACTTGGGCAGGAAGGAGGCTCCCAGCCCCAGCATGGCCGAGCAGCTCCTGCCTCCCCCTGCCTCTGCTCTCATCCCCACGCTGCCTGCTGCCACAAGAGCCCCTGGGCCAGGCTATCACAGGGCTGCATTGCCCTCACCTGGCTCCTTGGCACCAGGGCCCTCCTGCTTGCTCTCAGACATGGCGGCTGTCTCTCCCGCGTCGCAGTCCTCGGGGGATGTTGTCGCTGCGAGGTGCAGATACTCTCGGTCTAGGGGAGAAAGAAGGGGGGGGAGTTTGCAGAACTGGCCCAGAACCACGAGGCTCTACTCCCTGCTCAGGCCTGCGTGAGCCCTGCTCCTGTCCGCTTTCTCCTCCCGTCGTCGCGCTGAGGAGCACCGCAGTGTCCTGGCTGTTCCTCCGCTGATTCTGGGAAGGGAGAGGCAGGTGAGGCTGCAGCACAGGCCCAGAGCCCCGAGGTGTGGGGCCCCTCTGGTCCCTGGGCAGCCACGTCCCCGCCCTACCTTCTCCTCCTGGTGTCAGGTCGCACTGACGCTCGACCTGAGCCCAGCGTCCCCTTTTGTGGCCTTGGTGGCACAGGTCACAATGGCCACTCTGACGTCAGAGCCGTGTACCCAAAATCGGGGCAGCCATGGCCTCAAGTCCCTGGCAACCACTTGTGGCGGCCCCCTCGGGCACCGAGCTTCTGAGATGGGTCCGAGCGTTTGCTCAGGGTGGAAGCACGGCCGGGAATCCGGCAGCAAGTGCAGGGTCAAATGCCAGGCCCTGGGGCAGCCAGCCAGGGTGGCACTGTGGGCAGGGAGGTGCTGTTCAGGCACTGCCACGCCAGGGCTCTGGCCCCGGCCAAGGGCAATCTCTGCTCCTGCCCCTGGCAGGCGGTGGCCCAGAGAGCCCGTGCGGAGTCAGCTGCACTGCAGGGATTCAAACCCTGCTCCAGGTGAACTGATGTTCTCCTCAACACCTGTCTGCAGAAAACTAAGATGAACCTGATTTGATGCTGCTGCTGATCACCATTGGGTACTGGAGATAAACCTGGACACCACCACAGCTGCCTCCAGACCTCAGTTATCTGTCATCCTATGAACTAACAACTTTCACATTTCATATAAATGGAAAAATTAGTATTAGGCTCCTGAGAATCGTCATCTATGATACTGACTCAGTGGAAAGACACAAAATGCACTGAGAATTTTGTGTGTACATTTGACAGGAGAGCTTGCAACTGTCCTCCACTCAAGTCAAATACAGGAGGATGCTTTTCCTACATTATATAAACTTTGCCAGTTTGGTCCGTGCTTTCCTACTAGAAAATACATTGGAAAAATTCAGCAAGAGAAGCACAAACAATTCTTGTCAGTTTTTCTCTTTCGTGTCTTTGCAAACATGCTCCTGGAAATCCAGATCCATGACTTCTAGAACAATCAGTGGCATCTCTGGGAAGCAGGGCAGGGGCTGACAGGCAGGCACACCCTGCAGCTGCCTGATGCTGGGGCAGCAGGAGTTTGTCCATTTTCCTGTCTCCATGGCAGAGCCACCTTGGCTGGGAAACGATCCCTTCACTGCTCTAGGAGGGAGGCACAGCCAGTGCAATGCCAGGGAGTGCCTTTACCCTGGAGGCAGGGAGGAGGCAGAGGGGGAAGTTGGGAAGCTGCACCCGGGGCTCTGCAGGGCTCCCGGCCAGGGCTCGAAGCACAAGGAGCCAGAAGAGCTTGGCCGGACAATCCTGAGCTCTGGACACCTTGTCCTCAGCACCGGGAACCCGTTTGCTTCTCCAGGCCCTGGGCACTGCTCCCGTGCTGCTCATGCAAGTTACACACAGACACAGAGCTACCTGCTCTGTCTCAACCCTCTTCAGCACTGGACAGCACAACACAGTAACATGTTCTCTTCAGTACATGGTCTAATTATTAATAGTCCTGCAAAGACTCTCATTCAAAGCATACACACACAAAAACCCAAGCCCTGGTTCACACCTTGCATCAAGCCCTGGTACAGACCTTGCATCAACACAAAATGCAAGTTGCTGTTCAGAAACACAGGGCAGCATTTTGGCCAATGCTTTTTCCTGCAAGATCTTTCAAAGGATTGCAAAAGTGACTTTGTTTGGCAACTTCTTCAAGGAACAAACAGGAGAGGCTGCTGAGTTTTTAAAGATTTATTGTTTTGCTTTCACTTTTATTTTTGGCATTCTTACACTTATCCCTGCATTCCAGAAAATTGTGAAAATCCAAAAAAATACCAGGGGAAGTTTCTGAATTCCTTCATATTTCTCTCAAAGACTTTCTTGACGTACATACAAGGGACTGGTCGGATAACATACAGAGAAGCAGTGGTTTCCCTCACTGGACATTACAAGACAACGTTATAGACTCCACGTTACTAAAACACTTCTGTTGCCTGGTCATTACAAAGCCTGAAGCTCTTCTAGAGGCTTTTCCCAGTGCAACTTCATTAGGTTCCTCTCTGCTCAACTCTCGAGCCTGTCCAGGTCTCACTGAAGGGCAGCAGAGCCTTGTGGTGCCTCAGGCCCTGCTCCCAGTTCTGTCCCATCAGCAAATGCTGAGGGAGCGCTCCGTCCCTTCTGCCAGGACCCTGGGGAATAAGGCAAACAGGGCTGGGCCCAGCACGGCCCCCTGAGATCACAGCTACCTGAGTTTGGAGCTCCCCTGTCCACTTCTCTGCGCCACTGTCCCTGAGCTGCCTCAGGGGCCTGTTATGGGAGGCAGGGACAAAGCCTTGCTGAAGTCCCAGCTGACAACAACCACTGCTCTCCCCTCACAAGCCCAACCAGGCACTGCAGCACAGGTGCCTATGGGATTGGTCAAGCATGGTTTCCATTCCTGTTATTCCACAGGCTTAGAGATGGCATCCAAGAGGAGCTGTTCTGTCTCCTTTCTGGGGATGGAGCTGAGGCTGATGGGCCTGCAGTTTCCTGGCTCCTTCTTGGTGCCCTTTTGCAAGACTGCAGTGATGTTGGCTTTCCTCCACTGCTCATGCCTCTCTCCGGGGCTGTCTCCTTCCCTGACCTGCTGGCAGAGCGCCCTGTGCCAGAGGCAGGAGCAGAGATTTCCCTTGGCCCAAAAGGGAAGGCTGGGCTCAGGCCGAGTGTCAGTGCGACCTGACAACGGGAGGAGAAGGCGGGAAGGAGCAGGGCTGACACAGGGCTGAGCAGGGAGTAGAGCCCTCGTGTCTCTGGGCCTACTCTGCAAGCTCCCCGGCCTGTACTTTCTCCACAGAGAGAGAACAACAGCACCTCGAAGTGAGCAGGAAACCCGGCCGTGGAGCGGGGCTGGGGCTGTCAGCCCTCAGGGACACCGGCCATGGAGCGGGGCTGGGGCTGTGACACCTCAGGGAAACCGGCCATGGAGCGGGGCTGGGGCTGTGACACCTCAGGGAAACCGGCCATGGAGCGGGGCTGGGGCTGTGACACCTCAGGGAACTCACCATGGCAGCCACCTCCCGAGATTTTGAAGTACTTGTTTCTTGGTTTAATGCCCTTCCAAGATCAATCTAGCATCTTTGCATATGAGCGGGACATACAAGGGTATTTAAAATTGAGTCTGATCCAATCATCAAAGACAATGGATGTTACCTCTAAACTTACCTTTTCATGACTGTCAAACAAAATGGAACTTTTCTTATGTCTGACTTAAAATATCCAGAATGCAAAATTCATTCTCAAGACAGGAAAAAAGAAAACAATGAAAATAGGATATAGGCAGTCTTCAAAAGGCACAGAGAAGAAAATAAACATTAGAAAACCTTAGAAAAATTAGGTTTTCTTCTTCATCTTCTCAGTATGTGTTGTTTGAACATTGGTTGTCTGACTTGTCCCTCGCAAAACAAGGCATGTTACAGCTTTATTGTGTCAGTGCTGCATTTCCCCAATCGCTGACTTGCCATTTAGGCTCTGCTTTATTGGAAATATACAACAAGGGACTCCCTATGGAAGACAGTTGCACAAGCCTCTGGATTCCTGACCGTTCACCTCTGCCAATGCTCACAGTATTCTCCTAACACACCTGAGCTTCCTGTCTTTCAGAGAGAGAAAGACTCAGCTAAAGTCAAGCAAACAGGGCAGGGCAGATGGAAACCTTCCCTTGAGATGCTTTTGGGAAGGCCTGCAAGCACCCTGCCTTCCCTTGGAACAGAGGTGGTCACCATGCATGGTGTTGCCTGACTTGCCCGAGGTGCCCCTCTATTCCAGAAGGACTTTTGCCCGCTTCATCACTTGTCTGTCCCTCCAGTTCCAGGGCCTCAAACCTGCTCTGTAAGGCACTAAACCTTTTAGTCAGCTATAAGTTTTCAGAATAAGGCACTGACCGTGGCTCGAACTAGTATTTTTAGTCAGGCTGACAATATATTTTGAGAAGAAGAAGGAGCAGAGAAGGTGTGGAAAATGCATATTATATGATTGGCTTTTCGCAAATATTAAAATTAATACTATATGTGTTATGTTGGAAAGTTATGTTGTATTCATCCTTTTTTGTAGTGCTAT
This sequence comes from Melospiza georgiana, assembly GCF_028018845.1. NCBI lineage: Eukaryota > Metazoa > Chordata > Aves > Passeriformes > Passerellidae > Melospiza > Melospiza georgiana. The sequence continues at coordinate 17,566,320 of NC_080440.1, read as the reverse complement.
CCTAATCTTTTAAAGTAGTGTGGTGAATATAGTTTTAGGCTACAGAAACTCTGTGATGCAAGATACTTTTTCTAAATAGCTCGTGGAGAGATAACAGTAACAAGACACCAAAACTCTGAGAAAAGAAATATTGCCTCCTTATCGGGAAGAACCAGACTTTGAGGGACCAAGACAATTGATTTGCAAGATGAAGGAGGGGTTGACAAGAACAAGAAAACACTCATTGTTTGAAAAGAATTTTGGCATCATGTATGAGATATATGAATGTGCAACAGGCTATTACTGTAAAGGGTTAATCCTTTGTTAGCAAAGTGGTGTCTTCTGAGGCAGAGCAGAGCACCCAGACATCTGCTTTTTTAATTGCCCTTTATTGTCCTACCTCTAATTGTCCAAATTAATTTTTCTCTAATTTTTATTCTTATTTTTATAACTAATTTATTACTATTCAACTTTTAAAATTTTAAAGCAAGTGAAATTCTGCATCCTTTGTGTCCACTATCAGTGGGCATCCTTCTTCCCAAGCTTTGTCAACCTCCCTCTGGGTTTGAGATCAGTGAAACGTGCCCAGCCTGGAGTCTTGGAAGACAATTCTAGCAACAAGTACTTTGCTTTTCGAACCCCTGGCCATCACTTCGAGCTTGTAGGCTGCTATGTGTGTCACAGGTTAAACGTCTCTTCCTGTTGATCAGGCTTGGAAGTGTGTAAAGGCCAGGCATGACAGGACATGTTTTCTTCAGGAAATGGGACGTAGGGCCCAGTTTGCAACGGGTCCCGGCCCGCGCCTTCCAGAGCGCCAGAAGGTTGGCGGCGCCGTTGCAGGGCTCAGGGCGCCGCCTTGTGGGCGAGAGCCGCCATGACAGCGCGGGCGCCGCGCGGCGGGGCCGGAGGGCGGGAAGGGGCGGGCGGGTGTGAGGGGCGGGGCGGATCGTGCCCAGAGCCGAGCCCACGCTGTTCCTGGGCGCATTCCCGGCTCGGTGTTGGGAGCGTGCAGGTGCTGCTCGGGCTCTGGGAGAAGCGTGCGGCCGCTGCGGGGTCCCAGCCCTCAGAGCTGGCTGCCGGCCGAGGCTGCAGTGCCAGAGCTGCCGTGCGCCGTGGCAGTGCCAGAGTCCCTGGCAGAGCCGGGCTGGCACTGCCAGCTCCTGAGGGAAGCCCTGCCATGGCCGTGCCGGGGCCGCTCGGCAGAGCCGGGCTGGCAGTGCCGACAGCTGAGGGGAGCCCGGCCATGGCAGCGCCGGGGCCGCTCCTGCCCCGGGGCCGCCCGAAGGAGCGACCTCTGGGACCTGCCGGCAGACTGGCACTGCTTGGCCCTCTTCAGTAGATCGACGGAGTGGCAGCACAGATAGCAAAATATTAAAACATCTGATTTAAAACACCGGACGGAAACCATTGAATTGAAAAGAAAATGAAGGTGTACCAAAATACTCAGGGCATGAATGGGAAAACTGAAAAGATACAGATTCTAATTATTTATATAATCTCAACTATATCATCAGAAACATGAGGGTGAAAATACCTTCTAATAGTTTTGACAATAGAATGGTTCAGCTGTGTCGTTTTGCTAGTACATTAAAGTCTTAAAAAGCAGTCAGGTATTACTTTGTCCAGTACTATGAATTTAATAATGGGATTTGTTACAGTTGTCCCTCAAATACCCCTCATAAAGAGAGTTGAGTGCTTAGATTCGATGGAAGCCATCCGTTAGTAAATGCAGTGTTGTGGTTTTTAGTAGTTCTGTAGTAAGTAGTTAGTTAAAGAAGTGATTGTTCTGCCAATGGATGCTGATCCCTGATGCGTTAGTGCTGGTTCAATGGAAAGGCAAATTTTTGGTAATAGGCTATTGGAAAACGTCTTTTCTGCTGGTAGCAGGTACAAACACATTGCTTTTACTGGTAGAAACTGAAGCAACTTGAGATGCCTGCTCCTTCTTCTCCACCTATGTTTAAAGGAGATCCATGCAGGTTAAAACATGAACCAAACCTCGAGGCTCTGGGCCTGTCCTGCAGGCTCACCTGCCTCACCCAACAATCAGCAGAGGAACAGCCAGAGGACACTGCAGTGTTCCTCAATGCAACAAGGGGAGGAGAAGGTGGGCAGGAGCAGGGCTCACATAGACAGAGAGTATCAGCACCTCAAAGTGACCACATCATTCAAGGGACATGGACTGACTGCTGACAGCTGCCCTGTGAGACAGCAAGCAGGAGGGCGCTGGTGCCAGGGAGCCAGGTGAGGGCAAAGCAGCCCTGTGACAGCCTGGCCCAGGGGCTCTTGTGGCAGCAGGCAGTGTGGGGATCAGAGCAGAGGCAGGGGGAGGCAGGAGCTGCTCGGCCATGCCGGGGCTGGGAGCCTCCTTCCTGCCCAAGTGGGGCCCAGCTGGGCCAGGGGGCAGCTCCTGGGACAGCCGTGCCCACAATGGCCCCTGCTCTGCAAGGCCTCCAGCCCTGCCCATCAGCCAGGCAGGGACAGAGCTGCCTTGGGGCCGAAGCTGCTGCAGGCTCTGAGCCCCACAGAGCTGCTCGTGCCCCGTGCCATTGGCTCTGTCCCCTGCAGCCTGCATGCTGTGTCGCCGTGCCGAGGCAGACCCGGACATGTGCGGTGACAAAATGCAGAAGGGTGGGCTCTGTGCCCACGTGTTCTGCCTGGTGAGTGGCTCCGGGCGCTCCCTCCACCATTGCAATGGGCAGCTCCTGCCGCCCTCTCCTCATCAGCTCCTCCCCTTGCCTGCAGCTCTTTGCCAGTCTGCTATTTCGGCAAGAGAAACGCCACGTTACACTCGTGGAGTTTCTCCTGTGAGATCTTATTGCAGTGAGGCGGGCAGCACAGAAGGTGGGCAGGGAGACTTGTGCCTGGCGAGGTTTGCCAGAGCTTAGCCCAGACAGCAGGAAAGAAAGGCCGGCCCAGCAGCCAGGACAAAGTCTGGCTCCCAGCGGCTCTGGCACAGAGGCCCTGGCACAGGAGCCTCCCTCCTCCAGCAGGCGGCTCTGTGGGCTGGGAGCCAGCAGCCGCCCTGGGCCTGTCCTGCAAAATCCCCCCCCCAATTCCTTCTCCCCTAGACAGAGAGTATCTGCACCTCGCAGCGACAACGTCTCTCGAGGACAGCGACTCACTGCAGAGTGACGCCATGTCTGACAGCAAGCAGGAGGGCCCTGGTGCGAGGGAGCCAGGTGAGGGCAAAGCAGCCCTGTGACAGCCTGGCCCAGGGGCTCTTGTGGCAGCAGGCAGCGTGGGGATGAGAGCAGAGGCAGGGGGAGGCAGGAGCTGCTCGGCCATGCCGGGGCTGGGAGCCTCCTTCCTGCGCAAGTGGGGCCCAGCTGGGCCAGGGGGCAGCTCCTGGGACAGCCGTGCCCACAATGGCCCCTGCTCTGCAAGGCCTCCAGCCCTGCCCATCAGCCAGGCAGGGACAGAGCAGCCTCGGGGCCCAAGCTGCTGCAGGCCCAGAGCCCCACAGAGCTGCTCGTGCCCCGTGCCATTGGCTCTGTCCCCTGCAGCCTGCATGCTGTGTCGCCGTGCCGAGGCTGAGCCCTGTGCCTCCCCAGGCCCTGGCCACTGCTCCTGTGCTGCTCCTGCACAGCCCAGAGCACCCACGGGCCCTGCTCAGGCCTCACGCAGACCAGAACCAGCTGGGCTGTGACAGCTCTGCTGCCCTGGGCCCAGCCCTCGGACAAAGCACCCGCCTGTCCCTGGGCTGGGGGCAGTGCCCAGGCTGGGCTTGGCAGAGCCCGTCCGCTCCTGGAGGGCTGTGGGCACTGCTCTGGCCTGGCCTGGCCCGGCCCTGGGCTCCCTTGGCATTCCTGCTTGCCCTTGCCTCCACCAGGGATGGGCTGCAGCTCAATGGCCCCGGCCTGGCCGCACACTCAGGCCTGGAGCCTTCCCGTGGCTCCCCAGGGCACGAGAGCCTCAGCCCCAGCTCCCAAACACGGCCTAACAGGCTTTGCTGATATTGATCCCTGTCAGAGCTTTGAAAGCATTTTCAAAGTAACCTTGTCTGGCAACACTTTCAAGGAACAAACGGGACTCGCTTCTAATCGGTAAAAACTTTATTGGTTTGCTTGCACTTCCTATAGGGTATCCTAATGCTTCCTTTGGCGTTCCAGAAAATAATGAAAATCTAACAAATTCTAAAGAGAAGTTCCTGAATCCACTATGAGGAGAAGTCTCTACATTCACTATCCTTACATACAGTTAAGAAGCTGCTCCTGTAACACACAAAGATGGAGTGGTTAACCTGACTGGACCACACAACATGATGTTTTATACACACCGCTACACTACAAAACTTCTCGTCCCTGTTCATTACAAATTTGAAGCTCTTCTCGAGGTCCTGACTTAATTTTGCATGCACATTCATACCTGCAATCCCTCCCCATGCTCAGCTTTCACCTAGACTTACCAGGGAACAGATGTTCCATACTCACCTCAAGCAATAATCTACGTCTGTCTTCCTAACCCTCTTTTTCTTCACTGACTTCTACTAATCTACAAAATAACTGTGGACTCTCTGCACAAAAGAAACATCCAATTAATAGCCTTAAACACTTGTGATTGTGCAGCTGCTTCTAACAATCATGTCCAACACAGCACTAAAATCAGAAATCAATTCTCACACCCTTCCTATTCTCCTGCCCCCACCACACCTTGGCTCCAGCAGAAATGTTCCCTACTGCAGCCTGGTGTGCTAAGAACAATCAAAGGCAGCAGCACTTTCCCTCAACATGCTGCAATCTGAATTGCACTGAAATTGCAGCTGTTGCATTAGAAGCTCAGCACCAGCACCCCCAGAACTGAGGCCTGAGCTCTCCATTTCAACACACCCTGTAAATCAGGCTGCCTGGAAGATTGTAGGCCGGGAACTGTGTGAACACAGCAGTGCATTTCAGCAGAGTTATGGAATCAATCTCATGGAAGGCACATCCTTTATGCTTGTCTTAAGATTCTATTCTACAAAATCTAACCAGCAATTGTTTTGGTGGCCTGTGCAGGTTTTGGGGACTGTGCATGTTTCCTTTGGATGTTGTTTTCTTTGTTTCTAAATACAAAATTCACTGCATTCAGAAGAGAAAGCCCCAGATTCATTAGGACAAAGAACCACAGGGACATATGTGGCTGACAAGAACACTCAACATTCCTAACGGTAACACCAGAAAGACAGGAAAAAGACAAAGATGATTTAAATACCTGAAAGGATCCAAACTGTCTATGTAAGCTGTCAAGTGACTAAGTTTCTGGTAAACTCTAAAAGTCCAGATTCCTATTCGGTAATTGTCTGAAAGAAAAGAAAGCCAGAAATTTGCTTGACCTTCATTTTGCCAGGACTTTCTCACAGGATTCTGCCACAACTTGGATCACAAGCGAGGGTGGCAAATTTTGACTAGAAAACTTGGATAACTAGGCAGCATTTTTTCCTCCTCACTGAATTACAGGAAGGGTTTACAAGGAAAAAAAATATAAAAAATGGTAAAGAAATTCTGTCATACCTCTAAGGCGTTCATCATCTTTGGAGAAGAAAAAAAAACTCTAGCACTTCCTGTGCGTGGTAAAAAAAAGAAACCTAGAAAAGGACAAAGGGATTTGAGCATCCTAAATTGTACTATCAAATTCCATGAACACAAGTTAAACCTCTAGTGCTTCAGAGAAATGGCATCCATTGAAAAGCTTTATTCCCTAGGAGCCGAGTAGAGCTTTTTATTTTACAAAACCCTCTTTTAAAGAGAAAACTGACTGTGTCTTGGGCTTTTGGCCAAACTCAGTTTGGAGTTGGTCAAACCAAAATGACCCTGTTAGTTTCTTGTGCTCTACTCTTTCTTTCCATATTCACATTCACATCCAATGGGCTGCTGGGAGTTTTGACTCTGTGCAGCATGAACGGTTTTCCAAGACCACTTTCATTGCTCAGAGGTGTGCAATGTCAGTTTCCCATTCCCTGAATTGCTGCTATTAATATTCCCACAGCATCCAACTACTACAGCCATGTAGACAACAAAGACAAATGCAACTTGCATTTCTTGGTCCTGTTCCATTTCTGTCATCTCAGGCTCATCGTCACCCTCAGAACTGCTGTCCTGGAAACGTGGATCCTCTTGCCACGTGGCTTTTACCGGCTTTATTGTCCCAAGCGCGTGAGGCTCTGCAATGACAGCACCAATAGAGAAAAAAAGCCAAAACCAGATTATTCCTCTACCCGTCAGGAAAAATTCCTCCTTTCACGTGAATTACTTACAGTGGAGAAGAGAGATTTAGGAAGGACAGAATCTGACCCTGCCAGATTTTCCAAGCTACATTTCTGCTCCACTATTTTCCACTTTGTTTCAGGGATCCCTTATGTATTCTTAAACATTTCTCATTGCATTCAGAAGACACTGAATACCTTCTCAGTTCAGCACAAGTCTGGGGGGCTCGTTGCTTTGTGCTGTTGCGTTGGGTTTTTTAATATTTTGGATAACTTCACGGGGATTCTTTTCTCTCCTACATGACTGGGACTCGAGTTAATGTTGTTTCATCTTCATTTCAGACGGCCCCAATTTACCTAAGGTTAGGACACCCCAATGATCATGTGTCATTCCATTTCCTTTTTCTAAAGGTCCAAGAGTAGAGTTCAGTAACAAACAGAATGTTCATGGATCTTGGGGCCAGCTCTCGGACTTTGCTCCTCCCTCTACATTAGCGCACATTTCCTTAAAAGCCTTGTGAGGTCCTATGAAACTTGATATGACTGGTGTGTCACCTTTTTCCCTGTTTGAGGAATTCAGGGCATGAGAACAAGCTTTTTCACCACTCAGCCAAAACCCCAATGCCTTCTCAAAGCATGCCTTTCAGAATTCCTGAGATGCAAGCATGAGGCACCTCTCATTAATCTACCACAGCCCCGGCAAGCAGAAATGAAGATCAAAATGCTTCTGCCTAATTACTGACTTCTGTTGCTGAAAATCCCCTGCATCCTGACCTTCTTTACACCATATTGCCCTAAAGTGCCTGCCAGAAGCTCTTCCTTAGCAATGGCACTGTTAGAAGAGTACTGCTGTTACCTTCTTTGGTGCCCAACTCCTCCGTGCCTCCAAAGAAGGAAAACTTGAAAGAACTCGTCTCCTGAGTTGCGTCGTCCTCAGGCAAAGGTCCCAAATGGTCGTCTGGGGCAGAGTCCTGTGCATCCTCTTTGTCCCAGGGTTTTTCCTCAGTCTGTTCTGGTTTGTTCTTCGAAGGTCTTTCAAAGAACAAACCAGAATAGACGGAGGAAATAGCGTCTATTCTGGTTTCTTCCTTGAAAGGCCTCTTTCAAATCCGCAGCAATGCTGTAGAAGTTGTCTTCAGACACTTGAGGCAGTGTCTCACTCTCTTTCTTCTTTTTTTGGCTTTACTGAAATGAGATTGTTCAAGGATAGCAACACAGCACACGTCCTTTTCAGACACAGCTTCCCTAAGAGCCACCTTGCTCTGAATGTCTCCCTAAGCATATCCAAGCCCATTAAGGAGTGCTTCATTATCAAGGGTAAGCACTGGGGAGACATCTGAGGTTGGAGTGTAAAGGCAGGACCAAGAGTCCTTTTTAATTAGCCACATCCTTAAGTGACTTTTCACTGGCTACACGGTTGCACAGAAATCAAGGTATTTAGCACAGACTTCTTCCTGCCAGTAGAAACATCAAGAGCTAATCGGGTTTGCTCACAGAGCTGCACAGCTCAGGGTCCCTGCACTGACCGTTCTCACCTTCACTTCCGGCAAGGAACACACGGCCTCGAAAGAAAAGATGACGGCGCTACGTGCTGCTGTTGGAGGTCCCAGTTGAGGTCCGACGTCGCTGGTGGGAGCGGCTGCTCCTGCGCGATGTCCCCGACCACGTCCCCCTACGCCTGGGCCTCTCAGCACGGGCTGCTGTCCTCCTGCTCCTGTCCTGGCGACTCCTGGACCGCACAGTTTGAGTCGAGGCCCGGCGCTGCTGGCGGGAGCGGCTGCGTCTGGGGGGTGTCCCCGATGATGTGTCCCTTTGCCTGGGCCTCTCAGCCCTTGGCCTTGTCCTGCTGCTGCTGCCACGGCGACTCCTGGAGCGGACAGGTGGACTCTGGGCCCAGCCTTGCTGGCGGGAGCGCCTGCGTCTGGGGGATGGCCCTGGCCATGTCCCCCTACGCCTGGGCCTCTCAGTCCTTGGCCCTGTCCCACTGCTCCTGTCACAGACACTCCTCGAGCGGACAGGTGGACTCTGGGCCCAGCCTTGCTGGCGGGAGCGCCTGCGTCTGGAGGATGGCCCTGGCCATGTCTCCCTTCGCCTGGGCCTCTCAGTCCTTGGCCCTGTCCCTCTGTTCCTGTCATGGCAACTCCTGGAGCGGACAGGTGGACTCTGGGCCCAGCCTTGCTGGCGGGAGCGCCTGCGTCTGGGGGATGTCCGTGAGGGTGTCTCCCTCCGCCTGGGCCTCTCAGCCCTTGGCCCTGTCCCACTGCTCCTGTCACGGCGACTCCTGGACCGGACAGGTGGACTCTGGGCACGACTTTGCCGGCGAGAGCAGCTTCGCCTGCGGCTGGGCCCAGCACGTCTGGAATGGACCCTGTCCTCAGGGTCCGGGGACGTGCTGCGTGTTGCCCTTGATCTGCTGATGCTGCTGGTGTCCAGTGAGGAAGATGGCAGCACCTGCTGCCATGCTGTGTGGTGGGGCCTGCTGTGGCTGCCCGTCTCTGGAGATGGAGACGGGGAAACCAGCACCAATGGCACAGGGCTGTGGGAGCTGGGGCTGATGGCCTCAGATTCTGACCAGCCACGAGCAGATTGTCGTCCTGACTGTCTGGCCGGCCTGGGGCCATTGAGCTCTGTCTCATCACGGGCGGCTGTAAGGGCAAGCAGGAATGTCAAAGATCGCCCAGGCCCCGGCCAGGCCAGGCCAGAGTAGTGCCCCCAGCCCAGGGACACCGGGGACTTTGACTCATACATGTTCCGAGCCCAGCACAGCTGTCACACTCCCATCTCTGTGTGCTGTTCCTCAGGCCAGAGCAGCGCCTGTGGGTGCCCTCAGCAGCACAGGAGGAGCACAGGAGCAATTGCCAGGGCCTGGGGAGGCAAACAGGCTCATAGCACTGAGAACAAAGTGTACCAGCACATGGTTGTCTGGCCAAGCGCTTCTGGTTCTTCCCACTTTGAGCCCTCGCCGAGACACAGGTTCCCCGCAGAGCCCCAGGTGCAGCTTCCCAACTTACCCCTGTTCCTCTGCCTCCTCCCTGCCCCCAGGGTAAAGGCAATCCCTGGCGTTGCACTGGCCGTGCCTCACTCCTAGATCTGCAAAGGCATCGTCGTCCTCCCATGTTGGGTCTCTGATGGAGAAAGGAAGAGATGAAGAATTTCTGCTGCTCTCCCTCACGGAGGTCCAGAGTGCCCCAGCTCTTTCTCCAGAGCTTTTCCAAGTTGTGGGTGAAGCTGAAGCCCTGACTGACGGGACAGGGCAGGGCCAGGGCTCCTGGGGCAGGGCCTGGCACAGCACAGCACTTGCACCCTCCTGCCTGGTGGGCCAGGCATAAGGACACCAACCTGAAGGGGACTCGGATCCCCATGATGAACATTTCAACAGGGAATTCCCTGCTGTCTCTGCACAGGGGGCACTGGAAATACAAAGCACCAGCGCACAAGGCCTGTCCCTGCAGGGCAAACAGAGGCAGGGTGAGCGAGGCCCTGCTGCTGCTGCTGAGCACCTGCTGTGCCCCGGGGCTGAGCGAAGGGCTCCTACCTGGATGCAGTCCCTGTGGAACCAGGCCCTTTTGCACGTTGGGCACACCAGGGTTGTGAAGGTCTTTCTGTCCTCCACAGGCTCCAGGCAGATGACGCAAACGGTGTCCGGCTCAGGAGTCGCCTCCACCTCCTGCTCTGGACGGTGCTCAGGGCAGAAGGACCTGGAGGAAAATGGATGGGGAAAGTGAGAAATGCTGGATCATTCCCCAGGGGTGGCCATAAAGAGAGATGAGGTACCTGAACGGAATGAAGTATACATTGACACAGCCGCCCTCCTTGGCACAGGGCAGGTGGAACCATCTGTCACAGTCCTCCGTGCAGCACATGATGGTTGCCCCGCTCTGGCCGCAGACGCAGCAGCGCTGGAAAGAGCCAAGCAGCCGCATCAGCAGCAGCAGCAGCAGCCTCGAGGCCTCCCCGGGCAGCCGCAGGGCTCCGGGCAGGGCACAGGACGTGGCCGCTGCCGGCTCCCAGCCCACAGAGCCGCCTGCTGGAGGAGGGAGGCTCCTGTGCCAGGGCCTCTGTGCCACAGCTGCTGGGAGCCAGACTTTGTCCCGGCTGCTGAGCCGGCCTTTCTTTCCTGCTGTCTGGGCTAAGCTCTGGCAAACCTCGCCAGGCACAAAGCTCCCTGCTCTTGTCAGGCTCTTACCTTCTGTGCGGCCCGCCGCACTGCAATTAGCAGATCTCGTGGGAGAAAGTCCATCACTCCAACGTGGCGTTTCTCTTGCCGAAATAGAAGACTGGCAAAGAGCTGCAGGCAAGGGGAGGAGCTGATGAGGAGAGGGCGGCAGGAGCTGCCCATTGCAAAGGTGGAGGGAGCGCCCGGAGCCACTCACCAGGCAGAACACGTGGGCACAGAGCCCACCCTTCTGCAGTTTGTCACCGCAGATGTCCGGGTCAGCCTCGGCACGGCGACACAGCATGCAGGCTGCAGGGGACAGAGCCAATGGCACGGGGCACGAGCAGCTCTGCGGGGCTCAGAGCCTGCAGCAGCTTGGGCCCCGAGGCTGCTCTGTCCCTGCCTGGCTGATGGGCAGGGCTGGAGGCCTTGCAGAGCAGGGGCCATTGTGGGCACGGCTGTCCCAGGAGCTGCCCCCTGGCCCAGCTGGGCCCCACTTGGGCAGGAAGGAGGCTCCCAGCGCCGGCATGGCCGAGCAGCTCCTGCCTCCCCCTGCCTCTGCTCTCATACCCACACTGCCTGCTGCCACAAGAGCCCCTGGGCCAGGCTGTCACAGGGCTGCTTTGCCCTCACCTGGCTCCCTGGCACCAGGGCCCTCCTGCTTGCTGTCAGACATGGCGGCTGTCTCTCCTGCGTCGCAGTCCTCGAGGGACGTTGTCGCTGCGAGGTGCAGATACTCTCGGTCTAGGGGAGAAAGAAGGGGGGGGAGTTTGCAGAACAGGCCCAGAACCACGAGGCTCTACTCCCTGCTCAGGCCTGCGTGAGCCCTGCTCCTGTCCGCTTTCTCCTCCCGTCGTCGCGCTGAGGAACACCGCAGTGTCCTGGCTGTTCCTCCGCTGATTCTGGGAAGGGAGAGGCAGGTGAGGCTGCAGCACAGGCCCAGAGGCCTGAGGTGTGGGGCCCCTCTGGTCCCTGGGCAGCCACGTCCCCGTCCTACCTTCTCCTCCCGGTGTCAGGTCGCACTGACGCTCGACCTGAGCCCAGCGTCCACTTTTGTGGCCTTGGTGGCCCGGCACAGGTCACAATGGCCACTCTGACGTCAGCACCGTGTACCCAAAATCGGGGCAGCCATGGCCTCAGGTCCCTGGCAACCACTTGTGGCGGCGCCCTCGGGCACCGAGCTTCTGAGATGGGTCCGAGCGTTTGCTCAGGGTGGAAGCACGGCCGGGAATCCGGCAGCAAGTGCAGGGTCAAATGCCAGGCCCTGGGGCAGCCAGCCAGGGTGGCACTGTGGGCAGGGAGGTGCTGTTCAGGCACTGCCACGCCAGGGCTCTGGCCACGGCCAAGGGCAATCTCTGCTCCTGCCCCTGGCAGGCGGTGGCCCAGAGAGCCCGTGCGGAGTCAGCTGCACTGCAGGGATTCAAATCCTGCTCTAGGTGAACTGATGTTCCCCTCAACACCTGTCTGCAGAAAACTAAGATGAACCTGATTTGATGCTGCTGCTGATCACCATTGGGTACTGGAGATAAACCTGGACACCACCACAGCTGCCTCCAGACCTCAGTTATCTGTCATCCTATGAACTAACAACTTTCACATTTCATATAAATGGAAAAATTAGTATTAAGCTTCTGAAAAAGGTCATCTTTGATACTGACTCAGTGGAAAGACACAAAATGCACTGAGAATTTTGTGTGTACATTTGACAGGAGAGCTTGCAACTGTCCTCCACTCAAGTCAAATACAGGAGGATGCTTTTCCTACATTATATAAACTTTGCCAGTTTGGTCCGTGCTTTCCTACTAGAAAAACCATTGGAAAAATTCAGCAAGAGAAGCACAAACAATTCTTGTCAGTTTTTCTCTTTCGTGTCTTTGCAAACATGCTCCTGGAAATCCAGATCCATGACTTCTAGAACAATCAGTGGCATCTCTGGGAAGCAGGGCAGGGGCTGACAGGCAGGGACACCCTGCAGCTGCCTGATGCTGGGGCAGCAGGAGTTTGTCCATTTTCCTGTCTCCATGGCAGAGCCACCTTGGCTGGGAAACGATCCCTTCACTGCTCTAGGAGGGAGGCACAGCCAGTGCAATGCCAGGGAGTGCCTTTACCCTGGAGGCAGGGAGGAGGCAGAGGGGGAAGTTGGGAAGCTGCACCCGGGGCTCTGCAGGGCTCCCGGCCAGGGCTCGAAGCACAAGGAGCCAGAAGAGCTTGGCCGGACAATCCTGAGCTCTGGACACCTTGTCCTCAGCACCGGGAACCCGTTTGCTTCTCCAGGCCCTGGGCACTGCTCCTGTGCTGCTCATGCAAGTTACACACAGACACAGAGCTACCTGCTCTGTCTCAACCCTCTTCAGCACTGGACAGCACCACACAGTAACATGTTCTCTTCAGTACATGGTCTAATTATTAATAGTCCTGCAAAGACTCTCATTCAAAGCATACACACACAAAAACCCAAGCCCTGGTACACACCTTGCATCAAGCCCTGGTACAGACCTTGCATCAACACAAAATGCAAGTTGCTGTTCAGAAACACAGACCAGGACTTTTGGCCAATGCTTTTTCCTGCAAGATCTTTCAAAGGATTGCAAAAGTGACTTTGTTTGGCAACTTCTTCAAGGAACAAACAGGAGAGGCTGCTGAGTTTTTAAAGATTTATTGATTTGCTTTCACTTTTATTTTTGGCATCCTTACACTTATCCCTGCATTCCAGAAAATCGTGAAAATCCAAAAAAAATAACAGGGGAAGTTTCTGAATTCTTTCATATTTCTCTCAAAGACTTTCTTGACGTACACACAAGGGACTGGTCGGATAACATACAGAGAAGCAGTGGTTTCCCTCACTGGACATTACAAGACAACGTTATAGACTCCACGTTACTAAAACACTTGTGTTGCCTGGTCATTACAAAGCCTGAAGCTCTTCTAGAGGCTTTTCCCAGTGCAACTTCATTAGGTTCCTCGCCGCTCAACTCTCGAGCCTGTCCAGGTCTCACTGAAGGGCAGCAGAGCCTTGTGGTGCCTCAGGCCCTGCTCCCAGTTCTGTCCCATCAGCAAATGCTGAGGGAGCGCTCCGTCCCTTCTGCCAGGACCCTGGGGAATAAGGCAAACAAGGCCCAGCACGGCCCCCTGAGATCACAGCTACCTGAGTTTGGAGCTCCCCTGTCCACTTCTCTGCCCCATTGTCCCTGAGCTGCCTCAGGGGCCTGTTATGGGAGGCAGGGACAAAGCCTTGCTGAAGTTCCAGCTGACAACAACCACTGCTCTCCCCTCACAAGCCCAACCAGGCACTGCAGCACAGGTGCCTAGGGGATTGGTCAAGCATGGTTTCCATTCCTGTTATTCCACAGGCTTAGAGATGGCATCCAAGAGGAGCTGTTCTGTCTCCTTTCTGGGGATGGAGCTGAGGCTGATGGGCCTGCAGTTTCCTGGCTCCTTCTTGGTGCCCTTTTGCAAGACTGCAGTGATGTTGGCTTTCCTCCACTGCTCATGCCTCTCTCCGGGGCTGTCTCCTTCCCTGACCTGCTGGCAGAGCGCCCTGTGCCAGAGGCAGGAGCAGAGATTTCCCTTGGCCCCAAAAGGGAAGGCTGGGCTCAGGCCAAGTGTCAGTGCGACCTGACAACGGGAGGAGAAGGCGGGAAGGAGCAGGGCTGACACAGGGCTGAGCAGGGAGTAGAGCCCTCGTGTCTCTGGGCCTGCTCTGCAAGCTCCCTGGCCTGTACTTTCTCCACAGAGAGAGAGCAACAGCACCTCGAAGTGAGCAGGAAACCCGGCCATGGAGCGGGGGCTGTCAGCCCTCAGGGACACCGGCCATGGAGCGGGGCTGGGGCTGTGACACCTCAGGGAAACCGGCCATGGAGCGGGGCTGGGGCTGTGACACCTCAGGGACACCGGCCATGGAGGGGGGCTGGGGCTGTGACACCTCAGGGAAACCGGCCATGGAGCGGGGCTGGGACTGTGACACCTCAGGGAAACCGGCCATGGAGCGGGGCTGGGGCCGTGACACCTCAGGGAAACCGGCCATGGAGCGGGGCTGGGGCCGTGACACCTCAGGGAAACCGGCCATGGAGCGGGGCTGGGACCGTGACACCTCAGGGAACTCACCATGGCAGCCACCTCCCGAGATTTTGAAGTACTTGTTTCTTGGTTTAATGCCCTTCCAAGATCAATCTAGCATCTTTGCATATGAGCGGGACATACAAGGCTATTTAAAATTGAGTCTGATCCAATCATCAAAGACAACGGATGTTACCTCTAAACTTACCTTTTCATGATTGTCAAACAATATGGAACTTTTCTTATGTCTGACTTAAAATATCCAGAATGCAAAATTCATTCTCAAGACAGGAAAAAAGAAAACAATGAAAATAGGATATAGGCAGTCTTCAAAAGGCACAGAGAAGAAAATAAACATTAGAAAACCTTAGAAAAATTAGGTTTTCTTCTTCATCTTCTCAGTATGTGTTGTTTGAACATTGGTTGTCTCACTTGTCCCTCGCAAAACAAGGCATGTTACAGCTTTATTGTCTCAGTGCTGCATTTCCCCAATCGCTGACTTGCCATTTAGGCTTTGCTTTGTTGGAAATATACAACAAGGGACTCTCTATGGAAGAGAGTTGCACAAGCCTCTGGATTCCTGACCGTTCACCTCTGCCAATGCTCACAGTGTTCTCCTAACACACCTGAGCTTCCTGTCTTTCAGAGAGAGAAAGATTCAGCTAAAGTCAAGCAAACAGGGCAGGGCAGATGGAAACCTTCCCTTGAGATGCTTTTGGGAAGGCCTGCAAGCACCCTGCCTTCCCTTGGAACAGAGGTGGTCACCATGCATGGTGTTGCCTGACTTGCCCGAGGTGCCCCTCTATTCCAGAAGGACTTTTGCCTGCTTCATCACTTGTCTGTCCCTCCAGTTCCAGGGCCTCAAACCTGCTCTGTAAGGCACTAAACCTTTTAGTCAGCTGTAAGTTTTCAGAATAAGGCACTGACCGTGGCTCGAACTAGTTTTTTTAGTCAGGTTGACAATATATTTTGAGAAGAAGAAGGAGCACAGAAGGTGTGGAAAATGCATATTATATGATTGGCTTTTCGCCAATATTAAAATTAATACTATATGTGTTATGTTGGAAAGTTATGTTGTATTCATCCTTTTTTGTAGTGCTATCCTAATCTTTTAAAGTAGTGTGGTGAATATAGTTTTAGGCTACAGAAACTCTGTGATGTAAGATACTTTTTCTAAATAGCTCGTGGAGAGATAACAGTAACAAGACGCCAAAACTCTGAGAAAAGAAGTATTGCCTCCTTATCGGGAAGAACCAGAATTTGAGGGACCAAGACAATTGATTTGCAAGATGAAGGAGGGGTTGACAAGAACAAGAAAACACCCATTGTTCGAAAAGAATTTTGGCATCATGCATGAGATATATGAATATGCAACAGGCTATTACTGTAAAGGGTTAATCCTTTGTTAGCAAAGTGTCTTCTGAGGCAGAGCAGAGCACCCAGACATGTGCAAGTCTTTGCTTTTTTAATTGCCCTTTATTGTCCTACCTCTAATTGTCCAAATTATTTTTTCTCTAATTTTTATTCTTATTTTTATAACTAATTTATTACTATTAAACTTTTAAAATTTTAAAGCAAGTGAAATTCTGCATCCTTTGTGTCCACTATCAGTGGGCATCCTTCTTCCCAAGCTTTGTCAACCTCCCTCTGGGTTTGAGATCAGTGAAACGTGCCCAGCCTGGAGTCTTGGAAGACAATTCTAGCAACAAGTACTTTGCTTTTCTAACCCCTGGCCATCACTTCGAGCTTGTAGGCTGCTATGTGTGTCACAGGTTAAACGTCTCTTCCTGTTGATCAGGCTTGGAAGTGTGTAAAGGCCAGGCATGACAGGACATGTTTTCTTCAGGAAATGGGACGTAGGGCCCAGTTTGCAACGGGTCCCGGCCCGCGCCTTCCAGAGCGCCAGAAGGTTGGCGGCGCCGTTGCAGGGCTCAGGGCGCCGCCTTGTGGGCGAGAGCCGCCATGACAGCGCGGGCGCCGCGCGGCGGGGCCGGAGGGCGGGAAGGGGCGGGCGGGTGTGAGGGGCGGGGCGGTTCGTGCCCAGAGCCGAGCCCACGCTGTTCCTGGGCGCATTCCCGGCTCGGTGTTGGGAGCGTGCAGGCGCTGCTCGGGCTCTGGGAGAAGCGTGCGGCCGCTGCGGGGTCCCAGCCCTCAGAGCTGGCTGCCGGCCGAGGCTGCAGTGCCAGAGCTGCCGTGCGCCGTGGCAGTGCCAGAGTCCCTGGCAGAGCCGGGCTGGCACTGCCAACTCCTGAGGGAAGCCCTGCCATGGCCGTGCCGGGGCCGCTCGGCAGAGCCGGGCTGGCATTGCCGACAGCTGAGGGGAGCCCGGCCATGGCAGCGCCGGGCTGGCAGTGCCGACAGCTGAGGGGAGCCCGGCCATGGCAGCGCCGGGCTGGCAGTGCCGACAGCTGAGGGGAGCCCGGCCATGGCAGCGCCGGGGCCGCTCCTGCCCCGGGGCCGCCCGAAGGAGCGGCCTCTGGGACCTGCCGGCAGACTGGCACTGCTTGGCCCTCTTCAGTAGATCGACGGAGTGGCACCACAGATAGCAAAATATTAAAACATCTGATTTAAAACACCGGACGGAAACCATTGAATTGAAAAGAAAATGAAGGTGTACCAAAATACTCAGGGCATGAATGGGAAAACTGAAAAGATACAGATTCTAATTATTTATATAATCTCAACTATATCAAGAGAAACATGAGAGTGAAAATACCTTCTAAAAGTTTTGACAATAGAATGGTGCAGCTGTGTAGTTTTGCTAGTACATTAAAGTCTTAAAAAACAGTCAGGTATTCCTTTGTCCAGTGCTATGAATTTAATAATGGGATTTGTTACAGTTGTCCCTCAAATACCCCTCATAAAGAGAGTTGAGTGCTTAGATTCGATGGAAGCCATCCGTTAGTAAATGCAGTGTTGTGGTTTTTAGTAGTTCTGTAGTAAGTAGTTAGTAAAAGAAGTCATTGTTTTGCCAATGGATGCTGATCCCTGATGTGTTCGTGCTGGTTCAATGGAAAGGCAAATTTTTAGTAATAGGCTATTGGAAAACATGACTTTTCTGCTGGTAGCAGGTATAAACACATTGCTTTTACTGGTAGAAACTGAAGCAACTTGAGATGCCTGCTCCTCCTTCTCCACCTATGTTTAAAGGAGATCCATGCAGGTTAAAACAGGAACCAAACCTCGAGGCTCTGGGCCTGTCCTGCAGGCTCACCTGCCTCACCCAACAATCAGCAGAGGAAGAGCCAGAGGACCCTGCAGTGTTCCTCAATGCAACAAGGGGAGGAGAAGGTGGGCAGGAGCAGGGCTCACATAGACAGAGAGTATCAGCACCTCAAAGTGAGCACATCATTCAAGGGACAGGGACTGACTGCTGACAGCTGCCCTTTGAGACAGCAAGCAGGAGGGCCCTGGTGCCAAGGAGCCAGGTGAGGGGAAAGCAGCCCTGTGACAGCCTGGCCCAGGGGCTCTTGTGGCAGCAGGCAGCGTGGGGATGAGAGCAGAGGCAGGGGGAGGCAGGAGCTGCTCGGCCATGCCGGTGCTGGGAGCCTCCTTCCTGCCCAAGTGGGGCCCAGCTGGGCCAGGGGGCAGCTCCTGGGACAGCCGTGCCCACAATGGCCCCTGCTCTGCAAGGCCTCTAGCCCTGCCCATCAGCCAGGCAGGGACAGAGCAGCCTCGGGGCCGAAGCTGCTGCAGGCCCAGAGCCCCACAGAGCTGCTCGTGCCCCGTGCCATTGGCTCTGTCCCCTGCAGCCTGCATGCTGTGTCGCCGTGCCGAGGCTGAGCCCTGTGCCTCCCCAGGCCCTGGCCACTGCTCCTGTGCTGCTCCTGCACAGCCCAGAGCACCCACGGGCCCTGCTCAGGCCTCACGCAGACCAGAACCAGCTGGGGCTGTGACAGCTCTGCTGCTCTGGGCCCAGCCCTCGGACAAAGCACCCGCCTGTCCCTTGGCTGGGGGCAGTGCCCAGGCTGGGCTTGGCAGAGCCCGTCCGCTCCTGGAGGGCTGTGGGCACTGCTCTGGCCTGGCCTGGCCCGGCCCTGGGCTCCCTTGGCATTCCTGCTTGCCCTTGCCTCCACCAGGGATGGGCTGCAGCTCAATGGCCCCGGCCTGGCCGCACACTCAGGCCTGGAGCCTTCCCGTGGCTCCCCAGGGCACGAGAGCCTCAGCCCCAGCTCCCAAACACGGCCTAACAGGCTTTGCTGATATTGATCCCTGTCAGAGCTTTGAAAGCATTTTCAAAGTAACCTTGTCTGGCAACACTTTCAAGGAACAAACGGGACTCGCTTCTAATCGGTAAAAACTTTATTGGTTTGCTTGCACTTCCTATAGGGTATCCTAATGCTTCCTTTGGCGTTCCAGAAAATAATGAAAATCTAACAAATTCTAAAGAGAAGTTCCTGAATCCACTATGAGGAGAAGTCTCTACACTCACTATCCTTACATACAGTTAAGAAGCTGCTCCTGTAACACACAAAGATGGAGTGGTTAACCTGACTGGACCACACAACATGATGTTTTATACACACCGCTACACTACAAAACTTCTCGTCCCTGTTCATTACAAATTTGAAGCTCTTCTCGAGGTCCTGACTTAATTTTGCATGCACATTCATACCTGCAATCCCTCCCCATGCTCAGCTTTCACCTAGACTTACCAGGGAACAGATGTTCCATACTCACCTCAAGCAATAATCTACGTCTGTCTTCCTAACCCTCTTTTTCTTCACTGACTTCTACTAATCTACAAAATAACTGCGGACCCTCTGCACAAAAGAAACATCCAATTAATAGCCTTAAACACGTGTGATTGTGCAGCTGCTTCTAACAATCATGTCCAACACAGCACTAAAATCAGAAATCAATTCTCACACCCTTCCTATTCTCCTGCCCCCACCACACCTTGGCTCCAGCAGAAATGTTCCCTACTGCAGCCTGGTGTGCTAAGAACAATCAAAGGCAGCAGCACTTTCCCTCAACATGCTGCAATCTGAATTGCACTGAAATTGCAGCTCTTGCATTAGAAGCTCAGCACCAGCACCCCCAGAACTGAGGCCTGAGCTCTCCATTTCAACACACCCTGTAAATCAGGCTGCCTGGAAGATTGTAGGCCGGGAACTGTGTGAACACAGCAGTGCATTTCAGCAGAGTTATGGAGTCAATCTCATGGAAGGCACATCCTTTATGCTTGTCTTAAGATTCTATTCTACAAAATCCAACCAGCAATTGTTTTGGTGGCCTGTGCAGGTTTTGGGGACTGTGCATGTTTCCTTTGGATGTTGTTTTCTTTGTTTCTAAATACAAAATTCACTGCATTCAGAAGAGAAAGCCCCAGATTCATTAGGACAAAGAACCACAGGGACACATGTGGCTGACAAGAACACTCAACATTCCTAACGGTAACACCAGAAAGACAGGAAAAAGACAAAGATGATTTAAATACCTGAAAGGATCCAAACTGTCTATGTAAGCTGTAAAGTGACTAAGTTTATGGTAAACTCTAAAAGTCCAGATTCCTATTTGGTATTTGTCTGAAAGAAAAGAAAGCCAGAAATTTGCTTGACCTTCATTTTGCCAGGACTTTCTCACAGGATTCTGCCACAACTTGGATCACAAGTGAGGGTGGCAAATTTTGACTAGAAAACTTGGATAACTAGGCAGCATTTTTTCCTCCTCACTGAATTACAGGAAGGGTTTACAAGGAAAAAAAAATATAAAAAATGGTAAAGAAATTCTGTCATACCTCTAAGGCGTTCATCATCTTTGGAGAAGAAAAAAAAAAACTCTAGCACTTCCTGTGCGTGGTAAAAAAAAGAAACCTAGAAAAGGACAAAGGGATTTGAGCATCCTAAATTGTACTATCAAATTCCATGAACACAAGTTAAACCTCTAGTGCTTCAGAGAAATGGCATCCATTGAAAAGCTTTATTCCCTAGGAACTGAGTAGAGCTTTTATTTTACAAAACCCTCTTTTAAAGAGAAAATTGACTGTGTCTTGGGCTTTTGGCCAAACTCAGTTTGGAGTTGGTCAAACCAAAATGACCCTGTTAGTTTCTTGTGCTCTACTCTTTCTTTC
Organism: Melospiza georgiana; assembly: GCF_028018845.1. NCBI lineage: Eukaryota > Metazoa > Chordata > Aves > Passeriformes > Passerellidae > Melospiza > Melospiza georgiana. The sequence goes on along the minus strand of NC_080440.1, from coordinate 17,545,872 downwards.
CATATTCACATTCACATCCAATGGGCTGCTGGGAGTTTTGACTCTGTGCAGCATGAACGGTTTTCCAAGACCACTTTCATTGCTCAGAGGTGTGCAATGTCAGTTTCCCATTCCCTGAGTGCTGCTATTAATATTCCCACAGCATCCAACTACTACAGCCATGTAGACAACAAAGAGAAATGCAACTTGCATTTCTTGGTCCTGCTCCATTTCTGTCATCTCAGGCTCATCGTCACCCTCAGAACTGCTGTCCTGGAAACGTGGATCCTCTTGCCACGTGGCTTTTACCGGCTTTATTGTCCCAAGCGCGTGAGGCTCTGCAATGACAGCACCAATAGAGAAAAAAAGCCAAAACCAGATTATTCCTCTACTCGTCAGGAAAAATTCCGCCTTTCACGTGAAATACTTACAGTGGAGAAGAGAGATTTAGGAAGGACAGAATCTGACCCTGCCAGATTATCTAAGCTACATCTCTGCTCCAGTATTTTCCACTTTGTTCCAGGGATCCCTTATGTATTCTTAAACATTTCTCATTGCATTCAGAAGACACTGAATACCTTCTCAGTTCAGCACAAGTCTGGGGGGCTCGTTGCTTTGTGCTGTTGCGTTGGGTTTTTTAATATTTTGGATAACTTCACGGGGTTTCTTTTCTCTCCTACATGACTGGGACTCGAGTTAATGTTGTTTCATCTTCATTTCAGACGGCCCCAATTTACCTAAGGTTAGGACACCCCAATGATCATGTGTCATTCCATTTCCTTTATCTAAAGGTCCAAGAGTAGAATTCAGTAACAAACAGAATGTTCATGGATCTTGGGGCCAGCTCTCGGACTTTGCTCCTCCCTCTACATTAATGCACATTTCCTTAAAAGCCTTGTGAGGTCCTATGAAACTTGATATGACTGGTGTGTCACCTTTTTCCCTGTTTGAGGAATTCAGGGCATGAGAACAAGCTTTTTCACCACTCAGCCAAAACCCCAATGCCTTCTCAAAGCATGCCTTTCAGAATTCCTGAGATGCAAGCATGAGGCACCTCTCATTAATCTACCACAGCCCTGGCAAGCAGAAATGAAGATCAAAATGCTTCTGCCTAATTACTGACTTCTGTTGCTGAAAATCCCCTGCATCCTGACCTTCTTTACACCATATTGCCCTAAAGTGCCTGCCAGAAGCTCTTCCTTAGCAATGACACTGTTAGAAGAGTACTGCTGTTACCTTCTTTGGTGCCCAACTCCTCTGTGCCTCCAAAGAAGGAAAACTTGAAAGAACTCGTCTCCTGAGTTGCGTCGTCCTCAGGCAAAGGTCCCAAATGGTCGTCTGGGGCAGAGTCCTGTGCATCCTCTTTGTCCCAGGGTTTTTCCTCAGTCTGTTCTGGTTTGTTCTTCGAAGGTCTTTCAAAGAACAAACCAGAATAGACGGAGGAAATACCATCTATTCTGGTTTCTTCCTTGAAAGGCCTCTTTCAAATCCGCAGCAATGCTGTAGAAGTTGTCTTCAGACACTTGAGGCAGTGTCTCACTCTCTTTCTTCTTTTTTTGGCTTTACTGAAATGAGATTGTTCAAGGATAGCAACACAGCACACGTCCTTTTCAGACACAGCTTCCCTAAGAGCCACCTTGCTCTGAATGTCTCCCTAAGCATATGCAAGCCCATTAAGGAGTGCTTCATTATCAAGGGTAAGCACTGGGGAGACATCTGAGGTTGGAGTGTAAAGGCAGGACCAAGAGTCCTTTTTAATTAGCCACATCCTTAAGTGACTTTTCACTGGCTACACGGTTACACAGAAATCAAGGTATTTAGCACAGACTTCTTCCTGCCAGTAGAAACATCAAGAGCTAATCGGGTTTGCTCACAGAGCTGCACAGCTCAGGGTCCCTGCACTGACCGTTCTCACCTTCACTTCCGGCAAGGAACACACGGCCTCGAAAGAAAAGATGACGGCGCTACGTGCTGCTGTTGGAGGTCCCAGTTGAGGTCCGACGTCGCTGGTGGGAGCGGCTGCTCCTGCGCGATGTCCCCGACCACGTCCCCCTACGCCTGGGCCTCTCAGCACGGGCTGCTGTCCTCCTGCTCCTGTCCTGGCGACTCCTGGACCGCAGAGTTTGAGTCGAGGTCCGGCGTGGCTGGCGGGAGCGGCTGCGTCTGGGGGGCGTCCCCGATGATGTGTCCCTTTGCCTGGGCCTCTCAGCCCTTGGCCTTGTCCTGCTGCTGCTGCCACGGCGACTCCTGGAGCGGACAGGTGGACTCTGGGCCCAGCCTTGCTGGCGGGAGCGCCTGCGTCTGGGGGATGGCCCTGGCCATGTCCCCCTACGCCTGGGCCTCTCAGAACTTGGCCCTGTCCCACTGCTCCTGTCACAGACACTCCTCGAGCGGACAGGTGGACTCTGGGCCCAGCCTTGCTGGCAGGAGCGCCTGCGTCTGGAGGATGGCCCTGGCCATGTCCCCCTACGCCTGGGCCTCTCAGTCCTTGGCCCTGTCCCACTGCTCCTGTCACAGACACTCCTGGAGCGGACAGGTGGACTCTGGGCCCAGCCTTGCTGGCGGGAGCGCCTGCGTCTGGGGGATGTCCGTGATGGTGTCTCCCTCCGCCTGGGCCTCTCAGCCCTTGGCCCTGTCCCACTGCTCCTGTCACGGCGACTCCTGGACCGGACAGGTGGACTCTGGGCACGACTTTGCCGGCGAGAGCAGCTTTGCCTGCGGCTGGGCCCAGCACGTCTGGAATGGACCCTGTCCTCAGGGTCCGGGGACGTGCTGCGTGTTGCCCTTGATCTGCTGATGCTGCTGGTGTCCAGTGAGGAAGATGGCAGCGCCTGCTGCCATGCTGTGTGGTGGGGCCTGCTGTGGCTGCCCGTCTCTGGAGATGGAGACGGGGAAACCAGCACCAGTGGCACAGGGCTGTGGGAGCTGGGGCTGATGGCCTCAGATTCTGACCAGCCACGAGCAGATTGTCGTCCTGACTGTCTGGCCGGCCTGGGGCCATTGAGCTCTGTCTCATCCCGGGCGGCTGTAAGGGCAAGCAGGAATGTCAAAGATCACCCAGGCCCCGGCCAGGCCAGGCCAGAGCAGTGCCCCCAGCCCAGGGACACCGGGGACTTTGACTCATACATGTTCCGAGCCCAGCACAGCTGTCACACTCCCAAGTCTGTGTGCTGTTCCTCAGGCCAGAGCAGCGCCTGTGGGTGCCCTCAGCAGCACAGGAGGAGCACAGGAGCAATTGCCAGGGCCTGGGGAGGCAAACAGGCTCATAGCACTGAGAACAAAGTGTACCAGCACGTGGTTGTCTGGCCAAGCGCTTCTGGTTCTTCCCGCTTTGAGCCCTCGCCGAGACACAGGTTCCCTGCAGAGCCCCAGGTGCAGCTTCCCAACTTACCCCTGTTCCTCTGCCTCCTCCCTGCCCCCAGGGTAAAGGCAATCCCTGGCGTTGCACTGGCCGTGCCTCACTCCTAGATCTGCGAAGGCATCGTTGTCCTCCCATGTTGGGTCTCTGATGGAGAAAGGAAGAGATGATGAATTTCTGCTGCTCTCCCTCACGGAGGTCCAGGGTGCCCCAGCTCTTTCTCCAGAGCTTTTCCAAGTTGTGGGTGAAGCTGAAGCCCTGACTGACGGGACAGGGCAGGGCCAGGGCTCCTGGGGTAGGGCCTGGCACAGCACAGCACTTGCACCCTCCTGCCTGGTGGGCCAGGCAGAAGGACACCAACCTGAAGGGGACTCGGATCCCCATGATGAACATTTCAACAGGGAATTCCCTGCTGTCTCTGCACAGGGGGCACTGGAAATACAAAGCACCAGCGCACAAGGCCTGTCCCTGCAGGGCAAACAGAGGCAGGGTGAGCGAGGCCCTGCTGCTGCTGCTGAGCACCTGCTGTGCCCCGGGGCTGAGGGGAGGGCTCCTACCTGGATGCAGTCCCTGTGGAACCAGGCCCTTTTGCACGTTGGGCACACCAGGGTTGTGAAGGTCTTTCTGTCCTCCACAGGCTCCAGGCAGATGAGGCAAACGGTGTCCGGCTCAGGAGTCGCCTCCACCACCTGCTCTGGACGGTGCTCAGGGCAGAAGGACCTGGAGGAAAATGGATGGGGAAAGTGAGAAATGCTGGATCATTCCCCAGGGGTGGCCATAAAGAGAGATGAGGTACCTGAACGGAATAAGGTATACATTGACACAGCCGCCCTCCTTGGCACAGGGCAGGTGGAACCATCTGTCACAGTCCTCCGTGCAGCACATGATGGTTGCCCCGCTCTGGCCGCAGACGCAGCAGCGCTGGAAAGAGCCAAGCAGCCGCATCAGCAGCAGCAGCAGCAGCCTCGAGGCCTCCCCGGGCAGCCGCAGGGCTCCGGGCAGGGCACAGGACGTGGCCGCTGCCGGCTCCCAGCCCACAGAGCCGCCTGCTGGAGGAGGGAGGCTGCTGTGCCAGGGCCTCTGTGCCACAGCTGCTGGGAGCCAGACTTTGTCCCGGCTGCTGGGCCGGCCTTTCTTTCCTGCTGTCTGGGCTAAGCTCTGGCAAACCTCGCCAGGCACAAAGCTCCCTGCTCTTGTCAGGCTCTCACCTTCTGTGCTGCCCGCCGCACTGCAATTAGCAGATCTCGTGGGAGAAAGTCCATCACTCCAACGTGGCGTTTCTCTTGCCGAAATAGCAGACTGGCAAAGAGCTGCAGGCAAGGGGAGGAGCTGATGAGGAGAGGGCGGCAGGAGCTGCCCATTGCAAAGGTGGAGGGAGCGCCCGGAGCCACTCACCAGGCAGAACACGTGGGCACAGAGCCCACCCTTCTGCAGTTTGTCACCGCAGATGTCCGGGTCAGCCTCGGCACGGCGACACAGCATGCAGGCTGCAGGGGACAGAGCCAATGGCACGGGGCACAAGCAGCTCTGCGGGGCTCAGAGCCTGCAGCAGCTTCGGCCCCGAGGCTGCTCTGTCCCTGCCTGGCTGATGGGCAGGGCTGGAGGCCTTGCAGAGCAGGGGCCATTGTGGGCACGGCTGTCTCAGGAGCTGCCCCCTGGCCCAGCTGGGCCCCACTTGGGCAGGAAGGAGGCTCCCAGCCCCGGCATGGCCGAGCAGCTCCTGCCTCCCCCTGCCTCTGCTCTCATCCCCACGCTGCCTGCTGCCACAAGAGCCCCTGGGCCAGGCTATCACAGGGCTGCTTTGCCCTCACCTGGCTCCCTGGCACCAGGGCCCTCCTGCTTGCTCTCAGACATGGCGGCTGTCTCTCCTGCGTCGCAGTCCTCGAGGGACGTTGTCGCTTCGAGGTGCAGATTCTCTCGGTCTAGGGGAGAAAGAAGGGGGGGGAGTTTGCAGAACAGGCCCAGAACCACGAGGTTCTACTCCCTGCTCAGGCCTGCGTGAGCCCTGCTCCTGTCCGCTTTCTCCTCCCGTCGTCGCGCTGAGGAACACCGCAGTGTCCTGGCTGTTCCTCCGCTGATTCTGGGAAGGGAGAGGCAGCTGAGGCTGCAGCACAGGCCCAGAGGCCTGAGGTGTGGGGCCCCTCTGGTCCCTGGGCAGCCACGTCCCCGCCCTACCTTCTCCTCCCGGTGTCAGGTCGCACTGACGCTCGACCTGAGCCCAGCGTCCCCTTTTGTGGCCTTGGTGGCACAGGTCACAATGGCCACTCTGACGTCAGAGCCGTGTACCCAAAATCGGGGCAGCCATGGCCTCAGGTCCCTGGCAACCACTTGTGGCGGCCCCCTCGGGCACCGAGCTTCTGAGATGGGTCCGAGCGTTTGCTCAGGGTGGAAGCACGGCCGGGAATCCGGCAGCAAGTGCAGGGTCAAATGCCAGGCCCTGGGGCAGCCAGCCAGGGTGGCACTGTGGGCAGGGAGGTGCTGTTCAGGCACTGCCACGCCAGGGCTCTGGCCACGGCCAAGGGCAATCTCTGCTCCTGCCCCTGGCAGGCGGTGGGCCAGAGAGCCCGTGCGGAGTCAGCTGCACTGCAGGGATTCAAATCCTGCTCCAGGTGAACTGATGTTTTCCTCAACACCTGTCTGCAGAAAACTAAGATGAACCTGATTTGATGCTGCTGCTGATCACCATTGGGTACTGGAGATAAACCTGGACACCACCACAGCTGCCTCCAGACCTCAGTTATCTGTCATCCTATGAACTAACAACTTTCACATTTCATATAAATGGAAAAATTAGTATTAGGCTCCTGAGAATCGTCATCTTTGATACTGACTCAGTGGAAAGACACAAAATGCACTGAGAATTTTCTGTGTACATTTGACAGGAGAGCTTGCAACTGTCCTCCACTCAAGTCAAATACAGGAGGATGCTTTTCCTACATTATATAAACATTGCCAGTTTGGTCCGTGCTTTCCTACTAAAAAATACATTGGAAAAATTCAGCAAGAGAAGCACAAACAATTCTTGTCAGTTTTTCTCTTTCGTGTCTTTGCAAACATGCTCCTGGAAATCCAGATCCATGACTTCTAGAACAATCAGTGGCATCTCTGGGAAGCAGGGCAGGGGCTGACAGGCAGGCACACCCTGCAGCTGCCTGATGCTGGGGCAGCAGGAGTTTGTCCATTTTCCTGTCTCCATGGCAGAGCCACCTTGGCTGGGAAACGATCCCTTCACTGCTCTAGGAGGGAGGCACAGCCAGTGCAATGCCAGGGAGTGCCTTTACCCTGGAGGCAGGGAGGAGGCAGAGGGGGAAGTTGGGAAGCTGCACCCGGGGCTCTACAGGGCTCCCGGCCAGGGCTCGAAGCACAAGGAGCCAGAAGAGCTTGGCCGGACAATCCTGAGCTCTGGACACCTTGTCCTCAGCACCGGGAACCCGTTTGCTTCTCCAGGCCCTGGGCACTGCTCCTGTGCTGCTCATGCAAGTTACACACAGACACAGAGCTACCTGCTCTGTCTCAACCCTCTTCAGCACTGGACAGCACCACACAGTAACATGTTCTCTTCAGCACATGGTCTAATTATTAATAGTCCTGCAAAGACTCTCATTCAAAGCATACACACACAAAAACCCAAGCCCTGGTACACACCTTGCATCAAGCCCTGGTACAGACCTTGCATCAACACAAAATGCAAGTTGCTGTTCAGAAACACAGGGCAGCATTTTGGCCAATGCTTTCTCCTGCAAGATCTTTCAAAGGATTGCAAAAGTGACTTTGTTTGGCAACTTCTTGAGGGAACAAACAGGAGAGGCTTCTGAGTTTTTAAAGATTCATTGTTTTGCTTTCACTTTTATTTTTGGCATCCTTACACTTATCCCTGCATTCCAGAAAATCGTGAAAATCCAAAAAAATACCAGGGGAAGTTTCTGAATTCTTTCATATTTCTCTCAAAGACTTTCTTGACGTACTTACAAGGGACTGGTCGGATAACATACAGAGAAGCAGTGGTTTCCCTCACTGGACATTACAAGACAACGTTATAGACTCCACGTTACTAAAACACTTCTGTTGCCTGGTCATTACAAAGCCTGAAGCTCTTCTAGAGGCTTTTCCCAGTGCAACTTCATTAGGTTCCTCTCTGCTCAACTCTCGAGCCTGTCCAGGTCTCACTGAAGGGCAGCAGAGCCTTGTGGTGCCTCAGGCCCTGCTCCCAGTTCTGTCCCATCAGCAAATGCTGAGGGAGCGCTCCGTCCCTTCTGCCAGGACCCTGGGGAATAAGGCAAACAGGGCTGGGCCCAGCACAGCCCCCTGAGATCACAGCTACCTGAGTTTGGAGCTCCCCTGTCCACTTCTCTGCCCCACTGTCCCTGAGCTGCCTCAGGGGCCTGTTATGGGAGGCAGGGACAAAGCCTTGCTGAAGTCCCAGCTGACAACAACCACTGCTCTCCCCTCACAAGCCCAACCAGGCACTGCAGCACAGGTGCCTATGGGATTGGTCAAGCATGGTTTCCATTCCTGTTATTCCACAGGCTTAGAGATGGCATCCAAGAGGAGCTGTTCTGTCTCCTTTCTGGGGATGGAGCTGAGGCTGATGGGCCTGCAGTTTCCTGGCTCCTTCTTGGTGCCCTTTTGCAAGACTGCAGTGATGTTGGCTTTCCTCCACTGCTCATGCCTCTCTCCGGGGCTGTCTCCTTCCCTGACCTGCTGGCAGAGCGCCCTGTGCCAGAGGCAGGAGCAGAGATTTCCCTTGGCCCCAAAAGGGAAGGCTGGGCTCAGGCCGAGTGTCAGTGCGACCTGACAACGGGAGGAGAAGGCGGGAAGGAGCAGGGCTGACACAGGGCTGAGCAGGGAGTAGAGCCCTCGTGTCTCTGGGCCTACTCTGCAAGCTCCCTGGCCTGTACTTTCTCCACAGAGAGAGAGGAACAGCACCTCGAATTGAGCAGGAAACCCGGCCATGGAGCGGGGCTGGGGCTGTCAGCCCTCAGGGACACCAGCCATGGAGCGGGGCTGGGGCTGTGACACCTCAGGGAAACCGGCCATGGAGCGGGGCTGGGGCTGTGACACCTCAGGGAAACCGGCCATGGAGCGGGGCTGGGGCTGTCAGCCCTCAGGGACACCGGCCATAGAGCGGGGCTGGGGCCGTGACACCTCAGGGAAACCGGCCATGGAGCGGGGCTGGGGCTGTGACACCTCAGGGACACCGGCCATGGAGCGGGGCTGGGGCTGTGACACCTCAGGGAAACCGGCCATGGAGCGGGGCCGGGGCCGTGACACCTCAGGGAAACCGGCCATGGAGCGGGGCTGGGGCTGTGACACCTCAGGGACACCGGCCATGGAGCGGGGCTGGGGCTGTGACACCTCAGGGAACTCACCATGGCAGCCACCTCCCGAGATTTTGAAGTACTTGTTTCTTGGTTTAATGCCCTTCCAAGATCAATCTAGCATCTTTGCATATGAGCGGGACATACAAGGCTATTTAAAATTGAGTCTGATCCAATCATCAAAGACAACGGATGTTACCTCTAAACTTACCTTTTCATGATTGTCAAACAATATGGAACTTTTCTTATGTCTGACTTAAAATATCCAGAATGCAAAATTCATTCTCAAGACAGGAAAAAAGAAAACAATGAAAATAGGATATAGGCAGTCTTCAAAAGGCACAGAGAAGAAAATAAACATTAGAAAACCTTAGAAAAATTAGGTTTTCTTCTTCATCTTCTCAGTATGTGTTGTTTGAACATTGGTTGTCTGACTTGTCCCTCGCAAAACAAGGCATGTTACAGCTTTATTGTCTCAGTGCTGCATTTCCCCAATCGCTGACTTGCCATTTAAGCTGCGCTTTGTTGGAAATATACAACAAGGGACTCCCTATGGAAGAGAGTTGCACAAGCCTCTGGATTCCTGACCGTTCACCTCTGCCAATGCTCACAGTGTTCTCCTAACACACCTGAGCTTCCTGTCTTTCAGAGAGAGAAAGACTCAGCTAAAGTCAAGCAAACAGGGCAGGGCAGATGGAAACCTTCCCTTGAGATGCTTTTGGGAAGGCCTGCAAGCACCCTGCCTTCCCTTGGAACAGAGGTGGTCACCATGCATGGTGTTGCCTGACTTGCCCGAGGTGCCCCTCTATTCCAGAAGGACTTTTGCCCGCTTCATCACTTGTCTGTCCCTCCAGTTCCAGGGCCTCAAACCTGCTCTGTAAGGCACTAAACCTTTTAGTCAGGTATAAGTTTTCAGAATAAGGCACTGACCGTGGCTCGAACTAGTTTTTTTAGTCAGGTTGACAATATATTTTGAGAAGAAGAAGGAGCAGAGAAGGTGTGGAAAATGCATATTATATGATTGGCTTTTCGCAAATATTAAAATTAATACTATATGTGTTATGTTGGAAAGTTATGTTGTATTCATCCTTTTATGTAGTGCTATCCTAATCTTTTAAAGTAGTGTGGTGAATATAGTTTTAGGCTACAGAAACTCTGTGATGTAAGATACTTTTTCTAAATAGCTCGTGGAGAGATAACAGTAACAAGACACCAAAACTCTGAGAAAAGAAATATTGCCTCCTTATCGGGAAGAACCAGACTTTGAGGGACCAAGACAATTGATTTGCAAGATGAAGGAGGGGTTGACAAGAACAAGAAAACACCCATTGTTTGAAAAGAATATTGGCATCATGTATGAGATATATGAATATGAAACAGGCTATTACTTTTAAGGGTTAATCCTGTGTTAGCAAAGTGGTGTCTTCTGAGGCAGAGCAGAGCACCCAGACATCTGCTTTTTTATTGCCCTTTATTGTCCTACCTCTAATTGTCCAAATTAATTTTTCTCTAATTTTTATTCTTATTTTTATAACTAATTTATTACTATTAAACTTTTAAAATTTTAAAGCAAGTGAAATTCTGCATCCTTTGTGTCCACTATCAGTGGGCATCCTTCTTCCCAAGCTTTGTCAACCTCCCTCTGGGTTTGAGATCAGTGAAACGTGCCCAGCCTGGAGTCTTGGAAGACAATTCTAGCAACAAGTACTTTGCTTTTCGAACCCCTGGCCATCACTTCGAGCTTGTAGGCTGCTATGTGTGTCACAGGTTAAACGTCTCTTCCTGTTGATCAGGCTTGGAAGTGTGTAAAGGCCAGGCATGACAGGACATGTTTTCTTCAGGAAATGGGACGTAGGGCCCAGTTTGCAACGGGTCCCGGCCCGCGCCTTCCAGAGCGCCAGAAGGTTGGCGGCGCCGTTGCAGGGCTCAGGGCGCCGCCGTGTGGGCGAGAGCCGCCATGACAGCGCGGGCGCCGCGCGGCGGGGCCGGAGGGCGGGAAGGGGCGGGCGGGTGTGAGGGGCGGGGCGGTTCGTGCCCAGAGCCGAGCCCACGCTGTTCCTGGGCGCATTCCCGGCTCGGTGTTGGGAGCGTGCAGGCGCTGCTCGGGCTCTGGGAGAAGCGTGCGGCCGCTGCGGGGTCCCAGCCCTCAGAGCTGGCTGCCGGCCGAGGCTGCAGTGCCAGAGCTGCCGTGCGCCGTGGCAGTGCCAGAGTCCCTGGCAGAGCCGGGCTGGCACTGCCAGCTCCTGAGGGAAGCCCTGCCATGGCCGTGCCGGGGCCGCTCGGCAGAGCCGGGCTGGCAGTGCCGACAGCTGAGGGGAGCCCGGCCATGGCAGCGCCGGGGCCGCTCCTGCCCCGGGGCCGCCCGAAGGAGCGACCTCTGGGACCTGCCGGCAGACTGGCACTGCTTGGCCCTCTTCAGTAGATCGACGGAGTGGCAGCACAGATAGCAAAATATTAAAACATCTGATTTAAAACACCGGACGGAAACCATTGAATTGAAAAGAAAATGAAGGTGTACCAAAATACTCAGGGCATGAATGGGAAAACTGAAAAGATACAGATTCTAATTATTTATATAATCTCAACTATATCATCAGAAACATGAGGGTGAAAATACCTTCTAATAGTTTTGACAATAGAATGGTTCAGCTGTGTCGTTTTGCTAGTACATTAAAGTCTTAAAAAGCAGTCAGGTATTACTTTGTCCAGTACTATGAATTTAATAATGGGATTTGTTACAGTTGTCCCTCAAATACCCCTCATAAAGAGAGTTGAGTGCTTAGATTCGATGGAAGCCATCCGTTAGTAAATGCAGTGTTGTGGTTTTTAGTAGTTCTGTAGTAAGTAGTTAGTTAAAGAAGTGATTGTTCTGCCAATGGATGCTGATCCCTGATGCGTTAGTGCTGGTTCAATGGAAAGGCAAATTTTTGGTAATAGGCTATTGGAAAACGTCTTTTCTGCTGGTAGCAGGTACAAACACATTGCTTTTACTGGTAGAAACTGAAGCAACTTGAGATGCCTGCTCCTTCTTCTCCACCTATGTTTAAAGGAGATCCATGCAGGTTAAAACATGAACCAAACCTCGAGGCTCTGGGCCTGTCCTGCAGGCTCACCTGCCTCACCCAACAATCAGCAGAGGAACAGCCAGAGGACACTGCAGTGTTCCTCAATGCAACAAGGGGAGGAGAAGGTGGGCAGGAGCAGGGCTCACATAGACAGAGAGTATCAGCACCTCAAAGTGACCACATCATTCAAGGGACATGGACTGACTGCTGACAGCTGCCCTGTGAGACAGCAAGCAGGAGGGCCCTGGTGCCAGGGAGCCAGGTGAGGGCAAAGCAGCCCTGTGACAGCCTGGCCCAGGGGCTCTTGTGGCAGCAGGCAGTGTGGGGATCAGAGCAGAGGCAGGGGGAGGCAGGAGCTGCTCGGCCATGCCGGGGCTGGGAGCCTCCTTCCTGCCCAAGTGGGGCCCAGCTGGGCCAGGGGGCAGCTCCTGGGACAGCCGTGCCCACAATGGCCCCTGCTCTGCAAGGCCTCCAGCCCTGCCCATCAGCCAGGCAGGGACAGAGCTGCCTTGGGGCCCAAGCTGCTGCAGGCTCTGAGCCCCACAGAGCTGCTCGTGCCCCGTGCCATTGGCTCTGTCCCCTGCAGCCTGCATGCTGTGTCGCCGTGCCGAGGCAGACCCGGACATGTGCGGTGACAAAATGCAGAAGGGTGGGCTCTGTGCCCACGTGTTCTGCATGGTGAGTGGCTCCGGGCGCTCCCTCCACCATTGCAATGGGCAGCTCCTGCCGCCCTCTCCTCATCAGCTCCTCCCCTTGCCTGCAGCTCTTTGCCAGTCTGCTATTTCGGCAAGAGAAACGCCACGTTACACTCGTGGAGTTTCTCCTGTGAGATCTTATTGCAGTGAGGCGGGCAGCACAGAAGGTGGGCAGGGAGACTTGTGCCTGGCGAGGTTTGCCAGAGCTTAGCCCAGACAGCAGGAAAGAAAGGCCGGCCCAGCAGCCAGGACAAAGTCTGGCTCCCAGCGGCTCTGGCACAGAGGCCCTGGCACAGGAGCCTCCCTCCTCCAGCAGGCGGCTCTGTGGGCTGGGAGCCAGCAGCCGCCCTGGGCCTGTCCTGCAAAATCCCCCCCCCAATTCCTTCTCCCCTAGACAGAGAGTATCTGCACCTCGCAGCGACAACGTCTCTCGAGGACAGCGACTCACTGCAGAGTGACGCCATGTCTGACAGCAAGCAGGAGGGCCCTGGTGCCAGGGAGCCAGGTGAGGGCAAAGCAGCCCTGTGACAGCCTGGCCCAGGGGCTCTTGTGGCAGCAGGCAGCGTGGGGATCAGAGCAGAGGCAGGGGGAGGCAGGAGCTGCTCGGCCATGCCGGGGCTGGGAGCCTCCTTCCTGCGCAAGTGGGGCCCAGCTGGGCCAGGGGGCAGCTCCTGGGACAGCCGTGCCCACAATGGCCCCTGCTCTGCAAGGCCTCCAGCCCTGCCCATCAGCCAGGCAGGGACAGAGCAGCCTCGGGGCCGAAGCTGCTGCAGGCCCAGAGCCCCACAGAGCTGCTCGTGCCCCGTGCCATTGGCTCTGTCCCCTGCAGCCTGCATGCTGTGTCGCCGTGCCGAGGCTGAGCCCTGTGCCTCCCCAGGCCCTGGCCACTGCTCCTGTGCTGCTCCTGCACAGCCCAGAGCACCCACGGGCCCTGCTCAGGCCTCACGCAGACCAGAACCAGCTGGGCTGTGACAGCTCTGCTGCTCTGGGCCCAGCCCTCGGACAAAGCACCCGCCTGTCCCTGGGCTGGGGGCAGTGCCCAGGCTGGGCTTGGCAGAGCCCGTCCGCTCCTGGAGGGCTGTGGGCACTGCTCTGGCCTGGCCTGGCCCGGCCCTGGGCTCCCTTGGCATTCCTGCTTGCCCTTGCCTCCACCAGGGATGGGCTGCAGCTCAATGGCCCCGGCCTGGCCGCACACTCAGGCCTGGAGCCTTCCCGTGGCTCCCCAGGGCACGAGAGCCTCAGCCCCAGCTCCCAAACACGGCCTAACAGGCTTTGCTGATATTGATCCCTGTCAGAGCTTTGAAAGCATTTTCAAAGTAACCTTGTCTGGCAACACTTTCAAGGAACAAACGGGACTCGCTTCTAATCGGTAAAAACTTTATTGGTTTGCTTGCACTTCCTATAGGGTATCCTAATGCTTCCTTTGGCGTTCCAGAAAATAATGAAAATCTAACAAATTCTAAAGAGAAGTTCCTGAATCCACTATGAGGAGAAGTCTCTACATTCACTATCCTTACATACAGTTAAGAAGCTGCTCCTGTAACACACAAAGATGGAGTGGTTAACCTGACTGGACCACACAACATGATGTTTTATACACACCGCTACACTACAAAACTTCTCGTCCCTGTTCATTACAAATTTGAAGCTCTTCTCGAGGTCCTGACTTAATTTTGCATGCACATTCATACCTGCAATCCCTCCCCATGCTCAGCTTTCACCTAGACTTACCAGGGAACAGATGTTCCATACTCACCTCAAGCAATAATCTACGTCTGTCTTCCTAACCCTCTTTTTCTTCACTGACTTCTACTAATCTACAAAATAACTGTGGACTCTCTGCACAAAAGAAACATCCAATTAATAGCCTTAAACACTTGTGATTGTGCAGCTGCTTCTAACAATCATGTCCAACACAGCACTAAAATCAGAAATCAATTCTCACACCCTTCCTATTCTCCTGCCCCCACCACACCTTGGCTCCAGCAGAAATGTTCCCTACTGCAGCCTGGTGTGCTAAGAACAATCAAAGGCAGCAGCACTTTCCCTCAACATGCTGCAATCTGAATTGCACTGAAATTGCAGCTGTTGCATTAGAAGCTCAGCACCAGCACCCCCAGAACTGAGGCCTGAGCTCTCCATTTCAACACACCCTGTAAATCAGGCTGCCTGGAAGATTGTAGGCCGGGAACTGTGTGAACACAGCAGTGCATTTCAGCAGAGTTATGGAATCAATCTCATGGAAGGCACATCCTTTATGCTTGTCTTAAGATTCTATTCTACAAAATCTAACCAGCAATTGTTTTGGTGGCCTGTGCAGGTTTTGGGGACTGTGCATGTTTCCTTTGGATGTTGTTTTCTTTGTTTCTAAATACAAAATTCACTGCATTCAGAAGAGAAAGCCCCAGATTCATTAGGACAAAGAACCACAGGGACATATGTGGCTGACAAGAACACTCAACATTCCTAACGGTAACACCAGAAAGACAGGAAAAAGACAAAGATGATTTAAATACCTGAAAGGATCCAAACTGTCTATGTAAGCTGTCAAGTGACTAAGTTTCTGGTAAACTCTAAAAGTCCAGATTCCTATTCGGTAATTGTCTGAAAGAAAAGAAAGCCAGAAATTTGCTTGACCTTCATTTTGCCAGGACTTTCTCACAGGATTCTGCCACAACTTGGATCACAAGCGAGGGTGGCAAATTTTGACTAGAAAACTTGGATAACTAGGCAGCATTTTTTCCTCCTCACTGAATTACAGGAAGGGTTTAAAAGGAAAAAAAATATAAAAAATGGTAAAGAAATTCTGTCATACCTCTAAGGCGTTCATCATCTTTGGAGAAGAAAAAAAAACTCTAGCACTTCCTGTGCGTGGTAAAAAAAAGAAACCTAGAAAAGGACAAAGGGATTTGAGCATCCTAAATTGTACTATCAAATTCCATGAACACAAGTTAAACCTCTAGTGCTTCAGAGAAATGGCATCCATTGAAAAGCTTTATTCCCTAGGAGCCGAGTAGAGCTTTTTATTTTACAAAACCCTCTTTTAAAGAGAAAACTGACTGTGTCTTGGGCTTTTGGCCAAACTCAGTTTGGAGTTGGTCAAACCAAAATGACCCTGTTAGTTTCTTGTGCTCTACTCTTTCTTTCCATATTCACATTCACATCCAATGGGCTGCTGGGAGTTTTGACTCTGTGCAGCATGAACGGTTTTCCAAGACCACTTTCATTGCTCAGAGGTGTGCAATGTCAGTTTCCCATTCCCTGAATTGCTGCTATTAATATTCCCACAGCATCCAACTACTACAGCCATGTAGACAACAAAGACAAATGCAACTTGCATTTCTTGGTCCTGTTCCATTTCTGTCATCTCAGGCTCATCGTCACCCTCAGAACTGCTGTCCTGGAAACGTGGATCCTCTTGCCACGTGGCTTTTACCGGCTTTATTGTCCCAAGCGCGTGAGGCTCTGCAATGACAGCACCAATAGAGAAAAAAAGCCAAAACCAGATTATTCCTCTACCCGTCAGGAAAAATTCCTCCTTTCACGTGAATTACTTACAGTGGAGAAGAGAGATTTAGGAAGGACAGAATCTGACCCTGCCAGATTTTCCAAGCTACATTTCTGCTCCACTATTTTCCACTTTGTTTCAGGGATCCCTTATGTATTCTTAAACATTTCTCATTGCATTCAGAAGACACTGAATACCTTCTCAGTTCAGCACAAGTCTGGGGGGCTCGTTGCTTTGTGCTGTTGCGTTGGGTTTTTTAATATTTTGGATAACTTCACGGGGATTCTTTTCTCTCCTACATGACTGGGACTCGAGTTAATGTTGTTTCATCTTCATTTCAGACGGCCCCAATTTACCTAAGGTTAGGACACCCCAATGATCATGTGTCATTCCATTTCCTTTTTCTAAAGGTCCAAGAGTAGAGTTCAGTAACAAACAGAATGTTCATGGATCTTGGGGCCAGCTCTCGGACTTTGCTCCTCCCTCTACATTAGCGCACATTTCCTTAAAAGCCTTGTGAGGTCCTATGAAACTTGATATGACTGGTGTGTCACCTTTTTCCCTGTTTGAGGAATTCAGGGCATGAGAACAAGCTTTTTCACCACTCAGCCAAAACCCCAATGCCTTCTCAAAGCATGCCTTTCAGAATTCCTGAGATGCAAGCATGAGGCACCTCTCATTAATCTACCACAGCCCCGGCAAGCAGAAATGAAGATCAAAATGCTTCTGCCTAATTACTGACTTCTGTTGCTGAAAATCCCCTGCATCCTGACCTTCTTTACACCATATTGCCCTAAAGTGCCTGCCAGAAGCTCTTCCTTAGCAATGGCACTGTTAGAAGAGTACTGCTGTTACCTTCTTTGGTGCCCAACTCCTCCGTGCCTCCAAAGAAGGAAAACTTGAAAGAACTCGTCTCCTGAGTTGCGTCGTCCTCAGGCAAAGGTCCCAAATGGTCGTCTGGGGCAGAGTCCTGTGCATCCTCTTTGTCCCAGGGTTTTTCCTCAGTCTGTTCTGGTTTGTTCTTCGAAGGTCTTTCAAAGAACAAACCAGAATAGACGGAGGAAATAGCGTCTATTCTGGTTTCTTCCTTGAAAGGCCTCTTTCAAATCCGCAGCAATGCTGTAGAAGTTGTCTTCAGACACTTGAGGCAGTGTCTCACTCTCTTTCTTCTTTTTTTGGCTTTACTGAAATGAGATTGTTCAAGGATAGCAACACAGCACACGTCCTTTTCAGACACAGCTTCCCTAAGAGCCACCTTGCTCTGAATGTCTCCCTAAGCATATCCAAGCCCATTAAGGAGTGCTTCATTATCAAGGGTAAGCACTGGGGAGACATCTGAGGTTGGAGTGTAAAGGCAGGACCAAGAGTCCTTTTTAATTAGCCACATCCTTAAGTGACTTTTCACTGGCTACACGGTTGCACAGAAATCAAGGTATTTAGCACAGACTTCTTCCTGCCAGTAGAAACATCAAGAGCTAATCGGGTTTGCTCACAGAGCTGCACAGCTCAGGGTCCCTGCACTGACCGTTCTCACCTTCACTTCCGGCAAGGAACACACGGCCTCGAAAGAAAAGATGATGGCGCTACGTGCTGCTGTTGGAGGTCCCAGTTGAGGTCCGACGTCGCTGGTGGGAGCGGCTGCTCCTGCGCGATGTCCCCGACCACGTCCCCCTACGCCTGGGCCTCTCAGCACGGGCTGCTGTCCTCCTGCTCCTGTCCTGGCGACTCCTGGACCGCACAGTTTGAGTCGAGGCCCGGCGTGGCTGGCGGGAGCGGCTGCGTCTGGGGGGCGTCCCCGATGATGTGTCCCTTCTCCTGGGCCTCTCAGCCCTCGGCCTTGTCCTGCTGCTGCTGCCACGGCGACTCCTGGAGCGGACAGGTGGACTCTGGGCCCAGCCTTGCTGGCGGGAGCGCCTGCGTCTGGGGGATGGCCCTGGCCATGTCCCCCTACGCCTGGGCCTCTCAGACCTTGGCCCTGTCCCACTGCTCCTGTCACAGACACTCCTCGAGCGGACAGGTGGACTCTGGGCCCAGCCTTGCTGGCGGGAGCGCCTGCGTCTGGAGGATGGCCCTGACCATGTGTCCCTTCGCCTGGGCCCCTCAGTCGTTGGCCCTGTCCCTCTGTTCCTGGCATGGCAACTCCTGGAGCGGACAGGTGGACTCTGGGCCCAGCCTTGCTGGCGGGAGCGCCTGCGTCTGGGGGATGTCGGTGATGGTGTCTCCCTCCGCCTGGGCCTCTCAGCCCTTGGCCCTGTCCCACTGCTCCTGTCACGGCGACTCCTGGACCGGACAGGTGGACTCTGGGCACGACTTTGCCGGCGAGAGCAGCTTCGCCTGCGGCTGGGCCCAGCACGTCTGGAACGGACCCTGTCCTCAGGGTCCGGGGACGTGCTGCGTGTTGCCCTTGATCTGCTGATGCTGCTGGTGTCCAGTGAGGAAGATGGCAGTGCCTGCTGCCATGCTGCGTGGTGGGGCCTGCTGTGGCTGCCCGTCTCTGGAGATGGAGACGGGGAAACCAGCACCAATGGCACAGGGCTGTGGGAGCTGGGGCTGATGGCCTCAGATTCTGACCAGCCACGAGCAGATTGTCGTCCTGACTGTCTGGCCGGCCTGGGGCCATTGAGCTCTGTCTCATCCCGGGCGGCTGTAAGGGCAAGCAGGAATGTCAAAGATCGCCCAGGCCCCGGCCAGGCCAGGCCAGAGCAGTGCCCCCAGCCCTCCAGCAGCGGATGCTTCGCTCTGCCAAGCCCGGCATGGGCACTGCCCCCAGCCCAGGGACACCGGGGACTTTGACTCATACATGTTCCGAGCCCAGCACAGCTGTCACACTCCCATCTCTGTGTGCTGTTCCTCAGGCCAGAGCAGCGCCTGTGGGTGCCCTCAGCAGCACAGGAGGAGCACAGGAGCAATTGCCAGGGCCTGGGGAGGCAAACAGGCTCATAGCACTGAGAACAAAGTGTACCAGCACGTGGTTGTCTGGCCAAGCGCTTCTGGTTCTTCCCGCTTTGAGCCCTCGCCGAGACACACGTTCCCTGCAGAGCCCCAGGTGCAGCTTCCCAACTTACCCCTGTTCCTCTGCCTCCTCCCTGCCCCCAGGGTAAAGGCAATCCCTGGCGTTGCACTGGCCGTGCCTCACTCCTAGATCTGCAAAGGCATCGTTGTCCTCCCATGTTGGGTCTCTGATGGAGAAAGGAAGAGATGATGAATTTCTGCTGCTCTCCCTCACGGAGGTCCAGGGTGCCCCAGCTCTTTCTCCAGAGCTTTTCCAAGTTGTGGGTGAAGCTGAAGCCCTGACTGACGGGACAGGGCAGGGCCAGGGCTCCTGGGGCAGGGCCTGGCACAGCACAGAACTTGCACCCTCCTGCCTGGTGGGCCAGGCATAAGGACACCAACCTGAAGGGGACTCGGATCCCCATGATGAACATTTCAACAGGGAATTCCCTGCTGTCTCTGCACAGGGGGCACTGGAAATACAAAGCACCAGCGCACAAGGCCTGTCCCTGCAGGGCAAACAGAGGCAGGGTGAGCGAGGCCCTGCTGCTGCTGCTGAGCACCTGCTGTGCCCCGGGGCTGAGGGGAGGGCTCCTACCTGGATGCAGTCCCTGTGGAACCAGGCCCTTTTGCACGTTGGGCACACCAGGGTTGTGAAGGTCTTTCTGTCCTCCACAGGCTCCAGGCAGATGAGGCAAACGGTGTCCGGCTCAGGAGTCGCCTCCACCTCCTGCTCTGGACGGTGCTCAGGGCAGAAGGACCTGGAGGAAAATGGATGGGGAAAGTGAGAAATGCTGGATCATTCCCCAGGGGTGGCCATAAAGAGAGATGAGGTACCTGAACGGAATAAAGTATACATTGACACAGCCGCCCTCCTTGGCACAGGGCAGGTGGAACCATCTGTCACAGTCCTCCGTGCAGCACATGATGGTTGCCCCGCTCTGGCCGCAGACGCAGCAGCGCTGGAAAGAGCCAAGCAGCCGCATCAGCAGCAGCAGCAGCAGCCTCGAGGCCTCCCCGGGCAGCCACAGGGCTCCGGGCAGGGCACAGGACGTGGCCACTGCCAGCTCCCAGCCCACAGAGCCGCCTGCTGGAGGAGGGAGGCTCCTGTGCCAGGGCCTCTGTGCCACAGCTGCTGGGAGCCAGACTTTGTCCCGGCTGCTGGGCCGGCCTTTCTTTCCTGCTGTCTGGGCTAAGCTCTGGCAAACCTCGCCAGGCACAAAGCTCCCTGCTCTTGTCAGGCTCTCACCTTCTGTGCTGCCCGCCGCACTGCAATTAGCAGATCTCGTGGGAGAAAGTCCATCACTCCAACGTGGCGTTTCTCTTGCCGAAATAGCAGACTGGCAAAGAGCTGCAGGCAAGGGGAGGAGCTGATGAGGAGAGGGCGGCAGGAGCTGCCCATTGCAAAGGTGGAGGGAGCGCCCGGAGCCACTCACCAGGCAGAACACGTGGGCACAGAGCCCACCCTTTTGCAGTTTGTCACCGCACATGTCCGGGTCTGCCTCGGCACGGCGACACAGCATGCAGGCTGCAGGGGACAGAGCCAATGGCCCGGGGCACGAGCAGCTCTGTGGGGCTCAGAGCCTGCAGCAGCTTCGGCCCCGAGGCTGCTCTGTCCCTGCCTGGCTGATGGGCAGGGCTGGAGGCCTTGCAGAGCAGGGGCCATTGTGGGCACGGCTGTCCCAGGAGCTGCCCCCTGGCCCAGCTGGGCCCCACTTGGGCAGGAAGGAGGCTCCCAGCCCCGGCATGGCCGAGCAGCTCCTGCCTCCCCCTGCCTCTGCTCTCATCCCCACGCTGCCTGCTACCACAAGAGCCCCTGGGCCAGGCTGTCACAGGGCTGCTTTGCCCTCACCTGGCTCCCTGGCACCAGCGCCCTCCTGCTTGCTGTCAGACATGGCGGCTGTCTCTCCTGCGTCGCAGTCCTCGAGGGACGTTGTCGCTGCGAGATGCAGATACTCTCGGTCTAGGGGAGAAAGAAGGGGGGGAGTTTGCAGAACAGGCCCAGAACCACGAGGCTCTACTCCCTGCTCAGGCCTGCGTGAGCCCTGCTCCTGTCCGCTTTCTCCTCCCGTCGTCGCGCTGAGGAACACCGCAGTGTCCTGGCTGTTCCTCCGCTGATTCTGGGAAGGGAGAGGCAGCTGAGGCTGCAGCACAGGCCCAGAGGCCTGAGGTGTGGGGCCCCTCTGGTCCCTGGGCAGCCACGTCCCCACCCTACCTTCTCCTCCCGGTGTCAGGTCGCACTGACGCTCGACCTGAGCCCAGCGTCCCCTTTTGTGGCCTTGGTGGCACAGGTCACAATGGCCACTCTGACGTCAGAGCCGTGTACCCAAAATCGGGGCAGCCATGGCCTCAGGTCCCTGGCAACCACTTGTGGCGGCCCCCTCGGGCACCGAGCTTCTGAGATGGGTCCGAGCGTTTGCTCAGGGTGGAAGCACGGCCGGGAATCCAGCAGCAAGTGCAGGGTCAAATGCCAGGCCCTGGGGCAGCCAGCCAGGGTGGCACTGTGGGCAGGGAGGTGCTGTTCAGGCACTGCCACGCCAGGGCTCTGGCCACGGCCAAGGGCAATCTCTGCTCCTGCCCCTGGCAGGCGGTGGCCCAGAGAGCCCGTGCGGAGTCAGCTGCACTGCAGGGATTCAAACCCTGCTCTAGGTGAACTGATGTTCTCCTCAACACCTGTCTGCAGAAAACTAAGATGAACCTGATTTGATGCTGCTGCTGATCACCATTGGGTACTGGAGATAAACCTGGACACCACCACAGCTGCCTCCAGACCTCAGTTATCTGTCATCCTATGAACTAACAACTTTCACATTTCATATAAATGGAAAAATTAGTATTAGGCTCCTGAGAATCGTCATCTATGATACTGACTCAGTGGAAAGACACAAAATGCACTGAGAATTTTCTGTGTACATTTGACAGGAGAGCTTGCAACTGTCCTCCACTCAAGTCAAATACAGGAGGATGCTTTTCCTACATTATATAAACTTTGCCAGTTTGGTCCGTGCTTTCCTACTAGAAAATACATTGGAAAAATTCAGCAAGAGAAGCACAAACAATTCTTGTCAGTTTTTCTCTTTCGTGTCTTTGCAAACATGCTCCTGGAAATCCAGATCCATGACTTCTAGAACAATCAGTGGCATCTCTGGGAAGCAGGGCAGGGGCTGACAGGCAGGCACACCCTGCAGCTGCCTGATGCTGGGGCAGCAGGAGTTTGTCCATTTTCCTGTCTCCATGGCAGAGCCACCTTGGCTGGGAAACGATCCCTTCACTGCTCTAGGAGGGAGGCACAGCCAGTGCAATGCCAGGGAGTGCCTTCACCCTGGAGGCAGGGAGGAGGCAGAGGGGGAAGTTGGGAAGCTGCACCCGGGGCTCTGCAGGGCTCCCGGCCAGGGCTCGAAGCACAAGGAGCCAGAAGAGCTTGGCCGGACAATCCTGAGCTCTGGACACCTTGTCCTCAGCACCGGGAACCCGTTTGCTTCTCCAGGCCCTGGGCACTGCTCCTGTGCTGCTCATGCAAGTTACACACAGACACAGAGCTACCTGCTCTGTCTCAACCCTCTTCAGCACTGGACAGCACAACACAGTAACATGTTCTCTTCAGTACATGGTCTAATTATTAATAGTCCTGCAAAGACTCTCATTCAAAGCATACACACACAAAAACCCAAGCCCTGGTACACACCTTGCATCAAGCTCTGGTACAGACCTTGCATCAACACAAAATGCAAGTTGCTGTTCAGAAACCCAGGGCAGCATTTTGGCCAATGCTTTTTCCTGCAAGATCTTTCAAAGGATTGCAAAAGTGACTTTGTTTGGCAACTTCTTGAGGGAACAAACAGGAGAGGCTGCTGAGTTTTTAAAGATTTATTGTTTTGCTTTCACTTTCCTTTTGGCATCCTTACACTTATCCCTGCATTCCAGAAAATCGTGAAAATCCAAAAAAATACCAGGGGAAGTTTCTGAATTCTTTCATATTTCTCTCAAAGACTTTCTTGACGTACTTACAAGGGACTGGTCGGATAACATACAGAGAAGCAGTGGTTTCCCTCACTGGACATTACAAGACAACGTTATAGACTCCACGTTACTAAAACACTTCTGTTGCCTGGTCATTACAAAGCCTGAAGCTCTTCTAGAGGCTTTTCCCAGTGCAACTTCATTAGGTTCCTCTCTGCTCAACTCTCGAGCCTGTCCAGGTCTCACTGAAGGGCAGCAGAGCCTTGTGGTGCCTCAGGCCCTGCTCCCAGTTCTGTCCCATCAGCAAATGCTGAGGGAGCGCTCCGTCCCTTCTGCCAGGACCCTGGGGAATAAGGCAAACAGGGCTGGGCCCAGCACGGCCCCCTGAGATCACAGCTACCTGAGTTTGGAGCTCCCCTGTCCACTTCTCTGCCCCACTGTCCCTGAGCTGCCTCAGGGGCCTGTTATGGGAGGCAGGGACAAAGCCTTGCTGAAGTCCCAGCTGACAACAACCACTGCTCTCCCCTCACAAGCCCAACCAGGCACTGCAGCACAGGTGCCTATGGGATTGGTCAAGCATGGTTTCCATTCCTGTTATTCCACAGGCTTAGAGATGGCATCCAAGAGGAGCTGTTCTGTCTCCTTTCTGGGGATGGAGCTGAGGCTGATGGGCCTGCAGTTTCCTGGCTCCTTCTTGGTGCCCTTTTGCAAGACTGCAGTGATGTTGGCTTTCCTCCACTGCTCATGCCTCTCTCCAGGGCTGTCTCCTTCCCTGACCTGCTGGCAGAGCGCCCTGTGCCAGAGGCAGGAGCAGAGATTTCCCTTGGCCCCAAAAGGGAAGGCTGGGCTCAGGCCGAGTGTCAGTGCGACCTGACAACGGGAGGAGAAAGTAGGGCAGGGACGTGGCTGCCCAGTTACCAGAGGGACCCCAGACCTCGGGGTTCTGGGCCAGCGGCAGTGCCCAGGCTGCGCTTGGCAGAGCCCGTCCGCTCCTGGAGGGCTGTGGGCACTGCTCTGGCCTGGCCTGGCCCGGCCCTGGGCTCCCTTGGCATTCCTGCTTGCCCTTGCCTCCACCAGGGATGGGCTGCAGCTCAATGGCCCCGGCCTGGCCGCACACTCAGGCCTGGAGCCTTCCCGTGGCTCCCCAGGGCACGAGAGCCTCAGCCCCAGCTCCCAAACACGGCCTAACAGGCTTTGCTGATATTGATCCCTGTCAGAGCTTTGAAAGCATTTTCAAAGTAACCTTGCTTGGCAACACTTTCAAGGAACAAATAAGGAAAAGCTTTTGATCTGTTAAAGAAAATTTATTGTTTTGCTCTCACTTTTCTTTTGGCGTCTTTGTGCTTCTTCCTGCATTCCTGAAAATGATAAAAATACAACATAGTATTAGAAGTTTCTGAATTCACTGTATTTCTTAAATACATTCATTACAGTTAAGTAGCTGCTGCTTTAACATACAGAGAAGCAGTGGTTTACCTGACTGGACCACACAACATGATGTTATGCACACCAAGTAGAGGAGAAATCATTTGTAGTTGGTCATTACAAAGTTTCAAGCACTTCTTGAGGTCCTGAATTAATTTTGCATGCACCTTCATACCTGCAATCCCTCCCCATCCTCAGCTTTCACCTAGACTTACCAGGGAACAGATGTTCCATACTCACCTCAAGCAATAATCTACGTCTGTCTTCCCAACATTCTTTTTCTTCACTGTGCTCTTCAGATCTACAGAATAATTTTGGGCCTTCTGCACAACAGAAACGTCGAATTAATAGCCTTAAACACTTGTGATTGTGATGCTGCTTCTAACAATCATGTCCAACACAGCACTAAAATCAGAAATCAATTCTTCTCATCCTTCCTGTTCTCCTGCCCCCACCACACCTTGGCTCCAGCAGAAATGTTCCCTACTGCAGCCTGGTGTGCTAAGAACAATCAAAGGCAGCAGCACTTTTCCTCAACATGCTGCAATCTCAATTGCACTGAAATTGCAGCTCTTGCATTAGAAGCTCAGCTCCAACACCCCACATCTTCCCCCAGAACTGAGACCTGCTGAGGCCTGAGCTCTGCATTTCAACACACCCTGTAAATCCGGCTGGAAGACGCAGTTCACTAAGATACGCTGGCAAGAAACCAAAATGTCTAGGTAACCTGTCAAGTGACTAAGTTTTTGCTAAACTCTAAAGTTCCAGATTCCTATTAGGCAATTATCTGAAAGAAAAGAAAGCCAGAAATTTGCTTGACCTTTATTTTATCAGGACTTTCTCACAGGATTCTACCACAACTTGGATCACAAGTGAGGGTGGCAAATTTTGACTAGAAAACTTGGATAACTAGGCAGCATTTTTTCCTCCTCACTCAATTCCATCAAAAGAAAATACAAAAAGGGGTAAAGAAATTCTGTCATACCTCTAAGGCGTTCATCATCTTTGGAGAAGAAAAAAGCTCTAGCACTTTCTGTGCGTGGTAAAGAAAGAAACCTAGAAAAGGACAAAGGGATTTGAGCACCCTAATTGTACTATCAAATTCCATGAACACAAGTTAAACCTCTAGTGCTTCAGAGAAATGGCATCCATTGTAAAGCTTTATTCCCTAGGAACCGAATAGAGCTTTTTATTTTACAAAACCCTCTTTTAAAGAGAAAACTGACTGTGTCTTGGGCTTTTGGCCAAACTCAGTTTGGAGTTGGTCAAACCAAAATGACCCTGTTAGTTTCTTGTGCTCTACTCTTTCTTTCCATATTCACATTCACATCCAATGGGCTGCTGGGAGTTTTGACTCTGTGCAGCATGAACGGTTTTCCAAGACCACTTTCATTGCTCAGAGGTGTGCAATGTCAGTTTCCCATTCCCTGACTGCTGCTATTAATATTCCCACAGCATCCAACTACTACAGCCATGTAGACAACAAAGAGAAATGCAACTTGCATTTCTTGGTCCTGTTCCATTTCTGTCATCTCAGGCTCATCGTCACCCTCAGAACTGCTGTCCTGGAAACGTGGATCCTCTTGCCACGTGGCTTTTATCGGCTTTATTGTCCCAAGCGTGTAAGGCTCTGCAATGACAGCCCCAATAGAGAAAAAAAGCCAAAACCAGATTATTCCTCTACCCGTCAGGAAAAATTCCGCCTTTCACGTGAATTACTTACAGTGGAGAAGAGAGATTTAGGAAGGACAGAATCTGACCCTTGCAGATTATTTAAGCTACATCTCTGCTCCAGTATTTTCTACTTTGTTCTAGGGATCTCAGACATTTTGGTCTTACCTTCCTTGATGCCCAACTCCTCCGTGTCTCCAAAGAAGGAAAACTTGAAAGAACTCATCTCCTGAGCAGCGTCACTATCAGGCAAAGGTCCCAAATGGTCATCTGAGGCAGAGTCCTGTGCATCCTCTTTGTCCCAGGGTATTTCCTCCGTCTTTTCTGGTGCTTTCTTTGAAGATCCAAACAAGTCTTTTAAATCGGCAGCAATATCATAATAGATTTGTTCAGACACTTGAGGCAGTGTCTCACTTTCTTCTTTCTTCTTCCTTTTGGCTTTACTGAAATGAGATTGTTCAAGGATAGCAACACAGCACACGTCCTTTTCAGACACAGCTTCCCTAAGAGCCACCTTGCTCTGAATGTCTCCCTAAGCATATCCAAGCCCATTAAGGAGTGCTTCATTATCAAGGGTAAGCACTGGGGAGACATCTGAGGTTGGAGTGTAAAGGCAGGACCAAGAGTCCTTTTTAATTAGCCACATCCTTAAGTGACTTTTCACTGGCTACACGGTTACACAGAAATCAGGGTAGCACAGATTTCCTAATCTGATCAAATCTTTAGTATAGATTTGTTAAGCTTTTCCCACAGACCTGCAAATCTCCAAGTTCCTGAATTGACCTTTCTGACCTTCAGTGAGAACAGAAAATGGCATCCAGAAAGTAGATGGAGTAGGAAGCAAAGATGACACTACATGTTGGTTTTAGTAGTGAGAGTTCCTATTATATCTTGATTTTAGCAACCGGAGAGAGAACTAAATTAGAATGAGATCAATCTGCATGGTTTCAAAGTCAGTCTGTTGCTATAACCATCTTTCCATAGGAAGAAACACAACTTAGTTACCAAGCTGTAATACTACCTCTCCTTTTCTGTAGCACTTGGTTTCCTTTCAAAAACTGCATGGTCCTCTCTTGTTGGATCATAACGGAGGGCATTAATATCTCTATAAAAATAGAAAGAAAAAGAAACACCAGTGTACAATCTAAATGCCAAAATGAAAGCTACCTCAAAACTTTACACTCAGAGCAAGATTCACATTAGTTCCTTTACCAAACAAGGTCTGAATTGATCCAAAATGTAACTGTCAGTTAGAAAGCACCCTCTAGTCAGTGTCTGGGTCAGGAAACATATAAGGAGAAGTGGATTTAATCGAATTGTCATGCTTCTGATTAAACACAGCCCTCACGTTTTTGTTATGTATCGAGGACCTGCACTTGATCATCTCTTGAGGAGCTACATAAATACAGCTATCCATATAGATGTGGATATATTTCTTCTAGTACCAAACACTGCATAGATTCAAACAGTCTAGTGGAGTAAAAAACCCAAAACAACACACAAGAACCCTTTATGCCCATCTTCCAAAATTCAAAGATTTCAGGATCTTTCAGCTTCCTTCCTAAGCTTTCCTAAATCTCCTTCTTTACTGATAGCAGACGATTCATACTTGAATTTCTTCACACTTGTGGCTGTTTTATTTGGCTTGGGCTGCTCCAGGTTGATATTCAGGAGGCTTCCCAGTATTTGCAGATTTTTCTTTTTCTCTGCAGCAAGCTCCTCTTCCTCATCTGCCTTTACGCTGTTTGTCTCTGCTAAGAGAAAAAGAAATACATTCTATTTACTCTGCTAAGCCTGTCATGTGGGATGCATAACATTTACTATAGCACTAGTAGAGCTCACATCTATGAACACATGACTTCCTTTTATCTTGAAGCTACTTGAAGGTTTCCTGCCTTGCACTGTAGAAAACCTTTCATTAGAAATGTCACAAGCTTCTATTTCATGGCAAAGGTAGAGCATTTATTTAACAACTGTGCAACCCTGCCACTGACAGATGCTCTACACAAGATCCCAGTAAAGCAAGAAAGGCTGCTGGAAGGTTCTGTGGCCAGTAGTAACCAGGAAATGTGATCAGCTTTACCTTCTTCCTCACTGTCACTCTCAAGGAATCGAGCATCCATTCGGAACCTTTCATCGGTGCCAAAGCGAGATTGCAGCTGCAGGAGCTGAAGAAATGAAACAGATGCATTAAGCACTGGAGAAGAAAGTCATAATCCAGTAACATTTTTTTACTATAACAATGGCAACATACTCTTTATGTTTAGCTTTTGATGCCTTTCTCAGTAATTTCTTTGTATATGAAGATGACAGTGTCAGGGAAACGCCTCCCACTCCCCACCACACATTATGTCGTTCCTTATGGGAATTCTGGTTTAAGTTCATCAAAATCATATTCAGCAAGAATGAAAAGACACAAATTATGTTCTCCTGAAGTGGTGCTATGGAGACCTAGAGGAAAACTAAGTTACAGTAATGGCTTCACTCACTTTTTCACCAGCTTTGCCTTCAAACTGGGGCTTAATTTTGAATCGCTCATCATCCGTATCCTCTTGCTCATCCTCACTGCTCTCAAACAGTCTGCCCGAAGGTTTGGGAGCTGCCTTATCCTTTGTCACACAAACAGAAAAGAAGAAAAAAGCAGCTGTTCACATCAATGAGACAATGTAGATCAGTACCAATTTTGTTCATGTGCTCTCCAGTTCAGCTGAAAAAGCAGATTTCTCGCACAACCAGCTTCCTTCCTGATTGTTGTGCTTCAAATCCTACCTGTCCACACACCTTGTACAATTCTGCTTTACAGCTACAACTATTGAGTTTAACCATAGGCAAAATACCCATGCAAAGGGAAACTCGGGTGTTACAATATGAGATAGTTTGGTATAAAAATTCAGCTTTCTGATTACGTCATACTGATTTTTTCCCAGTAACACTTACTTCTCCATGCCCATTTCCCAAACTTCCATCCTTTTTCAACACCTCATCCACTTCAGCTTCATCTTCCACATCAGAATCGAATATGATGTGTTTGTGCTGTCCTGCTGGCTGCCTGTCCTAGGAAAGAGTCAGCTGTCAAGTCAAACACATCAAATACCTGCTGTGCTCAGACACAACTATCTGAAAGATGTTTTCATGACACAAAAAGAAGAACCCACTATTCCTCTTGCAACTGTACAGGTATTGCAGGGAGGGGTATGCAGCATTTTGTATACTCTGAAAAGAAAACTGGAAACATCATTAAAAATTCCAGATTATGATTTTAAAACATCTTATCCCACATGTATTAATTACCCACTTACTTGTACTGTGTACTATTCAGGTAGAAGTTGTTATTAATTACCAGATTTGAAAGAGCTCCTTGAATGAGTTTCTTCTGTAATTCCCTCTCTCTGTGTCTCTGTTCCAGAGCTGCCAGTCTCCTCTGGTTATCCTGGAGCTGTTTTTCTGTTGTACTGGGCTCCCTTGATGCAGCAGCTTGAAGACAAAGCTCCTTATCTTCCCGAGGGCTGGTGTTCTCATTCCCACCTTTATTACCTTCACATTCTGGGCTTTTTTTGCTTGTATTCCTCTTTAATGTTTTGGAAAGCAGTTTTGGGCTCTTCAGCTGCTGTTTAAGGTGCTCCTGGGCCCCTGCAGCATCACTGTCCATGTCGCTGCTCCCATCACCATGATCAGTTCTGGCAGCAGCAGCTCTGTGCTCTGAATTTTGATCTTTGGAACTCACACCTTTGTTCTTCCCTTGCAAATGAGGCCTGGAACCAGGCTGAAGGCTCTGAGCAGCTGAGGAGGCATCAGCTGACAGTTCCTCATGGTGTTCAAAAGGCACTTTGTGTCTCTTTTTGCTGCTGACTTCAAGTGAACTCAAGGGATGGTCCTCTGGCCGATTTTTGGATGACTTCTCCCCAAAATGAGATGTACAAGCTTCACCTCCCAAACTTTCTACAGACTTCTTCTTTAAGCCAGTGCTGTCCTTACTTGACTCTTTTACACAAAGGGACCCCAGTCCTCTGAAGGGCTGGTATTTCAAATGTGAATTATTCTGTCCCTTGGAGCTTTCAACAGCATCCTCCTCCCCTGCTAAAATATCAGCCAGCACATCTTCAGGACAGATGTTGTTTTTTTTAACTGCAGGGTGAGATTTAGAAAGTTTTGGTTTATTTACAGTATTACCCTTGGGATTATCTTCAGCACTGGTCTGACAAGGACTCTGTTCACTGCCTGACCCCTCTGCAGGTGTCCCAGTGTTTTCTGTGGCCAGTGCTTTTAAGTCATCCAAGGTAAGGTCTAGGTGGTAACAGTTTTGCATCATGGACTCATAATCAGAGCTGGTTTCAGACTCTGAACAAGAGCTGTCACTGTCACATGTCTGTGCTGTACTCTGCAAGGCAGCAATTCTGGATTTTTTGCTTTTCCCTTTTCCTTCAGTGTGCTCTTCTTTTAAACTGCAAGGTTTCAATGAGGAGCTTTTTCCCAAACCACTTTTTTTTTTAGCTGATATTTCTTTATTTTTCATCCGCCCCTGTTTTGAGTCTTCTGGAGTTTTACTTTCAGCAATAATTTCATCTGTATCTGCTGAATCATAACCATTATCACATTCCATTGCCTCTTTCTCTTTGTTACTTCCTTTGATAGCTTTCTCCATGGCATCCGAATTGCTTAAGGACCAGTGGCTACTGTATTTTAATTCAAAATTATCCCCAACAATTTCCAAGTGCTCACTTTCAGTCTCAACATTTTCAGCTTTCTGTCTTTGTGCCTCTTTCTTCACCATTGCTCTGATCTCCTCTTCAGAATCAATGTCACTATCAGAAACACTGCTATTATTTTTGGCTCTAACTCCATTAGCACTTTTAGATATTTTCCCATCCACTCTCCTTGCTGGAGACAATTCCAGCTCCTCAGCAGGTTTGGGTTTTGATCTTTGGCCGAGCTGGGGTGAGTCTGTGTGTCTGGGCCGTGAGGGGCACCCAGAGGGCAGAGCTGCTCCATCCAGGGGCTGCCTCCGTTTCCCTGGAGCTTTCCTGGGGGATTCTCCTCTCCTCTTCCTGCTGCCATCCCCCCCTGGCAGGCTCCAGGTGAGCTGGGCCACAGGGGCTGCAGGTGCCAGCTCTGCCTCCAGCTTCCTCAGGTTGTGGCAGTACTTGGAGGGGTCGTACTTCACCACGTGAGAATGAGTTAAGGATCTCAAAGGCCCCAGTTCTTCCTGCAGACCCAGGGCTTTATGAGGAGGCTGAATTCTGCAGGGAAGGCCAGCAAAGAATCTTTCCTCATGCTATGAACATAAGGCTTTAAGCAACTAAATGCAGCGTGAAACAACTGCTCAAGTCACACAAACTTACTGCAGGGTTTTCAGTAAATTAAGCTTGACAGAGGGGTAAAAATTAGGACTGTCAAGTAATGTTTTCCCATAAGACAAAAGAAGGAAGGGAATTGTGTTCAAGGGTAAACAATCAGAAAAGGATATTTTATTTTTTTGTTGATTCCTGAGGTGCAGGATAGGCAAGACTCTGCCAAATTTTCCAACAACCCATTTCTGAAAGAAAAGAAAAATACTCAGTGTTAAATAAAGGAGTAGAAGTAACTCTGAAATAAAACAAATGTTTATTCTTGAATAACAAAAACACTAATAAAGAACCATATGTAATTAATTCTTTATTCTCTCTAGTGAACCCTACCGTGCAACTTGACCAGCCTTCTCAAAAACAAAACAAAACAAAATCAACCAAAAAATAAATTTCTACAACCTACAAATAAAGAGACATAATAAAGAACTAAATTTCTTTACAAGTGTTTTCAGCACCGTGTTTCTGGTTTATGAATTGACAAGGGTACCTACAAAGACAGGATCACTATTATTTTGCTCTTTTCTCCCTTCTCACAAAAAATATTTTAAAAACCACTCTGTGCTTAGCAAACAGTTTTGAAAACTTTATAATAAATATCAATACTGTTGCCTAAATTTGCATGTCAGGTGACTTCATTCTTACTTTTGTAACCGCGGCCAGACCCTGATCCTGTGCTGAGGCCCAACCCAGCCACCAAAAGCTGTGTGGTGCATGGAAATAATTCCCTTTAGAAGCTTTTAAGGGTGACACAAGCATATTCCCAGCATAAATGAGGAACAGGGCAGTGGACAGTACGACCATGATCATTTCCACTCATGGCAAAGAATGGCAGGAGCCCTCTCCTGTCCACACACAAGCTATTTCCTCAGAGTACTTTCCACAGCTTGGACTGTCACTCTTAATCATGAAGTTTCTTTACATAAATCATAAATTTGGCATGAATTTAGATGCAATGAGCTTGGTTTTTGTTGTTTTATTTCTCTTGCACATCTACCCCACCATACCTTATGGTCTGGCACCTCTGTACCTGGTACTGCTCTCATGTGGAAATCCACAATTCCCTTTTGTTTCAGTGATTCCAACAGGCACATTTGGTCATTTCTCTGTGGTTTTTCTTTCTGCAGCTTTGCTTCCTCCCTCTCTGTGGCCAGCCTGTACCAGAAAGCACATCACCCATGGAAAAAGGTGCAGGATTGGAGCTGGCAGTGATCCCCTCCCACAGAACAGCAATTTTCCCCCTCAGGGGATGAACCCCATCACCTCTGAGGGAACAGGGATGCAAAACCTGTTATAGCATCAAAGGTAAAGCAAAAGCCCAGAGAATCCATCAAAACTGAAACAATAACAGTGTACAAAATGAAAGTACAGCCACAACATTGTCAGATAAGCAGAAAAAAAAGCAGTTTTAGCAACAACATAAAATATTGGTTTCTACCTGTGCAAAAAGCTTTCTTTGGCCAACTCAATTTGCAGGGTGCCCCCTTTCCATTTTGTTTTATTTAAAACTGACATGCCTGCAAAACAAAGATGGGAAATGAGTATTTTCTACATCAAAAAAAAGCACTCACAGAGTTCACTGGGTCTCCTTGTACGACAGCCTGAGGCTCCCTCAGCACCACCTTGTACCTGACTGCTCACTTGGGTCAGTGCTGCATCTGAAAGGGCCAAAATCCAAATAAACCAGCAGGTGTACAGCCAAAGCTGAAGTTCTCCCTTCAGAAGTGCCCAATGCAGCATTCCCCAGAGCCAGGGCACACTGCAGGAGGAGCTTTACATCAGCTCTCCTTTGGGTGTCCTCTCACAGAAATCAATTTCAGTGTTTCATAGATCTGATGAAAGCTCATGAGGCACGAAAGGCTTAGAACAAACAAAGAGGGTACCCAGAGCAGCTGTCCCTGGATCCCTGGCAGTGTCCCAGGCCAGGCTGGACAGGGCTTGGAGCCCCCTGGGACAGTGGAAGGAGTCCCTGCCATGGACTCATCCATCATGAGATGATCATTAAGGTCCCTTCCATGCAGACCATTCCCTGAGGCTCTGAAACTCACAAATACCTCCTTCAGTCACAAGGGATCTTTTGCTGCTCACAGCAATTTCTGAAAACTTCAGCAAAGCAGCTTCCACAAAGCTGCAGCTTAAAGAAACTAAAATCAACCTGACAGGAAAATGAAAGAGGCTCTACCATGACCACAGCTGGATGTGACAATATGAGATGAGCTATCAGCAATGTAACTTGGCTCAAAAACATAGCTAAGGAAAAAAAAAAAAAAAAAAACAAAACCAAAAAAGTACTTACACTTTTTCAGATCTGCATCAGAAATGTTGACACTGATGTAAGCAAAAGTTTTCGTAGGATTCCCTGATCAATGACAAACATTAAGTTAGTTTGATGTAGTTTCATCATTTCCTTTAAAACTGAAATGTCTCTAAAGCAAAAATTCCATTTCATGCTCCAAACAGAAAAGCAAATAACTTTTAAAAACTGAAAGAAAACCTTACCCTGATCATCTTTCCTGGTAATAATCTCTGCCTCCAAAACACGCCCAAATTTGCCAAATCTTTCTTCCAGCTCAGCCTTGGAAACCGTGTGGCCGAGCCCTCCAACATAGAGACGTTTGGAAACCTGCTCCTTCTCCATGCTGCCAAGGCACGGTGTCACACCAGAACACACCCCCTGTTCCTCTGCGGGGAGACAAAACACTTCAGCGACACGCAAATTAACGCGATTAGAACAGCGAATCGGGGACAAATCAGTGCATTAGAAGCCGCGAAGAACCTTATGAGCAGAGCACTCCTTTGAGCTGCAGTGGGTAACACAGCAAACCCCGCGCTGCTGCAGGAAACCGGAGCTCAGGGGCTTTTTAAACCACATAACCCTAAAACCGAGCCATATAACTGAGCTATATAAATGTATGCACACACAGCGTAAGAGCAGATGCACATACAGCACAGAGAATAAGCACAAACGGCTCTTTACAATATAAGCCAAGGGTTCCCGAGGGTGGGAACACAGCCCACAGCCCACAGCCCACAGCCCACAGCCCACAGCCCACAGCCCACAGCCCACAGCCCACAGCCCAACCCTCCCCTCCCAGGAGATGTCGAGGGACCCCGGCCCCGGCTGTGTCCCCGGCCCCGGCTGTGTCCCCGGCCCGGCCTCACCGCCGCCATGTGCGAACCTCAGAGCGCCACCGCTTTACCTTCCCCCCCGCAACTTTTCCCAACCCTCACTCGAAAAAAAGGGTTCCGCCTCCTGGTGCCGCTGCATTCTGATCGGCCGCTCGCCTCCGCCCGGTTCCTGTTTCCGGCCGGTCAGGTGTGCTGGGAACACGGGGGCTGGCTCCCGTGGCAGCGGACGCTTTGAAAGTGACAAACCAGGAAGAAGAGCGGGGGAGTTTTCCGGAACGCGCGAGCAGAAATTGACGCGAACAAAGGAACAGCCGACAAAGCAAGGCTTTTTTTGCTTTTATTTATGATAGAGAGCTCGGGAATTATCTTCCAGCGGCTTTTGTTCGACAGGGAGGGGAAGGAAGGTGCAGCCGGCGCCACCCGCTGGGGCAGCAGCTGTGGTAGCGCCCGGGCTCGCGAGTTGGCGCGCGGTTCGAAAAGTGCGGGGCGCGCGCGCCGCGACTGAGCGCTCCCTTCCCCTCGGAGCCCTCAGCGACCGCTCCCATCGCTTACTGCCTTCCCCTCAGCGCCGGGACTGAGCGCTCCATTCCTCTCAGAGCCCTCAGCGACCGCTCCCATCGCTCACTGCCTTCTCCTCAGCGCCGCGACTGAGCGCTCCCTTCCCCTCGGAGCCCTCAGCGACCGCTCCCATCGCTCACTGCCTTCCCCTCAGCGCCGGGACTGAGCGTTCCCTTCCCCTCAGAGCCCTCAGCGCCCGCTCCCATCGCTCACTGCCTTCCCCTCAGCGCCCTCAGCGCCGGGACTGAGCGCTCCCTTCCCCTCAGAGCCCTCAGCGACCGCTCCCATCGCTCACTGCCTTCCCCTCAGCGCCGCGACTGAGCGCTCCATTCCCCTCGGAGCCCTCAGCGACCGCTCCCATCGCTTACTGCCTTCCCCTCAGCGCCGCGTCTGAGCGCTTCATTGCCCTCAGTGCCGGCTCCCATTGCTCACCGCCTTCCCTTCAGCTCCCTCAGCGCCGGCTCCCCCCGCTCACTGCCTTCCCCCCAGCGTCCGCTCCCATCGCTCACTGCCCTGCCCTCAGAGCCCTCAGCGCCGGCTCCCCCCGCTCACTGCCTTCCCCTCCACGCCGGGTCTGAGCTCTCCCTTCCCCTCAGAGCCCTCAGCGCCGGCTCCCACCGCTCACCGCCCTCCCCCCAGTGCCGGCTCCCTCCGCTCCTCTCTCAGGGCCGGCTGCCGGGGCTCCCCGGGCTCCGCACTGCCCTGCTCGGACACCCGTTCCGCCCCAGGGCGCCTCTGTCACCCCCGAGCCTCGGCGCGGGTCAGCCCCGGCTCCTCGGGCGAGTCGCGATTTCAGCATCGCCCTGCGAGGGTCCGAAACTCCGCAGGGAAGCAGCGGGCACGGAACGCACCGGTTCGGTTCTCACAAAGGCTCCAAAGCGCTTCCCAGCTCCTCCTGGGGCAGCATAAAGTCAAATACTCGGAGCTGTAAACGGGCAGGTACGTCAAAATGTGAAAGATGTGATATTAATGCACAGATACTTGTAAATATACACGTGTGATATATAAGAGGAGAACTGTTTGTAAAAGTTCTGTTTTACTTGATTCAAGTGTAGGTATTTTTTTCTAGATATAAAGTCTTTGAAGTCATAATTAGCGTTTGAGTCTTCTGCTGCCTAGTGAAATCCTTGATTTTAAGTAGCTCTAAGTAGTTTATGTCTCCTGTTACTGTTGTTAAAAGAGGCATCAGCTGTCCTGGGGTAACATTCTGGCTGTGGTAATGTTTTCCTTTTTCACACCATACTCTTTGTTGTGACCATGACTTTCTTCACCATATCCAGTCCAAAAAAATCTGGTGAGCACTGGGTGATTATTTAATTGCATATGCTTCCTTTACTCACATAAAAAACCAAGTTTCTAAAGCAAAGCGTGCTTTCAATGCTGTTTTCTTATATGTGTTATAAAGGCACTGCTTCCTAGAAAATAAACAAATAAAATGCAATTTCCCCCTCATCCCCTTTGACTGAATTATGTTAGTGTGGAAATGCACACCACATAGAGCAGGGGTGGTTTAAAAACACACAAAACTAAATGTTGGGTTTTTCCTGGTCAAAGTATTAGCACATTAATTCTGAGCTGCATCTATCTTCCACACGCTTCTGAATGTGTTGTAGCTAGGCTGAATGTCAGATTATTATTTTTCCTGAAAACTGAGGTTTATTTTTTAAGTTATTGGAAACGTGTTTGCAGTGTTGCTGTACTGCTGCTTACTCTGTGTTAGGAGCTGTGCCTGGTCTGCCCAGGTGAGTCGTTAGGGCAATTGGCCAAAGCTGGGTTCTGATTGCAATTGGTTTTTACCTGTGGAGCAGCTTGTTGTTCTGTTACAGCAAATGTAAAACAGCTGAGTGCACTCCTGGATCAAATCATGACTAATTAAACAGTTCTTAAAGCCTTTGACTCCATTAGATCCCTTCTTTAGCTTCTGTCTCTGCAGTGCTCTGTATCTTGAAACAATTGCCTAATGTTATATTTGTGGTTTTAGAAAATTGATTGTTCCTGAGAAAAATCCTTATTTTATGCAGTGATTCTGAGAAATGGACGAGGGTGTTTTTGAAGCTTATGAAAAGGAAATCCAGGCACTGGAAGAAGAAATAAGGCTGCTGACAGAAAAGTATGAAGATATGCGACAAGAATCTGCCTTCTTTTCTGAGGAGGAGATACTGAAGGCAATGTATGCTTTTTTTCATTTGTTAGATTAACAGAATTTCTTTGTCAAAATTGTTTGGGATGTTAGGACTTCGTAAATGTAAACTCCATGGATAAAATAAGTCACTTGTATGAGTAAAGGCATCTTAGCTCCCTTTGCTTGGATGTTTTTGCACATATCTCTAAGTGGGCATTTGCACCTCCAGACTTGGAGTAAAAGCTGTGTCTACCTGGCAGTGAATGGAAAGAGTTTATGTAAGTTAGAATAGGTTTATTGCTTCCAGCAATGTGATCCAACTGGAACTTTACTTCTTAGAAACTGATTTGGGTCTGAAAACCATCAGATCCCATTACTAATGCCTTTTATTTAATGATATTGCTGTACTAGTATGTTAGGTCTGGGTATTTTGACCTTTTGGGTTTTTTTTCTTCCATTCTAGAAAATCACTCCAAGAAGAAACTGAGGGAGAAACCAAGGGACATGAATCTCCATCAGATCTGAAAGCTCAGCTTGAAAGCCTAGAATCAGATCTCTCATTTTTAATGGAATTTACTGGGTTTCATTTCACAAGTCATTCCAAGAAAACAGTGGAAAAGAGTAAGCAGTGTTGTGCCCTTTACTGAGCATACTGGTTGCAGTTCATCTGCAAACCTCTCTTCTAATTCCCCGTTAGCAGAAAGACAATTACTTTGAAATACAGTAAGATTTGGTTCCTTGACAGAATAGTTTCTGAGTCAATATTGTCCTTTCCTTGATGGGAAAGGGACAGACTACTATTGTGCTTTGCACAGGGGGAAAGTGGAGTTTGTTGTTGGTATTTTTTAGCACATTAAACTTCTTTACATGAGGGGTGGTGACAGTGGGTACTCTAAATATGACTAAAGGAAGAAATGCAGTAGTTATTGAATAGAAGTGTAATTGATTGTTTTGCTAACTTGGTTTTATAACAGCTCAAAACAGGACAGTGCAGAAGCACAGCTTATCAGGGAAGTGTCACTCCATACCTTTTCAAGTGAAATTCCAGCTCCTTGAAATGCAGGTAAGGGTCAATGTAAGCTTTAAATAAAAAAAAACAAAACAACTATCAAACAAAACTTCAAATGGACCAATATCCCTGCTTCATTTTCCAGCTGAAACCTTCAATTGTTTAATCTGAGTTTCAATGTGTTCTTTTGTGTTCTTTTGGCTCTTTAACATCTGGAGCCAACTTAGGAATTCTGTGTGCATCTGAGCAAGGTAGTTGATGGTTGATAGAAGGTCAGGTTTAGTGTTGAGCCACAAAGTGGTTGCCATAGAATTATTTAGGTTGGAAAAAACCTTCAAGATCAAGCCCAACTGTTAACCCAGTACTGCCAAGTCTGTATCACCTTCCCTTCCCAAAGGGTGCTCCCTGCAGGGTGCTCTTGCAGCCTGACACTGAGGTAAAGCCCTGGGAGCACTTGGGATCCTTCAGCTCTGCCAGGTGCCCACTGGGGCCTGACCCAGCACAGCTTTCATCCCACACAGCACATTCTACTGTCTCATTTCTTATTCTGGAAGTTGGAAGATGCCACATGTTACCTCTCTGGAAGGAACAGCAAAAGCTAAAACACTACAAACTTCAGCAGCTCTCTTTGTTGGTTTGGGTTGGTTTTTTTTTCCCTTTGATTATATTTGTGTGTGCTTCATTAGTGTGAGTAGTCATTGCACTGCCACAAGTTACACCAATGATTGCAGATTTTCTGGGAGGGAGCTCTTTTGTAAGACTCTATTCTTTCAAGAATTCAAGATGCTAAGCAAAGGAAAACAACTTCCACCCCAATTTGCAATAGCATTTTTCTAACACTTGTACTTTGTAGTGGTATTTCTAACATCATGAAAACTTGATTTTTCAGCTCAGCTTTAAAGTTGTTAGGTTTTTGTTTTGGTTTTTTTTTAATTTAATGAGATAGGACTGAGAGTGAGCAGTAAAGATGTCTTTCCTATTCCATATTATGAATTTGGGAATTGAATGTTTAGGTAGCCACACATGGATTTTTATCCTTTGAAACTGTAAGAGTTCAGCTGAATGAGCAACCTATGAAGTCCATTTGTGACTTAAAACTTGTGATCTTCATGGTGCCTCTTTACATTTGCTTGTCTAAAACTGCACTTAGAATGTTTCTCAGCTGCATCTCCTGCAGCATGATGGCATCTTTGGGGCTCAGAGGGGTTACTGGGTGTTAAATTCACTGCTGATGGTACTGGTGCTTAAAGCCATTGCACCACTGAGCGGCAGCACTTGGCTGCCTAATGTCTCAAATTTCTGCTACTTTGAATGCTGATGGGATAGGGAGTACCAGGTGTGTATATACTTAAAAACCCTCACTTCAGCTGTAAAAGTATAATTTTGAGCTGATTTTTTGCATGAGTTGTTTTTTTTTTGTTGTTGTTTTTTTTTTTTTTTTTTTGCTGGAAGTACATCATACATACAAAATAACCTGTCCTGACATTAGCATGGACAAGGCAGTGCAGTTATAACCAGTTTCACCTGTCCTGAGGAGCAAAAGCTGGTTTTGGGAAGTGCCCAGCAGGTAACAGGTCTGTTGGTATGCACAGAAGGTCAGGAATAATTTTTTCACACTGTTAACTGTAGCTATTTATTCTAGTAGTGAAGTCACAATAGAGTTAACTCAGCTTCATGATATTATGAGGAGAGGAGCTTGAAAATCAGCCAAAACAAGTCTGAGCCTTTTGGGAAAGCAATCATTTAAAAAGAATTTTTCTTGCCCAAAGATTTCCTTTAAAATCTTTTTATTTGGCCCCACAAAGGCATTTTGGCAGGTTAGTAACCCCCCCATTGGCACAGCAGTCCCTTCAGAAGGTGGCATGTCAGCTTGTGACTGCTGGCAGCTTCTCCACAGCTCCATCCCCCTACTGAACCTTGTGCTCTAAACCTGAAATGATTTTTCCTGATGTCATTTAGTGCATCCACCAATCTCTGTAGTGCCTGGCTGTGCTTTTCCCATCTTTAGTGATGGCAGTGTCAGCAGAGCTTCTGTCCAGGCAGCACGGGGCTGCTGAGATGGGTGTGCAGCCCTCTCTTACCCTTCCCATCTGCTTCTAGTGGCTTAGTAAAAGAAGTTTAAAGTGAGACATTTCTGTGGTTTTCAAACCATGATTTTAAGCTTTTTCATTCACTGTTATTGAATCCATTGCTTTGGTGTGCTCAAGAATGCATAGAAAAGAGAATTAACTTATTTTGTGCCTTCCTTTCTACTCTGACCACCTTTTCTCATTCTTTTACAGCTTATTAATTAATTTAGAATAATTTTATTATCCCACACATATTTCTGAGTAACAGAGATTGTAAAAAAGGACAATATTTTGAGACAAAACTATAAGGTTTAAAATTAAAAAACCAGCACAAAATGAACAGATTAAAACCTTATATGTTAATTTTCTGGTGTATGTGGCAGCTCAAGGTTGTGTTGGAATATGAACAGAATCTTAAAGTGGGATTGATGTGAAAAGAAGTAATGAACCTTCCTTAATAACTCAGGTGTTATTCCAAAAGCCTTGTGTGGATAATAGTGCTACTCTTGAAATGAAAGAAACTGTTCACACACACAAACTGTAGTTTCAAAAATGCTATTTTAAGGATTATAGTAGTTAACATTAATATCTACTTTTTTCTATATTTTTATATGCAAATAGACACAGTTTTCTCCTCACTTGAGCAATTTCTAAAATATTTTGTTGTTGCTTCTCCAATCTAGAAGGATGAGAAAGTGTCTGCTGTTGTTAGTGATCTCAGCATCAAAATGGAATCCAGAGAAGATTCAAATATGAGCAAGTTTGTGTCACGGTAAGATGGAATTTTTTGTTCAAGGGTAGGTATTGTGTGGGATATGGGACAGTAAATGCAGTACTGAGTTTTCATGTGAATTGCTGGCAGCCAGTGTCTTTATGTGATGTGTCCTTAGCCCAGCCTAAACACTTCCATGCCTTTCTGTATCCTGGAGAGAAGATGGCAGGCATGTGATTTTTAAGCTCTGCAAATTCGTGTTATGTGCTGTGGGTAATGCCTGAAATGCACATCCAGAGCCCCTCTCCAGTGTTTGCCTGTTTCTGATTCTCAGCTCTCAATTCCATTTCTCTTATTGGCAACAGGATTTATTTCACTGACATCTTTCAAAAATGTAATTTAAAAACATGCACTAGTGTATTTGTGCAATAGCTTAAGAAAATTAACACACTAAAACTTAAATGTATGAATGAATGCTGTTTCTTATTATTTTCTGGAGTATGCCAACTTCTTGTGGTAACTTGAGGAGTAAATGATCAAATTATTTGTCTGCAGTGTTCCACTGAATTGTGCTAGCAAGCTGTTCTGAGAACAAATCCATCATCACTGAGTCATTGATTTAATTATTTTTTTTCAGTTGCTTCTTTTGTTTTCTATTATTTTTTGGTCTTGGGGAGGGAGAAGGGCCAACAGGAGTCTGTTGAGTTACCTCAGGCTTCAGTAGTCTCTACTGAAAACTGTGTTACTTAAAGGCTTTGAGATTTCCATAAAAATCTGCTAAAGCTTGTGGTGAAACTGGGAAGAACACTTGACTGCTCTCAAGAAGTGGGATTTAGAAGAGGAAATTGCCCTGTTTTATTCATGACTATTTTATGACAGCAGAAGTGTATTGGAACTTCATAGTCACACTGGAAAGGAATGTGTTGAAGTAGTGGCAGACTTTATTTCATCCTGGCTGCAGCCCTGCTCTCTTATCCCTGTCTCTTCTCCTTTTCACCTTGTGCCAGCAGTCACAAATAAGCACAAGTTTTCATGAATGATAGGAGATGTCAGCAAAGCAGGCAGTGCTGGCTCCTGAGTGCCACCTTGGCCTTGTGCCTGTGGATACCCCTGCAGCCAATAGGATCAATGGGGTCAGCAGGTTGAAAAATCCTTCTGGGGGTAGGGAACAACCCAAACTTGTTCCCCCATAACACCTTCAAATGTGACATTTCCTGTGTGCCCTGTGCTGTGCAGTGTGGGGCAGTGAGCCCATGGCTGATGCTGGCAGGTTCTGTTTGAGAGCACCCCCTGCTCCATTGAGTCTGTCATGTCCCTTCAGGTCCTGTTCTCTCAATCCCCTTGTTGGGCTACTCCTCATTTCTTTTTCCAAGTTGTAATCCCCTCATGTCCAGTTTCAGACTTTTCCCAACTAGCTCTTAGTTTTTTAGTCTGCTCCTGAAATTCCTACTTCTTCCCTTCTTTTCCCTCCATTCCTGACCAGCTGAGTCTGGAAAACTCCCTACCAGTTTGTTTTCTTCTCTTGCTTCCTTGGCCCAGTCTTGCCAAATCCATTGTCTACTTCTGTTCTGTTTTGTCTCCTGGCAGGGATTTTTTCCTCCCTAGTTTTAAAAATTTTTTTGGCTATGTTTTTTTTTCATAATACATGTCAGAAAATAGTCTTTAAGAGCAGCAGAGTTAAAAACCTGGCATTCAGTTCCTGCTTTGGAAGAAAATAGGGGAATGCTAGAACACTTGAACAATATCTTTTTAAATGAAACAAAATTCAGCAGTCTGCAGGTACTGCTGTAATATATAAATGGTACATCTCTATATAAGAATTGCACATTTTTTAAAAGTGGTTATATTTTTATATAATTTCTTAATTATTTTGTAATGATAAGAGATGCATGCAAATGAAATCACAATATTTAGTTGTCTTTTTTTGGGTTTCACATGTGTCCCCTTTGGACCACTTATCACTTTATTAGTGTTGAGAACCACAACATCTAAAAAAACTCTTGTCAGTCCTTTTTCCTTTTTTAGACTTGGCACCCCATTAATTATTGGGGGAGTTACCTTTGCATGGGTTGCTTTGGCAAATAGGGATTTTAAGCAGTATGAAAATTGCTCTTTTTACTAGAGTTAGAATCTATAAGTCAGAGTGCAGGATTTAGAAAATGTGCATTATATTAAAGGCTGCACAGGCAAAGTCCTCTGCAAATGAAGGGAAGCAGGAATTCTCCCCCCAGCTTTGAGTCTGCTTTGGTTTTCTATGCTAATGTAGGAAGTCTTGCATTGTGCAGTGAGTCAAAATTGATTTTCTCCCTTAAAATACATAAAGGAACACATGAAAGGAGGGTTAGGTACTCTTACAACAGGTAAATTTCCTATATACCTCTGTGTTTTGTTGATATTTTCTGAAAGTGTGTTTGGATGGACAGCCCATGATTTTCAGCTGAGAGTCACTCTCTGCCTGAATATCCTTTTCAGTGGTTTTGGATGACTTCTCTGTAACATGGATGTTGGCATTGGAGACAGGTGTTTTCTGCTCCAAGTGGATTTTTGTAATGCTAAATTCCTTCAAAATAAAAAAAAGACTTGAATTTTTACCATCCACGCTCTTACTACCTTGTTATTTTATACCATGTTTCCTTGGTATTTCAATATTTGGTGTAGTTGACTTCAGGAGGAGGAATTAGGCTAATTTGGGCTAATTAGGAATTAGTGCTTATGGGTGGATTCAATGCTGTGGCAGTTCACTGAAGTGGTGAACTCTTACTCCTTTGCTATTATGCATTCACATACAGCTGTTCTTGCCAACAGATTCCCCTTTCTAAACACTGAGTTCAGTTTTCTATCTTGAATTTAGCCAGTGCTATGTGAGAAAAATGCATCCTCAGATATATTGGTTGACTAACTTCTACATTGGAAACTGGTTCTTTGAACTTCTGCCCAAAGCTTCTTCTTTCTGTTGATGATCCAGCCTTGAAAATGATCTGCTGCCTTACCTAAAAACGATTTTGAGGCAAAAAGGAAATAAACTAATAACCATGTTAAACCAAGGTCACAGTGTTTGTGATAGTATTTTAAATAGCCTAAATGTGGATTTTATAAACACTGCCAAGTTCTTCAAAAAGAACTCCAAGTGTGTAGTTTGGTACCAAAGCTTTGTGTTCCCTTTTCCACGAGTGGAGATGAA
Organism: Melospiza georgiana; assembly: GCF_028018845.1. NCBI lineage: Eukaryota > Metazoa > Chordata > Aves > Passeriformes > Passerellidae > Melospiza > Melospiza georgiana. The sequence goes on along the minus strand of NC_080440.1, from coordinate 17,501,780 downwards.
GGAAGCCCAGAGCAGTTGGTGTGGGATCTGTTCTCCAGGCCTGCATGTGGGCAGTTGTTACCAAGGCCCACAGTTCCTATAGAATGAGTGGAGTTGGACATGTACAATTCAGAGCTGTGGTTCAAACCAGCTCCCACAGCAGGGCTAATGAGCTATTGTAAAGCAGTGTCTGTGTCCTTCCAGGGACTCACTTCTCCCACTGCTGCCAGCATTTTTTTCATCTTGGCCTGATTTTGTTGGCAGCTGTGACTGCTGTGGTAACTTCCTTTAATGATGCTGTTCTTTCCCGGCTGGGATAAAACTTGTTTGACTTTTCTTTCACATTTTCAATATCTGAATGACCTTAATGTATTTTTTTTCAGTTTCTTTGTGTAGCTGGTTAAGGTTTGCTGTTCTGTATATTAAATAGAGCAGGATTGAAAACACAGCTCTCCCTGGGAAGGCTGAACTGACTGGGTAATTCACTGTTGCAGCCATTCTGTGAGTGCCTCAAGTCTGAAAATCCAAAAAAGAATAGCTAATCTCAGGATGTTAGAAGTGAAATTTACATTAGAATTTAAATACTCTAACTTCCTGAAATATTCTCAAACATCAGTCAGGTATCTTCCTCAGTCAGGTTTTGTAAACTTGTGAAATCCTGTATTAGTAACCAAAATAAATATTTGTACTTCCAAAACAGTGTTTGCCAGGTGTGTTTTGATGATGGCTAGTAGTGTGTGGCTCATATCAACAATGGCATGAAGCCTTTCACCCTTATGTTTAAATAATTGTGTCACTTCAGCTATCCTGATGTGGTTTTTGTGGAGTTCTGCATCCTTTGCATTCTGGCTGCATTTGTGCAGTGAAAACTGCACACCCTTTATGAGTTTTTTCCCCCAACAACCCTGCATGTGTGGTTTGCTGCCTGACAGTTTGTCACTTTCTATTGTCTCTTTTCCTTTCTCTTTCCTGATTCATACTAGAAATTTGAAAAATCAACATTTATATCTATCTTTCCCTCCCATTCTCCCCTCCTCAGCATAAAGAAGGAACATGGACATGTTAGAGCAGATCCAGAGGAAAGTGAGGAAGGTGTTCAGAGGGCTGGAGCCCCTCTGCTCTGGAGACAAGATCACATCAAGCTTTAACTGTCTGACCAAAGTTTTGGTTTAGATGCCCTGTGTCATCAGGCCTCCCTTCCTAGTGAAGCTGTAAGAGTAATCTTGGAAAGTTGAATTAATCTTGGTTAATCTTGAAAAGCAGAGGCAGGTAACATGTCATGTAGAGTTAGTTGGCTAGGACAAAGATTTTGGGAATATTTGAAGGTTAGTGACACAATTTGGGAAATGTTACCATTTTGCAGGTTTGGCTTTTACTATGCAGCATCTTAGAATTTATTTAGAAAATGAGTTAAACAAGAATAAAACCAAACTAAGATTTTGCAGGTGACTGCTTTGTTCCCATATTTTACATATAAGACAAACACTGGAAACGCTGGTTTAGGAAAGTGTTCTTCAAACTCTTTTTCAATTATAACACTACAGCTTTTTTTCAGCTTTGTAATTGTTATTTTGGGTGATTTCTACTTCATATTCAAACAATAGTAATGAAATTTTTTTAAGTGTGAATTTTAGGCCATCAAATTGATAGCTCTGATTATGAGTGGGTTAAACAATATATTTTTGTTTTATAGCACTGAAGAATGTGGAGATCTTATGACATTTTTCAGAAGCCTGTCAACCTATGCTGAGTGGTATGAGCATCGTAGACACACCTTCCTGCATTTCAAGGTAGTGCCTATCCACCCTTTATTTATTAGTACAATATTTATTGGTTTAAGAAGTTTAGTAAGACAGAGCATTGGAAGTGAAACTGGCTGTCTTTAGCAGAGTATAGATCTTAATTTTGTACATGATGGTGAAGAGAATATGAGCTAAAAGTTTGTGCTGTGTTCAAGGGGCAATTGAGCAGCAATTGCTGTGTTCCTCATGGGTGGAGGAAAATAAGACTCTGCCTTTCTGTGAAGGAGTAAGACAGTTTGCTTTGGTATTCTATTTTATTTTGATTAAAAAAAAAAGAAATTAAAAGAAAATAACTCTTGTAGTCTTTGGCATATAAATGTTGGTTTTGAAGGATTAGATCTGTTTCTCTTGAAGATGTGTCAGTGTGTGTTTGGATGACAGCACTTTCAGTTCTGGAGTGTTTTACTTGTGTGGGAAATAAACTGTTCCTCCCTCCTAACTGGAACATAGCATTTGAGCTTAGTTTTAAATTACCAGTATTTGCCTTGTTTGTTTTGGCTTTGTGCTGGTTTTAAGATAAACAACTAATCCTTGGAGTAAAAACTGCAGTCTTACAGACACAAAACATCTTACATGATACTTTATGTAGGAGATGAATGTTTAGCTGCTTAATTGTTTGTGGTTTCTTGGCTGAGTGCTACATACCTCAAGAATTTACTGTCATTAAACTTGACACCATCTTTACTTTTCAGCTGTAGTATCATATGGGAACTGCACCTTTTCCTATTTTTTCAGCCTTTTAGGCCTTTGAGTTCTGTGCTGAATGAATCAATTTCTATTATCAATCAGAAAATTACTTCTATTTTCTGATTGCACTAAAAAAAAAATCCAGTCCTCAGCTGAGCAATGAACTGGCATTGCCTAATCCTGTTGGGTTTTGTCTTAGGGCTTTTCTCTAATCCCTCCACAGAAAAGGTAGAGCACCAAGAGCTTTAGGGCTCTGCAATTGTTTTTTCCAGCTTCCCTTGATGCTTTCTGATCCTTAGATCAGCAGTCACTGTGGTTTCTGGGACAGTGATTTGGTTGTTGTAAATATTTCTCATTTTAAAATATAATAACAAGGAAAAAAATAGGAAAGAGTTTTGGAGAAATCTTCAAATTGTTGTTATATAAGCAGTTTTTAAAAATGTTTGTTTAGATGTTGAGTATAAACAATGAAATTATCTACTAATTGCTGGAAGATGTGTGAAGATAATTCATTGAAGACACTACAAGTTTGTCAGTATTACAGATGTTCTTTCTAAAGGTAGTTTTATTTCCATGGTCAAAGACAAACCAATTTGGGACAGTGTTTACCAAATATGACTGACTGTTCTTATGAAGAGTATTTTAGACCTTCTTATTTTTGTTAGCATTGCTAATAATTTAATGTTGAAACAGAAGACTTTCTCAGGTAAGAGAATTAATAAAATGTTCAAATCTGGCAATTCAAATAACTGGATTGCCAAGGAGAATGTATATTGGTAGTTTAATGTTTCAGTAATTTGTGGGAAGCAATTAGACATATGTTAATATATGCATAATTCCAACTCAAGAGCCTATCCTGTTAATATTCACACTTACAAAGATTACAGACTCCTTTTTAATTTTGTGTATTTATTTTTTCCCCCTACCTGTTCTGTAGACTCTCCTGTTTTGGAGAGAAAACTGCTGGGGGGGAGTCTTGGGTTTATAGCTTTTCTATTAATGTGAGTTTTTTTTTAAAGAAAACAAGTGCCAAGGCTTTTATGTAGAAATAAAATAGTTTCTGATACTTTCCTCAGAGTGTGGAGTAAAAACACCAAAGGTAGTTTATTTTTACTTTCCTGTTTTGGTACCTGAGAAGAAAGGGATAATGTACAAGTGGGTGAGTACTTCAAGTAATATTGGATGTTTTGAGATTTGTGGCAATTCAAGGTCAATTCAAAATAGGTTTTGAAGGAGCAAGTGGGGTGTTCACCAAGTATTCTGTATGGCAGGTTTTGCTATTGTCACAATAAATATGTCTGTTAAATGGATTTACCTCTGCAAATAACCTCCTAACCTTAGTCTGCTGTGAGGCTGAACAACTGAGACACGTTGGCAAGGCTGGAAAAGCAGATTGTGGAAGCTGATACTGATAAACATGAACAAAAATTCAAGTTTTATTGGAATTTCAGAACAGAAATGAGTGATAGGAAAAAAATAAAATGGTTTACATTCAGCTTGATATTAGTACAGGTCACAGAAATAGGAGGTGGAAATCCTCCCTGCTGAAGCCTTTCTCACTTCATGTTTTGATTAACTTGCTGTGAATGGGGAAAATAAAGGAAAACACATCAGAGAACTTGGTGCCTGCATGAGACATTCAGGAGGTTCCACTTGTCTACTTTGGTTTGCTCACAAAGTGTTTAGAGCATTAATCAGTGTTACTGATGATAATTAGTATGTTTCAGAAATATATACAACATTTTAATGTGAAATTAATTGTGTGGTAGTAGAGAGGTCTTGGAATGTTTACATGTGTGTATATATTACAAAAACATGCATTTATTTGTGTATACACATTTTTGGTGATATTTACTGGTATTTATTTATTTTGGTGATTTACTGAAAAGAGTTTTACTGGAAAGAGCAGTGATTTGTGATGAGAATAAGATCAGGGGCTGCTGCTTATGTAACATTATTACACTTACAGCTGTGTTTTTTCCATCTTAGGCACTTATCACAAGAGATGGGAGAGAATTGATGGGTTTTATTTTTTTCCAAATAGAAATTTGGCTTGACATTGGAATGTATTTTTATATGCTTTGAAGTTGTTTTTCATGTTTTGATAAAGACCTGGGAACATCAAAGTTTTATGATTTATGTGGAAAAATGAAAACCAAGTATTGCTGCCGGACTTGGTTTTGTTCTCAATTAAGACAATGGAATTTCCTTCTTGTTACACTAAATAACTTAAAATGGAAAATATTGAGGGTTGCTGTTTTTCTTGGGAAATGGGTTCAGGGCAAAAATATCTGTTCAGAATTAAGTGCCATCAATTCCCCATAGCACAAGCACTAACAAATTAAGGCTTAGCTAAATAAGATAAATAAAACTAATACAAAATATTTTGTAAAATCAATATTTTAGATGTAGTGATACATCATCATGCATTTGATGCTTAACTATTTCTACTAATTAGGAATCTATACTAGCTTCAAAATTAGTACAAAGTGGATGTGGTAATAATAACTAGCACACCTTTGGCATTCATTTGTCTGGAGGCTTTCCACCTGTGGTAGGTATTGGAGGGGAGAAACTGGATGTCAGAAATGTACAGTTGAGGAATTAAAAACACTGTACCCTTTATCAGTGATAAACTGAGTGTCAAGGCCTGCACAAGTCAATTTGTGTTTTTAATACACTGCATAGGTTCAAGGCATTGAGTGAAATGGTTGAAGTTACCTCTGATTTCAGATTAATGATGGAATCAACTTTTCTTTGTAGCTTCCAAGTCTGATTTGATTTTTCCCTAATGATCAGAAGTAATGTTGCAGAAGGGTAATTCTCTTTCTTTGCTCTGACATCTAGATGAAATCATACTTACTTACAGGTAAACACATGAATTCAGCTTTGCTTTTAACTGTATTGTCACATTTCCTGTCAGGAGGAGCTGTGGAACCAGGGCTTGGTTGACATCATTAGTTAATAACAAAGGTATTTGAGTCTGTTATGCTGTATGTAGACTGTTCTTTTCAAATAGGAAGCTGATGTTGCAAAAACAGCTCTTGTGAGAACAGCTCAGCAAAACATATGTATTTCACTTAAAAATACATTGTGTAAAAATAAAACACATGTTATTTTCAAAGCAGAATAGTAGAAGGAAATCTAAAACATCTTTGCAAAGTTCTAGTTGCTATGTTGCTTGGTGTACTAAACCTAAATAGGAGTTATTCTCATTTACCATAAATCAAGTTTTTAAAAAATTTTAATGAATTTAAGCTTTGAGAAGTTCTGTTTCTAAACATAACTTTCTCTCATCTGCATCTTCATCCAATACACTTTTGAAGGGCAGCTGAAAAGATCTCACTGCAGATTAAAAGAGTGGGATTAGAATTCAGAAATATTTTCCCCCTTTGGTTTGCTCATAGAAAATCTTGCATTTATCTGAAAGTAAAGTGTGGTGGTTGTTCTGAGTGCTGGTAAAGAATGAGAATAAGCAGTTTTGTGTGATTTTATCTAAAGAGTATGTGATGAAATAAAAATTGAGATAATGTGTGTGCATGTATATATATTTTTACACTTTCATTAACAGAAAAGATTCTGAAAGCATGAGGGACACCATAAGTAGTAAAGTAACTGAAATGGTTATTTCAGAGAACGGTGCAACATAGCAGGAGCTCCTGGGTAAGCAGGGAAAAGAGCATTAGTAAGGGAGAGGATATGAGCTTGTAAACAGAGGAAGAAGTGCTCCTTGTTGGATGCCTGGCTGGCACCAGCAGGGTTAGTAGTAGGTGCCCACGGGCAGCATCCTCAGGCAGGAGAAGGCGTTGACGTGCTTGGCCAGCACGATGGGGTTGCCCTCCATCCTGATCTCGTCCATGCGCGTGCGGATGTAGCGCGTGTTGTTGGACTTGCAGAACGTGTCATCCGTGATGCTCGTGATGTTGTTGTACTGCAAACCAAAACAGTCTCATAAATAAATCCATACAGGCATTGTTGATAAAAGATTAGAGGTTCTTTTGGCCGTTTCCTATCCCCGATGTACAGAAACCAATGATAAATCCTTGCATGGCAATTGGCATCTTCTGAGTTTCTAGATGGTCATGGCCATACACATTGGCATGGTAAATGGTTTTATTGAGGTGCAGTGAAAAACTGTAGTGGGAGCTGTTTTAAAATAGAATAAGTTTGATTGAAGTGTGTAACTCCTGGGGTGTTTCCTAAGAGAATGTTAAGGAAATGCTTTGGGAATACCTGAAGGTGAAGAATGCGCAGACTCTCCGGTAAGTTCAGGGGCACAGATTCCAGTGCATTGTGTCCTAAGTAGAGGTAGGCCAAATTTGTGAGCTTCTGTTGAACAGAAAGAGAGGTTACTGATGCTGGTACTACCTGAGGTTAAGTAACTCATGCCTGTTACAAGAAATCAGTAATTTTTTCTGATCACAACCTGTGAACTGATGTAACAAAAGCCATTCTTTTGCTGTGAATGTTGAATTCTATTTTATCAAGAAATTCATAGAACAGACCTTCTATGTGTGGGAAATTTCAGTGTCAGCATGTTGGTTTTAAAAGTTGAGATCACTATAAAGTACTATATGTGTATTGTTTATTAGTATTTCTGCAGTCTTCAGAACTCTAATTGAGCCATCAATTTCTGGATATTTTTTCCTTACATGTTAGAGAGAAAGCAAGCAGGTGAGATATTTCATAGAAAATTCTTTTCTATATGGAGGACATGAGAGACTGAGTGACTGATATTCCAGAGTGCCTTAAAAGCAAAGCAAAAGCTGAAATGCTGCTTCATCTTAGTTTGTTTCTTAGATTACAAAAAAAAAAATAATTTGGTGGCAGACTGAATAGTCTGGTTAGTAACTGTGGTTACTTTGATTACCTAGATTATTGGGTTTTTCCTTACCTTGAAAGCATTTGCTTTGATTCCTCTGCTCTTGATTCTGTTTTGGTTTGCATTAAGTGATGTTAGTTTGGGAGGTAGAACAGGAAGTTTTACAAGTCGATTTTCAGCAAGAGAAAGTTCTTCCAACAGCAGAAGCTTTGAAAAGGCTCCATCTTCTATTTCTTCTATCCTATTTCCACTAAAATCAATTCTTCTCAAGGTAGCTTTACACAAAAGAAATTAAAATCTAAGTATTGACTTTATAATTACATGGCATGTGAAATGTGTATGGCTGTATATGCTAAATGTTGTACTTTTGGCTGGAGCATCTAAATTGTGATCTGCAAATGCTATTAAAATTGACATCTGGATTTTTTCCTGGTCTTAAATTAGAAAAAATTATAAAGGGAAATACTCTGCATCCTTCTTTTTGTCTTAGAGATAACATGATTTCAGCTATTCATAGAATTTCTCATACTGTGGAGTGAGATAGCTGGCAGAGCTGTCCCTGGAGCATTTGAAGGAAAAATAACGCCTGCTCATTTAAGACTGTCTAGGATACGGAGCTGAATGTTACTTTTAGCAATCTGCTCTTTACCTGATGTGTGGGAATATTAAGATGTTTACAGGATCCAAAATGCATGTTCATTGTGCCTTTCCATTTTGTGTTCTAAAGCAGAGACAGAAAGTGGGGTGTCACTCACTGATGTCAGCGAAGTCTGAGGCTGCAATCCTCTTGATCTTGTTGAAGCGGGCGTAGAGATACGCGGTTTCCTTGGGCAGGGGGGGCACGGCCTCGATGTCGATCTCCTCGCAGTACACGGAGCCGCTCAGGCACACGCACAGCAAACACGTGGGCAGGTCTGCCAGCAGGGCACAGCACACTTACAGCATGCTCAACTCGCTTCAGCCTGCTTACTCAAAATATGCTTTTTTCTAGTGTCTTTTAAGATTTCCTGTTGTTAGGTGTCGCAGACATTTCTCCACAGAAATCCTTTCTTTCAGATTTCTGCGTCTTCTGGAGGCCAGAGGCTTCAGAAGACAAGGTAAACAATTATTATCAGCTGCTGGGGAATGCAACAGGGACACCTTGATTGGCTCATTTCCTATGTTTATAATTAAGGGCCAATCACCAGTGCAAGCTAGGGGACTGAGTCCTTGGCCACAACTTTGTTATAGATTCTTTTCTTTCTATTCTTAGCCTAGCCTAGCTGCTCTGCAAACTTCTTTATATTCTATTTAGTATAGTCATAATGTATTATATATAATATCTTAATAAATCAAGCCTTCTGATCAAGATACAAGATTGACCGTCTCTCTATCACCAGCTGCGACCCACTCAGGCGCGGTAATAGTTAGGTTTTCAAAAAATTCTATTTGCATCAAGTTTTGAGAAGATTTATCTTCTCAACTGTTTAGGATTTTTTGTTCTTTTCATTGTGTATGATTTCTCTGTGTATAATCTCTGTTCTTACCTGAGCATGTGACATGCTATTAATCGGCCTGAATTCAGTTTAAATCTTTAGATGGCTGAGAGCATGGTGAACGTGACAATTGCAAGTTTGACCATGTTAAATATCACATTTGGAACCAAACCCACAAGGAGAAACACCTGGCAGTGCATTGGAGCATTTCTGGCAGGCCACACAATAGCCTGTGTTATTCCTAGCTACTCTTCTGTCTAAACCTTTTGATAAAAACTCCAGCAATTATGTTTATATATCACATATGGTTTAGGTTGGAAGGGACATTAGAGATCATCTCATTCCAACCCACAGACAGGGACTCCTTCCACTAGACCAGGTTGCTCAGAGCCCTGTGCACAATCTCTATCAGTTTTATACTGAGGTTTTTGCAGATGTTGTTTTAAGTAGAGAAAGTTTTTGTAATGTAGTTTGAGACCCTTCTGGCTTGTCCTAGTCCTCATGAGCAGTAGTAAAGTATCAGTAACTTCTGCTTTGCTCTAGTCTTTTCTGCCAGCAATATTCAAATACATGTAATGAATGTGGCTTTGAATCCTGTTTCATCTCCACTGCTTTCTTGTGCTGTGTTTTCTATATTTTGAGAGTTTTGGTTGGCTTCCACCCTGGAGTGAGTGCAGTGCAGACAGCAGGGTCATTCCATGGGGTAGTTGTCACCACCCAGCAAAACAGGACCTTCTGCAAGCAGTGAGGAGTTACAAAAGCAGCAGGTCAATACTGGGAAGCCAGTACATAAGAGTAATTCTTTTTCTTACAGCAGCACTGCAGAGAACAGAATGAAGATTTTGAAGTTTAGCTTGTGAATATCATCATTTTTAGGCTGCAGAGTTCTGCCCTGTTTGGTGATTTGGGGCTTTTTTATTTAGTGCCTTGTTTTCATGTTTGTGTAGGAAATGGAAAATATCAAACAACGTTGTCACTGTTAAAAAGGCAATAGTTTTTATGCTTGTCTGTCTAGAAGCTCTGATGTTCTTGGAGACTTGCTCAGTTTTGATGGGGCCTTGCTGACAGGTGCTGTTTGGCAATAATTAACCTTGAATTAGCACTTTGGTAGACACTGACAGTCCACTGGTCTTGCTGAATCATCAGTTATTTTTGGAAGTTTATATCACAGACATGCAAAATAAGTGTCACTTTTTCTGTCTGCTCTGTTTGGCAGAAAAACTGTCCTTTTTGTGTGCAGAGAGCAGTGGGGTTTGTTAGGAGAAATCTGGACAATGTACCCAGAGCCTGTAGGAAGCTTTGACAAGTGAAGAACGTTCCTGATGTATTTTAAACATTGACCTCCCTGATTATCAGATGTAAATTTTGAGAATAGCCAATTGTTCAAATAAATCTGTTGAAATAATTTAAGCACATAGTATTTCATCATCACTTGGGTTAAACTGTGGAACCTACTGGGGGATGTATTTTCTTTTTCTTTGTTGTCTTGTCTAACTTATTTAACTTGGGTGCATCTCAATGGCAAATATGACTGGGCAAGTCTGTGGAGATGCTTACAAGCTGTGCTTTGTGTATTCAGAGTTTACCTGAGGATCCTTTAAATTTTTCAGCCTGCTCCATCAGAAGTTACAAGGTTTTCCACGGGAGATATGAAAGATATTCATAAACAAAAACATTAATTCTGTAGCCTTTGTTATCCTTTGCACTTTAGATTTGTATGTTAAAACATTCTTTTGGATATCTTAGACATCACATTCTTCATATCAGTTAACTTACTTGTGTCCTTTGTTGGTGGGACATCAAGTTGGCTGTCATCACTTTGTAGCATTAGGGACGTGTCAAGAGAAACATTTGTTCCAGCCTTTGTGAAAGAACAATTGATGTTTTAAAACACAAACCACAGACAAAAAGCCACAGAGCATTACAAGGATTTGAAATAACATCTTTTAAGGCGAGCTTCCTACAATATACCTACTTATCATACTTACTTTTTATAGGTTGGATGACTAAGGTGATGTATTGTTACTTTTACACACAAACTACTCACTTTAAAAGGCAAGAAGGGAAGGTGCTGCCAGTGCTCTTTAGAAAACTCAAGTTCTTTAGGAAAGAACAGTAGACATAAAATAGAAATAGAAAATATAGTCTATATGGTGGGAAGGAATATCTAAGTGGTGGATGTTTACAAACAGAGCTTTGAAGATCAAGATTTTGCATATAGTGCAAAACTCAGTAGGATTCTTGTGAGTCTAAGTTGTATTTTGTTGTTATGTTACCCAAATAATCTCAGTAAAATGACTGAGATGTCCTTGCATTTCAAGTTATTCACAATTCCTCCTGGAGATAGTCATCACATCTTTTCAGCTGCAGGACAACTTAGTTTATAAACACATTCCTTGCAGGTATTGGCTGAAATTGAGTCATTTGTTTCCATTATCTGCATGTTAGTCTGTTTTAAGGTGTGGGCTGCTCACAGAAAGGGCCTCTTCACACAGAATCACTAGGTTGGAAGAGACCTTCAAGATGGAGTCATCCAGGGATGGTGACTCCACCATCTCCCTGGGCAGGCCATTCCAGAACTTTATCATCCTTTCTGTAAAAAACTTTTTCCTAACGTCCAGCCTGAATTTCCCTTGGCACAGCTTGAGGCTGTGTGCTCTGGTTGTGTCAGTGCTGCTGGAGAAAGAGCCCAGCCCCACCTGAGCACAGGCACCTTTCAGGAGCTGTGTAGAGTGATAAGGTCACCTCTAAGCCTCCTTTTCTTCAGGCTGAGCACCCCCAGCTCCCTCAGTGGTTCTTCACAGGGTTTGTGTTCCCAGCCCCTCTCCAGCCTCGTTGTCCCCTCTGGATGTGCTCAGTGTGCCAAGGTCCTTCCCAAGCTGAGGGGCCAGAGCTGGGCACAGCACTCAGGGTGTGCCCTCAGCAGTGCCCAGTGCAGGGGCAGAATGACCTCCCTGCTCCTGCTGGCCTCACCATTCCTGATGCAGGCCAGGAGCCATTGGCCTCCTTGGCACTCTGCTGGCTCGTGGTCATTTCAACCAGCACCCCCACGTCCCTTTGTGCCTGGGCACTGTCCAGCCGCACCATCCTCAGCCTATAATGCTGCAGGAGGTTTTGTGGCCTCTTGTGATGTAGGGAACAGCAGTCAGGTTTGCATTAGGTATTGGAGCAATTTTAGAGAAATACCTATTATTACTGTATTTACAGTATAGATACAGTGCCTTATACTGTCATTTGCATGAGGTAACGTTAAGGGGATTTCAGTTTGACTGTGGTGGTTGTTTTTGGCTTGCATAATTTGTTTGTTGGTTTGGTTTTTTTTTTAAATGGGGAATATTTGTAGGACAGAACAAACCAATATGTTTTTTGATGTGTGTGGCTATTGGAAACACATGCAGGAAAGAGCACTGTGAGATGTGGAAGATGTTTTACTTTAAACATGCTTAAGGATCAGGCCCTGGCAGGAGTGCTCTGTGGAAGAGCTGCTTGCACACTGGGGGTGCTGACAAATGAACCCCTTTTAGTTTTCTTAATCCCCCCACTCTCCCCTCCTTCAGGGACACAGGTGGTTCACCTGTAAGTGCAATGTGCAGGTAAGAGCATCCAGGCTCCTTCTGATACTGTGTTTTATTTGGTATTTAGCTGCCTGCGTGTACTTTACTTGTGGGAATTTTTTTTATTCTGCAAAACAAACCCCTCAGGCTTGACAGAAAGCCTGAGAAACAAATATCTTGGCCAGCCTCTGTCATTTTGACCCCTTTTTAGCCTGTGAATCATCTCTCCCTTGGCTCTTCCCTGCGTCTGCCTCTCCAGGCTCTGGCTCTGGTTTGGGCTAGCTTGGTTTGTCCTAGTGAAGTTTTTGGGTTCTCAGTTAGGAAGTTTAAGGTTCTCAGTAGGATTCTGGCAGCAGTTTGGCCAGAATGCTGGGTGGAGGGAAGCTGGGGGTGTCAGCTTACCAGCTACACTCCAGCAAACAGCAAATCTCCCAGAAGCTTTCTGCAGGAGTTAGCTCACAAAGATAAGTTCATTAGGCACATGAAGACGTGGCCCTTGAGGTATCTGTGCCAGCAGAGATTTGAGTGCATGGACTGCTCATGGAACAAGTGGACTTGTATGGCTGCAGCTGGTTTGGCTCCTGAGGGACATTTACTAACATTTGCTGGCACAGCTTATCTGTCCCAGTCTCCTACTTGAGCCATCAAAGTAGTCTTTGGTGGGAGTTCTTAGCTTAGTGCAATGTACTCCTAATCTCTGCCAGTGGGAAGTGTCATTGAAATTAAAACTGGTAATTTGCAGAATACCATTAAATTCCTAAAATTAAAAAGTATTTGCTGATCAGCCATAAAAATTCCTCACTATGGAGTATCAGTGCACAAGATTGTTTGGATTATAACCACAAATTCATTACTTGCCTATGTAAGGAATGCACTGAAGGAATATTGGCCTACTCACATACTTAAATTCCACCTGCCTCTTCCACTTTACTGTACAGACACATTAACACTTTACATCTAAATACTCCAACCATCTTCAAATTTCTGCATTATAATTTATTCATCTTATAACACAAAGGTCTGATAGTTTATGTTCAATGAAATGAGTTAGTCCACATGTGAGACAGCATCTAATTGAGTGGTTCTGTTCTGTTGTGGAAATTAAGATTTTGTTCTTTAAATTGCTCAAATTTTATTCAAGACTGGTATGACTGTGGTTTCAAATAATGATAGTAATAAATTTCTTGTGATGTTTTACTAAAAACACTTTTTTCTAACGGTGTGTTCAAGCATACAGTAAGGAGTTAAATTTGTATGCAAGACAGATTTCTGACTGGGCATGCTTGAGGAAAGATTTGGCATGCATTTCAGTTCCAGTTAACACTTGGAATATTCGGGGAGTAAAATCAGTGCAATAAATGAATAGAAGATCTGTTTGTGCACCCCATGATGTAAACTGGGAACACTGGCACTTGTGTCAATGTAGTTGTTGCACATAAGGAACTCATTTATTATTTTGCAATGGAAACATGTCAATAGAGACTTAACCTGATGGAAATAATGACTGACTACATTCCTAGAATTATCCTAAGCAGAACTGTTGGCCTTCAGAAGACCTGCAGCTTATAGCACTGCCAGGAGGACTTTGATTTGTCTGTGGCACATCTGTTGGCAGCATTTCCATGTAGGTAAACTCCTTGTTCCTTTACTGAAGCAGCAGCAATCTTCTGTAAGCAACTTATTGATCAGTGTAATCTGATGCTCTGCCTAACTGGTTAAAGTTAATAGATTTAGTATTTTTTAAAGACTCACTTCTGAGTGGATAGACAGGAATTAGTTAAGAGTCATTTATGTAGTCCCTTTTTCATGGATTTATGAAAACATGTTACTTCATCACTGTGGCAAATGTCAGATTTAAAAATACCTTAGACATTTATTTGCCATAAATATGTAGCTGATTATTTTCATCAACAGTAGAGAGCTGTAATTTAAGTAGATTTGGGAAATATTAAAAACGTATACAAAAGGGATTTTTCTGTATTTAGACTGCAATTTTTTACTTACTATCTTTTGCTGTTTTATTTTTCTTGCTTATCAGGCTAAGTTATTGTAACAAGTACAGTTAATATTAATGAAAACCTCCTTTGAGCTGTTCATACTGGGCTGTTACCACTTGGTTTGGATCTGTGGTATTTTCCTTGGCAACTACTCTTGGGACAGTTGCTGCTGTTTTTTCTCCCTGATCAGTGTTGTATCTCCTTCTCTCTTGGTGTGTACTGGTTAGGACTGAATGGGGGTGTGACATTTGTAACTGTCCCTGGCAGCTGAGGTTGTGGCACTTCACTTAATTCTGCCCTGGCTTTGTGTCTTCTGCTGTTGTCTTGAAATTCAGAGGCAGGAATGTGGAGCACCCAACAAAAACATTCTGTTGGGAGATGCTGAGAGTGCCCTGAGATGTAGGGGATATTCTTTTTACTAAGACCCTCCAAGTGTTAATGTGTAAGTGGCTCCTCCAGCACTGGGCATTCTATAGAATTCTATAGAAGTTTGGGAGTGCTGAACTGTTGAGCTGTAAAAAACCCAAACCACACACCCCTGAAAAACTGAGGAAGAAACTTGATAGTTTGGCAGGTCAAAGGAGGAACTGTGGTTTATACTGGCAGATTATGTTCCATAAAAGGGGGGGTTCCAATTATTGCATTGGTAGTAAAAAAAAAAAAAAAAAAAATCACCTTCCTTATTCTTAAGCAAACTCACTGAGTTAATACAACATAGTTAAAACTGTTGAGCTAGTAATTAATGCATTCTGCTCTTGAAACTCTTATGATTGCAGGCACATAAGAACAGCAGAGTTAAAATGATGCTTTAGCCTTATTTGTGCAAGCCTGCCTTCTTGGCTTACTCAGACTGTAGCAAGGGTAATTTTTTTTTTGTGGTTTTAGTTTGAGTGGCTTTCCCTATGTCTGAACTCATTGTATGTTTCCCTGTTATTTTAGACCTTTTCCATAAAACTCACATGCATGCACATAACACCTTTTTCATATAATGCTTATTTTAGTTAAAAATATTAAAAGGAAAATATAAATAAAATACCTTTCTTATATCCTTGGATTGCATTTCATAATCTTGTTGGGTCAGGCTTCCCATGGAAACATCTGTATCATACTCATAGAGTGATTCTTGCTGTAGAGGTGGTGCTGCATTTACCAAAGGTACAAACACAAACAAAAAAAAAGTAGCCTGCAAAGTCTCCATTCTTGCCCAGGACGATGTTTGAGGCTTTCAGGGAGCTGGTGAAGATCTGCTCGTGCCTGGACTCTGGAGAACACTTTCTTTGGGACTGGAAATGAAAATGCAATCCGTCAAAACAATATTTAAAGCCTAGAGTACTTGTTGGCAGTGGTTTCTCACACATAAGGAACATGGAACAACTTTTAACTCTTGGTATCCTTTAATTAACTCTAACTTTATAAAACCTGTTCTTAACATGAGAAGAAACTGGGAAATAATAAACATTTTATAATAAATAGGAAAATATTCTTTTAATTGCATTTGTTTGTTTCCCAGTTTATTTTTGTTAAAAGCAAGACAATTTTGTTAATATTAAGTATTTGGCATATATATAGATTAACTAATTAAAATATTTGAGGTTCAAATGCATTTTTCTTTATTGTCAAAATAAGGGATTTCAAACCCAAATGCTCTGTAACAAAAGCCTCTCATTGTCTTTTACTTTACATGTGAGACTAAACAAGAGAAGATAACTTAATACCCTCAGGATATTATACAGGATGGGCACTTTTCAGGCAGGAAAGGGGAAGAGGCTGCAAACATGATCTTTGAAACATTACAAATATGCATGCAATATTTGAAAAAATAAATCTTTGCACAGCATTTCTCTCCTCTTTAGTTTTATTTAAGCTCTGAGTTAATCTACTTTTAGGAAAAAAGTCCACCTACCTTTTTAGCAGATTCCAAGCTCTTCACTGAAAGACCAGATATCCTTATCTATAGTTACTCTTTTCTCAGTGTACTTTAAGTTCAAGTTATGCATTACATCCAAATTGTTGAACTGAATGCTCTCTCAAAGTTTGAGTCTGAAAAGTGCTTTCCATGGGGTAGAAACGCTTTGCCAGCATTCTCTCCCAGGGTGAGAGGTAATATCCTGGAGCTGGGGGTTGTACTTTGCATAACATTTGCAAATGCTAAGCCCGTGTAGCTCATCCTACTCTTGGTAATCCTTGTTAAAATGGCAGCTTTCTGCTTTGCTCTTTATATGTGCTAAGGCTTTTTCTGTAAATGAAATATTAATTGTGCAAACTGGAGGTCTCTAATAAGGCATGTGTTATCCATTTTGTGAAATGCTTCAGCCTAGAGACAAAGCAGCTGCTTTCTGAGACAGAGGTAGAGCCAAAACACACGTCTGTTGTATTAGTCACATTTTGTGAATAGTGAAATGTTTTATTATGAGTTGTATATGTTTAGAGAAGTTTTACCTATCTATGAAATGGAAACTTTTCAGTCTCAAGAGCTCTGGAAAAATGTTCTTTAGAATTTCATGTATTTGTGTTGAGATTTTCAGACAATCAGTGTCTAAATCCTTCATTAATTAACTTATTAGAAAGTTTATTGAAAAACTAATTTCACAAAAAATACTTGGTTTGAATAAAGTTCTGCTTCAGTTTTACAGATAACTCAGTGAACACTGTCCAGGTGTAGAATTTCCATCTGAGCTATGAGCAGCAGTTTTCTGGATTTGTAATGCATTTCTTCCTCCCCCATCCTTTTCCTCATTATGAATTTTTGGCAGTCAGCACAAATGGGAGACAGATGACCAACTTTGAACGTTTATAGAGTAGCTTTCTCAAGTCTTTAAAAAGTATGTAGCAATAAAATCTAGTGGGAATATATCCAAATTTACATTTCTCTTTTATTGTCATACCTTTTTCTTTTTTTTCCCCCTAGAGTAATCCTGGTGATAAACTGTGGACCTTTTGGTTAAGCTTTCTTTTAAATGCTGCCTTGTTTAGCAGCCAAATGTCTGTAGGAAATCTGCAGAGTGACTAGAGCCAGTTGCTGTCTAAAATCTTTTTGGGTTTACAATACCACCAGTTTCTGAACTCATTTGGATTTTATTAAAACGTTTGTAGCTAGTTCATATGCAAATTTAACAATGGGATAGTTTGGATTTGAAGCTTGCTCTGGGATAATGCTGTGATGATAAAATGAGATGTGAAAGGAAGAGGCTCAGTAATAATGGAAACTGGGCCCTGAATCCCACTGGTTGTTCCTCTGCTGGAGCAATGACACCAGGAGTTTGGAAGGGGTGAAATTGCAGTGTCAGTACCAGCTTTGCACCCCTCCTGCCTGTCTGGGAAGTAATGACACAGCTCTGCTTTGTACTCACCCCTTCCAGCTGCCACCCATCTGCCAAACATCCACGTTAGGATTTCCTCTGTCTCTGGGGCATCCAAATGTTTCCAGAGCTTAAATGTAACCAAAGGATACCTATTCTAATGGAAAAAAACCACTAAGTGTTGAAGCTGAAAGCAAGGTATAAAATATTAAATATATTTGTTATAGTTTTATGATAATTTATTTTCTGAGTACTGAAATCCTAGATTTCACAGCTACATAGAATGTTTTAGGAATAGCTTTATCTTTTCCTTACATATGACAACTTTAAAAAATGAGAGAAAACTACTAGATAAATGAGGCCTTGAAAATGTAGGAAGTCTTCATTCAAGGAAAGATGTGTTTGTTTTGATCTCCAAGAGGAGAAGAGGCTCTGAATTTTTAGACAACTTCAGGAACAGCTTCTGCACAAAATGTGAAAAATCTGTGTTCATCAAGATCACAAAATTTTGATTGTGTGCTTATCACAAAAAGGTTGTCACGTGTGTACTCTCTGCAATAGAGGCACCTCTCAGAAGCTCATCAATACTTCCTTACAAATATATTCAAGGAGGGAGATGTTAAGTAGTTCGTTTGGTGTGATGTCATCAAGGAGTAGCTCACAGTGCCAAATAAAGCTGTAACCTTGTCCCATAGTTTGTCAGCATTGTCATGAAAGAAGAAAATGCATCAGCAAATATTGTCAGATAAAACCAGTTTTTGTCTGAACATGTAGCAGATGCTCAGAGCAGCACAAGGATGGGGGTGGCATGGGTGGCTGCAAACAAGGAAGGGGAGTATTGCTTCCTTCAACTGCTTTTTTCCTGCTCAGAGTGAATAGAAATAACCAAAATATCCAAATCATGTGAGATGAAATATGTGGTTCATATGCATTGGCAGTAGGGGAGCTCACAGGAAGCAGCCTGGCAAGCAGGGAGTGCTTTCTAGGCACTGTTAGTGCTTGGAAATTGGATGTATAAGTGTCTCTTGCTTGGACTCTGGTTACAAGGATCCATGTACTTGGAACAAGGTTTTTTTTCTGGAAACCTAAGCCTGCTGTGCTGTTAACTCATTGAGCTCCAGTTTTTGATGATTGTGTCCATGACGTGTTTCTTGATTTCCCTATGATGTCTCATTTGCACTGACTGATTTCCCCACAAAATACTTTCAGCTGTACTGGCTGTTAGTAATTTTAAAAGGTAATTTTTCCTAATTTTGTTGACATGGAATCGTGACTTCAAATTGAACAGTAGTCAAATTGTCATTTTGTAAGGATATAAAGTGTATCTGAAGGTGTAAATGAACCACAAGACTTCTTGTAGTGGATAGAACCCAGGCAAGATTAATGGGATTGGATTCTGGTGTCTGGATTCTGCTGTCAGGAAAACTTAGCTTTAGGTGAAAAGGGTTGCATACAGAATAGGTGTAACATTTGTTCCCCAAGGTTTTCTTCTGTCATGTTAGACAGCAAAAACTAGGAGGAGAAAAAGTGAGAAGCTGGGTGGGTGTGGATGGCAGAGGTAGCAAAAGCATAGGAGAGCACTACAGAAATGAGGGTAACTATCCAAACTATCCATGTTGCTGACTAAATCTTTAGCATCTGGGAAATAATCTAGAATTCAGTTTATATGTCAATACAGAGGGGGCAGACTTTGCTCTGTACAAGACAGGTTGGAAATTACTTCTCCAAGGTGCCTGGAGGAATTGCATGGGGGCAGGGACTGGCACTGCCTGTGTAAGGACTTGTGGTTGTGCAGTGGGAGGCAGAACACTGGGAAAAGAAAAATGGGGAGGAAAAACCACAGGGCCTTACCTGTGGGGTGCTGAGGCAGCACTAGGAACAGTCCTATAAAGTTCCTATCAAGATATTCCTTATGAAATAAACCAAAGCTGATATTCTTTTTAATAACTTGGGTTTTCTCTATGTTTAGGCAGAGGAAGTGCATTTTGCAGCTGCTTACAGACCTTGGCTTTCATTTTGTATCCCAGTCTCTAAAGGATGATATTGGCAACTTCTGCCATTTCTGAGTTTTACTGTTTATAAGTGTTCTTGAAAAAAAAGTACTGTGGATTATTGCTCATCTGACCTGTGCTTGTGGTGGGTGCTGGGAATCCTTTGAGAATGCTCAAAGTCAGTGTCTTCTCTTGGGCAGACATCTGTGCAAGACAGAATGAGATGAGGACAAATTAGGAAAGCTCTTAAAGATTTTTGGGTATTTAGAGAGCTGGGCACAATGCTGGATTTTCTTTTGTGTGTGATATTTCTGCTTCATGTGGAAGGCAACATGTTGGAGGTTCCTTGGCATAACTTGTGTGAAGTGTGATTTAAACACCTCACCATGTTGACCAGCTGTTCTGGATTGGAGTAATTATAATAGAAAAGGTTTTATGGAGGAAAAGGCAGTTATAGCAGCAGCCTGGTAACATGTACATAATCTGCAAACAGTGAGAGATTGCCTGTTAAAGAGGGCAAAAGCATTAAGTGTTAGAACTTAACTTGATGGCTGTATTTTTATTTTCTCCTTTTGTAACCTAAAAAAAATAACTTTTTGGAATGGTTCTCTACACAAGCTTTATTTTCTAAAACACAAGCCTTTTCTTTTGATATTTATGTGGGATTAATTCTAGTTTCTAAAACTACTTTTATCTCTTTGCTGCTGCATAAATGTATGATATGAAACATCTCAGACTCCTTCATTCCCTTCTGCTTTTTGTTAAGGTCCTGATAGAGGGTGTAAAAATAGCTTTTAAGCTAGTTTAATGTCAGTAATGATGATGGAGTTGTATTTATTCTGGGAACTAAAAGTATCCCAAGGGAGGAGGGAGCAATCTCCTGGTTTCTTTGCTGCTTTGAGAACTGAAGGTGGTGCTATAGAAGAGTTGTGTAAAGCAAAGTCAATTCCAACTCAGCACCCTTGAGGGATGGAGGAGGGTTCAGAGGTAGTGTTAGATCTAAAATAAGTGTCTTCATGTCCTAGACAGAAAATGTAGAACATTCTTCAAGATTCAGAATCACTAAAGGAGTACCTGAAATGAAATAGTTATGCATAAACACCTCCAGATTTTTATGAACAATTGCAACTATTTCCAAGGCTCAGTGAATGAAATCAGTTTAGGTCGCTGTTAGGGCCACCAGCTGCAAAATGAAGACAGCTGAAAAATGACCTAGTGATTGTATGAACATCCTTCCATATGTTTCTGATTTATAATCAGAATTTTTTAAGGCTGAAGACATTATCTTTATTTCTTGCATTTCTGGAAGAGAAAAACTTTTATCAGTTACTATGTTATAAATGAATAAAGCACATTGCAAAAATCATGCATAATATTAAACAGAAATCAAACTATGGTTAACAAATAGAAATAACCAGAGTAACAGTGCTATTTACCCAGACCTCTCTGTTGAACACATGTTCTCCTGAGCTTTGCTGTGTGACATCAGTTACATCCTGAAACAAAAGCCAACCTACTGCAATTTATTACAATTTCTTAGAATTCCTTCCAGAATTGGCATTACTTCCTTATGACAATACCATCATTTGTTGAGAGCTGTTACTATGTCCACAGGGACGTTTGAGTCAGGGCTCCAAGAATCATTGGCCTTACCCATATTTTACTTCAGTGTTCCAGGCATCTGTTCCTTGTGTTGTTCATAGCATCTGCTTTACTGTGTTCATGGCTCATCCTCACATTTATCTGCTTTCCTTGTGTTGTACTTGTAGAATAGGGGAATTGATTTTTTTTCCTCTGTGGATGATGAATTAATGCAATTAATTACAAGGCTGTGCTTCTATTTATTTTCCTTTTAAATTAGTTAGGTTGTTAGAAATATAAATTTTGGGCAAAACAGTTAAAACATTTAAAATGTTTGTATTTGTGGAATTACATAAGTTGCAATAGTGTATGCACAAATTGGCTTATGGCTGAATAGTTCATGCTCTTGCAGCAGTATTGGAAAATGATAGTGAAATCTCTTCAATGTGTATTTTTTTTTTTGGTTAAAAATATAGTATATTTCCTTTTCCTGCTTTTCAGGTAGGAAATGCCTATGCTTATAGCTCACAATGATCAGGTTGGACAACAAAGAAGGAAATGGATTTGTATTGTAAAAGTGGAATGTGAATATGTTAAATTAAGGCAGAAAATGTGAACTGTAAAAGATCTGTTTTCTCTAAAGGAGTTTCTGTGCTCACCCACATAACTTTTATTATCAAAGCATTGAAGCAAAGTGTAAAAAATATTTATCAGGAAAAAGCAAAATATATTCCCACTTTTTTGAGGCTAAAGAAAGGAATATAAACAGTTGAATTAAACTACTTCTATTTCTCTTTCTTGTGATTTTTATAATAACTTCTGGTGGTTGGCACTTTACCGGTATTGTGCATGGAGATGCAGAGTTAAAACTCAGATCAAGGTTTGTTTCTGTATTTTCTGGCTGTGCTGTAAACAAACTCATTAAGCTGTTTCATTGTTAGGTTTTGCTGTTACTGATGAAATCAATAACATGTTTAGTTCTTCGTTTATGACCTTATTTCCTGCTTTAAAAACACTGTATATTTTGTCAGTAGGTACCAGAGCAAACATGAAGCAGGTATGTTTTACATTGTCTCAAGGCAGTGCTAGTGAGGAGCAGAACCAGCACATTACCACGGTTCAGGATAGTGACAACACAGAACTGGTGTGGAATTAATAATAAAGGTTAGTGCACAATATTCTGTGTGCAGCAGTGCCCATGAACAGATGCTTTGGGAAGACAGAGGACAGAACAATGATGTATGGTCCTTGTCTCTGTCCTGTCTTCAAATGTTCTTCATTCCCCAGCTCTTTTCAGCTCAGCACTTTAGTCCCTACTGTGTTTCCTTTAGCAACCTTTAATGGGTGTCTTCCAAGGAACACAATTACTGCGTCTTTTCTCAACACCGTGTCTGAAATTGCTGCTGCACCCACTGTGTCCTTGGGTACAGAGAACACATGAGCTTCATTTGGTGGCTCCTTCCCTGGTACTGGAGCAGATCCCAGACCCTTGCTGTCAGTCCAACCCATAATTTTGTGGGTATCTCCTGTACCCCCTCAACCATCTCTGTGCTGAGCCCTAGTGCATGCATTCCATGTTGTTGATATAGAAGCCAATCCTTACCTTGGGTGACCTTGCTCTAATCATTTCCAATCATGCCCTGTGTAATTCCAGCTACCTGAGCCTTAGGAAATCAATACTGCATTCAATGTCTGGGTGAGGCACAGATTTATGGCAGTGTCTGGGTGTCTCCTGTTTTCCATTTGTCTCTGCATACTCTCTACATGTGAGTTTCCTTGGTGCTGAGCCAGTTCTCACTGAACACCTTTTGCTACTGGAGCACTTCTGAGTCTTGCTCCCTGAGTGGTGTTGGTGAGGTCACCCTTCATTAGTTTTAATGTGGAACCAAGATCATCATTTCCATGCACATCACTTCTCATTTAGCTGTGATGAGCTCCCCTGGCTGTTTTAGTATCCTGAGAACTTTTGCAGCCATTCTCCAGCAATGCTTTAGCACTCAATGTTGGCATCTCACTTCTCAGCCTGGTTTGTCTATCTCTTGCTAGCATTTTAAATGGAATAAATCCCAGCACAGGCCCTCTGCAAAGTTCCCACCACAGCAAGAGCTGACCATTTATTCTTAAGCTGTTTCTCATACTTTATTAGAATTTTGTTTGTGATGTTGCTTTTAATCTGTGGCAATTTAATTTCCTTAATGAGCTTTAGGAATTTTTGTAGGCTGTTTGGACCAGGATCTCCCTTTTCCATATCCTTCATGATTCCCTCAGAGAACTCCAAGATATTTGGAAGGCAAAAACATCATGACTTTTACAGACAGCATCCCCTGTGTTACCAGAGCAAATTTCACTCAGCTAGATATCCATTAATCCAGTAATTTATTATAATTGTCATTTCTCTAAGGCTACCAAGTCTTTAGGTCTCTGTCCACTGTAAAAGCCTTTCTGGAATAAGTGTCCTATGTGCTACAGATTATATAATAATATTCATTGAAAGAAAAGTGAATTATAATAGTTCTGCTTGTAATACAAATTTCATGTTCCACCTGAATGAGTCAAGTGTAATAAGACAGTTCTGAAGTTTTCAATAATTTCCAGTCTGACTCTGAGAAATGTATACAACATCAATATTTTGACTTCTACTTTAAAACTAAAGCCAAGCTTTTTTCATAAATGTCTTTAAAAAGCAAAAAGTTTATGATAAAAGATGTAATATTCACTATAGCAGGATAGTGTTCTTTTATTTTTAAAGCTGAGCAAGCCTTTCAAAAAAGCCTCTTATTTTAGATTTGCATTTTGTGCACCATTCACTTAAAATCTGAAGTAGTTGAAAAGTTAATATACTACATGTATGTATTAAGAAAGCAATAAAGTTATAGATATATCTAAATTCTTGTATATAGTGTACATAAATGATATTGAGTACTTAAGGAATGAATACATGTATATGTTCCTTTTTCAGAAACCCAGAGGTGTTTGAGTGATAAACATTAATAATATCTTTTTAAAGCAGACATTCTGTAGCACTGTGAATTTGTGAGATGACCATAAAATAGTTTGCTATGAATGCTGGATCTGCTCAGAATGCAGATAAGAAAAAGGGGAAGGAGAGAGGAGCAGATTTCTCAAGTTAGTTGACTGAAGATCCACAAATTAATAACAATAGAATAAATTTTGTACCCACAAATTCTTACAACCAGTTGTCCTTAAAGTCTATATATATTCTTAAAGTTTATATTCATAGCTTTACAATAAATCTCTCTCTTAAAAAGAAGTAATTAAGTATTTTCATTTCCTAATATTTCAGATGATACATCAGAAACCATAAATATTACTATGGGCCTAAAAATAACCTGAAATTCAATGAGGAAAAAAATGAAACCTGCCTATATTCTAATAGAAATCTGATTACATTGTACTTGAAGTGTAGGACAACTACATAACATTATGCCAAGTTGGTAGTATGATGTATGGATCTATCACTTGCAAAAATTTCATTTTGCTGTTGAAAATAGGGATTTTTTTTTCCTCACAGCTAGCAAAGCTTTATCAGGGAAAAAGTGCTGAAAAACTAAGTGATAAAAAAAGGCAATAAAGTGCTTTATAATGTTATCTTTCCCTGTAGTTATCTGGATCTGTTTCTAGGCATAAGATATAACAAAAGTTTGCATAGCTCAAAGTTTTCTTCAGGTTTCTTAAAGCAGTGTTGATTGTACTTTGAAGCAGAATACAGCTAACTGGGATAAATCAATAGTTAAATTAATAGTTAAAGTAGCTGCAATGCTTTTCTTTGTAACTGTCCTACTTGATGAGTAATTCTAAATGCAAAGATCCCGTTACATTTCTACAATGTCTTCTAAAATAACATGGGCTGAAGCATAGGGAAATTATAAATGCTAATGGTTCAGTTGTGTTAATGCAGATGCTTTTCCCTAGATCCCAGCAGCTTGGTGAAAGATTATTTATTGCCTGTGTTAGTAATAAGCTGAAATCTCCTTTGAAAGACTGTGATAGTTAAAGGACATCCAAAGAAGTGAATATTAGAATACAGCTTGGCAGGACACTTGAAACATAATGCGGGGAAGGTTTGCAGCTCTGTATTTGTGATGTCCTTCTCCAGTTAGAAATTGGAAGAAGAAATATCTGGATTTCTGGGAGATATGGAGGAACCTTGTGGAAGTATTTTGAAATCTCAGTCTCTTGTCCTTTTCTCTAGTGCATCTTTTTGCTACTGCTGTTAGCAGTAGGATGTAGAGCTGGATGGATTTTGGGCCTTAATCACTTGTTCCTGTTGAATTATGACACTGATTTATATTTTAGTCATTTTGCAATTGGATCACTTTAGAACAGAATTTCAAGTCAATTTTCTTTCACTTTGGCTGCTCACCCAAAGGTGAGCCCAGGTCAGGTTATGTGTCAGACCTTTATCTAATGCTCAGGTGAGTGCTCTTTGTTCCTAGTATTGTTTTTTACTACACCAATAATAGGACATTTACCTACTTTAAACTCCTATCTCCACTTTATAGATTCATCTTGAATATCCCAAACTGCCCAGTTTTCTATCACAGATATGAATAACCCAGACTAACGAGAAGTTTCCATATATACCTATTAACACTGATTACTTCAGTGATAGTAAGGATGAAAATAGCTGTCCTCTGCTTCCTGATTTTCTTCTGTTTCTTGGTTCAGCGTTTCCTGATTGTCTTCTGCTTCCTGGAATTCCTCTGGTGTCAGGAACCGCCGGAACACCGGTGTTCTGAGCTGGCTTGGCCTGCTGACAGAGACATTTTGCTCTCCATAATAAATGGTTCTGATGAGAGGGAAGCAGAAGAAGGCGTAGGTGCTGATGGGGCTCGTGAGCTTGTTCTGGTCCACCCGTATGTAGGTCAGCTGCTTGATGTTCAGTGGGTCCAGAGTTGGGCACATCACGGTAACATTGATGTCTGTAAGGGAGTGAAAAATATGAATTAAAATGCAAAAAGTGGTTATGTTTTTCACTATTGCAAAGTGGAACTTATGTTTTAATATTTAAAATGGAAAAAAAAATGGTTTTGTGGTGCACAGTAATATAACCCTTCTCTATGTTTTAAATCATTTCTCAACTGACAATGGTACCAGTTTGGGGGCTTGCAAAAGATAAGGTTGTGAGGTAAGGGATTTGTAATTACTCTTTTATGAGAATGAAATATTTTCATAATTCCTTTTTTCTGTATGTTTTTATCAGTTGCTAAAGCAGAAGCAATTAAAAAAATTACCTGTTACATGAAAAACTGGTATTAACTTTTACAAAGAACTGCAAATTAGAGGAAAGCTTCAAAAATTAAATCCTCTCTAATTTCAAATTGATCTCAATTGACTGAGGATGTGTTTATATTGCATCCCAGAGAATATAGGATGATATTCTCCCCACGCTCCTCCCACAACCAATACCAAAATCCACTAAGTTTATTGCTTTTTACAAAGTTTAACCATCAACCTACTTTCAATTTCATTGTCTTCAATGTACAAATGCTGCAAACTTCTTGGAATATAGAACACTTGTTTCAATTTGTTGTGTCCAAGATTAAGTTCTAGAAGGTTGGGTAGATTAAAGGTGTTGTGTGGAATGTCCTGCAGGTTATTGTGGGACATTCTTAGGGCAATGATGTGGGGGAGTCTGTGGAAATAATTTTCTGGAATATGAGAAATGGAGTTATTTTCAAGAGAAAGATGCCGAAGTGATGGTGGCAGGTCAGGAGGCATTGTCTGTAATTTGTTGTTGCATAAGTTGAGCTGCATTAAATTTTTCATGTTTGAGAAGGGTTTTTCTTTGAGTACTGAGTCATCCAGCAAGTTATTGCAAAGGTCAAGGGTGGTCATGTTGGGCAATCCTTCCAATGCTTTTGCAGGTAACCTGGAAATGTTATTGAAACCAAGGAGGAGCCTCTCCAGAGAGCTGGGCAGAGGGAATGGAACTTCTTCCAATTCATTATGTTGTAAATGAAGTTGCACTAGGTGTGAAAGTTTGGCAAAAACACCGTGGTCAATCATATGAAATTTAATATTGTTGTAGCTGAGGTTAATTTCCCTTATGAAGGTAACATTAGTGAATGGTCCTGCAGGCACAGCTTCAATGTTGTTGTTTTGCAGGTAAAGTTGTTGGACGTGATTGGGGATGTTTGGTATTGTCTTGAGTTTCCTGTGATCACAGTACATGGATAAGGGAAAAGCTGGTGGACAGAAGCATTCCTTGGCACACTCAACTGGGAAAGGAAAACGAGCTTCAACTTGAGCATCTGGGTTAAAATAATATGGAACTTGATGATCTGGCTCCCCACCATATTCATCCTCAAAATCATAGTCTTCATACTGACAAAAGACCAAAGCAGCCCAGAGGAGGTGGAGGATCAATAGGTGGCTCAGAATCCCCATATTTAAATTGATATGTTGTGACCTGTTGATGAGAAGAAACATTAAGTTTTAGATAGTTGTAAAATAAATAGCACAGAAGTTTTAAGTAGCAGCAATATCTAATGGAGTTTGTAGAATAATGCCTTTTTTTGGCAACACTGTCTGTGACATTACTAGGAAACCCAAGTTCTGATCTGTACCTTCCACATTAAAAATTTACTGTCCTTGAAGGTTTACTGGTCTGACTTCAGGCAAGTCTGAAGTCAGCTGTCCACCTGTGCTCTGCTTGGTACCGAGGGGTACCATAACAGGATTGTTTCTATAAAAAGAATATTGAAGTAGATTACTTGGAAATATTGTATGTTATGTAAAGTAGAAAGCTATGTGGCTTTGCAAATCTTATGTTCTGTGGCATTTTATGGTGTTTTTCTATTTTGCACAAAACATAACTAACTTAGTACTGTGTTGAGGATGATGTGGTTTTTCTGTTCCATCATTTATTTAAAGCCAGTGCAATTCAACCATCGTGCACTGCACATGGTATAAATCTTTAGTAGTAACTTACTTTGTGGTCTTCTTCTGCTTCTGTAATCATATGTTCTTTATAGCTGTGAACTAATTTACTTCCCAAATACCCTTCTCAGGTGAAATCCTGATGTTGTGAAACGCAAATCATTTTGCAGGTCAAATTTCTGATGCTCAAAGCCAGTCTAACCTTTTAGAGCACTTTATGCAGTCAAAGGAATCGTTATTTGGCAGAATGGGAGTTGTGAATCATGTCAAGCTGTTCAATTTAAGCAGCAGTGAGTCAAAATGCTACACTGCAAGTCAAACCACAGAAGTCATGGAAAAATTTAAGAGACTTTGCTCCGTATACCCTGAAGCAGAGAGAGAAAAGCAGTTATTCTCTTTATTTTTTTTGTATATGTTCCATACCCAAGGGACTCTGTCAATATTTGTTTACTGAACACTCTCAGTAACAAAGGAGATGAGACAAGCAGTCATTTCTGGTGATTCCTAGTGGTGATTACCTAATGGGTGATGTATGCTATGAACTGAACAGCACAGAGAGAATTCTAAGGAGAAAAGTGGTAACAAACAATTGGAATTTGCTGCATCCTTGCAACTGTGCTCTGTGCCACAGCCTGTGTGTGCCAGTGGCTGGTGTCACCATGGGGCATTGCCTAACCTGCACATCTAACTTTGCATTTGAGTGCAGTTGAGTTTGATAACTGATGAAATCCTTAAACCAGGTCTGACTGGAGTCAGGATCTGCTCTCCAGGTAGGTCCTTTGCAAAGCCAGGGACTCCATATCCCTGCAGCAGTGTGGGATGTCTGAGCTAATTACCAATTAGCAGAGACACAGAGCAGCCTGGCACCACAGTGCTGCATAAATGCACTGTGCTGGGGTGAGAAGGAATTTTGTGCTTCAGGAGGAATTTGCTGGGTTTCACATTTCAGGCAGTGATATCAAAATATCTTCTAATCAGTCCAGTTGGTGTCTATCTAAAATCTATTTCTAACTCCCACAGCTGCCTTCTGGTTTTGTGGGACAGACCCCAGTCTGTCCCCCTTGCCTATTTCATGCTCTTTGTTTCCTTTTGATTCCTCCCTCTTCAGTTGCAGTCCAGAACTTGAGCTTCACCTTCTGGTTCTATTCTCTCATATCACAAAACTTCCAATTAATAATTTTTGTTCTTGATGCCACAATTGTCCTTAGAAACGAGGAAGGACAACTCAGGTAAATCTTCTCACTCTGAGGAATAAGGCCATTGTGGGATTGATCTACTTGCAATTTGAAGAGAGCTCTCATCAGATGAAATGACAAATAAAAAGTAATGTGTACCAAAGTCTCCCACAGTTTAATGGAGAGGGAGGAGCTGGTTTTGGGGAGACATTTTGGAATTTTGGCTGTAGCTGTGTGTCTGACTGATAGAATAGTAACTGTCCTGCCAGGCTTGCAGGTGGTGTCTCAGAGCACTGAGACACGGACACCTCTTCGTGAAATATTTCTAAGAACTTAACTAGATTTAAAACACTTATGAAACTTGATAACAGGAAATGCAGGTCAGATGCACACAATATGATAAAACATAATTACAAAGTTGAAAAACAATAGAAAAATCTTAGAAGCTTGATTCTTTACCATCTGTAATCAAGTCAGAGCTCAGTTATTGTATTTGCAAGCAGAAAACTAAATATTATATAACATGCATGAATCACTCTTCACTGAAACATAACACAGTCAGTTCATTTTATTCCTGCTTACCAAGAAAACTTACTCTTTGGATGTCTGAGAAGTTCAAGTTGTAGAGGGCAGCAAGTTCTGGTGCTGGTGAAATCATCTAAGACATAGCCTACTCCAGCTGGAGGAACAAAAGGTCTGTCTAAGCCATATTTTGTGGGAAGGAGCCTTGTGGGAAGGCAACACAAAATAACAGCCTTGTGGCCCCACTTCTGATTTGCCAGTAAAATCTAAAAAACTGCTTTGTGCCACATCATCACTTGCTGTAGATGCTGTGTCATAAGGCTGTGAAGCAATTTCTCCTTTTGTTCAAATCCCTTCAATGTAATTGGCAAGATTCTTTCAGTTACTAACTCCCATTAAACCAAAAAAAAAAAAAAAAAAAAAAGAGAATAAGGCTTCAAAAATGATTACAGAGGTTATTAGTTCATTGTGCGGGTTCAGCTGCAGTGATTCACTTCTGTGAAGGGTTTGTCCTCTGAGGATGAAGTTAAGAAACAGTAAAAAAATTAACCTTACCAAAATCAAGGGGAAGCATGTGCTGTAAATAAGCTCTATAAACATCTTCCTTATTTTGCTCTCACAATGTCCATGTCCTGTCTCCTTCCTGCAAAGGATTTGTTCTATACAGTGCTGTTGGTGTGGTGGGGTTAAAGTTGAGCATTCACAGTAACTTTCCAACATCTTTTTCGCTAAGTTGCATAGACAGAACATAAATCTTGTGCAAAGGGTAATTAGGACATGAAACATAAACCATTTTACTCAAGACAAATATTTATCTTAGGTTTTAAGAGGAATTAAAGAAAGAAGGTACAGTTATCTGCCTTTGCTGCTGTATGATACCTAAATACCTGTGATATATGAAAAAAATGGAGGAAATGGAATTTTTTTTTGTGAAGTGGTTTAAGTGTATGATTTATCCAAAGCATTTCATTATGCTTTTGGCTTAGTAAGAGAATTACTCTATTTCAAAATCTGTTCACAAGGAAGAATCTGGTTCTTAAAAATTCTTCTTAAAAAGTGCCTTACAAGTATCATAACTTTTTTTAAAATGCAGTGGTAAGTTTACATTTTTTGTCTTTGAGCTTCATGAAGCTGATGATTTGCTCAGCCTTTTCAAGTTTCTTCTCTAATATTGATGACAAGAATACATATAAGAAGATAATTCATATGTAATTCTAACATTCAGAAAAGCACCATGACCAAATTGATATCGTAGGAGTTGGCAAAACTGGAAATAAACTAAAGCAGTCATGGTAGGAAATGCAGAATACAAGGGAGAGGTTGAAAGAGAGAAATTAAAACTCCCTAGTCCTTGAGTAATGGTCCCACAAATAGTTGAATTGTAGCACTAAATCAAAACCAGTAATTATTTTTTTCTTAAATAATTAATAGAATACATACACAGTGAGAAATTAAAAAAGCCCCACCAAGTTTTTTATGACCAGTTGGTAAAATGTTACTGGCTACTACAAAGTTTGTCTGTTTTTTAAGCACAAGACAAAGAACCTGGCACATATTTTTGGAAGCTTTGCTCTAATAACAGTTATAAGTAAAACATACATAAAACTATTTTATCCAAAGATAAAAATTAGAGTTCTAATTTCATACCTGATATTTTTGTATTGTTTTCTACTACTGATTGTGTCCCAAAATCTCTTAAGCTCTTAGGAGTTCTAAAATCTCATGCTGAATTTAAAAAGTCATGTTGGCAGGACAGAAGATTCTGTCCTTTGAAAAGTTGTGGTGAAGATCTTGATTTGAAGCACATTGAGCTTCAGAGGCTGATGCAGCTCTAGCCATGGAATATATTAAGATTCAGTTCCTGTTTTGTGGCAAGAGCTGTTTTGGAGACAAACAAGTCTATACTTTGTGATCTTGGTCACAAATTGTGTGGTTTGGTCTTCATTTTCATTTATGGTGTGGCAGGAATTTCCTTACAAGGCAGATAATGAGGGGATTAAATTTAGCATCCTTCATGTAAGACTTGTGGCTTCAAAGGCTGTGAAAATTTATTGGATTTCTGCATGTTTTGTTTTTTAGTTTTAAGAATGCTTTGGAAGGAATTATTTTTAATGTTGATTTGTAATTTTTTTTCATCATTTTATTCATGCAGTTGTGATGCAAAGTGGGATGTATGGCAAGCTAGAAGTCTGAGTTGTCTTCAAGCTGATTTATTTGCTTTAGCTAAACTTGGATGGATCCTTTTCATCAATTAAAATCTTTGCAATTTCACCATCTCCATTAACTGTATTCAACTTATTAGACTTGTCAGCTTTTCCAATTTTATTCCTGAGCTGAAGACACAAGAAAGGCTATTCTATTATTTTATTAATTTAAGGGGTTTTAGCTAGTTGAGTATGGTCTACTGAACACATTTAAAATTCCCAAATTTTAGTTAAAATGTTCTTGGGATAAAGTAGAAAAGATCACCAGTGGCCATGAGGTGAGTGGCCCTGATAATAAGAAAATATAAATTACTTTCAGTTATTTAGCCTTTCCCTTATATTCACTGTCAGACTGTAAAAGATTCTTAGGTTTCTTTGTGTTTGGTGGGTTTTCCTTGGTAAGTTTTTTTTTCCTTTCCCTCCAGAATTTATAATAGTCCTTATAAAGTATAAAAGGGGGAAAAAAGTGCATTTTGTTTATAAAGAGTTTAGGGAACTCAAATGAAGCCATGCTGAGGAAGTTAGGCCTGAGGTCTGTGTTGGACACATGATCTTAATAGAACTGCAGAAGTCTGGCCCTGCTATCAGATGTCTGAAAAGGCCTCAAGCTCAGAATGTAAAAGTCTTCAGTTGACAATTTTGAAGGAATTCTGTGGTTTAGATAAGAATTGGTGATGTTTGTTGCTGTGAGTGAGTGCCCAGTAAAAAAGGCAGTGCACAGTCAGATATAACCAGGAACTGTGAAGGCTGTAATTTGGTTCCTTGTAAAGCCTGTGGGTAGCAAGCAGCTGGAGGCAATGTCACTGAGGCTGGGCTGCACTTCAGTCACACTGTAGGCACAGAAGCTCTTGGCATCCCAATTTTCAGGCCTTAACTGGCAGCCCAGCACTGCTGTCAGCAGCCACTGCAGCCTCTGGGAATTGCAGAGGTGCTTCTTACCTGTGCTTGCCTTCAGCAGAGCTGGCTGAACATTGTAGTGGGAATTGCAGAGGTGTTTCTTACCTGTGCTTGCCTTCAGCAGAGCTGACTGAACATTGTAGTGGCTGCTGGATTTATTGACCCTGTGCCAGGACCCCTCTGAAAAGTCAGACTGCAGTGTAGAGCTCAGCAAATTGAGATGCTGACAGTGTTGTTCTTGCAGAGCCTCCAGCCCAGCCCGAGCCCTCCCAGGCTTTGGTGGTGCTCTGCTCTTCATGGAATGGAAATTCCAGAGAAGTGTCCCTGTGGGAATGTGTGTTTTTAAAGGTTATGGAAAAGGGGCCATCAAATCATATCAACAGAGCTGAGACAAGGCCTGATCTGTTTAAAAAAGCCAAGGAGGACAGAGCTGTGCCCTGTGTGATGCTTTCTGTTGCCTCTGACCTGAACCTTGTTGTGTGGTCCCTATTTATTTCCCATTTAGTAGGTGGTATTATGAGATCCAAACTCTGGCAATCCACATCTTGTGCAGCCTGTTTTCAATGTTTTGCTTTGTTTTGCTAAGAGCTCCTGGGAAGAACATGTTGAGCAACTTAAAACAGTTGAGCTTATTGACCTTGTAGCATGGGAATTAATTATAATCTCATAGGAAATTATTGAGTAACTTCTACTAATGAAGAGTGATACACTGAATTTTAGGGCTGAATTCACTGGAAGCATCTCTGCATCTAGAAACAATACATTAGGAGCTCTGATCTCATTAGAGATTGGTCACACGTGGGCATGAACATGTGCAAGGAACAATTGGTACTGCAAAAGCAAAGTATCAAATTTCCTGGCATGTTCAAATTTATAATATGTGAGGTTTTCTGTATGACAATTTCAGTTTATGGTAGTGGACAGTTGACTTTGAAGGACTGACAGAAGAAGAGGGATGTAACATTTTTTCTGAATATATTGCTGGATTAGAAATCTTAGAAGGATTTAATAATGTATTGGGAAAGGTTATGGTTTTTTGAAATAGATAGATTTTACTTTCTACAGAAGAGGCATCTAAATAGGGTTGTAGTGTACTCATCATGTTTCTACTATTCACAGTAACAAGTAGTCATAAACAATTTACACTGGAATAATAAAACAAGCTGAAAATTGATGTAAGCAATATTATCTGTAGCAAACAGTGTCTGGTTACTCTAAAATACCCTGAACTGAATGAAATTATAAATCTCTGCTGAGGAGAGTTGCTGTTGTCAGCTGACACTTGTGTTTTTAGTAATTGAGTACCTTGTTTAATAAATATGCCTTGTGTTATACTCTGTATTTTTATACAGCCTGCTTTGGTTGTTCCAAGATGACTTTGGGCTGTGTTTTCCTCCCATGTGGAGTTCTGGGAATATTTGTCTGGTTTTGCAACCACTGTTTACTGGTGCAGGTATATTCATTTTCTTGAGGCAGTATTAGCAGTTGGACTTCAAATTTTAACAGAGTCTTTAGTTTGTCTGATTTGTGTCTTATATAAAATCATATCAATGATCACAGTATATGACAGGTGTCTTGCACTCACAAATAAACATTGTAAATAAAAGAACACAGTGTTCTGGAAGGGAAGAAAGTGAGGAAGGTAATGGAGCTGTGTCTATTCCAAAGCAGGCACTTCTTATTTATTTTGAGCAGAACTGGTGACTTAGTGCCCTAAACTGGTAGATGTCTACAACAGATCATGTGAATTCTACCATAATAATTTATATTAATACCTTATTCATTAGCTTGCTTCATTCATTTATGGCTAAGGACTTCCTGCAGTTTTGGTTAAAGAGTTAGAAAATGTGCTTGCAACTTCAGATTGTTCTCAGGTTTGTATCCAATCTGAAAATCATATGTTTATAGGGTTTTTTTAGGCACTTCCAGACAAGGATAAAGGATAGTTGTCTAAGTTATTTGCCAAAGCATTCCTGAATGATCATGAGTAGGAAAATGTTTTGCATTAGCAGAAATTTTCCCCTTGTACATGATGGAAAGTGCTTCCTATTTACTCTTTGGAGTGTGTTTAAGAGTGATGGTCTTTGATTTTACAATGACTACAGAATGTGTTTCTTTTCTTAAATACCTATTGCTCTAGAAATATTCTAACAAATACAACTGTCCTGCCTGGTGGTGCAGAGGGTTCTGCCAGGAGCTGCTCAGCTCTCTCCTATAGTCTGGAAATGGAATATGGGCTGTAAAATGGTTCTTAATTTTTATTATCCCTTTTTTCTTAAAGAGAATAAATCCTCTCCTTTTAGCAGAAACCTTATAATGCTGGCACCACATTGCCTTTGTGGCCTGCAGTGCAGTTCTAATGCAGCCAGAATCTGTGACTTGGAAGCTTTCACAGAAACACCAGGTGTTATTACACATCATTCTGTACCCTGGCATATTGTCTTATAAGGAAAGATATAATCTCTCTACTCTTGATTTCCTTTGCTTACTCTCCATTTTGATCTCCATTTTGCTTGGGCTTTCTTAAATATTAATGGTCCTTTGGAAGCAATGCTTGTGCTTCACATATAAAATAAATGTGTGTTTTGATTTATGGGAGTTAATCAAATCTAAAGGGTTTCTCTGTGGTTTGAGTATTTTGTGAGTCACAGCTCCTCCTTGGCAGAGCTCTGGGGGGGTCTTATTTTGATCCAATCACTCTGGCTGGAAGTTGTTTCTTCTCTTACCTGTTGTGGGATCCTTAAAAGGCCTTATTGGGAAGGCTTGAGCAAGGCTCACACTTAAACCTGCACTCAGAGAATCACAGAATGATGAAAGCACATCCAGCTCCAGCCCCTGCCATGGGCAGGGACCATCCCCTATCCCAGGCTCCTTCTCAAGCCTTGTCCAACCTGGCCTTGGCCACTGCCAGGGATGGGGCAGCCACAGCTGCTCTTTCCATTTCATTAAGGAGGAAAAGTTGATCTGGACATTACAGATTTTCCATAGTAATCTGGCAAGTGTGTCCTTGTTCTGTCTTGCTTCCAACACTTTCCTATTGCTTTTTGAAGAGTGGACTAAATGCCTAAAGCTGTTTGTAGCCAAAATATAAGCATTCATGATGTTTTTGTTCTAAAAAAATCAATTATGAAAAACATTTTAATTGGGTATTAGTAAGGGAATGGCATGAAATCAGTGCTTTGAGTGATTAAACTTTAACAGGACTGAGCTGATAGTAGTAGCTCCCTTTAAAAATGTCACTTTTAATGCAAGACAGCTGTCCAGATCTCCCTTCACATCTTTGCCAAACACTTGGCTTAATGCTGAAACTTCTAAATAAGTCTGTGTGTTGTG
Source organism: Melospiza georgiana (assembly GCF_028018845.1). Taxonomy (NCBI): domain Eukaryota; kingdom Metazoa; phylum Chordata; class Aves; order Passeriformes; family Passerellidae; genus Melospiza; species Melospiza georgiana. Next base: position 17,465,559 of record NC_080440.1, on the reverse strand, counting down.
AAAGCAGCCCCAGAATGGGGACTGGGATAGTTGTTTTGAGCTGCTAATGACTGAAGTAGATGCTGGGTTTAGCCATGGTGAGATGTTTGAGGGGAAAGGTGCCTTTTAGAAGGACAGAGCAGTGCCTTTACAAAGCAGCTGCACATCTGACAGATGTGTTTTCCATGCTCACATTTTCTCCTCTTCTCAGGTTCCTGTGCATTCTGCTTTTGGGAGGGAACTATTCAAGTGGGAAGCATACATTACCCTTTCTGTCCCAAGCACAAGGCACTAGAAGCAGTATGAATCCATAAAACACAGTGTTGCTAAGGCAAAGCATTCCTGAAACAGGAGTAATGAAATATTGCCTTACACATGTGTGCTCCAATGGAACGCGCTCAAGGAAAACAGCACCAAGAGTTGTAGTTAGTTTATGGTAAGAAACATTTTATATTTTTAAAATACTCACTTTGTTTGTGATTTTAGCATAAATAATGATAAAAGGGCTTTTATAAAGCGTGACTACTTTTTTTCTTCCATCTATTAGAGGGAAGCAATAAGAAGGATATTGAAGATTGGGTTTAGATCAGACTTACTTTTCTGAAATAAAAAATTGTGGGTTTATAAATGCTCATTGTTAACTGTGGTCCTGACAGAGGGGAAACAAGGGATCTCTTGGCATGCTGGTTAAGAAAGTGCTTTTGGGGTCTGGTGTGATAATGGTGGTGAGAGGTTTGAAGTGTTTTCTTCCGTGTGGCATCACAACAGATTTTATCTTCATTCATATCAAACATCTCAAATTTCCAGGCCACTGTACAGGAGCATAGTTTGTCAGAGAGATCATTAACTGCCCAGGTTAGGTAGGTGCTTGCATGGAAAATGGCTTCTAAAAGTGCCCTGATTCTTTCATCTCAAAATTCATCCTATTACATGATGATCCTGCTGATTCCTATTAAAGGACAGCATTATGCAGCCAGGGACGATGGGGGTAAAATATTCTACTTTTGTACTGACATTTAGTTTTGCTGTTTTTCTGAAAGTTATCTGACTTTCTTTTTCTATGTTAGTAATTTTTTAATGGAGTTAAGTCAAAAGGCTTTTTCCTTGTAAAATCTAGTATCTGAGGAAATATAAAATACCAGTAATATTAATTTAAAGAAGGGTAACAGCTAAATAAAAACTGAATGTATTAGCTTAAACTATAAATGAAAAATATTCATTCCAAAAAGCCAAGCTTTCCTGAAGTTATTAATTTCTAGGTATTAATCACTAAATTTTTCTAAAGCAAGTAATAATTAAGCTGCATCACAATATTGCTGCTGGAGAAATGAGTATAGATAATTGCTTTTATTATTCTTGCAGAATACTAGATGATTCTGTCACTTCCTGAATCTGGACATCTTCTTATGAGATTAATACAAAAGTGGTTTCTTCATGCTTAAAATTAGGCCCTTTTTACCAACTGGTAACTCCCTCATTCAGTCTGTTCCTTGTTTTGCCCTGGAGAATAGAAAGGAGATAAGATAGAGCTGACAGAAGGATAATCATGGTGACTGGATGTTCTTGGTGGCCTAAATAAGATATAAATTTTGGTAAAATGCTATCTTTTAGAATGGCAGGCCAGTTGGGGTTTTTTTCTACAAATGAGTTAAAGCATTCTGTGAAGAGTGTTTCTGAAAGAAAAATATTTTCATTGGTCTTTATGTTTAAACAGCTTTTGGAAATAACACCAGCTGAAGAATTAAGAGGCAAGTCCATGCTTGTGTCTGTGACTTGCTCCCTCTCTGTCCCTCTGGAAATTTTCCATCCTCTGGCAGCCTGACAGCTGAGATTTTTTCCATTCTTAGCAGAGACTGTAACACTGTAATAGTTCCTGCAAATGTAATTGTGAGGAGAAACTGTTGATTGCAGTGTTTCTGCCTGATTCTGATAGAAACCTTTGTGCAGGTGCTGGGTAGCACAGGTGGGATGAACCAGGTGTGTGAATCACTTCTCCAGGGACTCTTTCTTTATCTGCTTACTCTGGTGCATCCAGGCTTGTTCAATTCCCTGCTGCACAGGGAGTGTGGGCAAAGCTTGGCTGCCTGTGGAAATGTGTGAGATTCTCATCAAAACTGAGTCCCCAGTGCTGCTCTGCCAGAAATCTCATTTTGTCACGTTGAAATTGTCACATTTCCCCTGGACAGGGATTTGGGACAGGAAAGTGTTCATGCATAGGAGAACCTGGCTGTGTGGGGTTCCCACTGCAACCTCAGCAGCCCAGTGGTTAAATGCAGAGCCTGACTGTTCACTTGGGTAGGAATGTTCACATTTTCTGTGAAAATCTGCAGCAAGGCTGTCTGCAGCAGGGCAGCATGTTCCATTGCACCAATCTTTTACTGGCTCACGTGGGCTTTGAGAAACATCCCAACTCACTTCAAAATATTGATTAGTTTTGGAAATCTCTTCAATATCATGCAAGTCTGGTTTTGTTTATTTCGTACATAACCTTGTCTTCCATCTCACATGATTCGCTGAGTATGGAGGGTAAATCTTGCATTTATCTTAGCAGATAATTTAGACCGTGGTATGTGATACGTGGCATTTGGAATTCAAATCAGATTTTCATTTACTCCAGAACTTTTCCATATGTTTCCTATTAGCAGCTTTGTTCTCAAGTCTCTGGTCTCCCCAGAAAGGAGGGAAAAAGTTCCAACACAAGCCCAAGGAGCAATGTTAAATTCTAAACATAGAGAATGAGGAAAAATAATAGAGCCTTCAGAACACAATTTCATTATTTTTAGTTTAGTACTGCTTTTATTATCATGCTGCTGTTAAATTCTCATCAAAATGAAATGAAAATATTAATGTTTATTTTGTCTGTTGCGGTGTACCATAGTTTTTCTGGATAAATAGTGCAATATTTTAAATGGCAATGGAATGAATATGGAGTATCTTCAAGAGATAACAGCAGTTTCTTTTTAGGACATGGTAAATGATTTTTGAGATTATAGTAAATTATTCTGAAGTTGCTTAACAGTGAAGTCACATCTGATTTTCTATGCACAACCTGGTTTAGGTACCTGAGATTTTGCTACTTTAGCAAACAGATATGAAGGGTTAAAAATTGCACTTCTTAGTTTACATTTTTCAACTGCTCTGGTCTGAGTCATTTCACTCACTTTTGGGAAATGCAGGTGCAGGAATTCCTAATGGGATACTCATGAAACATTCTGGAAATTTCCATTCTGTTTAAAATAGCCAAACTTTCCCTTCTTGATTTTTTTTTTTTTTAAAGAAAAGAACCTTTTATCTTTGTCACTTATTTCACTCAGTATCTTTTAATCCTTACTACCAATTATAACCAATTTTGACACAGGATAGAGAGAAATATTTATGTGCTTGTTATTAATTTGTGGAAAATAGCAGCTGGGCAGAGGAAAGTGCTCCAGAGAGGTCCTTCAACTGGAGAGGGACAGTTCCAAATCCTGCTTAGGAGCAGATGGAAGGCAGGAGAGGACAGAGCTGTGAGTGACCCCTTGGCACACACAGCTCTGGCCTTTGGCAGCACAGAGGTGCTGTGGTGTGAGCTGGAGAGCAGCTGCAGGGACTGAGGCTTGCACCACTCCAATCCATAGGACTCCAGACAAATGATAACTTAGTGACAGCCACACTGGGAATGAGGAGTTGTCCTTATTCCTTTAAAACAGCCCAGGATACTGGGAGTGTGAAAAATGCCAGTCACTTGCTTTTACAATTTTAAAAGTTTAATAGTAATAAAATGGTTATATAAATAGTAATACAATTAGAGTAATAATAATTTGGACAATTTGAATTAGGACAATATGAGACAATAGAGACAAAGAGTTACAGACATCCAGGTACTTTTTCTGGGCAGCACGAGCCTGAGAAAGGACCCCCATTAACAGAGGATTAACCCTTAAAAACAACAGCCTGTTGCTTATTAATACATTTCATATGTGATGCATAAATTCCATTCAAATAAAGGATTCTATCTGTTCAGTGTCAGCTTCTTCCTTTTAATCCTAACAGCACCCTTGAGGTGGGAAGAAGTTTGTTTCTTTGACAAAAGGACAGTAAATTCTCTTTCTCTGAAAGATTTAGGTGTCCTGGGGCTGCTATCTGGTGTGAGTCTCTCATTCTTTTCTTAAAAAAAAATCCCACTAACACAGTTCTTATTTTAACTACAAAAGTTACCTTTTAACTACAAGACTACATTGTCATATTATTAAAATGTTAATACAGCACTACTGATCAATACATCAAAATGCATATGGTAAATATCTGCGTGGAGCCATACAATATGCACTTTTCACAGGGAGCCATCCTTCCACAAGGACACATTGCTGGCTCATGTTCAGTTTGTCCAGCAGGACCCACAGATCCTTTCCTGAAAAGCTGCTGTCCAGGTCAGCCATCAGCCACCAGTGCAGGGGGTTATCCCTCACCAGGGACAAGATTTTGGGCTTCCCTGAGCTGAACTGCACGAGCTGCTGCTGGCCAACCCCAGAGAGTCACGTATCAGTCAGCAGTGACCTTGTGAGGGTGCTCTGCCCTGTCAGGCAGATGGATGGTGGAGCTGGGAGCAGAGCTGGAGCCAGCACTGACCCCTGGCACTTCCTGACCTCCAGCTGGAATTCACCTCGTGCCTCTCTGTGCTTGCTGCCCTCCAGCCCATGTCTGTCCACCTCGCTGCCTGCTCATCCACCCAAACTTCACTGTGCCTTTAGGAATTTGCAACTCTTTGTTCTTAAGACCAGGCAGTGAGATCCAAAAGCTGTGCTCCTTCTCTGTCCATCCTTCCTGACACTTCTAGCCAGCTTATCTGATACACTGAATTCCTGCAGGCTTCATCCTGGGCAGAGTAGGAAGACACTATTAATACTGGAAAAAGGAAATAAAATAAACCTTCACCTTCTTTAACTCAGTCTAGCAGCAGGAGAAAGCACCTGGATCATAGGAAAGAAAATGTGATTTATTGAAGGTATGTTTTGATTTACATTGTGTATATTTGCCACAGCTGATGGTGGAAGTTGAAATAATGATTTAGTAGTATCTTCTTTAAGCTTTTCTATCTTATGAAGTTTGCTTCTCTTTGTCTACTGATGCTGCAATAGTCTTTGTATTGCTGTGTTTGAAGTGCTGCATTAAGAAGGTTGATATTGGGAAAAGGGATGGGGAGAAGACTTGGAAAAATGAGACTGTTTCATCCCTTGGTAATTTAAGGGTAGAATAGGGTTTAGCAGCAGTACTTTAGTACTCAAACGGGCCCCTCTACTTAATCAGTGTTTGTGATGTTTACTGGGCTCTTCCAGTGCTCTGACAGTCTTTGTCATTGATTCTTTAGAATGATTTTTCCTTCTATTTCTAGCAGCAGGCTGCCACCCTCTGGTGAAATTTGTTAACTGTTGTATAGGGACCTGGCAGATTTTCAGAATAGAGAAGCCCTTTAAAGTTTGAAAATCTTAGATGGAATAATTATTTTTTTTTTTTAGACAAATGTAGATAGTTGTACAAGGAATAAGTAATGAGAAGGATTTATATCAAGTTTCTCTTTCTCCCTTTCCTTTTCCAACAACATTTGCAGAGAAGGTAAAGGTGGAATTGATTTCTTGACAGATTTTCTTCCTATCTGCCAATACTGAAATGCCTTGTTCTGTGGGAAGATCGTTGAACACCAGTGTGGTATCATCAGTTAATTAATATTCTGTTAATTACATTTTTGTCCATGTTCAGAAACCATTGCTGAAACTGTGTAAGGTGCATTTTATATCATAATGCTTGTGTGCCTGACAAATCCACCTGTCTGTGTTAAAGCAGGCCAAAGATGCAAGGTGTGGAAGTTATTAATTATTATTACCACAAATGCCAGCTGAAGAATGATATCTGAAAATAGTAGAGGGTCGTTGAGCATAGTCTTTTTTCCTTTTAAGTGACAGGCATCCTATCAATTTGAGGTGATCTAGGAAATTAATTAAAAATAAAATCTACAGGAAATTGTTACAATGAACCATTTGATGCTTCCCTGTTGTAATGCAAAATTTTCAGTGGTTTTTAAGTCACAGATGAAGTTTTTTTTAGCTTCTAAGCTGGCTGAATTTGCCCGGATGATAGTGCAAACCTAAGCAGTTGATAAAATCATTTGGAGATTATTTATTAAGAGTGAGGGTAGAGGTAGTTTCTTCAAAAGTAGTGCTGCAGTTATTTCTGTGAATGTTCTATGAATCTATGAGTGCTGACTGGAGAAAGAGTTTCTAAGTCTGGATGCACAGCCAGAGGAAGGAGTGAGAAGGCAAGAGAGTTTTTAAGGCTCTGGAAGGATAAGATCAAGACTGTATGGACTTAGGACTTTACTATATTTTTTCAAAGCTTTTCCATTATAGTAGGAGTTCAGTAGCAGACTTAAATTTGGTGAAACTCTTACACAAATACCTGTACAGAATTCATAGGCTTAGAGAGCATGAGGGTTCCTGTTGTCCATTGCATTAACCCTGATTATATAAGGAATTGTTTGCATTCTCTGTGCTTCCTTTTAAACCTTACCAGTGAATTAGTGTAGAAAAATCTACTATACAATATTGTTTGTTCTTTCAGTTAAGCTACAGATTGAAATCAGCTTTTCTGCTGATGTTGACATTGCTGAAATGATTTAACCAGTACAGCAGGATATCAACCAGTGATTCATAAAAATGTAATGATTTTTCAGTTATCTGTTGTATTTACTAACATTGCATGGGGTTAGGAGTTGTTTATGGTACTGTAAGGCAGGGGAGTCTCTCCCTAAGGGAATGTTGATGTTTGCTAGGAAATGCACTCCTTAGAAACATCTCCAGAAGCCAGGAATAGAAAGATGCTAGGTCATCAGCAGATTTCAATTTTGTGTTCTGTTTAGTCTTTTGATTTTATTTTGCTTTGAAGTGTGTTACAGAATTTCTATTTGCAAATATTGTTCTTCAGTAAAAGCCTCCCAGGTCTGCTTTGCCTCCTCTCTTCACATAGTTTGTCTCATGAGCAGAGTGATGCTAACAAAATATTAACTACCAGGAGATACAGCAGATGAAAAGAACTCAGACTTGATGCTGATTGTGTAGTGTACTTGGGAGGATGGTAGGAGGGCTGAGAGATTGGGAATTAATTGAGTTCTGTGTAGTGTTTTCTTCTACAAGTGTGTGCCATTTCCCAAAGTGTTGGATTTTGAACTTTGCAAATCAGCAGCGATTCATTTCCTGTAAGCTCTGTAGGTTTGGAACAAGGAGCACTAGAGGAAGTGTCTAGAGGAGAGTCACAAAAATGCTTGGTTAGAATCTCAGAACATTTTGACATGAGCAACCGTGTAATAAAGGAAACACGTGCAGGTATTCTGTAAGTTTATTTAATTTATTTTGAATCCCAATAGCAAATATACACTAAATAGATATCTAAAATATCCATTTGATACAGTACTGTCAGAATTGAGAGCTCTGTGTGCTGCCCTGCACAGGAAGGCAGGGCAGGCAAGTTCCAGCTGCTTGGTTTTGGCAATTGTAAGGGAATTCCATTAAGGAGAGATCCTTAACCCGTGTGATATCAAAATATAAAGAGGAAAAGAATAAAATGAAAAACACTATTACAGTTGTTATAGATAAAAAAAAATGTTTGTGCTGGCCTAAAGGGAGTTTAATAGTCATTCCTATTAAGCTTGAAGCATATCATAAATCTTGAATCCTACTTTTAATGTTCAGACTGCATCCAATTCTATCAATAGCAAAACATCGAAGGACATTTTCTTCTTGAAGTTGAAAGGAAAAATTGCCAACAGCTTTTAAAGACTTTTCATCTGTTCTCGACATGAAACTTGTCTTTATCTCACTTAAAAGATTGTAAGAATATATTCTAGCTTAGAGACAACTACCTGACAATATTGTAGCTTTTTATTGCATCTCTGCTCATTATCAAAAATGGCACAAGGAATTGCCCTTGAAGTCTGGTAATTTTTGGTTTTGCAACTTTTCTTACAACACTTTCTGGGAGAGAATCTAGGTCTCTGTTTACTAACTGTGGAAAAAGTCACTTCCACATGATTTTTAGGATTTATTTGAAAGAAAGAATATGTCCAAATTATGTGATTTAAGGAAGGCATTGAACATCTATAATAGGAAACATCAAATACAGTTTCCAGTTCCACTTCTAAGAGTCCTTCTGTAAGCTATCAAAACTTTTGTTTAAATTATTCAAATGTAGATTGAACATTGTCAAATACTACAACGGATCCTACTTAACATAGTGTTTCTAATTAATTACCTCTGAAATAGCAAATACTTTGTAAACGGTTAAATAGCGTAAAATCCGCATTTTCCTGCAAATTTCAAGTATTGTAAAACTGATTTGGACAAGTTGCTTTTTGAAACGACCAACTTGAGTCTCACTTGAGGAAGTTGCCAAGCTGGACGCTGTTCCTGGCTAAGATGCAGCGGAAGGTGGAAGGCTGCACCTCCCAGTACTTGACGGGGTTGTTGAAGAGGCTGATGCCGCTGTACAGAGCTTTCTTCTTCCTCCGTCCTGTGGGACAGAAATCGTTCACTCCCAGCTTGGCAATGTGGTTGGAATGGAGGAAAACCACCTGCAGCAGTAGGAACAGAAAAATACAGGAGTTGAATGAAAGTGGGGAAAATATTCCTTAGCGTGTAGGTTTGCATCAGTTCCATGCAGACCTTGAGAGTAACAAGAGCTTAACACTTAGATTAAATCTTTTTTAAAAAGTCTTCCTTCTGCCCCAGTCTGTCCAACAAAGAGAAGTCATAAGGCATTTTGTGTGTTTTTAGAAGAATTGGACTCTATTCTTACAGAATTTGGTTCTAAAATGCAATTTTATATTCTCTTGTAGTAAGAATTATAATGATGTAGTAAAAACTATAATTCTTGATTACAATGAAGAATATAGTAGTATTAAATTCTCATTTCTGGAAATATTTTTTGGGTGTAGCAGTTTCTTGTCTTTTTTTTTTTTTCCCTAGGAAATATTCCTGCAATTTGATTTTGTTTATTTCTTTAATAAACTTTTAGGATTTCAGGCTCTCTTAGTAGGAGAGTCATGGCAAAACATGTGTCAATTAATTATGCTTTTTGATTGTGACCTAATCAGTGTGACAGTGGGAAAGCCAAACAACTCAGAACTCTCAGAGCTGTCTGATAAGTTCAGTGTCTGACCTGCAGATATTTCAGTTCAGGTAATCCAGGAGGAACCTTCTTCAGCTTGTTTTTTTCCAGGTGGATTTCGCGTATACTTGGGATGTTGGCAAAACTTCCATTTTCCACGTCTTTGATTTTATTATTGCCAAGGCCTAGCCTAGAAATAGTACAAGGAACATTTAATTAAAGACTAATTGAGATTCACAACGGCATTGAAGAGCTTTTTTTTTTAAGATTGAAGTACACAGGAGTAAATACGGGGGGAGAAAGGAACTGGAAAAACACGATGAAATCTTCTCTTTGATAAGAAAAAATCACCATTGACCTAAAGTAATTTGAACTCCACTTAAAGATTGGCTTAAAGCAGTTATCAGTTATCTGATGTAAGCAAGTGTTCAGTTTTGCATGCAGTTTTTGTAATTATAGTGGCAAGTATTTCAATTATAAACATCAAGCTGCTTGTGAGGTTAATCATATCATTTTACCAAGTAGTACTGCTGCAAAGTGTAGTCACTGTAATAAGTTCTAATAAATAGCCAAATAGCAAGTCTTGTCTAGAAAGGTGGTTTTAATGTGTAGCCCATTTTTAAAATATAAAGGTTTTTTACTAAGCAGGATTACCTTCTTTCCTATTTCCAGATTTTCCTTCTATTTTTTTCTCTAGCCTCAGGTCATTCAGAATTGCTCTTTCTGCCCATCCTGCCAGCTCCTTTTTCTCCATTCTTTCCTGATTGCTTCAGAAGCTGAATTTGGTATCTAAAGGCAGTTCAGTAATTTTTGTTACCAAATCCAGTCCTGCTCAGCCATATTTTCAGAGTTCTTAACTGAGCTTTACAGAGAGAACTTCCTTCTCTCCTATTTCAGTGATACATTCCTCAGAAACACAGATTTTTCTTTAAACCTCATTGCATTTGAAAGCTGTTGTTTCCTTCACCAACTGTTGTATTTACAAGAGTAATTTTTTAAGAATTAGAAGAACTTAGGATAGTTAATTTTGTTCTTATTCTATGTTTCTGTGGCAGACTGTTGGCTAAACATGTAATAACAAGACTTATGTGGGGCTTTGGAGGTGTGTTTGGGTTTTAAAGTTGGGTCTTATTTAGAGCAATTCTTAACAAAACACCTACAATTTTTATTCTTTTTTCTCTCATTAACAAGAGAAGTATCAAAAATGAGATCTTGCTGGGCATGACATTTTAGCAAATAAAAGGATTCAGCCTGGGAATTTTACCTTTGTAGGTCTTTGTAGCGGTTAAAATCCTCAACTTCAATTCCTGTGATCTTATTGTCATCTAAGTGAAGCTCCAGAAGACTGGAGGGCAAACCTGATGAAAAAAATGCACAGTGTGAAAAAAACAAGTCAACTTATCCAAAATCATCTTTCCTTTGTGTTTACAATTGGGTTAGAAGAATCCAATAGAAGAATCTTGGGGTGGTTGTCTGCATCAAAGAAATCTGTATTAGATATAATGGAGTATATGTCATTATATTACATATATGTATATATGTATAATATGTATGCATGTATATGTATATATTACATATATACACATATATATGTATACATTTATTACACATATAAATTTTATATATTTATTTTTATAAATATAAAAATAAATATATAAAATGTATATGTGTAATATATGTATATATGTAATATCTATAATATGTATATGTGTAATATATGTATACATGTAATATCTATAATATGTATTACATATATAAAAACTATATTACATACCTATATATAAAATTATATATAATGTAATTATATTACATATAAGTATGTTAATTAAGAAAATCACCAATATAATTTGGTTTAAATAATAACTTTTCAAAAAACAAGCTGTGGAAAAGCATATGCTAATTAAGAGATATAAGAGTTCCAAAATTTGGTACTTTTTCTGGCTGCCTTGATAACAACTCTCATGGTTACATTGTCAAAGATGTTGATCCTGTGATTTGTGCATTTATCTCAGAGTCTGTAGTGAAAGGCTGTGGAACCAGGGACAGTTTTTTGAAGATCTGTAATTTTTTTTCTACATGATGTAGCAGTTGTGCTGTTACAGCTGCTAGGATGTGACTGGAAGGAAAAGTTTTGGAGTACTCTAAGCAGAACTGTGCTATTTGATAGCTCTTTCCCATGCCAGAATATTTACTCTTGCATTTCCAAAATTCCAAATCCAAACTGGTGGACCAGGAGGTGGCGAATCTTTCCACAACATCCTCTTAGCGAGGGCAAGGGCAGCTCATCCCAGGCTGGATTTGTTTGCTGCTGCTGGGCTCAGTTACCCGAGCCTCGGTGGGGATGGCCCCGGCACCGAGCGGGTCCCGCTGCCCTCGGGGGCTGCCGGAGCTCCCGGCTGTGCAGGGATGGGGCTGCTCCCAGCCTGCCTTTATCCTTTATCCCTTTATTCTATTTGCAATACAGGAGCGCTGCTCCCGGCTCTGCTGCTCCCAGCCTGCCTTTATTCCCCTTGCAATAAAGTTTGTTTGTCTGGGCTCCGCTCCAGTTTGCGTTCCAGCCCGCAGTTCCGGGTGCCTGAGTGACAATATCCAGAGGAAGGCCACCCACCTGTCCACTGCACATTTTTAGTACCTTTTATAAGCTACATTTTTTTTAAACCTTTGTGCCATTGTCACATTTGCAGAGAGAAGCATCTGCAAACTCAGCTTGCATTTGTGGTGAAGGAGTTCACCATGAAATCATGTTTGGTTTGGTTTGTTTATGTATCTGACACCACATTTTGGATCTCGTGCTGTATGTCTTTATAGGAGATTTCTCTATAATAAAAAACAAAACTGGAATCATTTTACAATGGGATGTTTTTTGTGCTAAGTGACAGGAGCTTATATTAGATGGGGTTTGTTTTTTGGGGTTTTTTTGTTAGGCAGACAGAGACCTTCTGATTTTAAAGTTATCTGAACAGTTGGGGTGAGTTGGTTTTGACTATTGTTGAGGTTTTTTAAGGTTCTCTTCTACAAGGTTTTTTTTGTTCTCTTTGTCTCTCCTATATATCTATATGTACACATATATATGCACATGTATATGTGTATGTATATGCATATATGTATGCATATATACGTGTGTATATATATGCATCTATATATATACACATATATGTGTGTATGTATATATATGCATATATACAGGAAGAGATTAATAAGAAGCAAGTTCTTTATCTGAATGATGAGAAATAAATACAGGGGCCAACATTGTTTCCCTGGGAGTTAGAGCACAGAACACAGTGTTTTGCTTTGTTTCCTTCCTTGTTCTCTTAGCTGGTAGTTTTGAGTGGTTGAAAATCATGAGAGTTTGGTTCAATACCACGCTGACCTGCAGAAAAAGCAGGTGGAATGTTGTACTGAACTCTTTTATGCTATATTTGAGTGTGTGGAAGTCAGCGATTCATCAAATTAGTGGTTTAATTTAGTTTTACCTCCAAATTTCAAGGTTGGGGTTTTTTTACATGGAAAAGTGATTTGATTTTGTATTTATGTTGTATTTTGTATATGGCAAATTTAATTAAATATTAAGTTTTACTTAGCAAAACTACATTGAACATTGTATTTTAGGTTCAGTGTGATGCGAAATATTCAAAATAAATTTAGAAATTTTGGGGTTACATTTTAAATCCATAAAGGAATTTTGCATCCCTTATATCCCTGATCAAATATCAGGGAGTTTATCCTTTCTCTGTGAGGATCTTTGAGAGGCTGACATGTGAAAGATGTGAAGTGACATCAAATTAGGAATTTCTTTGTATTGTTACTCCTAAGACAAGTGTGTGGACATTCTGTGAGAGGAGTGGATGTGCTGGCAGGGAGAAGGTGGAAGAGGGTGTGCACTGCACTCTGTTTGTGCATAAACTCTTCTGGGATGGGGAATTGGATATAAAGTTCAAAAAGAAAAGGTAGGAGGTGGTCTGGTAGTAATGAGGATAGAAAAGAATTTATGAATTTAATAATCCTTCAGATGTTAAAGCATTTTATTAAGGAGTGTGCTGGTGTAAGTAAATTAGAAAAGGGAAAGCAGACCTACCTTTAGGAATTGAAGTTAACTTGGCCTCTGCAATTCGTATGTGGTAGATATTCACCCCTTCAAATGCCCCTGGCTCAATTCCATCATTGTTAAGAGGATTTGCACTCATTTCTGCCCAAGGGGGAAAAGGAAAAACATTTATGGCATAGGAATTTTTTTGTAGGTTAGACTAAGTTATGAAGAGCTGATTTAAATTTATTTTTGATATCTCATATTCCAAGCAGTCATTAATGTTTAGCTTTGATTGTGTGTTCTGAGGGGTGTCTCAGCTCTCAGGGAATTTAGGCTGTGTTACTTGGCTTGCAGGATTATCCAAAACTTAACCTTTGCAGCAACTTCACATAGAAACTAAATTGTGGAGGGTATTCCCACAGCATGGATATCTCTTTAAGAGGAAGCTGTGCCTTGGGGAAATGTTTGAATGGAAATGATGTATGATATGTTCCATCTTTGCTAAAGACATTTTCTGTTCTGCTTAATCAGGCTTACCTAAAACATGTAGAGACTTCATTCCTTTAAATACATCCTTGGGGATTTTCTTAACCTTATTAGCATGAATTCTGAGCTCTACCAGAGTTCTGGGCAGATTTGTTGGAATCTCTGTCAGTTGGTTGTGGGACAAGTACAGTCGTCGTAGCCTCTTTGTTGGTTGAAAGGCCTTGGGATGGATCTTGTAAATTTTATTATTGTTCAAAGCCAGTGCCTAGGAGAGATGGAAAGAGCAATTAGAAAGCTTTATTTATCCAGGACTGTTATGACTATGACTTTGAAGGCATGAATTTGAAATGTAATCTAGCAATTAAGTGTTTAAACTATTTTATTTTTCCATCCTACCAAACTTCAGCACTTTGTAGATGCTTTGGGCATTTTCAGTTGATTATGAAAAACAAAGAAGAACCTGCAAGCTGGATCATTAACCTGAAGGTAGAGCTGCCAAGGTGCCAATGAATCATAAGAACTGGCAAAACAATATGTTTGTGTTCAAATATTTAGTGGGATTGTATGGGCTTTATATACCTCATTGCTATTGTTCCTTAATGCAGACAGATTCTCAAAACTCAGAATCTCATCTTTTATTTTAACATAATGCTGCAAAGTAAAAGTGAAGTTTTTTTTAATCTGAGTTTCTTAGATGTTAGAATCTTTATATGACACATGAATTTGTTTTATTTGGTTTTCCAGCTCCTGTGAACTTCAGTGTCTCTCTTCTATACAGTACATGAATCTTTTGGCAGCAGCTTCTACCTCATTGCTATGTGTTATCAGAGAGCTTGTAATGAGTTACTACAGACAGGAAAATACACACTATCTGAAATGATTCTGCATGTCAAATCACATCTCTGCATTTCCATACTTAAACTATTCATTTCTGTTCCTTTTTTATTTCTTGGAGTCATCTCTTCTTAGGAATTGTGTGGGGGAAAACGTAGAGCAAACAAGATTTATTTTTTTCCCAGAAAAAAATGAGGTTAGCTCAAGGAAATAAACAGGAAATGCTCCTTCCTAATCCAAGTTGCCATCTGTGCCTTTGCTAAGCAGACTCCAGGACTGAGCCAAGTTGTACAAAGTAAACTTTGCTCTCAGTGAAAATGTTGTTCGGCCTTGCCACAAATGAACCGAGGAGGAAAAGCAAAGCAGCTTGGTGTGCTCAGCTATCACATAATTAAGTGGTGACTCTGGTCTTTAATGTGATTGCTGATGGATTCCAGTGCCTTTCTCAGTCATTGGAGATAAGAGACTCTTAGATCTTTTACACAGAATATAAACCACAGTTTGTGCAGTTACCTTTTGCTTGCTGCTGAGACCATTCTGCACCCAGACACAAGAGAATAGGAAATGCTTTGTTGCCAACTCTGAATTTATAGAGTTCCTGGTTTTTCTGTCCTGTCCTAGGCCATAATAATTAACAAGCTCATTCATAAACACTTAGATCTTGTAAATATTCAGATCTTGCTCAGAAGCCAAATATGAATGAAAGGATTTGTTTTATAGAATCACAGAATGATTTTGGGTTGGCAGGGACCTTAAATCCATCCAGTGCCACCTCTGCCATGGGTGGGGACACCTCCCACTATCCCAGGGTGCTCCAAGCCCCATCCAGCCTGGCCTTGGGCACTGCCAGGGATGCAGGGGCAGCCACAGCTGCTCTGGGCACCTGTGCCAGGGCCTGCCCACCCTCACAGGGGAGAATTCCTTCCTACTGTGTTGGGAGCGGTCCTTATGTTAGTTTGTGTGTCTTGTGTCTTTCTAAGGGAGAATAGAATGTACTTAATTTGCTGTCAGTTATGGAACAGATTTGGGTTTTAGAGAGAAAATTTTTAAATGGTCAGTATTTGTTAGTGGAACTAGATCTGGATACTGGATCTATGGTGACATCCAATAGAAATAAATATTCTAAAGCAGAATTAATCTACTTCCCAGCCCTCTGGGACTCTCATTTCCTTTCATCATCAAAAGGGATTATTGCATACTGTAAACATCTAGATTTATCAGTTGCCAGGGATATTTGTTTCAAAGCCTGTCACCACATGCATAATTGAGCATGGTAACAAATTAGGAGTAAAGCCCCTGACTTTTCCAGTAATTCAGTCTTTTTCTGTTTTCTGTTCAGGTCAGCTGGATTTGTATCATTTGTTTCAGTGCTGTATGAGTTAGCTGTATGTTCTGTTCTTTTGAAAATACCCTCAGAAAATGTGGTTAAATTCTTTCTGCTATTTTCCATCTAAGCAGATAAAAAGGGGAACTTGCCTTGCAGCCTTTAAAATGTAGGGAATGTTTCTGTGCATGCTAAGAACTGAAAACTCTTGAGAATCTTTTTGGTTAGATCTATTTTCTGAGTGTTGTAGAAAGTAGTTTTTACAACTCAAGGTATTTGCTTCTTACTATGTGGAAGCTCTCAAATATGCAGGCATTAGACTTCTTAAATCTATATGATTGGAAAAGGAAATAACATTTATATTTTAACTGGGAAACTTGGGAAATAACAAGCTTACATAAAGTGATGTGAGTCCTTTGAGATCGTTCTCCTTGACCTCTTTGATTTTGTTGTTCTGAAGATCAATCATCCGAGTATCTGGTGGGATGTTGCGAGGAATTGATGTCAAACCTACATGAGTATGTGACATAAACAGAAACATTATGTGCTGTGCTTAAGTCCAAAGAAATTAACTGCCAAACATCAAAGCACAATAAGATTGTTAATGAATATGGTGGGGAAGAAAATATGAGCAGCCGTAAAGCAAAGGGTAGAAGTGAATTTTTGATAGTGGGAAAATCTAAAGATGTAAGAATGTACCACAAACGTGTGCATGGTTTTGGGAGCAATTGCTTCTGCCCCTGACCATGAAAGCTTAATGGGGACTTTGCATCTGTGAAATAATCCTCAGAGCATGGATTGTCCTACAGAGCAACTGTTTAGTGTCTGGAGAAAGGATCCCTCAGGAATCCAGGGCAGTGGTTCCCTGTTGAGGAGCAGGGCTGTGGATTCAGGGGTCTCTGCTTAGTGCTCCTTTGGGCCTCTGCCCTGCCCTGTCCATGGCACTGGGGCAGCTGCTGAGGGTTCATTCAGGTCATGGCAGGGCTGAGAAACCTGTTCTTGGTGTGGGCAGAGGGGGGTCTCCACTGCCAGTGCTTCAGTACCAGTAGTCATTAACATAAATCAGTACCAGTACCAGAAACCATTAACACAAATCAGTACCAGTACCAGAAACCATTAACACAAATCAGTACCAGTAGTCATTAACACAAATCAGAACCAGTACCAGAAACCATTAACACAAATCAGTACCAGTACCAGAAACCATTAACACAAATCAGTACCAGAAGTCATTAACATAACACATTACAAGTACCATAGATCATTAACATAAATCAGTACCAGTAGCATTATTCCCCCATCCCAGTTTTCTGTTCAGTTACAAACCCACTGCAGTTCAGGCCATCTGAGATCCTGAATCAGCAGAAAAGGCTCAACAGGGACAGTAACTTTCTTTTGAGTGGAAATGCTGATGCATTAAATGCTAAATGCTGTCCAATTTATTAACAATTATTCTCTAATTAATAGATTGCAGTTATCTAAAGTGAAGTGTACTAATGTGGGATTTTTCTATGTGTGAACTCATGTGAAGTGGTTTGAAATCTGTAGACCAGATACACTAACCACAGTTTGCTGCTGTCAGCAAAAGTTTCTGATTCCCTAATAATAACACATTTTTAAAACCCCAGCAATTTATGTATGGAGACTGTTTCTAAGACATGAGAGTCCAGGATGAAGCTCAGGAAGGTGGCAGGGCTGTGATGAGGACAAATGTCATTGTCACTGTGCTGGTGGTGGGAGCACAGCCCTTTGGCTGCCTTGAATGATAGGAAAACTTCATTGAGCACTAATTGAAATTGCCACAATTAATAATGAACTCACTTTTAGGGACTGGGATGTACCTGCAGCACTGACAGGAGCACATTTGCCTTTGGATAAGTGGTTACCAGGGGTGCTGACTTGGGTGGAAGTTCAGCTGAGGGAATACTTTGCATTCCATTTATGTGCCCACATAATAATTCATCCTTTAAAAGACCAATCCTCCAAAGGAGAATCCAGTGGAGGACAGACACACAAATTCATTCTTACCTAGGTCAGAGCAATGGACAACTCTCACATAGCACTGGCATCCAAAGGGGCACGTTGGGAACAGATCAAAAGGAATCAGTGGTAGAATGGGTTCAGTGGTTGGAAATAGAGAATTGTCGTCATCGTCATCATCGTCGTCGTCTTCCATATCTTGGAGCATCATGTTCTTCAGTGTAAAATATGAAGGACCAGTGAGAGATTTGGCAGAGCACAAAGCCAAGAAGAGGAGGAGTGTGTATTCTTTCATATCTTCTTAATCAGGATAACCAATCTTGGAAAGTGAACAAATGAACAAAAAAACAAGCACCAGAATCAGTGAATAGGGAGCAGCAAATGAAGTTATTGAACTGTTTACTTCACTCACTATGACCCCATCTAGTCCTGAAAAAAAGCCTGTTGTGAACATTGAGGTTCATTTAGTATATGAAGGATATAAAAATCCTTTAAATATAAATTAATATTATAAAATTACCCATAATATTAACTTAAATTCATTGGGCATTAATATAATATCAAAGTATTTTATTTTTGTTTACAAATAACATCATCATTTGCTTCAAGCTTTGAAGTGGAATTTTTGTAGTAAACTTTACCAGAATTTGGAATATGATTTCTTTTATTTGTTCTCTATGAAAAAATATTTTTAGTGGAATATATTAACCTATGTGCATTGATTATGAAATTGGGAAGGACTTGATTAGCAGTGCATAAAATGCACTCAGCAGGACAGACACTTCCTAAACACTTAATATTCCACTCCCTAAACACTTTAATTAAACTCTTCCTAGTCTAATCTGAAGTTTTCAGTCCTGAGCTTTTCCCATGTTCCAGTCATTTGTTATTGACATTGATAGAAGTTCACCTCTGCATGCAATGCATCTCACAGAGTTGTAGAATCTCAGAACAATTTTGGTGGGAAGGGACCTTAAAGCTCATCTCATTCCACCCCTGCCATGGCAGGGACTCCTTCCACTGTCCCAGGGAGTTCCCAGCCCTGTCCAGCTCAGCCTTGGGCACTGCCAGGGATCCAGGGGCAGCCACAGCTGCTCTGGGCACCTGTGCCAGGGCCTGCCCACCCTCACTGGGAAGGATTTCTTCCCAATATCCAGTCTAAACCTATTCCCTGCCAGTGTGAAATTCCCCCTGTCCTGTCACTCCAGACTCTTGGAAAAAGTCTCTCTCTGTCTTTCTTGTTGGCTCCTTCAGGCACTGGAAGGCCACAATTCAGTCACCCCAAAACTTCTGTTTTCTAGACTGAACAAACCCAATTCTTTCTTGATGCTGTTTGAGGAGGGCTCTTTTCTCTGAGAAGGACTTGCCTATTAGAAATCCGTGTCAGTGGAAATCAGTGACTTCATTTACATCCAGAAGAAAAGCTATCTCGTAGTTTTGTGTGTGAATTTTTCAATATAGGTTGGGGCTTTTCTGTTTGTTGGGGTTTTTTTTCCCTTGCTCCCACAGAACTATGTGCACAGGAGAATGGAGATTGTAAGAATTCCCGCAAACGCAACAAACTGAGAAAATGTTGTAGATTCAGCTCTCAGCTTGACATTGTTTCCCTTCAACTCCCAATTCCAGAAGTCATTTGGAAGTGAAAAATGTTCTCTACAAACCAAGAGGGACTGCAAGAAATTTTATTGTGCATGTCCTGGTTATAAAAATGTTTCTATTTAGACTATTATAGGCCTCTTTAAGGAAATACTAAAAGGATGTCAGTTCTTGTTTGATCACCTAATGAAATGCTTGCTGATCTGTTTGGAGGTGAAAAATGCCTCTATGTTGGCATTTTGTCATTGGTCCTCCACTGCAGGAAAAGGAGTGCTCTGCTTTGTACCAGGGTTTGACTTGGCTTATTCAAAATGAGGTTTTGTTTATACAACTTTTGTCTGTGCAGTCATTTTGATGTTTATTAGAGGGGACTCATAACAGCACTAAATGCAAATATCCTGCATACCTTGCTGCTCCTATATCTGTGTCTGTTTCAGGGAGTTTAAAAAGAAGAAAGCTAACAGTGTTCAGATAACATAAAAAGAATGCAGTGAACTTCATTCCCCCAAATATATGCCTGAAATCAGAATCACAAAGTACTTTGTATCTTGTAGATAAACAGCATAGAGCTAAATTTGATATTTCCCATAATATTTCAGTTGCATGCCCATTCAGGTAGTGCATGTACTTTTACTGATGGTAAAAGGATCTTTCTCTTGAAAGAATCTTCACATGTATTTTTCCCATATATTTTCCTTTGTGTTCATAGTAATGTTTTCTTGCAATGCTCCTAGAAAGAATTTTGTGGTTGTTCTTGCAATCCCTTACAATGCCTGTCCTTGAAAGACTCTTTGGATATAAACAGTGCTGGGAAGAAGGTGTGGAACCTCTGTTTGTTTTTTTGGAGAGAATTGTTGTCATCTCTGGCTGTGCACCTTTGGAATATTTGGCCTTTTCAGTCTTCAATTTAAGCTTCAGAAAAAGGCCAAAATCTTCAGTACTTTAGTCATACCATCAGTTAAGAGATGAGGAATTGGAAGCCTTTCAGACTTTCAAGTTCTCCTTGTTCTTGGACAAGTGCTTTAATGGCTGGGCTGCCACATCTGAGCTCTCAGGCCCTCTGTTCTTCCCTGGCAGTTTAGGTCCCAAGTGCCAAAATGCCCTGTGGTCCATCAGTGGTAAGACACCATTTCCATATGCAGGATATCATGTGTGATGATGTCTTGGGACATGGACTTCCCAAGTCCCTGCTGACTTCAATTTCTGAGAGACTGTGTAGTTTTACTGGATCTAAAAGATAAACTTGCATGTATGTTCCTAAAATGTTCTTTTGGATCTGCTGCTAGAAAGTCCTCTTATGAAACAACCTAAAAATCTGCTCCCACACTTGCATCTGTAGCAAATGGATTGCATATTTCCTTTCACATAGCCAAAAATTAGGCTTTCAAAGTATTAAAAGATTGAGGCTGCAATTGGAGTAGTGGCCAATTTGAACTCTTGAAAAACATGTGTTGCTCACAAAGCTCTAGAAAAGTAGTGTTGAAATGTGTCACTGGTGACACATATCAGTTCTGTGAGTTAAATCTATTGAAAACAAGTCCCTTTATGTAAGGAAACCTGAGTTGGGATTTTTTTTCATTTTAAAGAAACAAGTCCTTGCTTCATCTTCTCATCTTGCCCTTAAGAAATTGTTATTGGCTTTGTAGTTAGGAATGATCATCAAGCTTGACTCCAGGTTTGCACAGGCCAAAGAAATGCCAAGGAATGGATCCTAAAGAACTGAGTTTTATGAAGGTGTGGGAATGGTTCTTCCCTGCCTGAGGTTTTGAGCTTCCCAGTAAATAGGTGCTGATATGACTAAAAATGCTCTGACTCTTCAGTGCTTCTCAGAGAACTTATACAAACTTTTTGCATGCTTAAACCTCAAGAATAAGAGAATTAAAAGAAAGCCTAAAATCTGAGATCCAAGGGATCTTTCTGAAAATACTGTCATGAAGATTTTATAAAACACTGTTTCAGAAGGTGTAGGTGCAGCTGTGCTCATGGTCCTCTGCTGCCACTTGAGCCTGACTGTGCTCCTTGCCAGCTCTCTGGTACCAGCCCTTCCTCTCAGGCTGTTCACTGAGCTGGTTGAACTCACCACACCAGCACAAAACTAATGTGAACAACAAAAATCTCCATCATATTCTTTTCAAATGAAGAAACTGAGTCACTTTGGAGTACAAGAACCAGCACAATAGAAAGGGTGGAACAGCCTTGTTGACAGGGCTGGAACATGAAATGGAAAGAGACAGAAGGAGGAGCAATGGGGGAGCCATTCCTGACATATTCAAGCTGTTAGGCAGATTTAAGTGCTCTGTTAAATAATCCCTGAGCAGCTGGTTGTCACTTGGACAAAGCCTGGCTTTGTCCATTCTTGTTTTAACAGACAGAACATTGAGAATGAGTTTGACAAGGACTGTGGTGAATTCAAGCTCCATTGTTCCTTCTTTATGTCAATCCTTCTTATCCTTGAGGACAAAAAGCTTTTGAGCACCTTCTCCCTGGAACATGAGCCACCCCAAGGTGAGGTGACTGAATGTGGAGAGTGCATTTCACAAGGAGAGATGCTCTAAGTGCTTTCCTGAGGTGTGTAACTGTCCAAAAATTATTACACTGGTTGTTTGGGACACACTTGTCCTCACTAATGTGGTCATCTATACCCAAACTACACATGGAACACAGGCACTTTTTATGCTACTAATTATAATTTATAAATTGTTAAATACAGGTGATGTCACAGTATAATTTAAGATGATTAAAAGCCTTAAGGTTTTATGTGGGAAATTCCCATATTTCTGTGATGTGAAACTTCCAAACATGAGTTATGGGAAGAAAATCCCTTTCAGTGAGAACAGAAGTTGTGTTGTTAGCGTGGGAAGAGGGCACAAAGAGACCCAACAACAAATAACTCTGACTTGCTTGGCAGCTGCAAACCAGTCCAGCACTGTGGACTTTGCTGTCTTATCAGTTATGATACTGAAGGAGTTAATACATGAAGTTTTTAAATCTTAAAAAGACTCTAAATTATATTTAGAAATCACTCCTGTTACCGAGGTACAGAGACAAATTTCCCATGGCATTATTTCTAAAAAGGAAATGCTTAAATGACCCAGCGGTGGTCTTTGCAGAGGCAAAGAAAAGTCCCTGTGTTCATTAATAACACAAATCATTGCTCTGTGCACAGATTTTGTCCAAAGAAAGGCAAGACCATAAGTGTTTTGAAATCTATATTTAAAAATAGTTCTGGTTCTATTAGTCATTGTCCCAATCCAGAAATAAAAGGAGTTTATGTTTAACTCTTTATCTACTCCATTGATTTACTTAAATTGCTGAAGAAAAACAGGAGGAAGGTTTTTGGTTAGTAAGATAACTGCAGAAATGTCTGTTGACAGAAATAGCCCAATATTGAAGTTGAGCAGTAATAATTAAGAGGATGTTTATAAAATAGGTTGTGTTTACAGAGTATTTACTTTTTATGGAGAGCTGCTTGACTCTTGTTACTGAATGATCTATGAGGATTTTTAGCTTGTAGTTCATCTACAGTTCATTTTTCCTGGGTTGTTTTTAATTACTTTGCTGATATGTACTTAAGAACCCCCACCAAATTACCAAATTACAGAAAGTTGACACTGAGTGATTACTGTAGAGTTGTTGTTGTTGTAGAGTAGATTTTCATACATGGTTATAACTGAGAAAAAGTGTTATGGTCAACTGTAACATTTTTCTGACAAGTCTTTGACAGTTAAATAATTCACTATAGCTCTATTTGTTTTTTCAGCTCACATGTAGTAAACACACAAGTATTTCAGCAAGTAAATTTTTAAATGTTCCATTTAAAAAATGGTATTTCTAATTCTAAATTATCTGATATTACTAATCTGCACATAGTGACTGCCAGCCTTAACTCTCTGCTGCTGTTTATATAGAATAGGTATTCAAACTGGACATACCTTGCAGGTTTGGAAGTTCTTCCAGAAGCACTGGGATAATCCACCTAAGGTCCTTATGTCCAGTTATTTCATATTACCAAAAAGCAGGGGAAAAGGAAGCTAGAGTGAGTTCTGTGAAATGCAAAGCATATAGAAAGAAAAATCCACTTCCAAGCTTCTTGATCCTTCTGGCACCGTGGGTGATACCAGAGTAAAGTGCTGCTTCAGATTAGCCCATCTTAGTACTGCAGAATGATATTGAGGCGACTTGTTACCACTCATATGTTTTTCATCACTGCCTGTATTAGAGCCAAAACTTCTGGCTTAACTCTAGACGTCTAGTGGAAGACTTTATAAAACCTGTAGTTTAATAATAGTTGACATCAGGCCATTGGAAGTACAGTGAGGTCCATTTCAGGTCATTCCTGCTGTGGAATCCCACTTATTTATGATTTCACTAGCCATTATTCTTTTAAAAGTGTGACTTGAGTAAAGCTATAAAACTTCAGCCAGTGGCAGTGTAAACCAGTAGCCTGCAGTGACCTGCAGGCTGCCAAACCTTTCTAAAGTTAGAAAATTAGGATTTTATTGTGTAGCTGTGTATAAATTTTAGCTCTGCTCTCAAGGGCAGCAATCTGGCTGGGGACAAGGGTTCAAGAATGTAAACTGATCTAAAGATTTTTATCAATATAGCTAATTTCTGTCCCCTGTGTATGGGAAATAAAGCATATCTATTAATGAAAATAGAGACAAGATTTGCAGTATTCTGTGATTGAAGTTGAGGGTTTAAAACCAAGTCTTTGAGAATGTGCCCCGTTACAAAGTTTGTACTGACAAGTGCATCACAATATTTAGAAACTGAGTTATTCTTTGTTTACCTTTCATGGGCCTCTGTTTATGTAAACTTCAAAAATGTTTAATTAATGGAGTTTACCTAAAGCAAGTTTCATAGTCAGGGAAGCACTTTGTGTCTTTAAATTTCCAGTACATTATACCCGGTTCTGTGCACATCTGACTTCATCTGTTTCTTTAATTAGCTGCATTCTATGTTAAAAGTCTCATCTTGCTTTGGGAAAAAAAAAAGCCTGGAAATTTTACTTGGGATATTTTTTTTATTATACATGTAATGTGCTGTTTGCAAAATGCCTGTATGTTGCATAATAGCTCTTTTGTCTACTGTTACTTTTTTAGGGAAAAAAAAGATTCTGTGCCAAAACTTAAAACTTTGGCGCTGTGATATCAACCAAGACAAGACTTGTGTTACCTGCAGCACTGCTTTTGATGTGTTCCAGTTTCAGTAGCACAGATGGATCATGATAAAGTGTCTCCCTATCACTTTTCCCAAGGAATAAAATTACAATTTCAAAAGCAATCACGTTCCCACAGAAAAATCTGAAGGGTGATCTTAAACTTTTTTGAAATCTCAAATTGCATATATCTGCATTCTCTTGCCTGCTTGTAGAAACCAAAGCTTCCTAAGCAAACACTCCCCCTGTGTTTTCAATAGCTTGGTTTGGATGAGTTTACTTGAGGAAATTAGTATTAAATTGCTGTTTTAAAAAACCCTCCAACATTTTCTTGGCTGTTCAATAGAGGAGAGCAGGGCCTGAGGGTTGTGATATAAATGTACTGGTTTCTTTTTTCACTTCATTCAGTAGCAAAGTGTTGAATCAGCAGTTTCAGCTCACCCTGGTTTTGCAGCAAACTATTTTTGAGGTTTAGTAACATCTCAATTTTGGATGAATGCTCAGGGGTTTTATTATTATTTTCTCTTTTTAGTTGCTTCTGGTGGTAGGAACACATTCCTCTGTGTATAAAGTTTGTCCTAGCCAGTTACATAATAAAGGTGACAAACAAAGTGTAGTATCTGGAAAAAAATAGAACAGTCTTACCTTAAAGTGGATTATCCATCAATTCTGTCCAGTATATAGTATTAGTAGAGAAGAAATAAATATAGCTCACATGCTGGTCTTATAATGCAACTGTTTAATATCTCAAGACATGGATCCAGTATTTTGGTGTGAATACAATTGCAATCTAGGATAAAATGCCCAGAAATCACCTTCTCAGGTCTCTTGGCTGCTCAACTCTCAACTTCAGATGTTACTCTTGACAGCAGTACTTAAAACTTAACCAGTGGCTCTCAATCCACTTTATGAGCCTGTTCATTTAAACATTTGCAGCACATTTTCAATGTCTTGGGTTTCCAATGCATGTTGTTGGGGGCTTAATGAAGAGAGATACTTAAACTAGTAGTCTGAGAGTATTTTCTTTGCAAGCAAATGTTGGTATGTTTTCCAAAGAAAGATTATGTGTTTAAATAACAAATAGATTATATAAGGTCAGACTGTTTGCTCAGAACTTTTCAGCGATTTCTTTTTCCACCAACGAGACAATTGGTTGAAAATTAGAATTCTGTTTTGCCTTAAAATACTTATGTAACGTTTATGAGTAATGGGGATTGATTTTTGAGCAAAGAATAGAAGTATATCCAACACATATGTGGTTCAGAATACTGTCTCACGATGGTGAAATATGCAGATGAAAAAGAATTTGGATGGTGTTTTCTATTTGAAATTATCTCATCAGTGATACAAACTGCTACCTTTCATTTCTTTTTGAAAATGACTGTATTTTGTATTACTTGATATGTCTGAGAGAGCAAACATATGCTGCCACATGTGGTTAATGCTTCCATTGCAATCTGTTTTAAGCCAATCCTGTATACATTTGTTATCCTAAAGCAAACTAAGTACTTTTTCATTTTCTAGCACTGTTTATAAATGTGGTTTACATAATGTGATGAATCTAACATCAACTGCACAAAGCTGCCTTGGAGCCTGCCCATCACATTTTAATAACATGACATATTCATTTCGTGCTCACAACCGCTCCATGTGCGGTGTGGTCACATATTTTGGTTTTAGCTAAATTCTGGCTCCTCTCAGGCTGGACTACACCATTTAACCAGCTGAGTATACAAAATCTGCCCTTCAGCTTCTTGCAGTACAGTTTGATTCTTCAGTATCTATATATAAATATAGTAAAAATCTTATTTTATCATCACACATGATGATAAAACAACTTTTGCTTGTTAATAGCTTTTAGCATGTTGTTGGCAGCTGACTTAAAAACTACATCAAAACTACAGTTTCCTTTGCAGTAAAAGTCCTCAGTCCCTGATGTTTTGTTTGTTAGCAACACAGCAATATTGCAGGGCGGGTCATAACTTGCAATATTGAGAGCTTGTGTACAAAAAGAGCCGTAAAGTCACGTGTACATGTCTGTACATCCATGGGGCTGTCAGGCTCCTCGTGGCTTTCATGGATGCAAGGATGGGCTGACCTGGAATGACTGGAAAGGCAAAACATCACCTGAAGGGTTTTTCACCTTGCAGACAGTTTCTGTTGCCTCTGGAGCAGCACTTAACTTTGTTCTGTCTCAGGCTGCAGATTAATACAAATCCCTCAGTGTAGGAATGCCAATTTCAGAAGCTCCCACCTGGCTTATTTCCACCTTGATGCTCTTCTTCTTGGTCCTGTGGAAAGGTTTATGCCCAAAACTGGATCAGGAAACTGATTTGTCTGATCACTGAAGGTCATTGAAATGAGTTTGGGTGTCAGTATATGCCAATTGTCAGTCGTGCTTGTGATGCTGCTCACAGCTTTGGATAATGTGACATGGCATTTTTATGGAATATGGGTATTTATCTGCCTTAGAGACATTGAAAACAGCAGACATTCTTTCACGGAAAATCAAACAGTAGTTAAAATCAAAAACTCTGCAACCAGTGCCAAACCACTGAATCACTCCAACAATGAGTTCTAAAGGAAAATTTTCTGTTCCGGAATACAAGCTGGACTGAGAGCAACATTTCCTCACAGGGTATCGAGCATTTACTCTGCCAAAGTTCAACAATGCCTTAAACCCCAAATCTTGATCACCTCAAATGATCAATTTTCCCTTAGGTTTTACCAAAGAGGATGGATGATATGGAATGTAAATGATTTCATGTTCTTAGACAGCCTGTGGTAGATTTCTATTGTTCAGACCATAAAAACAACTCTTAAAATGGGGACTGTCATCAACTTCCTGTGAGTTGTTAGTTTTAAGAAAAAATAAATGTTACCATCTAATCTAGAAAAAAAATAATTTAAAGCATGTTAGAGTGAAAAGAGAATATAGTTTAATTTGGAAGTAGTTTTTCTGAACTTTACTTATTAACAAAAGTAATATATATTAATTAAAAATCCAAAGGCCCAAAAGAAGAAGACTTTGACTCAGTTTGTGATTGACTGCTAGAAGTGGAAGCAGTGAATATCACATTCCTGAGACAGTAATTAACTACAATTTGCACTTCTTTGTCTAATGAAGAACCCAGGTCTGTAAATGTTTGCATGTACTTTGAGCACATCTGTTTTGTAGATGGAAAGAGTAACAAGGTCTCTAGGAAGGTCTCCAAAGTCAATTTGTTTGCAAGTTTTGAAGCACACAGTTTTTCACTTTGGAATAGCAGAAATGAAAGCATTTATTTAGTTTCTGATCATTAGTATCATTACTAATAATAAGGAAGGTACACTCTGATTCAAGAAGTGATTTCCCTGTCACATTAATTAGCTCAGCCTGTGTTCAGATCTGTGTTTTCATCCGTGGGAATTTTCTGGGAGGGCTTCATTTGTTTCTCATCAACACAAAAGCAGTAAATCTGTCATGAAGGGTTGGGTCTAGTTCTAAATACTCCCAAGAAATTGGGAGCCTTCTGAAAAAGTCTGATTTGCTTTTAGCTAATGACTGCTGCTGGTGCAGTTTTAGTATTACTTTCTCATAATTTACTTTTAAATTGTAGGTAACATGTAATCTATATTATGTTTCAGTGGGCATTTTTTAAAAGGCAATTAAATTTGCTTTAATTGTTTCTATACCATAAAGTGTTTTGTTGATTTTTAGCATTCATATTTTCCTCTTCCATCTGTAGGGGATAATCACTAATAAGTCCTATCACTATATTTTTTTTAATGAATAATGAAAAAATAGGGAGATAAAGACTCCTAAATTAAGCCAAAAGAGCATGTAGAAACTAGTAGAGAAGGGTTGTCATAAAGATGTCCTAATACACTATTTCCAAAGGTACTTTTTTGCAAATACAGGAGTGAGTTAGTTAAGAAGCTTGTTTCCCTGGGTGGGTTTGCACTGCTTTTTGTCAGAGACAGAAATCCACCGGATGACAGAAGCTCCTTTTACCACTCAGTGGAAATATTTATGTAAATTGAAAGAAAACATATGTCATAATTGCATATTAGCTTGTGGTATGGAAAAAGAGATCCTTTTGTAGAGCAATTTGTAAAGTAGACAGTATTATTTTCTTCTTGAACACTTGTGTTCTACAAAGGATGATTTCCATTTGGTTTTACCACAGCAGAACAAAGGAGCCTTGACTTTAGAAAGTAACATTTTAATGAATAACTTTTATTTTGTTTAACAGGCAATTTCATAGAATCATAGAATGGTTTGGGCTTGAAAGCATCTTAAAAATTATCTAGTTCCACCCTCCTGCCATGGGCATTTCTCAGCATTTAATTCATACTGTGACTATACTTTTGCTTCATGGTTGTTAGAATTTCTATTTTTTCCAATTAATGCATAAGATGTACATCTCCTCACATAAAACCAGAGAATGTTCTTTGCTCAGGTTGGAAAGAATTAAATTCAGCTATAATGGGAATTAATCACTGTTTCTGTCATTTAAGGTTTTACCAGAGGCTCTCAAAATCACCTTCAAAACAAATACAGAATACAGGCAATGCAGATTAATTTGGACCCATATGTTGTCAAGTAATTATTTGATGTTTCCAATGCTGAAACTAGACCAACACTAAAGAAATCAGTGGGTGGCAGGTTCAAAATAGAAGGAAATACTTCATGAAACATTTATAGTTCAGCTGAAATGTGCAAGAAAGTGAAGTGGATTTTAATGTTTCATATAGACCCAAAAAATAATTGGTCTAATTGAAAGAGGAAAAGTCTTGCTTCCTGAGTTCTTTGTAATGAGAGCCAAAGTGAGCTGGAAAAGGGAGAGTTTTCCCTGGAAGACTTGTAGGGAATAACCTGAGTAAGTCCAGAGCCATCCTGCATTAGAGGGAAGCCATAGATGTTTACATAGAACTGTCAGTGAAAAGGGGGTGAGAACCACAAAATGTTCTCAAGGGCTGTTCCCTGTCAGTTTTTAAGGAACAGAATTTGTGAGGCCAGAGGACGAGGATGAGAGATATGCATAGCCAACTTTCAGAGTTTGGAGAAATTGCTGTGAAAAAAATAAGTGTGTTTTAATCCTTTTTCCTAATTTTAATCCTTAAAAAATACCATTACATAACTCACTTAGAAGATTCTTGTCTTTGTTGATAGTGTTGTTGAAGATCTAATATTTCCACAGCTGTGTTCAGTATTACTCCTTTGAGAAAAATATCTGTCTTGTGGAAAAAATAAGTCAGCTTTTATGCATTACTATCATATGAAAAATTCTCACAGAGAAACATAGATTTGTTTCAGTAATATTGCATGGAAAACCTACAGATTTCTGTGTATATATTCATAATACTGCACACTTGGAATGAAAATTATTTTCACTGAATTAACAGAACTGCTTCAAAGTGCATTGTAGGAAACAGTGTTTTATGAGCTGGTCTGAATAACTCACATTATCAAAGTTACATTAATATAAATAACAGCCTAAAACACAAGTAATGAATCAGAATTTTGCATTCAGTAGCTGTGTGGAAATCTGCATCCTGCACAAAGAATTAAACACCAAACAAATGGAAATTCTACCAAACTACAGTAATTGTTTACTTAGTGGCTGTAGGAAGTTCCTTACATAACAGACTATTAGGGAAGAAATTACAAGGTAAATGGTTTTTAAATGAACCTTTTAAATAATCCAACTCTGAATGCTTTAATTTACTTTAATCCTTAAATCCTTGGGGGAAAAAGACTATTTATTGAATGGAGCCAGGATGGCTCAGGCAGACTGGAAGGATATTGTTGAGGGGATTCTCTCAACTCTTGAGTATTTGCTCACTTGTAGAGGCTACAGGGAATGTTTGTTTGGCAAAGCCACAGGAATGGACATGGAGCCCTGGGCAGGGACATCACTGCCTTTATGGGAGAGTGAAGAGCACAGCCTCTGTGCCTCCCAAGCACCAGGTGATGTTTTGAGTCCAGCCTAAGGTTATTGGACTTTATAAATAATCAGGCATTCCCCCCAACTGCCTTGCTCCTAATAGCCAGAGTAGCTCTGCAGAATTTATGCTCTTGTAGAAAAGAAAGGTTTATGAAGGAAGCTGCAGTCTGAGGAAGAGACATTGTTCCTTTTCCTTGACATTAACATGGTCTTCAAATTAATTGTTATGCACAACATTTCCCCAGCTGAAAAAACTGCAGTTCCTGAATACAGAGCTTTGAAGTCACTGCCCCAGATAAACCTTATTACCCATAGAACTCCCAAATAAAAATAAGTGAAAATTGCTGATTTTAGTCACCAGGACAGTTGATTTGGAGGTAACACTCTGGATTGCCACAGAGAAGCATCCATGAAGGACAGACCTGTGGGAAATACAGCTCAAACTCTGCTGCTGGTTTTAGTTGAGGGGCTGAAATGGGATGGTTTGTGTGAGCTTATTCACCAATGTTCAGCTAATGGGCTGTGGCAAGAGGTGAAGTTGCCCTCAGCCTTCAGCCCATCTATCTCTCTGTTCAAATGAGATTCCCCTTTGTATCCTGTATTATTATTATTATTATTATTGTTATTATCATTATTCCCCTTATTATCCTGTAATACCCTGCCACACCCCACTGTGGGAATTTTTACCAGACGTGACTGCAGAGCAGAGGCAGTTGTGTGCTGCTCCAAGGAACTCCAGAGCAATGACCAGATTGTGTGTTGGGAAACTTTATGAACTGTTCACAGGCTGATAAAGTCAGGGAATACTTATGGAAATGTAGAGGATTCTGTGCAGCAGCAGTTAGGCAGGATGAGGCTGGCTCTATGGGAAATGCATAAGCAGAACTGTCCTAGCCAGGTCAGAGCCCAGCTAGGCCAGTCCCCAGCTTGGACAGTGGCATTTCTGCTGAGAAAGGGCATTGCTGTCTCTGGGCTTCCTTTGCTTCCATTTTCCTTGAGGCAAAGTAAAGCTGTGGTTTTGGGACAGATGTTTCATTTAGAGATTCACCCTGAGGCAGTTTGGCTTTTTTCTGCCGTTCCCAAGGGAGTGGCTGGAGCTGTGTCAGGGGAGGTTCAGGCTGGTATCAGGAAGGTTCAGGAATCAGGAATGTGGATGCTGGGCACTGCCCAGGCTCCCCAGGGAAAGGGCACTGCCCCAAGGCTGCCAGAGCTCCAGGAATGTCTGGACAACACTCCCAGGCACAGGGTGGGATTGTTGGGTGTCTGTGCAGGGGTTGGATCAAGGATCCCAATGGATCCCTTCCAGCTTAGAATATTCTGGGATCCTTTTAAAACTGGTCAAACATTATCCAGTTGAGAGAAGCACATTTACTGAGTGAAAAAGTTGACAAAATAGAGATAGTAAATCTATTGGTTTACTTTTGCTTTACTAACTGGAGTATTTCATATCATAAAAGGGATGATAATTTATTGTTCATCGGTTTCTGGTGTGGTCAAAATGTTCTGTGCAGTACTCAAGTCTGTAAATTCTTTCAGAGACACACAATGGTGCAGAATGTGTTCTTAAAGGTAATTTAGTGACCCAGTAACTCTTGCATCATGTAGAATGGAAGATTTTTATAAAAAGTTCTGCTTGATGTTCGCTTTTCACTTCTTAAATTGAAAATAACAGAGCAGTGCTGTGTCTTTATGGATCTCTCCTGATGCAATTTTAATGTAGAACAGGGTGTCTGTTAGCAAGGAACATTGCATCTGTAATGAGACTTTGTAACCTGGTTATTGGGGACATTAAACACCATATTTCCATTGAATTTCATTATAGCAGTTGTAACAAAATTGTTCAAATTGTACTTGCAGGCATTTGAACATAGCTTCTTGGTACCTGAAGTGGTCTAAAACTCAGGAGTAGGGTGTTAATTTATTGGGAAAATAAAAAGCTAGGTTCATTTTGATCATATGATTGTTTCTTAATGTGGAAAAGGAGCTCTGTTTAATACATTTTAGAGGCTTTTAAGTGACGTCTTCGCTGCTTTTAGATGGAAAAAGTGTTCCAACATTTTTCCACAATACTTTGGGACCTTGAGACTGAACAGCAGTTGTTGACATCTTTAAATCAGAGCTCTTATTTCACGTCTGCTGTTTTTTCCCCATTTAAAATGGTCTTCAGTCTGCCAAGAGAAGTAAAATTAAAGCCTTGAAATAGAGTTTGGGATTCAATGGTAACTAACTGTAAGAGAGGGGTCATGTTACTAAAGATGCAATAAAAGCAGGGATCTCTTTTGTTCATTAGGAAACAGAAATGTGTGTCTGCTGAGCAAGTCCAACATGTTATTATAAATCTTTTTACATGGATGTTTGTACCTTTTTCACTTTACAAGAAGACACTCAGACTGTTATGCAGGGCTTCTTCCAGGTGAGGGTTGGTTACACAGTTCACTAAACCTCTAAATGCTTCCTGCAGCCAAAACCAGCTTTAAAAGAAATGTCTTTAAAAACATTCACTATTTCCAGAGGGTTGGCTTCACCTCTGTGGTTGGGATGTGCTACAAGGTGGCCATGGTGTGGTTCTGACCCCTTAGGGCACTGATTTGACCTGAGGTTTGGGCTTCCAAAACCTGATCCATGACTTCAGTGAGGAGAGGTGGTGTAGAAGTTGTATCAGATGTTGGTACCTCAAGTTCTTTGTTGTTTTGACGTTGGTTGGTTGGGTGTAACCCCTCACTCCCTGGGGTTACACTTCCAACTGAGGAGAGATTTTGAAGCTTCTTGAGGAACCTTCCAGAAGACAAGAAATTGCATTGGTCTGCAAACCCACAGTGAGCAGACTTGTTCTCTGCAAACTGCTTCATGCAGAAAGTTATCAGGAATATTGTGTGAAATTATTTTTGTAGCATTTACTCATAATTTTACTATTTTTCTGCCTGTAGACTTGTCTGAAAATTGTATACATTGGAATATAAACATAGTAGTTAAATGAGAAAATGCTTTCTCAGATGAGTTTCCACCAGTTAAGGCTGGTATTACCACATGACACAGATGATAAACTGTTTATTTTCTTGCTGTGATGTAACTGTTTATAAAGCTGTGACTTGAAAGAGCTTTAAAGTTCATCGATTTCTTTCAGTAAAAGCACAAATTTTTAGTAGAAAAATGTTAACATTCTGTTTCCTAGTTCTGATAGGTATTTTCTTTTAGTGTTCTGAGGGGTTTTGCAGTAATTGCAAGCATGATGGGTATTTCAGAATCGAAATTCAGAAATTACATCAATCACACTCTGTAGTGTTACTGTGAGAGTGAATTAGCTGAGTGAAATTCACTTTGTCACAGGCAAATAGAAACCAAGCAGTCACACAGCAACTCCTTTTTGGGGCAGAGTTGAGTGATTTGTAGCTTTGTTATGGAGGGATCTCTATTAAATTGAATTGGAAAGTGGAGAAGGGTAGATAGTGTGAACTCAACATTTTTGGGGTCTCAGAGATTCTAATAACCTCAACACATGGGCATTAATAATGAAAATCTCATTTTGGGAGGTATTTGGTGCCTTTATTTTTCTGAGGCTTTTGCATGGTTTTTGTTGAGTTTTTTTCCTAAGAAAGCTCTTTTACCTTGCTTAGAGAAAACATTACCTCTAATTGTTCCTTCAAATTCAGAAATCTACCCAAGCTTCCATGGAAACAACATTATTTTTTTGGAGACCTCCACAGTTTTTATCATACCAGAAGTGCCTGTACCTGGTCAGGTAGATCCTCCAAGTTCCATCATCACTTACTCACTAAAAACAACATCTATACCTTTTATATTAATTTGGTGATAACCAAAGGATGTCTTCTGCTCTGTTTCAATTTACAATGAGATTTAGCAAGTGTTGTCAAAATTCTGATGTGAGATACTCGAGTCTACAATGTAAGTCAGAACTTGGAAATCTAATAGAGGGATTCTAAACTCCCAAAAATCCTCTTAGGCCACATAGCACTGTGGTTCTGGAATTGCTGTGGCTATTGAATCCTAACCTCTCCTATCCTGGTCTCTTACTGACTGTAAAATATCTTTCCCTCTTGTAGTTTCAACATTCACACCTTGTATTCAGATCTCTGGTTGGGTTACTGAAAACATCATATTCAGGGTTTTGCTGTACTATAAGCAGTTTCCTCTCTGAAATGTTTGTAAAATTCTGATGGGGCATCTCTGCAGTCTTAGAAAGTTGCAGCTGGTTCACTCTTGAATTTATCTGTGAGTAGAAGTCATCTGTGTGTGGAGAACAGGAGAAATGAGAATGCTGCTGTGCATCCCCCAGATCCCATTGCCTAGCAGAAATGTTACTGGCTTGGCTTAGCAGGATCTCCCTCATAGCAATTCTCATCAGGGACTTGCTGTGAAAGCTCTCACAGTATTTATTTTTTATATATATGATATATACACTATTTAATAAGATTTCTGAGTCTGATAACACTTAGCAAAACTATTATTCCACTCTCAATCCCATGGCCTTCTCAAAGTATATTCATTTCCAATGTAAACCTACAAAAATTAATTATTTGCTCAAATATATTTTAGAGAATAAACTAACTACAGTGGTTTTATGATGAGCTGTCCTTGCATATTTTTACCATACTGGTGGCCAAAGATTCCAAACTTGTTCCCATGTTTATCTTGACCAAGAATTCTCAGGTCACTGTGTCCTGGAGTCACAAGCTGTAAAATGGTGACAATCCCATTTACTTGGTTTATAAAATTCTTTCAAGCTCTGTTTAGAAGTGATGAGAGTTTTATAGTAAAGCCCATTCCACTTCCAAAATAATTGGTAATTTTGAAGAGTGGATTTGAGCTGCTTCCATTTCCATAGGGAAATGTTGTGCAAGTGTAATTGCTGTGTATTTCTGAAGTGAGCACCCACCCATTTGTTGTGTCCTTCATCCCTTGGCTTCTTTCTCCTGCTTGTTCTCCTGCCTCTGCTACTCTTGTGCTCCATTTTGAGAACATTTTCCCTTCATTCTCTGTCTCACTACTGGGGCTTTACTTTGGTGCTGTAACTTCACTTTAGGTCACATCCCACTGCTGAGAGCTTCTCATAGGAGCAACTTCCACAGAGCGATGCCAGGCAAGCTTGGTCCTCATTGTACTAAACCCCCACAGGAATAATCTTAGTCACATCACTTGCATAAAATTCACTTTTATGGTATCTTCATAGTGAAAAGCACACCTTGGAGAAAAAATATGAATAAATCTCAATTAATCTGTATTTTAGTGGTGTTATCCCATGCAAACCCAGTGGAGAATTTCTTTTGGGTCTTAGGAGTCTGAATGTTTGATAAGAGAAGAATTCTACTTAAAAGAAAATATTTGCAGCAATAGGTGGTGTTTTGCTTAAATTTATTATAAGACTACACATCCTGTACAGTATAAAAATCTAACAAACTAACTATAGTACAAATGAATGGAACCGATTACTGTGACTTTAAAAATAATTTTAAAAATTTAAAATATGCTTTGCTTAAAAAAAAACCATCCAGACAGAAATGAATTGTTCAATCCTCTAGGTCATCAGAATCTGTGCTTGAATACAGGAAGTTTTTAGGGTCATCTAAAACAAATAATTTAATTTTTTTTTTCTTAAAATTTCACTTGGAAGAGAGCTTAACACTGCAAAATGTTTGGTAGAAAATCCAATCCTGTGTGTGTTTTAAGAAATTTGATTCCTGCATTGCTAGAATGTTCATAGCTCAAGGATTTTTATCTCTTATATACAATTTTTGCAGTTGATGGTACCACTTAAAATGTTTTAAATTCAGTTAAATAAGATAGGACCAAGCTGAGGGTTTAGTTATATTCTTAAATCCTAAAATCTGATCTTACAGAGGGTGTGCCTGGGGGCACAGTTTGACCTGTTGTGTTTAAGCAGAATGCTGTTAATAGAAATAAAAATAGATCTCATAGTCTTAAGCTTCAAGTTTTACATTTAATGGTTTTATAATGAAACAATATGAAGAAACACACTGCTACCTTACTTCAGTAGATAATATACAGTATCATATTTATGGCAGGAAGGGTTTAAATCAGAAATAAGCAGACCAGTGAGTAGAGAGAATAAATAAAACTGCATTGCTAGAGATGGGGGTTGCACTGCAGGTTTGGGGGGGTTTATTTGGTCTTCTGTGGTTTAAGAACAACACTGCAATAGGATCTTATGCATGAAAATGAATGTGGGGAGAGCTGCCTTGTGTTGATGTAGTTGTTTTCAAGGTGAACGTGTTCCAGGTGGGAATCTTCGTGCTCCTCCTCACTGTGGTCATGCTCGTCCTCGTGGTGGCTCTGAGTCCTGCAGATGCGTTCTGGGGGCACCCTCCTGTGACACAGGGGAGGAACCATGTTCTAATCATGTTCTAATCATGTTCTAAATCATTGCAGAGAACTCTCAACTTCATCATTTATTTTAGAGTTGCTGTCTATTTAGATATTTGAAAATGTTAACTTCCTCAGTACCTTAAATTTTCTCAATTACATATTTACTGAGGACTTTGAAAAGCCATTCTTTTGAACATTCTCTCTGCATTGTTTTCTCATTGATATCATATACTGAGTTTTCCTGAGGAAAACATTGCTATGTGTTGCTGAATGAAAACTTTGTCTGACACATGGGAATTCTCTCTTTGCCATTTCTTTGTTTTACAAAACAGCACAGAGAGCCTGGATTGAGCACGTGGCTCCAGAGCTGGGGCTGGTGGAACCTGCTCACCAGGTGACCCCAGCTGCTGACTCCTCCCATTATTTTGTTATCACTTGGAGCTCTGCTCCAGGAGCAGAAAAGCTGGTGTTTGCTGGTGATGAGCATTTTCAGTAACCGTGAGAAAGGGGGAAATCTCACTTCTAGCATATTAAGAAATATTGTAAAAGAAAACTCAGCATTCAGCTCCTTCTTCAGTTTTTTTTAACAAATATTTACTTAAAAATAACAAATTCCTAAAGCAAAGCATATCTTATTTATTTTAATGTCATTAATGTAAAAAAGAGCTTGGAAATTACCTTATTTTATTGTTGTTGAGTCTTAGAAAACGTAGTTTTCTCATTTCATCAATGCCAAAGGGTACAGCCTTCAATTCATTGTGATCCAAAAAGAGCTCCCTCAGGGAGTGATAAGCTCCAAAAAATGACACTGGGTCAATGCCATCATCAGTGAGTTTGTTAAAGGACAGGTAGAGATACTCCAGCCCAGGCCTCATGTGGCCAAACACATAGCCTGGAATTCTCTCAATCTGATTCCCTATAAGCACCAGATGGAGTAAAGATTTGGGCAGGTAGGAGGGAACATGATACAGCTTATTGTAAGAGAGGTCAATTGATTCCAAGTTCCTGCATTAAAGGAGAAAAGAAAAAGAAGCTGAAACCCCTCTGAGCTCCTGGCCTGGCAGTGCTGTGTCTGTGCAAGGCTCTGCTTCAGGGCATTGCCAGGGAATGACATTTCCAAGGGAAATTTGATCCTGATAATGGGGCAAAATGTGTTTATGGAATATGGTCGTGTATAATTACTCTGGGAATAGAAATAATTAAGTCATGAATTACCAATCAAGCACAAGAATTTTGTTGATGGGAAGAGATCTCCAGTAATAAGGGCGGGGGGGTCAGTACAGGGCAATCCCATGGGACTAATCTGGGATTGCTGCAATAATGAGTTACACTGAAGAGCTGGAATAACCTTGGGATTTCAGTCATTATCTCATTAACAGGGAGTTTTAAGCTTTGTTCTGAAGCCCATGTGAAATGGAATTGTGTGAATGATGAATGAATCAGTCCCCTGTGCTGCATTTCCAGGCATGAGAGATGCTGTCAGTAGTAACAGCATGGTTGTTTTCAGCTTCAGGAATTCACAGGTTCAGGAATCAAGGAATATGGCTGCAGTGCCAGTGATGGTCAGTACCCTGCTCAGCTTGGCAAATTATTTAGCAGGGAAACCAAAAGCGCTATCATCTTTTACTGCTTGCATTCTCATTGCTCACTGTGCTAATATTCTGCTCTTAGACAATGCAGCTGAACAATCTTCCCTTCATCTTATTGACTTTTATAGTTTTTAATCCAATGGGAAATAAGGCTAGGATAGTATTAAATTATTTTTAAATTACCTTTGAGATAATTATGTATCAATACTAAATTACCATATAATTGGATATAGTATTATTTATAATTAATGTTCATCTTTGAATGGGTGGTCAGAAAAAAATATTGACTTTTATGTTAATATGGTACAGATTTGAGGTAGAAGATCTTTCTATTTGACAGCTGACTGAGTATCTTCTAGATCATATAATTAGGCAAAGGAAATTTAGAAAAATTAGCAAAGGAAAACAAATCAAAGCATAATTACAACTCTAAGTTAAAAATAATGAAGTGCAGATATTTATTTGATTATTTGACCCACTAAAAACAGAGAAAAATTAAATAAATGCATTCTAAATGTCTGGTACTTACTCTTGGTTTATCCAAGCCAAAGGTGCTATCCTGTGCTCTTCTAATTTGTTATGCTTTAGCCCAATGATGTTGATGTTTCTGGTATGGTTAAAGCAAATTTCTGACACTTCTTCAATTTGATTATGTTCAAGATATAACTCCTGTAAGTGCATTTGGGAAGAAAATTTGTGAGATCAGAATGGGCTGAGTTTCCCATTGCAAATTCCAAGTGCAGCAATCACCTGTCCCCTGTATTCCCTGGTCTATGTTAATTCTGAATCTGAACCAGGCAGTTTGTACCTGGAGCGGGACCTTCAGAAACACAATTCCTCAGAGCAATTGTTTTGTTTTCTCATTTGTGAGAATACATATTGCTTTGAAAGGGCAAACAGAAGGAATTACATCCCTTTGGGTGTTTGTTGGGGGGGTTGTTGTTGTTAGTATTTGGTTGTTTTGGGGTTTTTTACCTCAAGAGTGGCAGGAAGACCTTGTGGTATAATTCTAAATTTATTTCTTCCCAGTCGCAAATAAGAAAGGCTTTTCAAAGGATAAAAGGCCAAAGGACTGACATTTGCTTCACTAAGTTTATTTCCTTCTAATTCCAGAGTGACCAAGTTCTTTAAACCTAAGGAGAAAAAGTTTCATTTCAGTTAATTAATGCCATCTTATATCTTGTTAAAATACATGTTCATAATTTAACAGTCTTAAACATTACCCAGATCAGTTCACAGCAATGAAAAATAAAAATGAACAGATTTTATTATCTCATAATCTTGGACTTGTTCATAGGTTTGTAGAGCTTTAGAGATTGACCACAGCTTTATTTACATTTTCCTCTCCCAGTCCAAATGGAAAGGGCAGCAGCTGATCCAGTTTAGATGGGACCCTTTTGGCAGGAGAGGAAAAGAGGCAAAAAAGTCCATCAAATTCTGACCTGGATGGTACCTTTTCCTTTTTCTTTCTCTTTTTTCTATCAGCCTGTATTTAAACTGGCTTCAAATTATCATGGTTGACTCCAATTATATTCTCCTTTATTTTGCATGGACATCAAATCTGTTCACTTCCATGCAATTTAAAATTAACTAAAATGGTTCCACCACACAAAAAGCCATCAGGTTGAAGGTGGGGATAGTTGGTGTCTTCAACATGCTTCAAATTCACCTCCACTCAGTGACCTTATATATAAACTGCTTTGGGAGAGGAGCAGTTGCATAAGGGAAAATGTAATTTTTAAATACTTTGTCATGCAAGCCTTTCAGCTTGTGCTGCTTTTAAAGACATGGCACTTTAAAGCTAGCAATTATTTTTCTATGTCAAACCAGGTTCAACATTCAGCCTTCCAAATTTATTTTTGACTTTTCATATGATTTTCATTTTTTAAATTACCTTTTAAGCTGTCTTCATCAATGGCATGAAGTTGGTTGTCATTTATTTTTATTTCTTCCAAAGCTGATGGCAATTCAGAGGGAATAAGTGCCAGCATATTTCCATCCAAATACAAACGTTTCAGCTTTTTCAGGATCTTATCACAGGGAGGAAGAGCATTTATATTATCAAGGAGCAATATATGCAGATAAATATTGAGTTAAGAGTTTCTTTAATACACACTCTGTAAGGTTTTTCAGCAGCAGTGCAGTAGTATCCAGTGTTTTGAATTAAAAACTATTTTTTTTCCCTGTCAATCTAATTAATAAGTTACTTTCTGCTAAATATTAACAAAAGTGCAGTTAATGTGACGTGTGACTCAAAGAGCTTCCCCACAGCCCTGCTGTGGTTCCCCAGGATCATTGTTTGCATTCCTGCTGCTCTCTGTGAATTGTGGAAGAATTGCCTGACTACGCTGGGCAGTATTTAGGACTTCAAAGTACATGCATTTAGAAATTACATGCTTATCCTCTTGATCTGTGAGCAAACTGATCATTTTCTGTAGGTCAGCAAGTTTCCTCAGACAGAAGGAGAGCAGCTTTCAGTAACTGAGGGTTATTATGCTTAAGCTAGCTTAAAAGATTGGTAAGAAAAATTATCATATCTAAATTTTAATTCTTGATTATGGTGAGAGATTTCTCAAAGTAGCTATTGAATTATACAATGCTTATTATACAAGGTGCAAAGTAGTTTAGATCCATAAACTGAAAAGCAAAAACATTATTTTAAGCAGCAATTACTGAGAGGGTAGCAGAGGAGCCATGCTTTCTTACTTTGAATGCTTTGGGACCTATGCCAGGAGAGGTAATGTTATTTTTACTCAGATCAATCCATTCCAAATTAGGTACCCCATTGAATGCTTCATCTGAGATAGTAGTGATGCTATTTCCTGGGGCAGAAGGCAAGAAAAAAGTTTCAGTAATGAAATACAGTCTGCACCTGAGGTGTGTAATACTGCATCTAGAAAATATATCACAAAAATAGCATTATGGACAGTAATTTTGTGTAGATGTATTTATCTTAGTATTTAAACACTGGCATGCAAATCTAATGTTTTTCATTTCTTGTTTTAAAGGCATAGCTGTAAATTTAGTTCTAAAACTTTTCTATATTAAGGAATGACAAAGCATTAACAGTGCTGTTGACTGCATTTTAGGGTGGATGATGTTAGAGAAGTCATGCAAATTAGATCCATTAATTACCTGTGAGGTCTAAACTCGTTAGGTCTGGATCTGAGATTGGAGGTATTTGTGTAAGTTTGGCATTAATGCAGCTTACTGTGGTGTCTGAGGTGGAACATCCAGATGGCAAAGGAGGAGTTTCTATGGGTGGAACAGGAATTGGGAAATGAGATGGAATTCTGAAAGCACCATCATCTTCATCACTGTCATCCTGCTCATCTCCTGCAGCTCCCGTTCTGGGCACAGGCAGCCTCCCTCTGTGCCGCCCTTTGTGCCTCCGGCGATTCTTTCTGCCTTTCCTTTTTCTTTTCTTCTCCCCTTTCCTGTGGCCCTCCTTGTCTCTGCCCTCTGTCACTGCTGTTGGGAGCAGCTCATCCTTCTCCACGTGAGGCTGTGCTGAGGGCAGAACATTGGTGGTGTCGAGGTCCTTGGGCTCTGGGGAGTCACCAGACATCTCACTGATGGCATCCAGTGCAATTATACTGGAGTCCAGCGAGGAGGCTGATGAGGGAAAAAACAACAAAACAACACAAGAGAGTCTGATGAAACTAAAAGATTAGTGAGCACTGTTTCCCACATACTGTAGAAAATTATGACTATAGATTATTATTCCTCTTAGAATACGATTCGAAGAATAAAAATGTGGTCTTAAATTGCTGCTTGAGAAAAGAGACACTTGACTGAGAAATTATGAAGGTAACCATACAGAAGAGTTTGTACACACCTGCAATTCCTGAGAACTCCAGACAAAAAGGTGGAAAAATTAATATAGCTTTCATTATCTCTCTCTTTGACTTACTATTAATTATGGGGTTTGTGTTGATGGAGGTGTCTAAAGAGGAAAAATAATGTGTCTGGAAGTGGGAGCTAATTTGGAAAAAATTCACAAAGGTCAAGACTTGTTCTCCAAAAGGGATTGTCAGGGGAGGAGTTGGCTGCAGGTGGGGATCTTACCAGGGAAATGCATTAACTCCATTACCAAAATGCAGTTTTTACTTCCATAACAGGACAATTCTAATAAAAGGAGTTCAAATGTCTCAGTCAACGTGACTTTTACAGTTCTACAGAGAATTCCTATGATGTCTCATCTCAGAGTGTCACATGCATATACACATGAGGATAAATAGTTCTTACAGTAGGAGAAGATTGAGTTCAGTACTTTGCAGATATAAAATACTGGGAGTGTGGGAAGGAAAGGAAGGGAATCCCATCTCATGTTTATCTCCTCCATTCCTTTTCTTTTTAAAGGTACCAGTTTTATTTAAATTATTGTGAAATACCAAAATTGTAGTTCTGGAGCTTCTCTTGGGAATTGACTTTCTTCTCTTGATTTACATGAAACTGCTGCAGGTTTTTGCACTTCTAACAAAGATTTACCACTCTGTATGTGTAATACATCAGTAATGACCAGTAGTTATTGATTGATCCTTTGTAAATGGAAGTGGGATAGAAAATATGAATAGATGTTATTTCTTTGTACATTTACAAAGTTCTGTAAAGGTAGGGGGGAAGTAAAAAAAGAAATACAATTATCTTTACTATTGCATATTTAGCATCATCTTTTCTTTAAATGCTGCATCAAAATCATCTAACAGAGCACTCAGAGAAACCAAGATCAACTTGAGTAGAAACTCTGAAGAGCTGCTTTAACCATGGAATTCAGGATAATGTGTGCCTTGTAACTCTTGGGATCATTAAATGTGGTGTTTATGGAAGGTTTTAAATATCTGTGGTGTCCCATACCGGTGTCAGAACACACTGGGCAGCACTCTCCTGCAGGGATGACGGTGTGGGGACATGTCAGAGGGTGGCACATGGCGGTGTCACAGATCACCTGGCCCTGGGAGCACAGGCAGGTGACGCAGGGCTGGGGAGACCACACGGCCTTGTCGAACATGATCATCCCGTTGGCTGTGCACTGCCCCTTCTTCCCTGGGAACACAAAATGGGACATGGCAGGTAAACAGCTTACAGTGAACCAACAGTGCTCATTTACAGCTCTGGAAAGAAGGACTACTATTTTGTTCTCATTTTGAAAATATGTAAAATGCACCCTATTCAAAGGATCTTATCATTATTCCTTACTTTTCATAGCTATATTTTCTTCAGCTTATTGGTAATCTTCACTTATGAAAAGCTTGAATACTTTTTCCAGACTTTCTTCTATTCCTCTCTTGTGCACTACAGATCTTTTCTAGTATCTTGCACATTAAATGAGAAAATTTTATTAAGGCCCTGCAGAACTGGGAGAGTAACAATATTCAGTTTATAGTGACAGTTCATAGGCTTGGTGGAAGTAAAGTTCCATTCCAGGATGACTGATAATATGGCAAAAATCTCCACTTCCCTGTAACTTGCTTTATTTGAAAAACAAAAAACCAAACATCCCTCTTTGCTGTAAAAGCAGTAATCTAGAACAACTTGTGCTATGAAATACTCTGTCTCCCAAATTTCTGGATATGTATCTACAAAAGATTGAGATTTCCCCAGGGTACACAGTTCAAATTTTCAGAAAGAAATGTAATTTTGTAAGCTCTGGTCAGATATTCA
Source organism: Melospiza georgiana (assembly GCF_028018845.1). Lineage (NCBI taxonomy): Eukaryota > Metazoa > Chordata > Aves > Passeriformes > Passerellidae > Melospiza > Melospiza georgiana. Next base: position 17,421,515 of record NC_080440.1, on the reverse strand, counting down.
GTAGAGGGGTGATCTGGAAAGCACAGAGACTGGGGAAGGAAAGTAATCCCAGTCTCCCTTTCCTTCCAATGGTGGAGTTCACTTCAGAATCTTCCCTGGGCAGTTCTCACCCAGACCCCAGGCTAAACATTGCACTTTACCACGTTGCTTTTTTATTTTTGGTCTTTTGAGAGAAGGAAAACCAAGGCTGAGATTCTTCATCCCATGCAAATATTCCTATTTTTGTGTGTACCTCTAAATGTTGTTGAGAAGCTGAACTCCCTCACACCTTCCTTTTCCTCTTTCTAACTGACCTGAGAATGCATTGCTGAAGTGTTGTTTTGAGGTGAAAACCCATATCAAAGTTAACTTTGTTCTTCCCTGCATATAAAGAAGAAGAAATTTCCTCTCTTCCTATTCAGTTTGACTTCCTCCTTCAAATGAAAATTAATACAGTGGAAAAATCTTTTCTCACCTGAATCTGCATGCCAATAGACTTTCACTTGTGGTGCACAAATTGTCTTTGGAGGGTTCTTTGCAGGGTTTGTTTTCCCATACTCTGCCCTGCTCCATGCCTGGGTGTTTAATTCTAATAAGAGTATTCAGGATAGCCTCCTAATAACCTTGTAAGACTATTGTAAATATTTGGTTTGAAATGTCTCTGGTATTAATATTTGTCTCAAAAGGAAGCATTTTGCATAGTCTTTCAAGGTAGTCCTACTTCATAACAAAAGTTCTTTTTCCTTCTACTCAAAGACCACTGGATATCAATCTGTTTTCTACAGTAAAAATTAATTATCAGAATCATCCAGTTTGGTTGATCTCTATATTCCATATTTTTTTTAATGCTTTGATTTAAATTTCTCTTATGATGACAAAAGCAAGAAATTGAAGTTTTGAGTAGTTGCATCTTGTTTTTTCAAAAGTCTGGGACATCTCTGCCTCATTTCAGCTGCATAAAGTTGTGCTCTAAGCAACTCCAGCCATGTCAACTGGAAGAGGAGAGGAATTAATCCAGGCCAAGTGTTAGTTGGCTTTAAGTCCCTTGTCATTCCACCCAGGTATCTGCAATCCAGCTGTTTGCTGGATCCTGACTTTGGGGTTTATGTGCTTGCCAGTACACCACAATACTTCTTTTAAATAACCTCCAAAAGAAACACAAAAAGAATCCTGCACTTTCTCATGTTAAACAATAAAACAATGACTGTTCCAGAAGAGCATAATCTGGCCTGAGAAGGAAATTCTTCCGTGCTTCCTAAAATTCTTTCTTTTGTTTTAGCTACCAGAGTGTATCAGAAGTCAGAGCAAATCTTGTCTGAATAAGCATAAAGATCTGAGTTATCAGGCTTGGCCTTTGCAGGCTTCTTTAACAAATGATCCTTTGTTTCCCTGTGTACATTAGCGTTGCATAAAAGGCAGGAGCAGTGTGTGCTCAGACAAAGGTTTTCCCCTTTGGGTGCATTGCAGAGCTGCTGTCTGGCACTGTTGGGATTCCCAGAACCCCTGTGAGACGCAAAGGCTGTGCTGAGATGCTCCTCACATTTCCTGACCACTGAGTCACTTCAGCTTGGTGGGGTGAGAGGGATCAGAGATGGGGCAGCAGTGAACATCCTACTCTGCTCTGCCTAATGGACAACTGCAAATTACCTCATGCTGTGGCCAACTGTTTGATTTAATTTGGATGTTCACATGCTTCTAATCTGGAGGAATTACATGTCTGGTTACTGTTAAACCTCCATTTAGCTGCTCATTTTCATCCTGCATATATCTGTAAATTTGGGTGGGTTTGGGTTTTTTAGTCTCCTAAGAGCAAAACAAGTAGCTAAGAGAATGGAAATTAATGTTTGGATTGCATTTTCTTCTATTCTGAAGCATGATTAATAATAGTGTTCTATTATTTAATAGGCTATGTTTTTTCCAAATCTGACATTAACTTGAAAAAATTTTGAACTTTAAAAGCTAGACTAAAAAATACCTTGTGGTTCCAGTGTTTGGCAGATGAGCATAGGACTTTTAACCTTTGGAAATATGGTGTAAATTCAGCATGGAGTTCCAAATAAAATGAGTTCAGTGGTTTGAGCTCAGCTTTTGGATGCAAGTCCAGATAGAAAGAAACAAGCGGGGTGGGGAGGGGGAAGAGCTGTGCATTATTTCAGCATGACTGATGGTCCTGACAGAAACCCTGGAATATCTTACATGAAGTGTATGCTACTTACATGGTATTTTCCTCTGTTTAACTTTAAAAATATTTGTAAATTAGATGTTTGACATTAGTAATATGTATAATGTTGTAATACACACTGAAAATGCCATAGTCCAGAGTTTTGCTAGTTTTCCTATTCAAACCTCTTACTTTCAAATACTTGATTTGAAATGGTTCAGCCTTTCCGAAGTAAGGACTCACAACAAACAGTAATTGTGGAGAAACTGTGGCTGATTTATGTTTGGCCATTTGAGACCTCTTAACCCAGTGGTCATGTCTGTTGTGTGACACACTGAAAGGCTTAAATTCTTGCTTATAAAAATAGATGATTATTATATTTATTATATATAGAATATGGGAATCAGGGCATTCTGTTTTGATTTTTTTCCCCATAAAATTCATTAAACTGCATATAAATATTTTACTTAGTGTATGATCTCTTGGTGGAGGAATGGAAATATCTGTATCCATAAATACAAATATTTATGGATACAGATATTATATTATTTATGGATACAGAAATACAGAGATGAAAATCTCTGGATCACCAAAAAGGCAAGTTAGGTATAAATCATACTACTGAACTTCTATGAAATAAATCTGGGTTGTCAATATAGATGGAGAATAAGAGTGGTCTTGTGTTGAATGAGTAAGATATTCTCTCTTTTAACTCAGTTTTCCATCATTAGTTGTCTTATTTGTAGCATAACTTCCATATTCCAGCTACAACCGACCATTATTAAGTTATTTACAAAATCAAGAAATATTCCTGAAGGTTTGCATGTGCAATTTGCTTTTCAAAAATGCAACCCATAAAGTAAAAATAAAAATCTGAATCTATTTTAATTAACACTGTTGTTACTGCTGTTGAAGCCTCAGTGAAATGTTAATTGACTTAGGAGATATATTGAGCAATAAATTCTTCAAAATGGCCTTCAAACTTGGAACACAAGTTTGGAACTCATTGGGAATTATGAAAATACCCGAACAAATTTCTTGTTCGTTAAGATAAAAAAATAATGCAGAAAACTTGTGGGAAATATTGCTGTTATCTGGCAAAGCAGGGTTTGATAAAAAGCCTCATAATGCCAACTGCAGAATCACTGCAGAAGCAGCAGGAATGTGTGGAAGTAAAGTGTCACCATGATATTTTCTGAAAAATTCCTTTTGCCAGGATTTTTCTCCTGAGAAGCTGAGAGGCCCCAGGAACAAAATGTAAACAATGATTATCTGCTGCTGTGGAATGCAACAGGTGGATCTGTGATTGGTCTCATGTGGTTGTTTCGAATTAATGGCCAATCACAGTCCCACTGTCTCAGACTCTCTGAGAGTCACGAGCTTTTGTTATCATCCTTTTCTTTCCATGCTAGACTTCTGATGAAGTCCTTTCCCTCTATTATTTTAGTATAGTTCTAATATAATATAGTATAGTTTTAATATAGTATTTCTCATAAAATAATAAATCAGCCTTCTGAAACATGGAGTCAAGATTCTCATCTCTTCCCTGGTCATGGGACTCCTGCAAACATTAGAGCTAAAATAAAGCTTTAAAGAGTTGATGTGTCTGAAATGAGGAGCAGAGCAGAGGGGCTGTGTTCTCACCTGGTAGGACACTGTAGGTGCTCTCGTGCTGGCCCAGCCCCACCAGGGAGTCGAAGACACCCATGACGTTGTCATCGATGGTGAGGAGCGGGATCCTGGGCCCCGGGCGCTGCAGCCCCACTGCCCTGGGGCTCCTGTGCCCTGCCCTGGGGGAAATCCTCCTCCTCTGCCTCCTGCCAGTGCCTCCTTCAGCTGGGCACAGATCCCTGCACAGCCACAGGAGCAGGAAGTAACAGAGCAGGGATGGTGCCTGCATCGTCTATGGGTCCCACAGAGTGCCCTGGAATGGGGAAAAAAAAGAGGGAAATCAGAGCTTTTAGGGCCATGTCAGTCACACAGCACTTTTCAAGGCAGGTGAACTAAGAAATGGTAGGTCACTATAACCAAGGTTCCCCTTGGAAAGAAGTTGCCCTCTGAGAGCTCCAGTGACCAGTTTGATTGTAGGGATTCTCAACAGTCACCATCAAACAGGTGCTGGTTTGTGTTTGGGGTTGCACTTGCAGAGGTGGTTTAGATTTGCAGTGCCAGAGCATTGGCTGTTCAGTAATTGTTGCTGCTCCCAGCAAGGGACTTCCTGAGAGTTCTGTAAAGTGTGTCTTCCTTTTTTTATTTCTTCCAGAGTGTTGTAAGTTCTGAGTGTGGGAGTGGAAAGGTAACCAAAAAATGCCAATTCATTTGTGATGTGCTGCTCTTGGGTTGGCGTTTCTGTGCAAGGTGTTTTTTCACTGTAAATGAAGAGATGTTGCTTTTCCATCCATCTCTGGCCATCCTCTTCTCTAACAGGATCTGCTTGGTTCTTCAGAGGAGACCTTCAGGAAGTTTGTGCTATTTGTGACATCCCACAACTGCTTTTCCAGTGGAAGTTTTTATGAAGTGTAGGCTCTAGTAGGGGTTGTGTTCTGCATTTACTTATTAAAAAATTCAAAATAATTGAGCCTTCTTATGATCATGACAGAAAAATTACATTTACTGTCACCAATAGGTGGCATTCCAAAACAGAGCAGTCAGGATTCAGAAGCACACATAAGGAAGGAAATCCAGCAGTGGATTGCTGTACCAATGTGGAAATCAGAGCCTGTACATCCATTAATGATCTGTGTTGCATAATCCTTGCAAAAAGGAAATGCTGCTGTCCTGTGGCCTGTTTTAACTGAGACAGCACAGACAGGAGACATTTGTGCTCTTGGGAGAGTGGGAATTAGTGAAGGACTTGGAGCTCTTGGGCTTTGTGGCCAAGACAAGGCTTAGAGCATGGCCATGGCTTTTCTCTGAGGAAGTTCTGAGGGGATTAAAAAATGCTTTTTCTTCATGTTCATCAGTCTGGCTTTGCATGTCATCTTTCACTTTGGAGTTAATCTTATTATAATTATATTGTGTAAATATTGGACAGTATTATTTCAGGAACTTGAACTGTGGCTTTGCCTGAATTAGATTTTGTTTAAAAGCTTGTTCATCTTGGTATTTTCTGATTTATAGAACAGGTCACATTTTCGGTACAAGTTTTCTAATTGTTCTTTAATATAAGCCATGTGATTGATTGCTTGTTTTCCATGCTTTCCACATCATAATTCTCATATATTTTTTTATTCTCGTGTTTTAAAATGAGAAGCTGGCAATAAATCAGCTTAAGAGTATGCATTTTACTTTTGTTTAATAATGTAGCTTCTGTGTTCAACTATTTTAAAATTGAAATGGTTTCATAAGTTTAGGTATTAATTTGCAGGATTTGAAGTTAATATTTTTATTTCTATATGAAGGGAATTTGAGATGCAAGTGTCTCACACAAATCCTCACAGCAGTTCCTGGAATATCAGGTTTTGAAATGAATCCAAACTTTACATTGCTGTTTTCTGCCCCTCAGAAATCATGTATTCCAAAATGCTGTATAGACTCTATGGCTTTTTATTTACAGCAATTACTGCTAGTTAACATCTCAGATAGATGCAGAAGCTTGCCCTCTGCACTGGAAATGCCTGATCTTGTTGAGAAAGTGCTCATTTCTGAGTGCCTCAGGAGGAATGAGCCAAAGGCTTTGGTGTCTGCCTTGCGTGGTAATGAGTGGCTGTAAAATTACACAGGAAACTTCTGTTCCACAGGCTGGGCTGAGACACACTGAGAGCCCTCAGGGAAAACTGGATGTACAAAGGAAAGGCTTGGCCATGTGTGTTCATTCTGTCAAGTTTCTGACATCTTAATTATGGTTCCATTTTTCTGGGATACTCTATAATAACACCAGAGCTGTGCAGTTACAATGCTGCTACGTTGCACTTGGGCTTTTTTAACATTTAACCATTTCTTCCTGTGGTCAGAGGCACATAATGGCATGACTGAAACACTTTTCCATTCTTCATTTCTTTTTAAAAGTCAGGAATAATATAGAGTGAATTATATTACATTAACTGTACCGATGTTAATGTACATTAAAAGATGTTTTGCTAGGAACTTGAAGAGTAAAATTCTGTAGAAAAGCAAATTATTATAAAGTGAAACTTGGTTTCATAAAGTACTTTATAAACACAAATTTTTAAAAATCAGAAACAAAACAACAAAAAGCACACCACACCGCCCCCAAAAAAGTCTTTATAAACTAATCCTGTTCATATATGTGAGTTTATATGCTCATTTTTAACACCAATTTAACTCTTCAGCACTGAAAGCTTAATAGTGCTATTTTCAACTAAATTATGTTCTTTGCATGCAAAACACTGGGCTACTGAGTTCCTTTCCTTGGCTTAGTTGATAAGTGCTGCCTCACATTTTAAGGCCCAAATTGTGAAAGGCCTTGGGTGCTTTGGGCCTTTCCTGCCCATGTCTGGGATCCTCAGATTTCTCTCAGGAGGCTGTATTTTGTGTAGTGCCAGCCAAATTTTAATTTGGGGAAAATTCAGACTATTCAATTTATGACTTTCATAATAAATCATTGCATAGTAAAATACAATTATAGATAGCCACTGTAATGAAATCATTAACTGTTTGTGTTGCTGCCAGATAGTTTCAACATGGCTGCATTGCTGTGCCTTTTTTCATTTCACCCACAAATATTTAGATCAGGAACAGTATGTGAAAGCATTTACTTTTACTTTGTAATGTGTTCAGTAATTTGTACCTTTATCTTCAGTACCTGTCCGTTTCCTATTATGCTAACAGACAGAGTTAATTTTTAAAGGAGAGACCCTTTAGAAATGCCAGAGTATCAGAATTTATTAAATAATCTATCTTCATCCATTCAGCCAAAATTCAAACACATTTCTAAGTCAGTGTGATTTCTCCTGACACACAGGGGTTAAAGTGCTTTACCAAGATTTTTCCCTCACTCTTTTTAAATGCATTGCACAGAAATTAATTACATTTATCCACAGCAGCCAGACCAGTTGCACACTCTGTTAGTTTCAGTTGGATGTGAGTGGCAAACATTCAGACAGAACAAAAAGCAGCTCAACGGGTATTGCACACTTTATCTAGAAAGGCATTTCTCTTCAGTATTGCTAAAAATAGCCCACATCATTTCATTTCAAATATTACATATTTGCAAAGTTAACATGAAGTTTAAGCCATTCAACACCATGCTTTAAGCAGTAATTTAAAATGGAAAACATTTTACCTTGTAATCTAACCTAACAGCAGATTCTGCTTGCTGTCATTTAGTCTCCCGTTGCAAATGAAACAAAATCTCAGTGATATCTTTAAAACAAACAGAGAAACTGTAGGGATTGTTGAAACATGTGAGCTGATTCCTTAGTTAAGCCTGGAATAGCTTCTTCCCCAGGGGAGCCAGGGCTGAGCTCTGCGAGCAGAGCCCGTGCTGGTGCTGGAACCTCGCTCGGGCAAATGAGGAGCAGCACAATGCCTCTGGTCCCGAGGCTGACAAGGCACAGCTGGAAATCCTTTTCCAGGGCTTTCAGTCACATAAGGAACAAGGAAATGGAGTGTTTGCACAAGAAACAAAAAATGTGTGTTTTATTCAGTGCTGCTTTATGTATTTAAAAGTTTCGTTTCCAGGTGGCGCGACTTTAATGTAGATTTAAATAAAATAAGAAGATCTAATACACTTTGGCAGATGTAGCCTTAACATAAAAACATTTATTAAAATTAGAACTTTTTTTTTCAATTCATGTTTTCCTAATCCCCTCCTGCACTTAAAGCCTGTCATCTATAAGCAGCAAGCCTTTTTGTTGAGGTTTTAGCATGGAAAGTTTTTCTTTTGTCCTTTTACAGCAATGATTTCACTGCAAGTTGCAGCTTATGCATGGAAAATAAAACGACTGAAGCACTTTCCCTTCATTTTTTCTCTTTGTAAGGCTAATTACATCCTGAAAAATGATCCTGGAGCTCAGTTCTGCAGAAGCTGCAGGGAAGTTGGTGATCCAGAGAGGAGAAGGGAGGGAGTTAAGGATACATTACCACAAGTCCTGTGTGTGCCAGCAGAGCCTTTTCCTGCATCCCCAGCTTGCTCCGAGGTCCAGGGGGTGTGGGATGGGTCTGCTGAGCTTCAAAATGACAAATTCACCTGGGACACCAAGTTTTCTGAGTTCTGCTGACATTAAACATCTGTAGTTTCCTTGAACTCGCAGTCTGAGGAATATTTAGACAGATTGTCATGGAATGGTGTAACCATTGAGTTAACCATAATTGTTAACTGGTGTGTGGTGGAAAGATACTGGGAGAACACATTGTCTCTTAAAATAGGTATCCAGTCCCTACTGTGCTCTGCTTTGCAAAGGCAAAAGAAGAAATATTAAACTTTGTTAATTAATCTGAAGCTGTTTGAAAGGAAAGGAGACAGTCACATAAAAAATGGAGTGAAAATCTGGATGGAAGGACCTTAAAGTTTATCCCATTATCAGGGACACCTTCCACCATCCCAGGCTGCTCCAAGCCCCAGTGTCCAGCCTGGCCTTGGACACTTCCAGGGGTCCAGGGGCAGCCACAGCTTCTCTGGGAACCTGTGCCAGGGCCCTCACAGGGAAGAATTCCTTCCCAATCTCATCTAACCCTGCCCTTCTTCACCTTAAGGCCTTTCCCCTGTGTCCTGTCACTCCAGGTCCTTGTCCCCAACCCCTCTCCCGCTCTCTGGGAGCCCCTTCAGGCTCTGGAAAGGCCCTGAGGTGTCCCCAAAGCCGCCTCTTCTCCAGGCTGAACTGCCCCAAGTCTTCATTAGTGAGGTGTATCTTCAGACACACCTTAAGAGATCCTTCAGGCAGCTTAGGGCATTTAGGATTTTCACTGTATGTCTGTGAGGCCCTTGCTTATCTTCTCAACTTCTATTCAGAAAATAAAGACAGCCTGAGGGATCTGCAAAGACACAGATCCCTCTTCATGAAAATGGCATTGCACCTTCCTGCAATGAGCAGTAACACTTGATAATTGTAGGAGCTGGTAAAGAGTGGCCTGTGGCTGCCTGGTATCAAGAAGGTTTAGGAATTTTAACTGGAAAAATAATGTGTCTGAGAATGGACATCATCTGCTGCCTTTCAATAAGATTTGAATCTATGTAAGAGTAATAATTAGATTTGCTTTAATATTGTTATTTACATTAAAATGTGCCACATAATCTTGCCTGTTATAATAACTAAAGAAAAAATGCTCAGACTAGGATGGCAAATTCTTTCAGACATGCACAATTCAGCTGGGTTTCTGTGTGAGTGCAAACACTGCTGTGTCCTCACAGATCTGATATTGACTGGTTTTACGGGAATGGTTCACCCAAAAGTGCAGAGCAAGCTGCCAATCTCTGCTTCATCTGCAATTTGTGTTATGCCTGTCCATCCCATGGCCAGTTGTTGGGCTGAGTTGTGCAATGGGAGTGCTTCGGTGTGTTAAAGTGCCTCAATGTGGAACTGTGTCCTTTGAGGAGAGAAGAGGCAGACTAAACAGCAATGAAAAATAATTGGAATAACTTTTTATGATTTTATATCTGAGGGCAAACTGCCACTGTTGGTTTGTGTCTTGAGCAAGAGCCATAGGAGGTGAGAAATGGCTGTGGAAGGCTGGAGCCTCTGGCATGGATTCTTCTCTTTTCCTCTCACAACAAGAACTGTTAGTGTACAATAATACTGCTGTTGTTTTCCTTTTTATCAATTTTGCGTCTTTCTGTAGGAGGCAATGGAGGGAGGAAAAACATTCACTACTGTGCCCCTGTTCTAAACCTCAGAGGAGGCCAAATTAATGTATAAATTAACAGAATTGTGATGCTGAGAAGAGCTTATAGATTTTCATGTTCTGTTTGAAAGGCTACTTCAATACATGGAGAATGGTGAAACAGGAGGAAAAACTGTTTCTCAAAAGCCTTCAAGGTGCCTGCAGTGTAATATCTTTGTCATCAAAGAAAGCCAGCAGGCTGAAGGAATAGAAGAAGGATATCTTGAAAATAAAAATCATTAGACCAACTTAAGTGTAGAAAGTATAGAAGAGTCCAGAGTACTGGTTATGGTCACAGCATACAGAGACCATGAAACTCAGTTCTGTATCATCCCTTTCAGAAATGGAATCTTTTATCTGCAGAATGGCCAGACCAGGTGGGATGGGAGCAGGAATTGCCTTCATTGAGGCAGTGGATGACAGGAGCAGCCTGGCTGAGCAGAGGAAATCAAAGGTTCACTTCAGCCAGGCCTGACCATTCTGTGGTGCTGGAATCTCCTCACCTTTCCCCTGGCTGCACTCAGGAGCTCAGGCAGGCCAGTGAGTCCAGCCTGGGAGCAGGGCAGGGGCCAGAGCAGGGCTTTGTCCTGCTGGTTGGAAAGGCAGCAAGGACAGGGGCAACTCCTCTTGGCTGTCCAGATCTTGTGATTTGCTTTATCTTCTATTCATTTATTCCCTTTCCTCCCCTTTCACCCTCACAGGTTCTTTTCTCAGCCATTTCAAAATACTCAGCCAAGGTTTACAACTTCCCTACTGACTCCATTTTGCAGGCTTATACCTTTACTTAATAATTACAATCTGGTTGTCCTATCCCCTTTTTCTTGAGCATCAAAGGAAAACTGATACTCCCCATCCTCCCTTTTTAACTCTGCAATATTCTGCCTTTGCATGGTACAGCAACCCTTTGTGGTATCTCCCTTATGGTGCCGTAGGTGAGCAGTAGCCATATGCTGACCTCTGATAATTTTATATGCTTGCAAAATATCCATTTCCTTGGTGGGAACTCCAGACCTTTGTATCTGTTACCATGTCTCACCTGGCACCAAAAGAACATTCCATGGATTTAAATGTTCCACAGTCATCCTTATTTTTAACAACTTTCTCTCACATTATATCATGAATAGATATTTTACTTATGCCTCTTGGCTTGCTGTGTTATTTACAGAAGGGCTGTGTTGAAGTTGGATCTGTTATTTAATTAAAACATTGATCATAATATCATTTCCATGAGTCAAAAAAACACATCCACATTCAGGAATGTGAGGTTATTTCTGCTTTGTTCAAGAATTGGAATAAAAAGAGACAACTGAAAATTACTGCAGCAGTTTTTTAACCTGCCAATGAAATATAAGAAAGTAATTACATTTTTAAATTGCTTTACTCTTAGTTGTCATGTTGAACCCATGCAGGTTGCTGCCTGATTTTGATCAGAGACAAAGACAGAATCCTAAACTTTGCAATTACTTATGTGGTTTACTCTTTTTAACATCAAACACACAAGTTTATAGTTGGAAAAAAGTAGCAATGGGGAAAAAATGTTCTAACTGTTAAAGTCAGCACAAAACATGAGATGGGGAATTTGGGATTGGCAGCACAGTGCATTTCTGAAACCTGTACCAGTTACTGCATTCCTTCTGCAATCTGTGGTCACAAATATCCTTATGGAAAAAATATAGGAAAAGATGAAATACTGCTGGTAAACCTTGAGATATTAAACAAAGATTTCCTTCACATATTTACAAATATTAACAATACATTGCAAAAAGCATGGGATACATCGTTAGGTGGGAATAAACCTAAAATTGCAATGGGAGATGTGTGTGGCTGGGAGGTATTTATGTTTTAAAAAGCTTAATTCTCAACTGTAACTGAATCCTAATTGCAGAATATTAATATTCATTAGTATAACTTTCAGAGGACACTAATTATTGCCACAACTCATTGTCTCTTGGTTAGGTTCCTGTTCAATCCCACAGCATCAGTTTTAATTTGTGGTATGTTTTCTTCACATTGTATCTGAAATGCCAGTGACCACACAGATGAAGTGAGATTTGTAAAGCCTTTCTTCAGAGCTACCTGAAATTTAAGCTTTTACATATTGCCTCTATGTGCATTAGTGAAGAAATGTACAGAAATTTTTATTATATCATTACCTGGAGCTGTTCCCTATGGTGGTCCAAAGCAAGGTGCCCACCTACCCTGAATAAATACAGCTTTAAACCCCTGGCCATTGGAAGGAAACATGGAAGCTTTCCCCTGTCCTCCTGCCTTTCTGTCAAATTACATCACTTCTTTTTTGGGGTTCAAATGGTGACACTTCCCTGTGTGTTGGGTAGTTCTATTTCAGCTATGTGCTGACTCATGTTTTTCCAAAATACTGAACTCAGCACATCCTCTGTGTGTGAAACAGCACAAAGAGCTCAGCCTGGGCTTGGTTCCCTCCTGTGCCAGTAATGAGCATTGTTACTCATCAATAGGACTTGGAGGTTTCCAACTTTTTTCTGAAATAATTGTGTTTTGCAGCAGTTGTTCAGTTTCCAGCATGAGCCATAAGCCTCCATAGATTTTCATTGATGTTTTTACTTCTCATACCCAGTTCCATTCCTTCAAAGGGCAACTACATCTCACCAGAGCAAAGGGACAGTGTTTCTCTTAAAAAGAGATTGGGCTATAGTGAACAGAGAGAAAATTCTGGTTTAAATAACTCTATCTAGAAATATGTCATTTATATATAGGAAATACTGAAAAAATTAAATATAGAGAAGTTTGCATTTTAAATATATTAATTATAGAAAGTAAGAGTATGTAATTATTCTAGTGGTCTTTCTCTATTTGCTTGCTCTTCTCATCTGGTTTCCATTTTCTTCGTCGTGCTTGGTTGCACTTTCCATTTCCATATAAAACACTATGTACTTCTCTAAAAAGTGAATGCATCTTTTTTTAAGCTTCTCTTGTGCACTATTTCCATCTCAGACTGTATCAGAACTGACATGTGAAAATTGAGCTTGATCTTACAGATAAAACTGGTGCTTTGAAATGTCAGTGGGGATACAGGGCTGGGTTCCTGTGACTTGCTGCTGATATCCCTGTTGTTTGGGGCCTCAGATGTTTTCCCCTTGGTTTTAAATTTAAGCAGGAATTAGTAACAGGATGCCTGTCCACTGAGAGACTGTCTCAGGAAGGAGATGTAAACTGAGGACACAAATATTTTGAAGTATTTTAGTCAAAACGAAGGATTTGTTGGCAGCTGGGACAAGAAGACACTTTGAGGACAATAACAAAGTTTGCTGTGGTTTCCTTTTAGATTTAAAAATTAGATGTCTTTGCCTGTTGATTCATGTTTTTCCCATTACAAACAGTAGCATCAAATGGTTTGTTTGGGTGAGTTGGTGGACAATGACAAAAATGATTTGTACAGCAGTTCTGCAGTGAGAGTCTGGAGGGACAGAATGGCAGAATACATTTGTGTATGCGTCTGTACAGATATCTAATTTTTGAATGTAACTATTAATACCATATTGGTATTTCTGATTATCACCTTTCTGGAGATTTATAATTCCAGAGTGCACAAAATTCAGAATTGACTGCAAGTTGAAAACACCCATTAAGTGATTAATTATGTTTTCTTTATGGTCTGATGGCCATTCGTGGCCAAACTTTGGCCACTCCAAACAAACAGGAGTTGTGTGTCTCCTGACACTCCAGCACAGTTCCCCTGTGTCATCTTCCAGGAGGGAAATGTTAAAAACAAACAAAAAAGACCTCTGAGCATGTTCTGTTTCTCTGAATGGCTCTGGGTATGGTTTATAAACATGTCTTGTTGAAGGAGAACATTGGTGTGGTTTGGTTTTTTCCCAGGATCAGACAGACTTTGCCAATCATTTTTATTATGATTTCTCTCTGTTCTTCACATTAAATGCTGCGTGTTCCCTTTCCTTTGGGAACTGGGGGAATCATCAAATGGCTGGAGAACAAGTGGAGTTATTTCTGAAACACTGAGTTTTGTTTTTGTGATACAGGATGAGGAGAAGTTTGGGGCTGGGGGCACAGCTGGGTTCCCTTGTAATTCCTGTTCTGCCAAGACAATCCCAGCTTCCCTGTTGGACTATCCCTGTGGAAATGCTTGCACAGGCTTTGATATCAATGATCCCTGTGAGTCCCAGCCCTGGATATTATACTTTTCTATTATTTATTTGCTATTTTTTCTGTATTTCATGGCCTTTGCTTCTATTACACAATGTGAATTGTCCAAGGTGGAATAAACTGATTTTGTTTCAGTGAGCTGGGACATTTTATGAGGTCCATTCCCAGCAAGTACTTGGGGAACTGAATGTTATGGTATTTTTGTCTCATGGGAATTAGCAGGAAAGATCCTGTGAGTTAATAAGGATTGAACAGTTAGACAATAACTCTGAATTCATAGGGATATGCTAGAGATCAGAAATGTGATTTTGGAGGTTTAGGAGCTGTGCAGCTACAATTGGAATTATTTTAAGAGGTTTTAGGAGGCACAAATATGTGCATAGTCTAGACAGTGCTACTTCTGCACTGGCAGGGGCAGCTGCAAGAAATGTTAATGCAGGAGCTGAGTCCAAAACAGCGAGGGGGGAAAAGGAAAAGCCAAAGGTGAAGAATATGCTGGAGGCCTCAGATGTTAGAGCTCAGTGTGTTTGGGAAGAGTCATCCAGAGGTCTTTCTACAGTGGAAAAATGAAGATTGAAGTAATCCAGAACTCCATTTTAAACGTTGTGGTGCTTGCCTTTCTTCTCGAGTTTTCCATGGGATTGTCTGGATATTCCTTTTAGTTCCTGCTCTGGGACTGGGCCTGGCTTTGGGAATGGAGACTGAGTGTTACAGCCTTGTTTTTTACATGAGCTGGGGGTAGCTTCATGTTTAAATTCTGGGAATGGAAATCTTCCTTCTATCTGTTGCTTTAATTTCCTTCTTCTTGAACTGTTTTTACTCGAGAGGGTTGAGGGCTCCTTCCTCGGATCAGTCTGTGTGAAAGGCTGGGAAAGGTTGGTGCTCCAGGATCCAGGCTGCAGCAGCCATCATTCCTCAGTTTCTAGGACCAAGCTCCTGCTTTGTACACAAGGAAAACTTGAAACATTCACCACGTTTGCACACAGGAATGTTTGGGTCACTTCCTTCGAGCTGTAAAAACACAGGAGACCTGAACTGATTGCTTGGGAAACTGAAGAAGGAAAAAGAGAAAGTTTTAATATTAACAGCTTTCCTTTCAACTGGGCCTCTACCAGAACAAAACATATTGTTACCAACAGTTTTGAAATGTTTCTGCAAGGCCAGCAATTGAAATTCAAATTATGAAATGCCTGAAGTTTGCATTGAGAGTGAATGAAATGCACTGGCAGCTGCACTGGTATTGTCAGTGAGTGTTCTTTGTGTTGTTGCAGTACCTAAGCAATGAAACAAATATTTATCCACATGCATCACACAACATTCCTGGGCAGTGCAGCCTTGGCCTTTATAAACCAAATAAGGTGGAGCATAAGGAGATGTTTTTGCCTGGCAGCTGCCTCTGATTTCTCCTTCTGGACACACTAAAGAATTCTCCCTGCCCTAAATTCGTTTCTACACAAATACTTGAGTCAAAATAAGGAACACTGAAAACCTGTAGCACTGTATGTGTGCAGACTTTGTTATAATTTTGACCAAATCTCTAATTTGTGGTGAGAGATTTGGTCAAAAGTATAACAAAGTTTGCACACATACAGTGCTACAGGTTTTCAGTATTCCTTATTTTTGCTTCTGTTTTGGTTTTTTGGGGAGGTTTTGTGGCTTTCTTATGGAATTGATTGAGTAGATCAAAGTTTGAGGATAGATGACCAATTTTGCAAGCCTGTTATTCAGCAGTGGATTGACAACTTTACCCTCACACACATACAATAATTATAAATTGGTGGATCTCTTCTTGCAGATGTTTGTGTGTTCTCAAGAATATTTCTTGCGTCCCTCTTGTTTGTGCTAAGGATGTGTTTGGAAATCTGAAAAGTGTTGTTGACAGCCAGATCTGAAGGGCTGTGTTTGGGTATGACATGAAAAGAATTCAGGGGGTTCAAAGCTTGCAAGGGCTTTTCAGCTGGACCCGTTCCTGCCCTTGTTGATAGCAACAGGCACTTCAGCACTGCATGCTGATATTTATTTCCACATAAGCAGCTGAGAATTGTAAATAACCAGACAAATGAAAGCTACTGGGTGGTAAATTTCTGTGGAGTCTGTCCAAAATGTAATGCTTTGTAGAACCATTAAAAGAGGTTGGATGTCTTGTGGGAAGGATTTCAGTGTGTCTGCAGTATGTGTTTTATAGGAAATATAGATTTATAGGTAAAGCTTCACTTTTTACCTAATGCAGGTCTTAAACCTTTTTGTAAAGCTCAGGAAGAATAACAGAAATACTGCAGAGGTGTTTGTGAAAGGAGGATGCACATGGACAGAGCTGTGTAAGTTAAAGGAAAATCTGATTTTCTGGAGCTGGTGGGTGATTGTTGTGCACATTCAGGAGGAGCTGTGCTGTGGACTCTGCTGTTCCTCACTGAGAGCAAATCCAGGTGGAGCTGCAGCTGGAGCTCAGCGTTCCTGGAGTGCCAGTCCCACAGGGGTTTGGGTTGTGTTGTGCCAGCCCAGGTTCCTCCTGTGGGCAGGGCAGGGCAGGGCTGCTCCTTAACACCCACAGGACAGCACAGGCAGACTTTGGCCAAATCCCCTCTGCTGTGGGACAGTTTGCTCTGAGTGATAGACTGACCTCTCAACCAGTTTAGAGCTCCTGGTGAGAAATGAAAATGGTATTTTGGATGTTCCAGGTGGGTCTGTGGACGTATCTCTCTTTACCAGGTAAGATAAATTTGCCCACACAGAAACAAATAACTCTTGATACCTTCAAGAAAGATTAAAAAATCACAACAGTAAATGATGAACATAAGCTGAGTACCTTGTTTAAAAACTTCCTTTAATCACACTTTTTTAAAAGTAAATGTCTAACCTTGAGCTAATTTAGATGAACTAGATGTTCTTCATTATATCCTATGGTTTATTTTTTAAATTAATCTGCCTACTTGGGAAAAAACTAACACAGTGTTAGAGCCAAGTCATTAACTAAATTCAGATGCTTTTATTTAGCTGATGTTTAAATTGTGCTGTCTGGGTGAGCTTGATAATGTAAACTACAAAAGCAAGTTGGGCCACATTTGATAATCAACTTTTGTGTGGTATTTCAAATCCAAGTTGCTTCATGCAGTTCTGGATCCTTTTATTGAAACATCAAAAAGGCTTACAGGGAATCTTGCAGCAACTTTTATACAGAAAAAAAATAAAGATCTGTGAGGTATCTTGCTTCTGTTGTAATGGAAGAAAACACAAACTTGGCTTAATTTGTCTCCTAAAAATGCCTTTCCTGCAGTCTACTTCCTTCAGATTATTGAAAATTTGGCTCAGAATTCTTTCTTCACAAATTGTTGATGCTTCATGCTGCTCTGCAATATGACATCTTTTTTCCTTCCATAATTTTTCATCTCTGTATTGTCCTTGGCTGCTCATCATCTCTTGCTAAATTTGACATCTCTGCTACTTCCAAATGGTGCTGTTCATGAAGTTTATCATCAAAAATATTTAATTATACCTAACTGCAGAGGGAGGGCAGGGGACTCAAAATAAACAGAATGAAAACAGAATGAAAACTGATATGTCAGTGAAGTTGTGGAGGGAGAACAGAACTGCTGAGCTCTGCTGGTTTTCTGGGTATTTCCCCCAAAATAAATGTCCTGGGGCAGGGTCAGTGCCCTCCCACAGCATCCCAAGGAGTTCCTGTGCCCTGGGCTTGGAGCTGGGCCAGGCCCTGCCTCCACTGCCAGCTCAGTGTATTTTAAAATTTAAACAAAATACCTAAAAAACCCAAGAATTTTAAGCTGGAAAATGTAGGGCTTAAAACATTCATAAACTAGTGAACAATTTTAAAGAGAAATACTGGAGAGAAGATTTGTCTCTTGCCCAGCAAGAAAAAAAGTGGAAAAAAAAGCATCTGCAGCCTCTGTGTTCTCTGTTTATTATCTACCCCTTCCTGTTCTTCCTGAGGTTTCATGTTCATTTAATTCTATTTTTCCTCACAAAAATAAACCTCCAGTATGTATTTTAATTTATTCCCAGTCTGCTGTAATTAAGTTGCAGATAAACACATGGTTGCCATATGACAAAGTGATATTGAAAGGAAATGAGACACAGAATTTTGTGTACTCAGGCCTTGGTTATGCTGGGTTGGCTCTTCTGTAGACCTACAGCCTAGATCCAATTAGGAAAAATACAAAAATTATGGAAAATTATTGGTCACATTGTGAGCATAGTGACAAACTGAATCATGTAAACTCAGGGGAGTCAAGCACGAAAAATAATAATGTTATGGAAATATGGAAGGAGGAAAATAAATGGCAATGGAAATAGAGCAGGGGCCAAAAAAGAGAGGAAGGAAAGGAAAGGAAAGGAAAGGAAAGGAAAGGAAAGGAAAGGAAAGGAAAGGAAAGGAAAGGAAAGGAAAGGAAAGGAAAGGAAAGGAAAGGAAAGGAAAGGAAAGGAAAGGAAAGGAAAGGAAAGGAAAGGAAAGGAAAGGAAAGGAAAGGAAAGGAAAGGAAAGGAAAGGAAAGGAAAGGAAAGGAAAGATAAAGTAGAAGGATTTCACTGGCAGTGAGCACAGGCCCTAGTGTGACATGATTTCTCCAATTTTCTGTTGTTTAAAGGTTTATCAGCTGTTGCAGACTCTGAAATGACAGTTCAGTGTTGTGTGCTTGGTAATGGTATAATTTCAGATGTGTTATTGGTTATGTGGGTTATCTGATTGATTCCTAATTGCTGATATCTTCCATTTCCCTATGCAGTATTGCATAGAGACTGAAACAGAACTGAGCAATGTTTTATTTTCACATCAGAACCTCTGAGATTTTGAGAAAATCCTCCAGTCCCTGCGGGGACGTAGATTTGTTTGTGTTTTAGCACCCTAGATTTGGGGCTGCTGGTCAGTGCTTTCAGGTACCTGTGCAGGGCTGATCTACAGGAGGGAGCTGCAAAACTGAATCTTGGCAAAGGGATCAAGGACCCAAATCACAGATCTCGGCAGGTCTGAACCAGGGGGGTGCAGAGCAGTTTTTATCCCAGTAACCAACCAGCTGTGCCTGTGCTGCAGGAGGGAACCAGGCATGTCCTGAGCCTGGGAGAGATTCTGGTCAATGTTTGCAAAGATTTGCCCTGTCCAGGGTGGCATTCAGACTGTCATGTATAGAATCCCAGGATGGCTGGGGTTGGAAGGGACCTTTAAAGATCCTCTCATCCCTCTGTCCCAGGGTGCTCCAACCCCATCCAGCCTGGCCTTGGGCACTGCCAGGGATCCACGGTTGCTCTGGGCACCCTGTGCCAGGGGCTCCCTCCCTCACAGGGAATTAATCCTTCCCAATGCCCCATCTGTCCCTGCATCTGGCAGGGGGAAGCAATTCCCTGTGCGCTGTCACTACTTGCCATTGTCAGACTTTCTAATAGGCCCTCAAATCTGCTCCCAAAATTCTCCTTCCCTCTTCTAAAAAGTGACACTTGCATGCTGGTCGTGTCACTTGTGATTTTAGTTTTAAAAGCAGAGGGCTGAGCCTGGCTGAGGTTGGGGGGTGGGCTGGGACTGCCACGGGGACAAAACCACTTTATCATTTTGGACAAAACCACTTTGCCCTCGTGCCCCTCTCATCCTTTGGTTCTGCTGGCGCCGGAGGTTTGGGTGGTTGGCAGCTCAGGGATCACCAGCAGGACTGGTTTGCTTGAGGAACTTTCCCTCAAGATGGGAAGAGGGGAGCTGTATTTATTCTGAGACTTAATTACGAGTTGGGAAGCTTCGTAAATCCAGTCCAATCCATACAATGTTTCTATGGGGTGTAATTTAGTTGAAGGGTTCTTGGTTACAGTTCCTTTAGTTGCACAAAGTGAGAAACTTCCACTTTTTAAATGTGCCTTTATTGCTTTAGTGAAATTCATTCAAAAATTACTGGCGCTATAGCTGTGCTGGGATTTGAGGTCTTGGTGCTCCCAGCCTTGTGTGATTTCAGTGGGTGATAACGTGGCCTTAGCTGAGCAAACCATACAGAGAAATCACCCAAATCAGAGCCCAGTCAGAGCCTCCTGGGCAGGTTTAGAAATTGCTTCTCTCTATAGAGGAACTCTGGTACCATAACTCTTTATATACATCCTCCTGCCAGAACAGCAAGTTCAGAATTACCAGTAAAAGGGAGCTGTTGGTCCAGCTGGGAGCAGTTGTGTGTTTTCTTGCTAAGTGGGACAGAAGCAATTTATCTGCTTTTATCTGGCATCTCTCTTGCCAATTTTGCTTTGTATTTGTAGCTACAGCTTTTAAGCTGAACACATTTATAACATTTTCCTTAGCAGAGATTTTGTGTGCAGAAAATTGCGGTGCAGCTGCAGAATAATGTATGTTGTTGAGAAATAGCTGCTACAAGTTGTATTCCCTGGGATGGCTTGGTGTGTGTGTGAAATCTGTCATGGGAGCAAGGCAAAGATGTGCATTCCATCAGCACGGTCCCTTTGTGGTTTGAGACAAAAGTTCCCATAAGATTCCCTGCTTGGACTCCTGGAGGAGCTGGAAAAGCAATTTCCGTCTAGGAGTAATAATAGCTTGGACTTTTGGTTTTGATCATAAGCTGACATTTAAGAGTCATCTGAGGAAAGCTATTTCTTGATGAAAGTCAGGTTTTGCTTGATGCAGTTGAGCTGATCCTTCCCATCTGCTATTGTGTCCTTGATGGGATCTCTTTCCCTGCTTTACGAGATCCCTCAGGAGCTCCTGACTTTCCCAAGAGACCTTTCAGTGGCTCAGCTCATTCTGTTACTCTGGTTTTATTGCTCAGCTTTTCTTTTCCTCAAGGAAAACTTGGAAAGTTGCTCAGCAGAGAAGAGGTGGTGATGTGGTACCCAGGGATTTTGGGATCTGCCCATGCCCACTCTGTGCCTGGCTGTGCAGTCACTGCCAGATCCCCACATTTTTAACTTTGGGATTCAGAGCCTGTACTCAGTATTTTCTGTGTGGAGTTGGAGGCAGATTGCGTGACTGCATTTCCCAGAGTTCATCCTGGAGCTGTCAGTGTTTGAGGTGCTGCTTGGTGCTGGGTGTGGTGCTTTGCTCCTGCCCCCGTGGGTGTTGGTGGAAGGTGGGAATGGCAGCGGGATCCTCGCACGGATCTGGGGCTGCCTCACCACTGCCAGGGCTGGGTTACAGCAAACAGGCATCTAGGTATTTGTGGTTTGGCTTTTTGTGTGTTTTGTGGATAGCTCAAATATGACCTTTCCCACTGAAAAGCTGGATTTTATCCCAAATCCTGTGAATTTCACACAGGATTGGCTTCTCACAGCGTTCAGGTTGGTTGCCAGAACCCCGGCACTAAGGGAAGGCACAGAACGGCCCTGGCTGTGTGCAGAACTCACTGAGCTCCCTCTCCCAGGTACAGGGAAGCTCTGCCACAGAAAATCATGCACTGGGCTTTCCTTGAGCTGCCTCTGGCCTCTATAGAACATAAATATTCCCCCCCAAGCTTTGGGGGAACGTGTCAGCTGCACAGGAACGCCTGAGACAGCCCTGGAAGGATTTAATTTTGTTTTGGCCATTGTAGCTCTTATCTGGTTCCTCTGCTCTGTTTTCTGTGCTGGTTGCCAATGTCTGGGTGTGGGTGGGTGAAGTGTGACTCGGTGTTCAGCTCTGGGATACTCAGGATCCCTTGTCAATGAGGGATGAGTCCCAGGTAGAAGCTAATCCTGCATTTCCAGTATCTACAGCTTGGAGCTAAAGGATCCCTGGATCCTCCCAGGCCCCTGACACCAGGCAAGGAGAGGCTGATGGTGGAAATCAGGCTTGGGTTATTGAGGAGGAAAGCCTGGAAAACTTTTGTTATCAAATGGGCATAATTCCATAGGGAGTAAAGCTGGAAGAGGATCCCTGCTGTGCTGGATGAGTGACCCTTGATCAGCCACACTTCTGACCCTGGAACTGCCCTGCTCAGTGTCCTCCCTTCGGTGTCTGTGTTCCCAGCATAGATCATGCTTGTTATCCCCACAGTCAATACAGCACTGGATCCTGGGTAGAAATGAAAATGAGCAAATTCCATGTGCTGTATGTCATTTGGCATCCTGCACAGCCCCCTTCAGTTTGTCAGAAATTCCTAAACCAGAGCAAGGTCACATCTGGTAGCAATTTTGCTCTGCCAGATGAGGCGTAATCCCATAAAACCAAACTCATTTTCTCCAGTGCTGCTCCAAGCTGAGCTCTCCTGCTCCTTTTCCATAAGAGCTGCTGCTTGTGCTGGGAGCTCTGTGGAATGATTCAGGCTGAGACTTTTCACACTTTATAAACTGCAGGGTTTGGAACACAGCTTTGTGTCCAGCACACGAGGCAGGACAAGCAGCACAGCCCTGCAGTCTGTGGCTCCATTCTGCTTCCTTTTCCAGCAGCAATCCCTGCAGGATGCTGTTCCTTGGTGCTGGGGGTCTGGGCATGCCCCATTCTCTGGGTAACCTGGCACCTGCAGCACCCATGCAGAGCTGGGAGTGCTTTTGAAAGAGCTCTGAACTTCTGAGGCTTTCACAAGACATGTGGAACACATGAGATGGACTAACAAAGTGATGGAGCAACCATCAACCTTTGCACATTGTAGTAACTGAAAATAATTCCCAGAAACATGGAATTTTAATAGGGGCCAGTACTTTTATGTTTGATCATGTTGCTGTTGTCCCATTTGTTGCTAACATTGGTTATTTTGGTATTTCATTGGCTCAATTACTCTTTCAAAGTTTAGTGTCCATCTCAAATCAGAGTGTACCAGCAACCTGTCATCGCTCACAGAGGCAGGGGGTGACATGATGATGTATTATAAACTGTTATTAAATCCAATTAACAAATTTAGTTAAAATAAAAATTTTCTTTCCAAGATTTCCTGGGTTTTATGTAAGGATCTTTAAAAAAAAAAAGAAAGAAACCAACAGGTCAGAATTTCAGAGAATGAATATTGTTACTCTTAACTTAGTGTAACCCACTGTGGCTGGGTAGGAACCACCTTATCTGCTGTGATTTTTATTAATCAATTGAACTTTTTTGTTCACAGGCCAAGTATCCTGACATTGTGACCCTTCCAGAAGGACTGCTGGGAGATTTTATAATTCTAAAGAACCCCAAAGTTCCTGGGTAAGCCAATAAATGCATTTCTGTATTTACACAGGCGAGGGATTGCACAGGCAGGGCAGCAGCCTTGTGCTGTGGCAGGAGGTGCAGGGATCCCATCCCAGCAAAGCCCAGCTCCTCACCATTGCCTTGGTGTCCTGCCTTTAAAGAACAGAAGGAAAAGGGCATTTACTGTGCAATGGAAGCAAAGCAGCTGTGGCTCCACTTTTCCATTGTTTTAGAAGGAAATCAGTTAGATAAGGAATTATTACCTACCAGGTACATGGGATTTATTTGGCCTCCCCATGAGAGACGTTCGTTTGGGATTTTCAGCAGGGGAAAAAAATCCTTACAGTTAAATGGTCTAACTATCAGTGTCATGAAAAGTAAGTATTTTGTGACAGGATCAGACCATTCCCTTCTCCTGTTGCACCTTGCTTTAACATGCTTTCATTTACATGGAAATAAGGCACAGCTCCCTTCATTTTGTTTGTGTGTAGAATTAGCAAACAAACCCTAAGAGATGATGCTGCTTCATTCAGCCAAACTTGCCCTTTAAAACTAAATGCTTTAACTTGGGGATGCAGGAATGAATTGTTCTTAAACTATCCCACATAGGGTAGAACTTGCTTTATTTTACACTTTCTCCTCTGGTGCCAGGTGCCAGTCCCATTATCCTCATTCCCTCTCACCCACAGTCATGAAACACAGCAATATAAAAGTCATTTCAGTGGCTTGGTAGAAACCAGACTGGCATAGAAATTTGTTTGCAAAATCCCAGAACAAGCTGTGCACAAATTCCCAAAGGATTTGTAAAAATGAAGTAGCAAAAGGCTGACAAATCACATTGGAAGGAAACTCTTAGAATCATGATGGGTTGAGAAAGGGACCTTGCTCCTCACAGTGACTCAGCGTGCAGACAGCTTTGGATTGGGAAAGCCTTTCCTCCAGTGAGGGAGGTGAGGGTTGGAGGGAACAAAGGAGCTGCAAAGCAGCAGCTCTGCTCTGGGTGCTGTTCTGGACTCAGCTCCTGCCTCGCTGTTCCCTCAGGATGGTGCAGGGATCCCATCCCACTGTGACAGCTGGGAATCGTGGCTGGCCTTGCACAACCAGCACTATTCCTGGAGAAGGAATGATGTTGTCCAGCTTTCTTTTTTAAGCAAAGAACTGCAGGAAGGCAGTGTAGGCCTTGGACAGATTCTACCTGCCATCAGTCTAACAAGGCCATGAGTAGCAGGGTAGCCCTTATTCCAAACCCAGCACATCACCATTTATGCCAGCACTTCTGAATCAAGTTTCCTGTTCTCAGCACCTGATCCTGAGTGCAGATATTACATGAGAGGTAGAGCCAGGGGACACTCAGTGCTCTCTCTCTTTTGCTTTCCTCTCACTTTTACTGCCCTGTGCACATCCGGATGTAGCCAGAGCCTTTCCTTGTCATTGGATTGATGTGTTGCTGCTTCCCAAATCCAGAGATGGTTTGTGGCATTATGTGAGGTGGATTTTGTTGCAGAGCACGAGGTTGAGCCTCTTGACTGCTGTACTTTTGGCTTTGAAGGAGCCTCAAAGCAGCAGCTTTAACCTGAGCTGCCTTTGCTGTGCACCTGCTACAGGTTTGAACTGGTGATCGTCTGGAAGATCCATCTTGATGAAGAAGGGACCACTACACCTGTCCTGGACCTGCTGCCCAAAGTACCAGAGCAAGGTAATCCAAATCACTTCAGGGACTGTTCCTGAACTGCCTGGCCCTGGTTTTGGCCATGGAACTCCAGCTCCCAGAGCCCAGCCCCACAAACCCACCCCAATTCAGCACAGCTCACCTCCTGTGCAATCTCCAGGGGCTCACAAAGGCTGTCTGCCTGCAGGCTCCTGCTTCACCCCCTGCTGCCATAACCTGCCGTGCTGTGTTTGTCCTGCAGTGCTGGAGCAGAGGATGAGGAGCGTGGAGAGCGTCCCCAGCAGCTTCCGCAGCGCGCTCCGGCTCTTCGGCATCGAGGCGGCCCTGGAGAACCTGATCCAAGTGCTGGGCTCAGGACAGTGAAGGCCAGCACTGCTTACACCAGGTAGCAATTTCAAAAGTAGTTTTAATTAAGATATTGTGTTACACGGTCTGTAATTTTATTGAATATAAACATTAAGTTATTTTCCATTTAGAAACCATACTCATAAAACATGCTATCTGTACAATTATGGCACGTTATATATAAATTGTCATGACATGAAAATAAATACAGCCATTTAAATACAAAAATGCCAAATAAAATAGTTACATGTACAGAGTGATTTCATTATAAATTTATCTTTCTGAATCATTAATGTACCAGAGTGGTTTATCTTCTTAACATTTTCTAGATACCTGGAAATTGTTAAAAGATCATGCACTGTCAAAATCAAGTCCATAAAAATCCAATTCATTTCACAGCTCTGTAAAAGTACAGTGATTTTAAAATGACAAAAGAACAGTAAGAGACTCCTAGAACAAAGAGTTAAACAGCTTTCTCATTAAATTAGGGTGGAAGAAGACAACTTGAAGGTTTCAAAGACATACAGTGCTAAAAAACCCGAAGGTAACTGTATGAAGTAACTTTGTTCCACAATGTGTGTTGAGACAGCATCAATCTAACCCAGAGGGGCCCATGCCAGCCCTGGGAACAGGTGAGCCAGTCACCCCTTGCTCCCTGCAGCCCTTCCTTTGCATCTCTGATTGCAGGAGGAAATCCTGACAACACATTACCAAAGCATCACCTCTCACACATTCACCCCTGAAGAAATAAAACAGATGAGACAAATGCCTTGCCTCTCCCTTCACTTCCATCAGATGTGCCATGAGCCCATCTGGGAACTCTCAGTGTTTGCAGGAGTTCCTGCTCTGCACTAGCACTGCACCCAGCCAGAGTGATGGGACTGAAGTCAGGAACTTCTCAGGTGGGGAGGAACAGTTCCTGGAACAAGAGCCCAACCCAGCAGCTCCAGGCCCTCCTTTCCAAGGCCAGAGCTGCTGGAGCACAACCACCCACCCCATGCAGCAATGGGGAAAGAGGTGAACTCTGAACTAAAGCAACAGTGTGTTTCTAATCCCATAAATGTAATCATCCACTATTTGATCACTGAAATGGTGTCCCACTGTTCTGGTAGGTTAGGAGGAACTGACAGACCAGATCAACACCAGAGATGGGGCTTTGATGAATTGCAGCTCTATCATGTCAGATAAGGCAGGCTCATTTCAAGTTTGGAATCCAGTACTCAGGCAAAATTCCTTCCTACTTCTCCACTGCCATGGAACTGGTTGAGCCAGTTTTGTGTAACCTTCAGTTCATCTTTAGCTCCCTCCTCCTGGCCTGAAAATGAAACTGTTTGCTCAGCACAGACACTGCTGTTTGCATATGAATTGTGTGTAAAGTTACAGCATAAAAACCTGGAAACTTCCCAGCTGTGCAGGGTCCTTCCTTCCTCCTCTTTCTAATAGCTGGAGGGTTTCTGGATTTGTAAGGAGCTCTCCTCCTCCAGGTTTTCTTTGGGAAGAAGGGGTTATTCCTGCCCATTGCACTGTTGGAGTCTCACAGCTCAGGCCCTGCCCCAGAAGGGCTCCTGGCACTGGGTGCCAGCACTGCCAGCTCAGCTCTCTGGCACAGGGACAGTGGTGGCTCTGTGTTTCACTTTTCTTTCTTGAGTTGTGCCAAGGTCCAGGGGTCCTATTTTTGAATTTCAGGTAAAGCGGAACAATTCAAAGGTTACAGTTGGATCCCAATATAAATCTGTTTTTAGGACCCTGAACACCATTGCTGGTGAGCACAGGGTGTATCCAGGTCAGAGCTGTTCACTGGGGCTGTGACCCTTGAGGGAAACAGAGCTGCAGATTTTATCATTGCAGCCTCAGGTTTGGACCTACCCTTCAGTTCCAGCTCAGGATCTGCCCCAAGGATGGCTTTGCTGCAGCAGCTCCCCAGCCTTGAGCTGCACAGAGCACTGCTCATCTGCAGCACTGGCACAAGGCTGACCCACTGCAGGGAAGAAAATGGGGTTCTGTCACCTTTTTCCTGTGTCATTCCAGCAAAGGAGCCTGAAAGCAGCTGCTCAGGCTAGGCAGTGTGTGGGGCATCAGTGTAATAGTGCCAATGTTTGACACAATCTGAAGGACCTGAAATGACCTGTAAAACTCAGAACATATTCTTCTTAGAGCTCAGTTTAAATCAGGCAAGAGCAAGCTGTGGTTTCACCTCCAATAGCAGCATATCATGTATAGAGACAATAAAAACCAGCATGGCAGGTGAGTTAAGCCCAACTATCATGTAAAACTCAAGGTTGCTTACCTTAACCCTTTGCACTTTGTTTCAGAAGCTTTAGGTCGATACAAGGTGATCACAGCTCCTGGAGGCAGCCTGGTGTTCCTAGTGCATGCATTAGTACTGAAATGTTCTGCAGTGCCAGGGCAGTTCCAGAGCAGCCTCTGCATGGTTGCATTTCCAGTGGATTAATGCTGAAGTGTTGTACAGGCTGTGCCAGAGCATTCCCTCCTTTAGTGGGGATGAGGGACACTCAAAGCACAGGGTCCAAGGTAATTCTCTTGTTAGTAATTAGGCTTTCTATGTTAGTGCAATACTTGAGGAAACCTTTCATTCTGTGCTCTTTCAATTCTAAGGAAGTAGACTTTCCATATTAATTTGATCTGTCCTCTAGTTCCAAGGTATGGCACATTACCTGTTCTGTCACATTAAATACATTCATTAAGGTTATCTAGCAAACATGTGGCTTAGTGCTATCCCAGCTCTCTGAGAAGGCATTACCCATTAGAAATCATTTCATAAAGCAAAAACATTCACAGCTGAAAAATGCACTGAACACAACAGAAAAGGGGAAAAAAAATCACCATAACTGTATTCCAATAATCTTTCACTTTCTCATGTGTTTGAATAAAAATAACCTTAAGGGAACGGTTACACTTTATGGAGAACTAATGTGCAGTCTTCATTCTCCTTGAAGAGGTTGGACATAACTGGGTCCTCTTTGGCCTGTACATTTTTCAGGTAATAATTGACTATTTCTCCATCGAGTTTGTACTGGTGGGGGATGCTTTCATAGGGCTTCAGGTCCAGGTCCAGCACAGAAACAGAGAAGGTGAATCTGGATTTGGATGTCAGTACCACAGGTCTTTGCTCAGAGCTGGAAAATAAAACCACATCTGAGTCACTGAAACCAGTACTTGTAATTTATGTGTCCCTTTACAGAAGTGACTCTAATGTTTATCTTAGAACTTTTGTGGGAGCCCAAGAAAATAAACTGCAGCTAATGTAGGCCTTAGGAAACTCCAGCTTTACCAGTCCTGATGGACCTTGCTGGCACCTCTTCATTTTCCTTTCAGCTCCCACACAGCTGAAGGCAAACATTGCTCTCATTTACTGTATTTAGCAAATCTAAGCTGTTTCTAGGTGGTGCATGCAAAGCAACAGCCTCATTAACAGCAAAAGCAGAAAAGGGACTGCAACTCCTACTGAGGCTCAAGGTAATAAAACATTCAGTGTGCTGTCCAAGCATGCTGAGGGATGGAGGAGTTCTGAAGTCAGCCATTGCACAAGTCATGTCCATCACTAACACTGCTCTGGAGAACTGCAGGACAAATGCAGAAAACAGCATTCTCTAAAAATAAAAGGGCTCTGCTGAAGCAAAGCCCCCTGCAGAAGAACAGATTTGTGCTGACACAAACCAAAAGGGACAATATTGTGGCAAAGCCTCCTGCCTGACAGCCAAAGCTGTCACCTCTTGATTATTGCTTTGGTTTTATTCTAACTAGGCCATTAAAGGCAACTCAGCTTGAAAAATCTCTCCTATGAGAGCACCAAGGCAGAAAAACTGTACCTAGTAAAAACCATCCAGAGCTACTATGAACAGTCAATTCAAAGTTTAAGAAGGGAATAAATATAAAACTTTTGATCTTTTTGATCAACTTAAAACTCTTTAGAAAGAGACACTGGTCCTAAATGTCTTAAATCAGAACTATAGTAAAATGCTCACAGCCAAATATTTGGACAAACCACCCCCCACACACATCCCACACTTTTCTAAAGTGATTGAATTGCCTGAGCAGTACAAACATCCCAATTTCTGAACAACTGGAGCCATTCCAAAGCAGGTACAGGCAGCTCTTACCATTCATCTTGCAAGCAGGGGGAAAGGGCAATCATGATGGAGCAGTCCTTAGCAGTCATTGCTATTCTGTACTGCTGCACCTGTACAACAGAACATAACACACATTTTCTCTCAGATTGCTGTTTTCCTGAGTAAAGCATCCTGTTCCTTACAAAAAGCAGCACTGCACTCCCTGACTGGGTATGTTGGCACTTTAAGAGCAGGAAATTCTCTCTGGAACAGAAGGTTGGCAGGAGCAGGTGCTTTTGCAGCATCCTGTATAACAGTCAGGTTTATTTCCTGCAGATCATGCTCCTAAAGGCCAAGCAGCACCAGTTCCTGCAAATGCTTCCTCAGTTTAAAAAGTAAATAAACAGTTTTATTTTTCTCTCAAGAACTGGTGCTACAAGCTTGTTTTTAACTGCTTCTGCTGTAAAGATGAACCCTTTAACTGCAATGAAGCACTTTAACTGCACAGACCCCAACAAACCAGCAGTGCTGCCTCCAGCCATCATCCAGCCCTTTCAGTGAGACTGAATAATTAACAATGACAGACCAAAAAATGTCAGAAGTTGAGAAGTACCTTTGTTAATGCAAATGCCACTGTCCCATCATCTTCCAGGGAAAGGTCCAGCAGCTTCTCATAGAACGCCTCATTGTAAGGTCCATCTATCTGCAATGTACTTCTAAATAAATGTTAAAAGAAGATTTACAGACAGCCAAAATGATGTGCTGGTTTTCAGTGTGAGCTTTCCTCAGCAGCCCAGACACTCAGATTAGAGCAGCCCAACAAGGACACTGATAAACATATCCAAGATTTAACCCACTGCCAGCCAACATCACAACAGTCCCTGCTATTCTCAAATCACTCAAGATTTGCTGCTGCTTAGGATCTGGGTAGTGTGGGGTTTTAGAAACATGAATCATTCTTAATCCACTGCCATCTCTGCCACTGCAAAATTATGGGGTTTTGGCAAAAAAAATGGGTAAGTTTCAAAATTTGTAGCAGTCTGCAGGAGCTCCAGAAGCCTTGCTGAAAATACATATATGAGAAATATATAATATATTGATATCTATTTTTATATGTATATTATTTTGTATGTAAGAAGTATAAACTGGGGGCAGAGGCATATCTGACAGGGCCCTGCTCCAACACCATGTGCTAATGGGGGTGTCCTGGGCTCCCCCTTTTTTCCCCCTTTGAACAGCTGAACCCTCCCAGGGCAGTCTGTCCCACACAAACCCCACAGAGCCAGGAACTCATTTCCCAGTGCTCTGCACAAGCAGCAGCAGCTCCTGAGTGAAGCCAGAGTGCCCTCGTGTGAGCACAGGAGAGGAACAGCAGCCCAGTGGAGGCTGCTTGCTGCAATTATAATTACACTAATAAGCCTTATTTGAGAAAAAACCACAGCAGCTTGCATTCATCATTCAGAACATCATCATCCCTGCAGACTCTCCCAGCTCTGCAGATACTGGGGACAGGAAAAACCACCCCTTCCTCTGCACCTTTCTGCAAATACAAAACCCCCAGTACTGAGAGAGTGTTCTCCTCTCTCAGCCTGTTGTGAACTTTCCAAAATCATTACTTTAAAATTCAGGTCAAAGTGGCCAACATGAGCTGCAAGTTCAGGGAGAAATTCAGAACATGCAGTGCCATGAGGGAAGGTACAGCAGAACAGAGTGTGCACAGAGCCAATCCTGCCTGCAGCCCTGGTCACTCAGGACTGCAAAGAAAAGCCACCAAGTCTTACCTCTCCTCAGGAAATTCCTCCAAGTACTGCTCAACTCTACTGTACAAAGGATAGAGTCCTTCAATATCCAGCATGTCAAGCATCTGAGCCTGAAGGGTTTTATAAAGGAGACAACCCCTCGGTAAACCAGAGCTTTCCAACTTATGTTTACCTAGAAGAAAATGCATTTTAAAATAAGGCAGACACAAGCCTTAACTTCAATTTGCCATTACATGTGCTTGTTTAAAAGTCTAAATACCTTTTTGTCCAGTCACAGGTAGGGGGAAACCTCAAAACACTTCAGTTACCAAGCAAAAGGGCAAGGTGCAGCTGCTGACCTGCACATTTACACAGCTCATCTGGGAGTGAAAACACCTGAAACTCTACAAACTACCTAAAAAAACAAACACCAAAACACCCCCACATCCACTGCAATCTACTCATTCTGAGTCCACAAGAGAAATTTCTCATCTGAGCTTGAAGCCACCACAAGTGCACTTTGAGCAGTATCAAGTGCTGACAGTAATTCAGCATTTCAGCTCTGGGGTCTTTTCTATACAGTGTAATGAATTGTATTTGCTGTAATTTCTCTAGGACAGTTCCTCCTCCAGCACTACAACAAACCATGGGCAGTGAAAAAGGTCTTCCTCAAAAGCAGAGAAAGAAATGTGCTGTTTGTATAATTAGGACAACTGGCAGCATCTTGAATAATTAGAGCTTTACAGAATTTATGCACTGAGGAATTAACATAATTAACAATTTTCCTGCTCTCACTTCCCATTCCTCTTCCCTCTGGTATTCAGACCTCTCTTCACCAGGAGAAGAGCAGCTGAAGAAAAGAACATGAGCTGTGCCCTGGTGAGGGTTGACAGGAGCAGCAGAGAAAGGCAAAGTACAGGAGTTGTAATAAACCAGCCAAAGCAGCCCAACTTCATCACATACAACATGAAAATTCCTCACTCATTTGGAATACCTATGATTGTTATCAGCTCAAACTGCTGTTTTCTTT
The DNA here is from genome assembly GCF_028018845.1 of Melospiza georgiana. Taxonomy (NCBI): domain Eukaryota; kingdom Metazoa; phylum Chordata; class Aves; order Passeriformes; family Passerellidae; genus Melospiza; species Melospiza georgiana. The sequence continues at coordinate 17,389,524 of NC_080440.1, read as the reverse complement.
CTTTTTGCTGTACCACCTCCTGAATTTATTTTTATTTATTTGTTAGATATTATTAGATACAGTGCTGTAAGTGTTCACTACAATGTCACATTATTTTAACAACAATTATCTGGCAGCTACGCAGCTCAGAACTCTTTTTTTAAATGCCACCAGAACTCCCCTGTTTCCATTCTCATATCAGTATTGATAACCAAGAGACAAAGATCTGAACTGTTCCATCAGGCAGGGCTCTGAGAAAGCTGCTCTGGTGGGAAGTGTTCCTGCCCATGGCAGGGGCTGGACTGGGTGGCCTGTGCAGTTCCCTTCCAGCCCTCACCACGCTGGGATTCCGCCAACAGTAAATGATGGACAGTTTTTACACCACTATCCCTTACCATTCCTTACTAGCTCCTTATTAAAAGCACTTGCTTCACAGTAGCTCCTCCCCTGTGAGATGGGAACTGTTTTCATGTCCCCTGCCCTGCAGGAGTCGGTGCTGCTCAGCAGGGCCATGGTGATGACGTGGATCAGCTCCTTCACCACGGTCCTGGTGCACTGGGGGCCGCTGGCCAGCCCATTGCACGGGAAAAAGAAAGGCTTGAGGTGACGAGCAAGGTCATTCCAGTCACACACACAGTCCTGGTCATCCTTACAGCCATAAATTAGCTCCCCATTCTGCAACAAGGAGAAAAAGAAGCTTTTTAGGCACATCAGGAAGTCATGTTATTCATACTGAGCTATTCAGAGCAGCAGGTCTAGTATTTTAAGCATAGGAAAGTGTTATTACCTTAATAATCTGCACATAGACACACAACATTCCCAATCTCCTAAAGATTTGGGATCTCAATCTCCTCTTAAGTCTAATCTGAGCCTGCAGTAACAACCCCTGAATGAAAACCAAAACTGTTTAAATCAAGTGCTACCTTCCCAACTCAATGGCCTGTGAGGAATCAGAACAATACAGGGGAATGATCCTTGGCACATTTTCCTATCACTTCTTTCTGAATAATGTCAGCAGTGAAGAAGTACCGTGTCAAACACCCTTTTTTACCAGGCCAGACCAGCAAAGGGAAGGCTGTGAAAGGGGACAGAAAAGGTATGATAGTAGTACAAAAAGAGGGCAGATCATAGAAGTTTAAGTAATTCAAATAGTTGATTTAATATTGGAAATAAATTGAAGTAATCTTGTTTCCTAGAATTAATCTGAAAATCTCCACAAATCATCAGTTACTGCTTCATATTTTTCCTATGTGACTGTCATGGAATGCCACTTTTTCCTTCCTCAGTGAGGTCTGCATCAGTGCTCTAACAGGAATCTACAACAAAGTATTTGCAACAGCATGCCAAGCTCTCCATTTCCTTCTTCCTGAAGCAGTACATAAAGTTTTAAAACTTTGGTCACCTTAAGAGTCCTTTCTGTTAATTGCTCCTCAGTGATTCCTTCCCACTAATTCATTCCCCAGGGAATGGTCACCACCCCAAGGCTGCCAGAGCTTCAGGAGCATTTGGAAAATGCTCTCAGGCACAGGGTGGGATTGTTGGAGTGTCTGTGCAGGGCCAGGAGCTGGACTTGGACAATCCCATATTCTGAGTCTATGAATTCTGGGTTATTATTAATTTTCTGTCCTCATCTGAAATCTAAGAACTTCCCCATTTCCTTCTCTTGATGGGGTCCAACAGTGATGGTCTGACTAGGCAGGTTTGTAAGAAGATCTTGACTGCTGAGATGCTCAAGTCAAATTGTTTAAAATCCAAGGCAAAAAAAGCAAGCAGAGAACATTTAACTTTACCTTAAATATTTTCAGGTTGTTCTGTGCCTCCTGTAATAAGCTCTTCAAAGCAAAGTGCATTCTTTGTTTATTTCTAGGGAAAACAAAGCCAAGAATGTTTCATCACAGCCTTTGGATGTTCATACCTGGCATGAGCACATGCACTGAACAAATTACTCATGGCAAAGGCAAAGTGAACTTCAGATCTGAGTACACTAAACAGCTCTTGGGTGAAATGTTATGCTGCAAAAGGCAGCTCTGATTGCTGAGATGGATGTAAGGGGGAAACAGCAGATTATATAATCACTGTAAAGGTCCAGACAGGCCAGCATTGATCACCCATAACACCTCAGTGAAAGGCAAAGTAATCCAAGCAAGAAATCTGTAATGCAGATTTTTTCTGGGGGGGAGGGGGGCAAAATTACAGAATCCTTACCCTGAGAAGAGATCCAACGGGCAATATTTACTTGGTCGTTTCCATTTTCCATTGGCTACCTGTGGGAAAGCCAGAGCACTGCTGTTACCCTCCCTGCCTGGAACAGCTGCCCCCCATTTTAACAGCCAGCTCTGTGCCACTGACATCCTGCCTTCAGAGGTCAGGACATTTAAACCACTTTGAACACAAAACTCAGGACCACTGTGGGTGCTTCCCAGTCATTTTTAACTCAAGTCACTCAAACTGCATTCACAAGGTGTAAGAGCCTGAATGAGAGATGTGGGACCCAGAGGCTCTCCAAAATGCAGTTTATTGTATCCAAAATGCAGTTTATTGTATCCAAAATGCAGTTTATTGTGTCCAAAATGCAGTTTATTCCATCCAAGAGGTTACAGCAGTCCAGGGCTGTGGGTGACAGAGCTGTGCCCACAGCTGTCAGCTCCAGCTGCAGCCAGGCCTGGAGACCCTTTGGTTTTGGTTACAGTGCATTTCACACTTTTCTTTGCTGAGCATCTTCATACAGCAGAACCAATCTATACCTTAACTTTTATCTCTAGCCTAACGTAACTACTATAATTACCATATTCATGTCACTATTCTCCAATCACTAAAAGTCAGTACATTACAGTTTAAGCTAGAAGTTGTTTTTCAGTTTCCTTGCAGTGGAAAATTCTGAGACCTTTTTTCTACTTGCAGCTTTGCTGACTTATTTGCCTGTGCTGTCCTGCTTGGTAAAAACATCTTCTTGTTTGAGGTGGGTTTATCCTTTGCTCTAAGCCATAAAATCCCCTTCCAACCAACACACCCTTTGCCTCCTTGGTTATCCAGTAAGACTGGCTCAGCAATTCTTTTCTGCTATATCAAAACTTGCTTCCATCTCTATTCCTTCATCAGACTCTACATTTAAAAATCTTTCTGCAAGCATCCATATCTGTGAGACTTTCTTGTCAAACTTTCACCCTTCCTAACAACAAAAGAGAAAGGGTCACATTAAATCCCAGGGAGCCACAGTCACTCCATTCCAGAGTCCCAGCAGGCACAGCTCCACCAACTCTGTGCCTGTTCCGTGCTGTTTGTTCTCAGTCACAGAATGCACTTGGGGAGCTGAGCTGGGAAGGAAGTTCCACATCACAGCTGACCCAATCCCAGCGTTCATAGTCCCCAAAGGCTGAGATTGTATTTGTTTGCTTCCAGCTTCCCACAGAACTTGTTCCATCTCTCACTAAATAAATTCACACCCAGCAACTCAGCTGTGTATCCTCCTACCAGCTTTAGTCATATCAGAGATTTGAGCAAGTTTTAACAGGAAAGCAAGCCTGGAACAGCAAATAGAGCACAGTACAGCCAAAGGGAAGCAGGGTGACTTAATAATTACCTTTAGATGCTGATGCATACAGTAACGACACACCTTGTGCTTTATCTCCTGTGAAACATGGCTGGAAAAGGGAATGAAGCCACACTTTGGCTAAAACAAACAAACAAAACAGGATTGTAAATACAAATGTCTCTATAGAAATATAAAGGCAATATGCAAATCTTTCCAGTTAAAGGAAAATGTTTTAAAATTATAAAAAATTCCAGCATTTAAAAGCGGAATTATTTTTTAAAATAACGACACGCCAAACTGCTGTGGCCCACAGAAAAGCCTGTATGTAACACCTGGGAATTTCCCAGGTTTCAAGGGACGGGAATTGGCAGAGAGAGGGAGCTGTTCCCTCCCGTGGGTGCCGGTGAAGCGGGAGCTCCGCCCTCCCGCACCCTCCCGCGGGGCAGGAACACGAACACGAACACGAACCCGGCCGGGCCGCCCCGCACACCTTGATCTCGATGCACAGGATGGGCCGGTGCTCGGCGAAGCGGAAGGGCTGCAGCCGCGTCAGGTTGGGAAGGCACATGGCGTAACCGCTGAGCGTGTCCATGTCCTTGTCACAGCGACACTCTGCCACAGCAGGGGACAAACACCACAGGGACATCAGCCACAGGGCCGTGGGAACGAGCGGGGAAGGACAGGACGCGGGTTCAGCAGCTGCAGCCAATTATGCATTTGCACAAAGTTGCCCGCCCCATTATCAACCCCGGTTTCAGTTCCCTCAAAACTGTCCCAAGAGCTGCTGGTAATGGCCAGCTGCCAGCTCAGCCCAGCAAAGGTGAGGTCTGAAACAGCAAGGAAATGGATTGGCCAACAACAGGTGAAGTGACTCATTCATGTATTTATCCCAAGATGTGATCTCCCCTTTGCTTACTATGCATGACCTACCAACCCTCAGCTGAGTCAAAAGGATCTGAGAACTGGCAGGAATATCAGAAACACAAGAGGTATTCTGCATAAAAATCCTCTGAATAATCTCTCTCCATGTGCATCCCTTGGGACACAGAAAGGTCTGTGAGGTTGTAGCTCAAAGTTAACCAGAGCACACAGCCCCAGATTTCCAAGTACCTGTTACTAAACAGACACACAGAACACACATTCCTGCTACAGTTTCCACTGTAAGAAAAATGAAAAATATACTGCAATAGAAAAAATAAATCTGAGAAACCAAAGCCTCAGGCACCAGCCTGTCATGCCATACTGCTTCACCAGGATGAGCAAGAAGCCTTCTGTCTCCAACCAAATGTTGAGGTTTGTTTTCTTTTTCTAAATTTAAGCAAAAGTACATCCTTCACACCTTCACAGCTGAAAGCCACTTGCCAAATCAGAAAGGCACAGGAATCTGAAGTATTAGAGAAGCTCTTTTGTATGTTACACAGGCTTATGTGAAGAGTAACATTGAAAAAAAAATCCTTGAGGTTTCAAAAAAAAATCCTTGCTAAAAATGGACAGTGAAATTCATTGCTGTGAAGCACCTGGACACTTCCCCACAAGCACACTGCAATCCCCAGCAGCTGTGGGCACACAAAGGTTAACTTGGAAAAATAAAACTAAATTCCATCATTCCCTTCCACCACAGTCTCATTGGTTCTTTAACTTTTATTAGACACTATTTACTTTCCTCACTGGTTCCTGGCACTGTGGACCTGTGCTCACGATATGTAAATTAATTCCTTTTTTTTTCCTGGATTAAAGGCATCGAAGCACTTGACTACAGTACTTTGATTTAAAACTGTATTTATCTTCAAGGAGTTCTGCTAAAGCAGGAGTTTCTGGCCATTCTCAGGAACTTTTGGGAACATAAGACACCACAGGGCCAATCTCTTTGCCTATTTTAGAGCTATCACAGACTACTTTTCACTCCAGAACAGAATCCATTTTTTCCACAACAAATTTTCAACTTATCATTGTCTGAATATTAAAAAAAGTTTCCTTATATTCAGTAGTGTGATGCTTTTTTTACTTTAGAACAAAGGAAAATGTTTTACAGCTTGAGGAAGCCCCTTTCTAATCCCACCCCTGGCACTTACCTGGCCTCTCTGGCTGGATTTTCAAACAGAGCTGCCTTACAAAGTCTAAAGGCAGTTGAATAATTTCCTATTGGGGAACAAAAAAGTAAACATTTTAATGCAAAAATTAATACCCAGTTTGGGAATCTTGAAATGGAGCAGCAAAGTTCAGTGGGTTACACAGAGCACACTGAAGTGTGCAGTCAGCAGCTTTCCCTCTGATTCACTGTCTGTGAACACCTGCTGCTCTATAAAACCCAAGCACTGATTTCAATAAATGCATGGCAAAGAGCATTTTCAGTGCAAGTTTGATGTGTGAGGAGGAACCTGCAGCACTTTGTCCTTTCCACAAGTGGAGAAGTCCCATGTGTCACATCCCAACCATGTGTAACTCAGTTCCAGGTGCAGCTGTAACTTTTTCACTGATCTGGTGTTCAGTGAACAAGATCTGGCTGCCCTGAAGAACAGAGCAAGGGAAATGGTGATCTCTGACTGCACAGAAACCTCAACAATTTAGATGAACCAGGTTTCTCTCCCTGTTTTGCAGTTAAAAATCTCTCACACACACACCCCTCTTGCAGAGCAGAGCAATGACCACACTTCTCCTCAGCCAAAGCCCTGAGTACAATCCAATCACCTCAGCACAGAGCAGGTTCCTGTTTGCATCCAAATGCTTCCTGTGTGTGTGCAAACCCTGTTAGTTCCTTTCACTGGCACTCTGTGTTCCCCCAAACACTTCAGGGTTTACAATGCCTAAGCCATTTATTTAAAAACAAATAATTTACCCCATGGTGAACATAGTTCTCCCCAAAGAACTGCTTCATCACATGTTTTCCAAAGTCCACGATGTTTTGCAGATGCTGTAGTATTTCCTCTGGAGTCTGGAAGACACAAATGCAGTGACTGAACTCCAAAATAACAATAAAAACCCTCCAGAACACACACACATCCTGGTCAGTGATTCAACAAAGAACTGCATTGCTGGGCTTGGCAGGTCAGTGCACACTGAAGTCAAACAGACACATCAAAGGTGCTGAATTTGTGTCCCTACTGCCACCTCAGGGCTGGGACACACAGAAAAATGGTCACAGAAGATGATTCTGCTTCAGGAGACAAAGGGGAGAGAAAGTGACAAAGATGGAAGAAGGGGAGACTGCTCAACACCTACTCTGACCATTATTCTCAAAAGAGCTCAGAGAACTCCAGCTGCCCAAAGCTGCAGAGCAAAGAGGCTTGGAGTGTTACAAAACACATCCTGGAGATTGGGAAGAGAACAGCTGCAAAGACTGAGCCATATCCCAGCCCTTGGCATGAACAGGTACAGAACTCTCCATCTGTCCCAAATCCTGCCCCACACAGGGAAAAATCTTACCCTACTGTGATTTTCTGTAATTTCATAAGGAAAGGTTTTCTGTGACACAAGATGCCAAAAGCCAGAAAGGAAACTCATGAGAACTGGAAGCAGGACAGGGACAAGTGCACAGTGAGACCTGGACACGCTCCCAGCAAAGGAGCTGCACAGCAGCAGGATCCCACTGCCTGCACTCTGCACACTCTGCCTCTCTGCAGGGCATTTTAGTGTTACCAGAGAACCTCAAAGCTGCTCTGTCCTTTTGTAACACACACACAAACCCTCTTCAAACCTCACAATAAGAGTAAGTGGAGGAAAAGAAAGTGCAACACTTGGGTACATGTTAGCAAATCAAAGGGGAAAAACGAGAGCAGGAGGAAAATATATAAACAGAGCAGAGTAAGAGGAAATAAAATACTAGAGGACAACACCCAGACACTGACATAGCCTAGAGAAAGGAGGAAAGACCACATCCAGCACTAATCACAAATGACAACAGTCCCTTCCTTAACCTACACAAACCCTGGGTGGTGAGAGGGAACATGACATCATCCCATCAGGAACAGAAATCTCAGCTCATTCCCATTCACAGATGGTTCTGGCCTGGTTTGCTGACGTACACAGCACCCCAGGTTTGTGTTTGGTTGGGGTTAACACAGACACACAGACTCTCAGACTGAGAAATAAACATCTCATTAAAATGTACTGCTGTCACTTTCACTACATGGAGAGACTCACCAATTGAAAAGATCAATACAACCATAAAATTATAAGTCAAGCTTAAGATGTCTTTTAAGAGCAAGTATATTTGATATACCTAAATGAAACAAAAAACAACTAACAGGCTACTTGGGCATCACCTTTTAACATCAAAAACCACTAAGATGAAAAGCTTTTGAAGGACCCATCATTACTGCCAGCTCACTCACCAAAACTCAAATAGGCTTTATACAATAACTTTAATTCCTTCATGAAGAAGATCACACACTAACACAGCAATATGCAATTAAGAGCACTCCCTGAGGCTGACACTTGACTTTCTATTCAAGCAATGCAAGCTCTGCAGTTACATTGAGTGTTTTTCAATCATAACAACAAGGTTACAATGCACAATAATACCAACTTGTTCAACTACTGGATTATCTAATCCCAAATTCATAATTAAACAGATAATTAAATGTACAAAGCAGTATCCAGACTTCTTTACCCTTCCCAAAGGAGTTAGGCAGAAGAGAGTGAGACCTATTTGTTCACATCTGAATTTCAGTGTGTGTATTACTAGAAAATATTTTGCTTGAACTGCTTCCTTCAGCATTGTTTACCTTGGATGACCTGTGATGTCATGCACAGACAGAACAGAACATTTCTGAACCTAACTCACTTTGTTTAAGTCAGGAATACAGATTATTCCTAAAAAAATAAACCAAAACATTTTCCCTGTCATTCTTGCTATGTGCAAGTTTATCCCAAAACTGATTCTCCAGGCTTTGTTTACTGATCTGATGCTAAAATATTTATTCTGTTCTGCTCCAAGAAAAAATGGCCCTTTAAAAAAAATCAATCACCAGAATAAGTAAATATATTCAAATTACAAAACCTTCTGTTCAGAGGGAATTGTGCATCACCAAGTCCACACACTGGAGCCAGCTCTCCCCAGAATGCAGCCCTGGAATCACATTCCAGCCCCAGTGCTGTGGAAACTGAGCAGTCACTTCCTGCCTTCCTCTGTGGCTCTCTCATACTCTGTCCATTTGTTAAATACAATTACTGTGCAACAATCTCTTTGAAGTTAAAATTAAAAAATTGGAAAACTAGCAAGGAAAAGGGGCAGGCATTCAGGGTTCTGTTTTCTTAAATAAACTCCAACAGACTGGCTTTTTACATAAAGTTGTGGTCTAGTCCTCTCCTGCTATACTGAAAGTTGAGATAAGCACTGTTTCCTTTCTTGTGGTGCTCTGGGCTCATCACTGCTCTTGTTAACACTAAACATTATTATCTTGGGCTACTACCAAAGCACAAGATACATTTTTGAAATCCTGCCAATAGAAGCAGCTCAAAAATCTACTTGAATCATACTTTTTTTTACCAGACCTTTTTTCAAGTTAAGTAGCAGCAGAAAGACCATCAAGTAACTCATACACATGCTGTGTTCACCAATTTTGCCTTCCTCTGCTTTAGCAACTTGTCCCTTGTAAAACGGGATGCTTTTCACATTTATCTCCCTGATTTAAAGCAATAAAATGCCCTTTCTAGATATTTATTTGCATTCATCCCTGTTTCTATTTTCCTAAAATGAGGCACACAGCATTCCCACAGAGCCCAATGCTTTCAGGATGTCCCTCCTCAGAACAACGTGTCCCTGCCTCACACAGCCATGGCTCAGGGCTGCTGGAACTCAGGCCATGCCCTGCATCTCCCAGGTAACACACCCTAAAGACTCCTCTCAAGGTTGAGAAAATGAAACAATTTGAACCTTGTGCCCTCTTTTCTCATTTTTCTTCCTTGGAACACTGTGTTTATGCTCCACCTTTGGTTTTTGATCATCTTTTATCCCTGTTAAAAGAAATCTAAAGTAACTCACTTCAGCTCCTTCTCAAGCAGCAAAACCTTGCTATTGTACCATGGAAGAAACTGGGAGATTGTCACAGCTAGGACACTCAGTCACTCACTGACAAGGAATTCTGTGAACATTTCATGTCTTTGCTCCCATTCCATGGCTTTTTAGCTCCTGAACTGGTGGTGAACAGCAGACCCTGACCATGGCACCAGTTGTGTGCAGCTCCTGTTCTGTCCCACCTGCCCACAGGCAGGAAAATTCCCTTCTTGCTCAGCATCCCTGAGCTCCCACAGGTGGATTTGGGACATTGACACTGAAAGCTCTGCCCTGCCCCACACAGAGCCCGTGCTATCAGCACTCACATCAGCCCAGTTACACAAGGCAACCTCAGATTTCCTCCTGTTGCCAAAGCCCCTGAAACACAGGCACATTTCAAAACAGCCATTTGTTCTCACCCCTGCCAGCCACAGCTCTTTCACAGGTTTCTTGTTTCTCCTCACCCTGGCTATTAGCTTACCCAAGGGCATTCAGGACAGGTTTAAATCTTACCTTGTTCTGGTTGGGAGGGGACTTCAGGAACCGTAGCACCACACAGCGCTGAGGAAAACAGCAAAGAACAGGGATTCATTAGCATCTATTAACACCACCATTGTCTGACTCCCCAGTGCACCCCTCTGAGAAATTAAGGGGAAAAACCAAACAGAAAAGCACATTTTAGATGGTTATTTCACTCACCTTGAAATCAAATCCACCAGCTGAAATCAAACCCAGCAATGCCTGCTGCCAGCTCTGCCACCAGCTGAACGAGGCAGCCACTCTGCATTCCCAGTCACTGAGCACAGCAGGGAAATGTTCCCTCAGCTCACAGCACTGCCCTGGAAGTCTGGGAAAGCTCACATGGAGCCACAAACCCCCCCACCCTGGTATTTGTGCACCAAAGCTCCCCAAAAGGGACACAAGGCCCATTGCACTCACAGCATCAGCAGAGCATTACAAATTATTAAGGACACACAAGTTACCAGCAGCAGCTACACAGCTGAACTTAACCCTAAGCTACACCCTGCTGGGGAGTAAATATCTAACACAGGAACAAATACAGCAGGTGTCCAAATATTTTACCTTAAAACCATAGAAAAACTCCCTAATTTTTTGTAATTTTTACAATTGTTATCAGTTTTGTAACAATTCAAAAAGCTTGACATGTTACAAATTAAAATCAAAGTCTGACACGGTGTTAAGGCACCTGCAGCCTTAAAAGGCAACACAGAGCCCTGCCTCTGGTCTGCCTGAATAGCTGATATTAGAGATATTTACTTCCACTGTAAATATGGATGCAGTTCAGCCTATCCAGGTACACTGGGTACAACACCAACAACTGGGCACCACAGAAGGTAGAGACAAACTCTGTTTTCCAGAGTTACCTCTCAGCCAGTCTGTCTCCATTTGGGCCTTCCCAATATACTCCAAAAAGGATTAAATCCATTTAAAGCACTCCCACAGAAGTACATTCAGATTTGCTGACAAAGACAATGCAGACAAAATGTCTGCTTTATGGAATCCAAGCTTTTTCCCTTCTAAATGATTTGCCATTAAAAAACTCCCCATAGCATGACAGCACCAGATCTGTTCCATGTTCCAGAGCTGAAAGCTGTTTCTGCAAGGGCTGAGGGACAGAGCTGCAGATATCTTTAATTACTAACATGGAGAGAAAGAGGAAACAAGCAAAACTAATGACAATGTGGCATCCAAAACAATAACAAAACTGGGTCCAGGTTCAGACACTGCCACTGAAAGCCAGACAAGGCCCCTTCCAGATCTATGAGGCCTCACACCAGCACAACATCTGGAAAACACTCTTACATGAAAGGATACTTTGCTGTTAATTTGATTTGTGCTGCAAGATGAGTGCCCCAAGAGCAAAGGAGATGCCACCAGAGTGGGAATCACAGTCCCCTGGATTGGACAAGGTGCTGGTGACACTTCCTCTGCTCTGTCATGATGAGCACAGGCCTGGTGAGCCCGTGGCTCTGTGGGCAGTGTGTTATTCTTACAGTGTTCCAACCACCTGGGCCTCTTGCTTTAATTATTCATTGGTAAGTGGATCAGTGATGGAGTGATCTGATTATCACTTCTAATCCATTGAGAAACATGATTCTGTAATCTTTCAAGGCTAGTGTAGATATTTATCTTTTAATCAGTTCCCAGCCATGATTCCAAGCAGTGCTCTGGAAAACCTGACTCAGGACAGTATTTGTTCATCAGCAAGTTATTTCTGATTTGGCAAAATGACCAAAATTACATATGGCAAAAGAAGAACATGTTGCTGGCCTACAGATGTCAAAAGGAAACACAGCACTGTTCAAACAAACTTCACAGATGCACTTAGACCAGCCAGCCCAGGCTACATTGCAGTAAGACTATTAGATGGTTAGAGGAAATAAAAAAACAAAACCATCACCAAACAAACAAAAACCCACCCCAAAACCAAACATCAAAAAACCCTCCAAGCACTTCTTTCCCATTTTGAGGCAAGTTTCCAGCCAGCTACATCCCTTTGTGCATTTCAATAGCAGTTCCACAGCACCAAGGTTAATCCATCAGATGCCACAGGTGCCAACAGCTTCAGAAGTATCACCACCAAAAATATTGGCCCACGTTTCTCATGCTATTGCATTTCTGATTCACTTGGCTGATTCTTTACTTGGAAATACTGTGGGTGGTTGTTGCCATGAGGTTTTTTTGTCAGTTATCTTAAAATGCCTTAAATTTTTTTTATATTTACAGATTGAACATCAAATATGTGCCATACTTATCTGCATGCACCAGAATGACCCAAATTCCAAAGGATCTCTGAGGAGGCTGCCACTGCTCCTCAGCACTTTGAGAATCAGCTCAACTAGATCCTAATGCTCCCTGCATTTCCTTCTCCTGGAACAGTGGAAGGGCTCACAGAGGCACCTGGCACCAGCAGAGCATTCAGTGAGCTGGGTAACAGCCCCAGAGAGAGAAAAAGATGAAAAAAGCAGGCTGCAAGCAAAGGAGAAAAAAAGAAACAGTGCATGGATGTAGGCAAATCTAACACATACAACATTAAAAGGCTTCATATCTTATGATGTAAGATAAGTTAGAAAAATGATGAATTCAAAGGAAGAATTCTCTACAATTTTTTTTTAATCCCTGCATATGTTCAGTCTCCATTTAGTGACAAAAGACTAAAAATAATCCCCCCATCAGAACATCACACACTGCAGCTCTCACTCTCAAATAAGGAATTTAAGGACAAGTCTCACATGGGAGCAGAGCAGCCTGATGGCAGATAACAATGTTCTCAGTGGCTCCGGGCCCTACTAGGCTACAACAACAACAACCCTTCCCGATTGTTATGGAAAACTGAAAACAAACATTAGCAACGAAGATACAAAACTTGTGTCTCTAAAACACATCCACAAGGCTGGGGCTGAGGTGATGTAAGCAGAGGTGTTGGGGCAGCTCCATCCCAGACCACAGCGTTTGGAGTTCCAGCCCCACCAAGAAAGGAAACCCCTCTTTAACACCCATCAGAGAACAATTGTTGGGGTTAGAGTGGAACCGAGTTAAGGACTGCCAATGAGGAGAGGAGGAGCTGTGAAAATGCTCCAGATCAGTGGCACCCACAGCTCTTGTCCTCCTGTGTCCTGGGCCTGGCCCCCAAAAGCTCACCTGTAAAAATTTTTATTCTCTAGAGCAGTTACTACAGCTATTATATGAATCTTACCCAATAAAATCTAAAAAATAAAGTAATCCTCGGTAGCTCGGCCAAAATATGACTGGAATCAATCCAGGTACTTTGGATTAGGCAGCAGAATTATGAAACCAGGATAAAAGCTTACATTTGTTTCTTTACAGCTTGGTGTTGGATAATGACCTTATTCTGTGACCTCACTAACATAAAATGCAGGCCTCCTGAACTGGAGGGTTTTGAAAAGTTAAACACAACTGGGGCAAATCTTTAATCTTGATATTCCCCCTCAGGGAACAACCTCGTGTGCGTCATGGTTTTTTTCAGGTCTCTTGCTACATGAGTAACAAAAATCTAGATAAGAGTTGGTGGCAGTGAAAGAAATGGGAAAAATTAAAATTAGCTCAACTGCTGATAAAAGTGCTCAGATATACAGAAAGATGTGGATTTTCCCTCTGCTCACTCAGGTTTAGAATAAGTTTCTGTACAAAAACACAAAGAATTGGCCTGTCCAAACACAAAGCCTGGGAAACATCAGCTGCTCCTTCTCCAAATAAGCAGGTTCACGTCATTTGTTATGACTCTGTTATTATTCTGAGCAGATCACATTAACTGCTTTTGTCTGGAGGCACAGCCCTACTCTGACATCTCTTTCCCAACTGGAAAAGATTCTCATCTCCTCCATTCCCAGCTTGGGCTCACAAATGCAAGATCCACTGGGAGAGAACAGGACTCTGAGATGCAACTTTTTAATTCCCAAAAGGAACTGCACCCCCTTCCCACAGCCATCATCCCCCTCACTCCACAACACCTCATAAATTCTGGCATCTAAAAACTCACCAGTGTTTTTGCAGGCTCTGTTTGCAATTTCACGTGACAAAGTTACCTACCTGCTGCTTAAAAAGGCCCAAAATAGAGAAACAGAGTAACTAAACCCATCTTTCTTAAAAAGTTGTGCATGTTAAAGTCACAAGTTTCCAATTATAAACAAGGTGTGAAACACTCTCCAAGACTGGTAACAAATCTTCTCTACAATTCTTACTCTGCTATTTTTTGCAACTAATTTCACACACCACCACCAGCCACTGCCAAAGGAGATGAAGATACAAAGTCAAACACTTTTGGAGAAAATAGTGTCTGTGAAGGCTCTGAATCTCTTTATACCTGGTTATTGAATTCACTGTTTTGCTGACCCTGAAGAGCTACCAACAACTTACCAAACTCAGCTCCAAGGATGCCAGAGCTGCCCCTGTGCTTATCCAGTGCCACCCAATCACTGAGGGTTTACAGCAACCTGCAGCAATGGCACCTACAGAAAGCACATTCTGATTGTCAGCCCCAGGGAGGGAGGCAAACTGAACACAGTGATAAGCAAATATTGATTATTGACAGTTCCAAGGGTGCTCAACATGAACTATGGAATTGTTTAGCTGATATTAAGCAATTCCTGCAGTGGCACACTGCAGCTGCATGCACTATTTCCCAAGGAAAAAAATTATTCTGACTTTTTAAATTCCACAACCCCTTCAATTCCAATTCCAGTTTCAGGGCTTTGAACAGAAAACAATGGTTTTCTATTCAGAAAATGCAACTTCTGGGAAGGAGAAAAATGGACAAAGAAGTGTTATCTTCACATCTCAGAAAAGCCAGTGACAGGGAGAGTTTGTCCTTCTGAGGAATGGTGGAACTCAGTGGAAACATGCCCACCAGAGTGCCAAGGCACTTCAGCCAAAGTTCACCTTCATGGCACTCAACACAAGACATTTTTAAAGGTCTCTCCATCCAGGGTCAGTGTGCTGTGCAGTGTGAAGGGTTATGAGAGATGGAAACAAACTAAGAACTAGAAAATTTTGCAGCTTTTGAATGAAATACACTGGTAGCATCATGCACAATTGTTTTCCAACTCAGTTTTGTTCTACACAAGGTGGATAAGATCACACAAAACAAAGTGAGGAAAGCTCCATTTCCTGCCAGTATGGAGGAAGTTTAGCAATTGCTCACACATAGTGCAAAGAAGCATTCAGAAATAGGAACAATACTCTTTTATTTAGCACAGGAGTCCTTGAAGAACAATGGTTTTATTTCTTAACATGAATAAAGGATTTCTGGCATGGCATCTGGCTTTACACCATTCAATATGGCAAACCCTTATTTGAAAGCAAACCCCCCATGACACTTGTTTTCTTTAGCACACAGCTCACAGCTTGCATCAGAATTCAGGTGCTCATTACAATTTATTTTCCTGCTTGGTTATAATCTTGATTCCCATGAGAGCCAAGCACTACCTCAGGTTTCACTTTATAGCTAAGCCTCTGTAACCTTGCAATGCACAGATGGTACCAATTCTGAGAGAATTTCATGATTGCACTCTGCAAGAGTGAGAAGGAAATGTCTGCCCTTCAGCCACAGCAGCTAATCAGAGCACCTGAAGTGATATCAAGTGATGCACCACTGCTATGAGGTGCAAACACATCCCAGAGAGAGAGCAGGATGAATAAACCCATTGATGCCTGACCCTCAGTGTGCACTGGCACATGGAAACAAGGAAAAATGCTCCTTAACATTTAAAAGCACATGAAATGCCTCATCCATCTGTCAGACAGGTGAGTTGTAGCAATCAGAACACAAAAACACACCCTGAGCTCCCTCCCTTTCAGCTGCTCTGAAGGCCCCTCTATCAGCAGCACACTCACCCCAGCTCTAAGCTGCCAAGTCATCTGATGGCATGCAGGGGAAAGCAGGCATTCCAGGAAATTAGGAATGGGGGCAGGAAATACAGAGTCAAACAGTAAAAGGGATTAGAATGGAGTTAAATAATTAAATGGACAGTTAGAACAAGTGAATAATCCTCAGCATCCAGAACAAGGCAAGCAGAAGGCACCTAAGCCACCTTGTGCTCATGCAGAACCCAGTGACTGCTCCTTCCCAGAAAAAGCAGGACAGGGGGGACACTTGAAGGGGGTCAGGACACCTCCCTGACACTTTATTCCATGTGACAGACACATCCACTGAAAGGCTGGCAGGGAGGAAGCACCAAAAGAGTGAATAAAGCAGGCTCAGACTGAGCACTCCTACACAGCTTTGGGTCAGCCAGGCTGCTTTGCCCAACCCAAGCCACTGTCAGTGAGGGCAGACACAGAAAAGGCACAGAAACTCCAGCACTGCATTGCAAGCACTTGCTACAGACACAAAAGAAATATTTTTGAGACAACAACTTGATCTCAACTGCAAAAGGAACTCATTCAAGTTTGAGCCAGCACTGAATCCAACCAGAAAAAACCAGGATCATTTTTAATCAAGGCTAATGACCTCCTGAGTTTGACTGCAAGACTGGGATTGGTTTTACATTTTAATGATATAGCCTTCAGCATTCTCAAAATCACACCCAAAAAAAGGAAAAAAATTGACCCACAGTAGAGTTGAATTTCCAAAGAAGGTCACCAAAAGACAAGTCTGCTCCAACACTCATCATTAGCAAAAGAGAGCACCTCTGAAATAAATCAGTATTCTGCAGGGAGGAGAGATGTGCTGCTGCTGCAGGTAAATGATTGCTGTCATTTGGGATCAGTGCTGGAGCACAGCTTCTGTCTCCCATCTCCATCCACACTCAGGCTGTGCTGCCCCATCTGCATCTACAAAACTGAAGGCACTCTCACAAGAAAAGTTTTAGTTGCTGCTTTTCTGCTCTCTCTCCTCTCCACATGCAGCCCTGCCACCCAGTGCCACCTTCCCTGGCACTCCATGGAAGGCACTGAGCCACTCTGCATTCAGAGCATCCTTGCACTGCAGAAACCTGGGAAACACAAGAAAAATTTACATTTAACCACTGGTACAATATTGAATTGAAATCCTGATACAGAATTAAAATTCCTTGATGTTGACTCAATCTAATAACTTTGGAGAAGTGTGTGTCAATAAAAAGCTTCACAGCTAATTCACAGAACTGGAAGTACTTTCAACTTTTAATTCTTTGTTTACAGTAAAACCTTTGTAGATTGTACTCAAGTAGAGTTAGGTCAATTAGTTATGGCATCCACAGTCACATTGTACCTGTTTAGCCAAAGAATTAAACACAAACAAATACAAAACTGTCTTGTTTCTCATCCACTGACCATAGATGTGCATGTAAATATCAATTAGCCAAGGTCAATGCAAGGAATCCAACAGTTTAATGCAGGTGTCACAAAGGTTCCCAAATTCCACCTCAAACTGGTGACTGCCCTCTGTTCATAAAAACCTCATTGTTGTTCCCAGCAGGACAGGCAGCTCTTCCTCTCTTTTCACTGATTACACACTTGGCTTTTTCAACTGGTTTTCATGCTGCTTCAGTCAATTTGGGCAGAAGCTCCTCCACTTGTTTGCAATAAGTAAATAAAATGCTAAAAAATCAGCTAAGAAAGAAGGACTATTCCCTTCAGTCATCAAACTGTCCTCCTGTCCTTTGTCTAAGCAGGCAAAAGGGGTGCAGGTGTGGGGGTTTTGTTAAACACTGTTTTGTTAGACACTGCTGAGATATGCACACACCCAAAAAAACAACAACGCTGGAGAGTCCAGGTCAAAGAAATGCCCTATGGAATTAAAAAATAACAAACAAAAACCAAACATCAAACAGAAGAGACAGAAAATTCTACAGGATCAGATGCAGAACTCCTCCCTACATTACATGATTGCCAAATGCATCAGAAGCAGGAATCAGCACAGGTTTGGAATGTAAACACCAGAATCTCATCAAGGAGACAAAGATGTTTAAGTTCAAGTCTTACCATAACTGTGCCTCTCCCAATTAGTCAAATTAAAATGCAATAAATACAAGTTGCATTTTACTCTTTCTGTAAAAGAACCAAGAGACTAGAATGTAGCCATGTTTAATCAGAGCAAAATTCAGAGAGGCCATTATTAATAAACTATTGTATTTATATCCACAGGAACAGCAAAATTTCCCTAACTGAAGATTCTTTAATACAGAAATAATCAGCCTGTTCTATATTTTCATGAAATCAAGACATTTATAGATATTAATGAAAAGAAAAAACAATCAGAACACAACTGAACAGGAAACAGAACACAACTGAAAAAAAAATTGCTTTCTAGTCAGGGATCTGGAATTTTTCAGGAACAATTCAGAAGTTTGGGGGGGCATCAGTACTTACACAAACTCCAATAGCACAAAACAGACTCAGGCAGCTCCACACAGAAAAACAAGAGAAGAAACAGGCCACACGAGTTTTGGGCCTTGTACAAAATGACATCATCACAAAAAGCACCTTAAGAAGATTCCCTCAATGACAGCAAGCAATGATCAGCATCATCCCTTTCTGCCAAACAAGAGCAGAGGAAAGCTGCACATAATGAAGTCATTCCAACCAGAAGCTTTTGACTCTTTCAGCAACATCCTCCTGTCTAAACACACAATCCTGTCCTCTCCTCAATCAGCTCATTGCAACAGAACTGAACTTGTCATTACTCTGATAAACAAAACAACACAGAAAAACTCCTTCATAATGCAAAGGCATTATGAGGAACAATTATCTATTATCTACCCTGATTGGACACAAATCCCTTTCTCAGAGTTATTGCAAAGTCCCAAATCCCTCTCTGCAGACAGTGACCCCCTGCCCTGCTGTGCAGCCATCACAATGCAGGTGCCAGCAGAAGCAGCTGCACACGCAGTGAGAGCAGAGGCTGCTGCTAAAACACCAGATCCCTTCTCTCCCTGCTCCTCTGCAGGCCCCTGTGCAGCCAGCACAAGGACTGGGAAGGATTCTAAAGCAGCACTGGACATCCTGCATCTTCACCACAGGTCCTGAAGGGAAAATAAATATCACAAAGAGACATATTATTTGTCTAATACAGGCACAAATTTGAGAATCTTCTGTGAGCTTCACTACCTGCCTTGACTCCCTCATCCAGACTCCTCAGCTGCTTCCCTCACCTTCTCCATCTCCTCTCCTTTCCCCACCTGTAAGCTCACAGATGCTGTGGAGATGGTTCATGTTTTTCTAATTAAGTCCTGTACCAAAACCCAAAGAAATCTGCTGGAGCTGCAAACATTCCAAGACACAAAGCAGATGAACACTAACAATCCAGGCATCTGAAGCCATAAACCACAACCTTTTGCAACAGCATGACAAGGCTGTTCTAGACCATCTCACTGAATAAAAACCAAGCTGGGGGGAAAAGCCTCCTACTTTCCACCTCCCCATACTCACCCTGAAACACAAGTTTAATGTTCAAATGTATTTCAAAATGAGGGGTTTGGTTAGCACAATATCCCAACACACAAGAAGTAAAAGAGAGGCCAGGAGGAATGTACATCCTCCATGTCACACAGCAGCTACTGCAGACCACCAGCACAAGGAAATCCAAGTTATTACTCCTAGAGCTGCTTACACTACTTTCTACAAACATCTCCTGAAGCCTTCTGAAATGAAGTGTTAAGTGTTCCATAAGAGCAAGCAACTGACCCAAGTGCAGAACCCCAGAGGAGGATTTCCAGCTCTGATCTGTGCTGCAGAAAGACACAACAGCTAACCAGGAGATAACAGCCCTGCAGCAGCTCCTCTGAACCCTCTCTGCTGCCCGTGAGGAGGGAGGAGGAGGGAAAGCACTGCTTTGCTCTCTTTCTAATAAAATCTGAAGCCAAATCTGAAGCAGAAGGAGTGACTCTCCACTAAAAAACTCTGTGAAAAAGAAACCTCCTCTCTAAAGCACCTGGATGGCTGTGATGGTGCTTGGTTGAGGGTTTGTGGAGCTGTATCTGTATCTGTCCTGCAGCACACGTGTCTCACCAACACCTCACAGTCACCAGCTGTATTTCACACTAGAATCATGAGGCAGCAAAGTTGTCTGATCATTCTAGCACTTCAGCAGACTGCAAGACTACACAAAGGCCTTTTGACCACAACTCAGTTTCAATTTGAATTCATTCATTCACAGCTTCAATAAAAACCAAAAGGAAAAGCCTGACTACCAGAGACATTTATACCATAGTTCTGTACATCCTCTGGAACTTCAGAGTCTCCAGAACTGAAACTTTAAAAACTCATGAAAGCAGAAGTTTGAGTGCTCATCAAGCAAACTAGCACAGAGCTCCAGTGATAACAATGGGAACTGGAAATGCTGGGCAGGCATTCCATCTTCCCTCCCCAGATCACTGCCTAAATGCTGCCAAACTAATTAAAGCAACTCTGTAAAGCCCCCACTGTAAGAAGAGATGCATTGAACAGCCCCTGGCGTGCCTCAGGATCCTCATCCTGCACTGCAGGGACAGGGAGCAGAGATGCACTTGCAGTGATTTCAGCACACAGTGACAATCCTGTCACTGTTACACCGTGACACTCCTGTCACTGTTACACCCTGCAGGATTAATAACCAGCAAGAGGAAAAAGCACAGAGAGCACTGACAGCACTTTCATGGAAAGAGCAGAGCCCGTTCCATAGGATGCCAGCACATCCCAGTGCCAGACAAAGCTGGGAAGTGGCTGCGTGTCGCCGGTGTCCAGGCCCTGTCAGCTCCTGCCAGCAGAGCTGTGTGCTGGCCATGTGACTTTTCCATGACCAACTTTTTCATTTGGTACTCTCTGGATTAACAATGCCTTACATTCATGTCTTAAAGGGCACCTACAGGGAATGGAGCAACCCCAGGAACTGAGCAGAGCCCTAAGCCCAGGAGAGCTCCCTGTGACAGCACAGGCCCCACAGCCCTGCCTGTCCATGCCCAGGAACTGAGCAGAGCCCTAAGCCCAGGAGAGCTCCCTGTGACAGCACAGGCCCCACAGCCCTGCCTGTCCATGCCCAGCAGAGCTCCCTGTGACAGCACAGACCCACAGCCCTGCCTGTCCATGCCCAGGAGAGCTCCCTGTGACAGCACAGACCCACAGCCCTGCCTGTCCATGCACAGCAGAGCTCCCTGTGACAGCACAGACCCACAGCCCTGCCTGTCCATGCACAGCAGAGCTCCCTGTGACAGCACAGACCCACAGCCCTGCCTGTCCCTGCCCAGAGAGCTCCCTGTGACAGCACAGACCCACAGCCCTGCCTGTCCATGCCCAGAGAGCTCCCTGTGACAGCACAGACCCACAGCCCTGCCTGTCCATGCCCAGGCCAGCACAGCCCCACAGGCTGCAGCAGGAGGCTCCAGCCAGGCTGCCCACCCAGCCCACCCTGCTGTTCTCAGCTCCAAGGCACGGGGCACAGAGCAGCAGCTCAAACACAACAGCCCAGATCTCGTTTCAGGACAGGCCAAGCAGCTCATGCCCTCTTCTCCAAAAGGACAGGGATTCACTTTTTTTGTTGTAGTTTAAAAAGTAAAACTTCTCAAATTTTCCAAAAGCAAGGAAGAGAGGCTTAGACACAGAGAGGCAGGGAGCAGCTTTCTCTCCACATTTCAAAACACCACATCAGAACATGGGAACCACAAGCACATGCACAGCTCCAGTCTGGCCTCTCACTCGTATCTGAGCATCCATTCACGTCTCTCCCACCACCACCAAATCCCTGGCCCTTCCTCCTGCACTGATACACAAAAAACATGAACTGGGAAGCTACAGGATGAAGTGAGAACAGTCAAAATGCCTTAGCTGTGCTGCTGATCCCTCCACACTGGTGATCACCAGCACGATGATTAATGGGGCAAGCATATCCTGTTCCTAAGAGACACAAAGTTACAATTAACATCTAAATAGTATTTATAGGCTTCAGGTTTACCAGACCTTGTCATCAATAGACACAAAGATCCAAAATGTAAGCTCTCCTGTTTCAAGGTTGTCTATAAAGGAAAAAATGTATCTATTTCACTTTCACTCTAACTTTATAAAGTTTTAGCATCTTGTTAAAAAGAGAATTGGCACGCTCAGCAGCTATTCTGAATCACTGGCTGACTTCCTCACTTTCCACATCTTTAAAGATAATCACAATTACATCACTAATAATCCATTATTTATCCTGGTTCCCGTCATCCAGTGACTGAGAAGTTTCTACACTGCCTTTTTCAAAGTTCAATGTGACAGGAAACAAAATCACACATGTTCTTCTTCCACAAAAATTGCTTATAAACAGTGTTTGATATAAAGAAAAAGAGGGAGAAAAAGCCAGAGCCACAGAAGTGCCCTCCTAAAGTTTGGAGAGCACCACAAGATTTCTAGCATTTTCTCAGGCTTGGTATTTGTTAATATTTTACATCTAATTCATACTTATAACACAGAAAACAGACATTAAAATAATCCATCCTTTACAGTCATTCATTTAGACATAATTTTAAAAAATTATTTTCAAGATTCAACTCTTATTATAGATCTTTTTCTACAAAAATCCTACATTTCAACATTCCGGTTTTGCTGAGTTTTGATCTATGAGTCATCAAGAACATTCTGTGGCAAATCCATACCAGCTTTTAAACTAAAATACAAATACATCTTTAAAGCACAAACACGGCCACAGGCACTTTTTAGAAAAGGAATAAACTCCTTTAAGGGCCATGTATTCCATTGTATTAAGTAAATAATGCACATGTAAGGGGGGCACGCATACACTGTCAGCATAAACTGACACAGAGTCTGCTCGATTGGATTCAGCTTTGTTTAATCATTACTGCTTCAAGTGCTGAATCTATTTTACTGGTATTTTTTTAATAAACTACACCTCCATCCCTCTCCCACCCAAAAAAAAAACCCAGACAAAAAGGGGGAAAAAAATCAACAAAACAAAAAACCAGCCCAACAGGTACAGGGGAGAATGGGGATGAAGTGCCCGGCGGGGTCACGGCACGGCAGCTCCGTGGCAAAGCCAAAAACCTCAATGAGAGTCGGAGCCCGGCCCAGCACTGCAGCGAGGGCTCAAACTCCTCACCGAGCCACAGTCGGTGACAAAGGGAAAAACACGCCTTCAGCAGCTCGCTTTCTCCTGTCACATCACCCACACCCGGGAATGATGGTGGAAAAGGCGAATTTTTAGCACTTTTCCCCACAGCTCCCATCTCCAGGCGGCAGCTGCCCGGCCACCGGCTGCTCTCGCTCCCATCCTTGCTGGCCGTGACGGAGGGCCCGGGGAAACGCCGGCTCATCCTCCCCACGGGACGGGCCCGATCTCCGCGGGACAGAAAACTGCTCCGGCAAAGAAAGCAGCGAGGGCGGGCGCCGGGGCCGAGCGGCCGCTCCCGCCGGGCCGCCCCCCTCACGCGGCCCCGGCTCGGGGCTGCCCCGTACCTGGCAGTGTGAGACGACGAGGCTCTGGTTGCCTTCCCCGTGGTACTTCCATTCATTCTCATCCATCTTCTCCACTTCCATGCCCGGCCCGGGCCGCGCGGAGGGCAGGAGCAGCCGCCGGCCCCGCCGCCTCACGCCGCCACCATCGCGGCTGCGCCGCCCGCCCTCGGCCGCGGGAAGTCCCGCCCGCCGCGGGCGCCATCTTGGAGCCGGGCAGCGCCGCCGGGGCCGCCATGGCGGGGCCGGGCAGCGCCGCCGGGGCAGCGGGAGCCCTCAGGCGCCGCCCGGGCAGGACCGGCGGCGGAAAATCATCTTCTGCCTCCGGGAACGGCCGGTCAAAGGAGGGCATGGTCCCGCTCTGCTCTGCAGGGCTCTCACCTCTACCTGTGTGTAGTTTTGGGCACCACACTGTAAAAAAACGGACTAAGTTGTTGGAGAGCATCCTAAGGATGCAGAAAGACCGGGAGGGAAAGGCTTATGAGGAACAGCTGAGGGCACTTGGTTTGTTCAGCCTGGAGAGAGACCCCATCTTTGTCAGGAACCCACCCAGAGCAGGGTCGGGCACTGAGCAGCGTCCCTCGGTCACAGCCCCGAGCTGACAGAGCTCCGGCAGAGTTCGGACCCTGCTCTCAGGGGCAGGGTGGGATTTTGGGCTGTCCAGGAGCTGGACTCTGCTCCCGATGGGTCCCTCCAGCTCCGAGCGTTCTGCGGTGTGGGGTGCACACACAACGTGCTCACTGTGGGGAAGATGAGCTGGGGCAGAGGCTCTGTGCATGGTCCAACATCCAACACAGGGCAGGATTTGAGCCCTTTGGGATTGCATTTCACAGAACCAATTAGGCTGGAAAAGACCTCCAAGACCATCAAGTCCAACTTACAACCAGTCACCGCCTTTAAACCCGACACTAAGTGCCACATCCAGTCTTTCCTTATACACGTCCAGTGACTCCAGCATCCCCCTGGGCAGTCCCTTCCATGTCTGTTCAGCCACAGTTTCCAGTCACGCTGGTTTGAGTTTTACAGATGTTTTCTCTTGCAGTCAAGTGTCTGTTTAATTAGCCTTGTGCTCCAATATACCAAGTCATTCAAATACCCAATGTTAGAAGCAGAAAGATGAACATCTGTGTAACATTCTTTAAAAATTAAACACTAAGCTGTTTTCCCAAGTATGAATATACACATACATGATTTACAATAAATAGAAAACAATTAAAGATCCAAACTCCCTATCACAAGCACAGGATTAAATTTTTGAACCCTTAATCCAGTAATTTTTATGACTATGAGTTTTGACCACAAGCAGTGAAACTTTACCCTTCAATGACCATTTTAAAACAATCCCTAAGGGCTCTCTGAAATTCCCTCTTTTCTTTCCTGTGTCCTCACAAGGCTCTTCATGACAGGGGCCAGGCTGGCACAAAAAGAGGTAATTAACACTCCAAAGCTTTCCTCTGTATAATGAACATTTGTATAATTTGGATAGTACCCAAACTTGTCTCTCTATTGTAGCTTTTCAAAAGAAAGTCAAAGTGAAGTAAACAGTGCCTTTTTTATGGAGAGAGAAAATGCACCTAGAAGGCTGAAAATAAAACTTGCATAAATCTGCAATGAGTCACTGATCATTTTTTTAAATGTGTGTGGTATAATTAAACACATCATCCAATTTCACTAAAATTAAAAAATTTCACTAAAACTTAAAAAACAGGAGTTAAACAAAATATGTGCTAAAATACTAACTGATGACTTTTCCTATTTTAGCATACTATACATGCCTACATGAAAAATGAATCTTGCTCCTTTGACCATTTGATAAAGATTAAAACAATGACAGTGGTTTCTTTAAAGTAGGCTTCTGTCATCTGTGTTTGCAAAGTTTCTCTATGCTGTGTTACTAGAAATGCACATCTAAAATACAAGAATTAACCACACTATTCTGATTGCTAAGAGTGTTATAAAGAAGTTTCACTCAGGACTGAAAGACTGTGGTATTTATGATACTATCATTAAAAATAACTGTACTTCAGGGAAACAGTATTTGAATACTTATTAGGCTTACCCTGAGAAATACATAGGGAAATAATACCAATGTATTGTCTTGCAATGGCAAAACTAATTTGTCTCAATTTTAAAAGGAACTCTACACAGCACATTTTTTCATAGTTCTGAAAAGTGCACACCAGAGTCAAAAACAAAGTGGAGGTTTGAGTGCCCAGGTAACCAACACTGAGGACACCAAGTTTTAACATACTTCTCTCCAGCAGGGCATTTCCCTCCCCTCCTTTTCCTCCAGCATTCCAAGGTGCAGAACTACCACCTGGGCAATTTATTTGAGGCAGTGCTCTGAAAATACACAGGTGAAACTAAAACCTGCAGGCACAAAAGCCCATTTAACACATGTTATTTCTCCCTGCTTTATCAGGTCTTATTACTCATTCCAGGTATTATCTACACCGTGCTTGGACTGAACTATCAGAAGTTTTGGTGCCATTAATGCCATTCAGGTATTGCTTAACTGGAATTCCCCTGTCAGGTGGTGAAACTACAGCTGGTGTGGACACACCTGGATGGGTTTTAATTAGGTGCCCTGAGGTCTGCACAGAGCTCAGTGACCTGCAAAACCCACGCAGGGATCTCAGCAGATGGCCAGGTATCCTGTGGTATTTCAGTATGTAAATAAAGGAGTTTAAAACTGCAGCAGGAATGCAAAATGTAAGAGTACCTTCAGTTCTGCAGCCCCCACTTCATCCTCTCAGCAGTTCTTTTTTGATGTTTGAAGGAGTCAGAAGAGCACCACTGGCCTGAAATCTCTGTTCCTCAGAGAGCTGTAACTGCATTGTGCTTTATGGCACAATCCCTGTTTCTTGGGATACTTTGGTATTGGGAAGCCACTAACACTGGACTCTCATTTGCCATCTTTTGCAATTTGTAAGTTCACCAGGGAATGAGAATGAAATTGTAAGAACAGTCCACATATTCTGTTTGAGGAAGAAAAAAAGTATCAGGCAAGTATTTAATGTTAACATTCCTTGCTATAAAAAGTTCATTAAATCCACATCTGAGGGGGGAAAAATAGCATTACCTCAGACTCATGATAAAATTGGGTGCCAATAATACAAAGGTCTTGTAAGTTCATGAGAAGGATTTTTGCTATAATAGGTACATCTTAATTCTCCTGGTTCCTGAAATGAAAGAGGCTTCTGTATAAAAGAAAGGATATTTTGTTCTTTATGAAAAGAGTAATCATGACACAAAAGATCCTATCCTGTGACCTAGAAACATCTGCCTGGAGAAATCAGGTTTAAAAATCACAAATTCAAGGCAATGAGTCCAAAAATATTAAATGGACTTGATAATAGAACAGTGAAATTGCACTACAAAATACCATTACTGTTTGTTTTAAACTACTGCACCATTTTCAGTTTCAAAAGATAGAATTGTGTTTAAATAGGATTGAGTTTCATATTTTTATTCTACTCAGAGCAGCAGAAATGGAATATACTTATGTAACTCATCATTCAAATGTTCAAGCTTTGTCTTTTTTCTCATATCAGGCTGTGCCATGCCACTGTTATTTCTCGAATCCCTGGTTTTTCTACATAATTTCACACACATACTAGAAGCGCAGGAAATTTCATGCTCCAACTGTTATTTCATCATCTCACCCTGACTAAGAATCACTGACCCTACAAAGAAAAACAGATTACAGTAGAACTGCAGTGTGTCATTTGGTGGCTTTTTTAGAAACCATGAGGTGCTTTGAACAACAGTAAAATATTGTAGAAATAAAGGAAGTCACAGCTTCAGGAGTAAGGCTGTAAGTAACAGGAAAGGTGACTTTATGTGAATAAAGCCACATCTATGCTGGTAGCAGATAAGAGCTTGCACAAACTTACCACAGATATGGATAAACAGACATTATAACTATCAAGAACTTTATTGCTGCATACAGTCTGAGAGAGTTATAAAGTTATAGACACAGCATAAAGAAGAACTCTGTACTGTATGTCTAACTTTGAAGAATTTCCAGCACAGACAACATTTTTAACACGTAGACAAGACAATTAAAAAACATTTTCTGTACACAGGAGGCTGTACATTTATTGAAAAGAAAAACAACTATTTACCAGTGGGACATGACCCAAAACACAAACAAATGAAAAAAGGTGTTGTGATTTTTTTTTGATTGGTAAGAGAAAACATGATAAACTGCGGGAGGTCATTAAAGCAAAAATCTATGGTGAAATCCTGGTAGCTTTGACAGGGTATTAAGGCAGAAAGGAACAAGACCAACCCCATCTAAGCACCTCCCTAAAGTCTGTTTTTACAGCCTCTAATCTGCAGGCAAGGAAGGAAAGATGAAGGGATAAAGAGCTTTTAGGTCTTGCCTAAAAGGATATATTTAAGGATATCTAAGGACGTATTAAAGAACATACCAGCAACTAAAAATCAAAATACTCTTTCCATAAGGAGGTGAATGCAGAGCAGTTCTGCAGCCTGGACAGAACTCAGGTTGCCACAGGACCTGTGGTGCTTTCAGGCCAGGCCAACACTCCTCAGTGCAGGTACTTGCTGTTAATGTTGCACTGTTTGCTCACCATCAAACACCTCTCACAACTGCTCCTGTGAAAACATTTATTGTGTCCTATTACAAATATTCCCCAGCCTTGTGCCCAGCCCTTGGACCTGTTAATGGTTAAAGGACAGCATTCAACTTCTTTTTTACCTGTTTTAAAAGACCTTCTCTTCAAACAGGGAAGAGAGTAGATTAACCTGGATTTCAGCTAAATCTCCAACATTTGGCAACACTTCAGTAGGAAACCTTGAAACCTTCTCCATCAGAACTTTCAGTTCTCTGAGTACAAGGTCTCCTGAAGATAAATTACTCATTTATGTGTAAACTGGTCACATGTTAACATTTCAGTTTATACACAGAAACACCAATCTATAATAGATGGAAAACACCAAACAGCAATATATAGAATAGTACAGACACACCGGGCAGCATTTTCTTTGTGCTCACTGAGAAATTCAGATTTATATTCATTAGCATAGCTATTGAATACTTTCAAAGATAGAGATCCTTCAATCCACGTGCACTGTATTTTTTTTAAATTATTTTTATTAGCACTGTAGTGTTAATGATTTTGGAGCCATCTCTTTATGCAAATGGCCTCATAAAATTCAGTGTTCCCCCTGACCAGCTCCCTTGAAGAACCCAATTTACTGGAATTATCATGATTGATACCAACAAACAGAACTGATAAATAGCCAAGAGACACTTTCTCAAATTCTAAGCCTCACATTATCTGTAATTTCCATTACATGAACACAGATGTAATGCAGTTCCCAAGCAGAGACACCAATATAAACGTTATGGACTCTCAAAAGGGTGATGTTGTTCTCCATCCCCAGTCTGGCCACGTGTTCCCATGCCTCTCTCACATCACCCTTGTCACACGGACACCCATGAGTCACCTCAGAGTCACACCCATGAGTCACCTCATTGGATTATTCATAAGTGAATGGCTGAGTTTTCTCTGGTGGGATTTTTCCCCAGCAAGTTGTTGTTTATTTGGCTCAGCAAAGCAGCGTGACAGGGCACACAGCCGTCCCTGGAGGAGGAGGAAGAGGAGGGCAGGATTTGCCCTTCTGCCGGCAGCTCCCTCTCAGCACAGAGCTCATTGTGAAGCTGCACTTTGAGCAGCTGCTGAACCTCCTGGCAGGGCAAGCACGGGGGCCCTTCCAAGGAAAGGAGAGAAGAGACAGATAGCGCTGGGTGTGCTCTGAGAAAGCAGCAGAGAGCACAACAGCGAGGAAATGTTATGGGAGAGAGAATTATGGCTCACTCAGCAGCACAGGAGCTGATACTGACAGGGGGTTGCGTTGTTTTTTTTCTTTCTCCCCCAGAAAAACACAAGAATCTGAGTTCTCCCATGGCCTCACTGCTCCGTCTACCCAGGTTATAAAAGAGAATTGAAGGGAACTGCACCGTCAGAGGATCACTGATAACACATTCCACTAAACTTTATTGATTTAAGACAGCTATTTCAAAGGTGACAATCCACAACTCTCTTGATTAAGGTGGAATGAAGTGGATATTTAACAGATCTCTCTGACTGATGTCTGCCAATAACAAGTGCAATATCCTTTGCAATTAAAAACTTTATGATGGCATCTCATTTGTGTAGTCATTACTCATGTTTATGCTTTTATTTCATATCAGTGGGAATATTTCTACATGCATACGCACAGATCTCTCGGGTCAAGCTTTTTAGCAAGGAATTAAATTTAAGATGATTGAGTGAGCAAAATTCTGGATCAAATTCCACATCTCACCCAAAGCTTACCTTGGAAGGTACCAATCCATCTGGCAGGAATTTATAGATTAAAAAGATATAC
This sequence comes from Melospiza georgiana, assembly GCF_028018845.1. Lineage (NCBI taxonomy): Eukaryota > Metazoa > Chordata > Aves > Passeriformes > Passerellidae > Melospiza > Melospiza georgiana. The sequence goes on along the minus strand of NC_080440.1, from coordinate 17,359,735 downwards.
CTCCATGATCCACTGGATAGCTGCCTAAGAATCTGTGACACTGTGTTACAGTGAAAAAAAAAAGGCAGAGGGAGGCATTTCCATTTACCAAATCACCCCTGGATACAGGCATTTAATTGCAGTTACAGGTTTCCAGGGGATTACAGTGTTGCAAAATAGATAAAATAGGAAACAGCCTCATCTGCTGGTTTCAGGAGACACTGCCAGGTGCATTACTTAATTCTTCCTCTCCGTGTACATCTCCCAGATCTCACAGAATAAAATCTATAGGATTGAAAATTGGGGTTGTTTGTTTGTTTTTCAGTAGCAAAGGCATTTGCACACACTCCTCATATGATTGAAGATCCCAGGTAATTCAGTGAAAGGAGCAGCTCTGAATCTCCTTTCTGGTTCCAGGTTGTTAATACAGACAGACACATCTAAAGAGATTGCTCAGAAGCTTCCCATTCTTTAAGTTTCTTGTGATGAAGCTCCACAGTGTTCCTAAATCAGCTATTTCATGGCACTATTTGTTTCAAACAGAAGTGTTTGATGGATTGTTTGCTGTTGAGTTTTTTCTTGTTTGTTTAAAAATTTTAAACAACCTTTTTAAATTAAATTATTGAAAAATATGCCAATTTATCTTATTGAATTTTTATTAAAAAGCTTTAGCATTGAAACAATAATGAAGAAATTAGTATGGAATAGCAGGTCACCCTGAGCTTAAGGATGGTTTTTTGTTTTTTGTTTTTTTTGCTGTATTTTTAGTCTCAATGCACCAGAAGAGGTTCAAAGTCAATGGAAAATAATAAAAGGAAAAACTTAAAATAGGAGGTGAGGATTACAGATGCAAAGCTGCAGTCAAAAAGTAGAAGAAAGGAAGACAAAAGCAAATAATACAAGAAAGGTGCAGAATATCAAAGCTCCTAAGCATGAACTGTTATTTTTTTAAGCAAATTGCATTTCAGAGTTTAGTCCTAGAACACAACTTATCATGATGTGAAAATCATACCATAACTATTCTTTATCCAGGACACAGCACTAAACCAAAATTGCATAAAGAGGCTTTAGAGGAGATTAGATTCACATGGACTCAAAGGGACAAAATGCCATTTCAGAATAACCATGGTATCTGCCAAAATCTGGCTCACCAGAAATTGCTCACAGGCTCAAAAAAGGAGCCTAACCAGACCTTACCTGTTCTCTGTACAGTTGTACAAATATTAACCTTCCTGGACAACTCAGCCCTCCTGAGAGGTGGAAAAAATATTTATAAGAAAATCTTTGTACAAGAATCACTCAGTGATCATTTAGAGTAAAGGACAAAGATAGAGATTTTCTCCTCTACGCTTTTAGCCTTCCTCCAAATGCATTTTCTTCCACTCTGTAAACATTTCCCAAGGGCCCTCCTGAATCCTGAGAAAACCCTGAATTTCCCTTTATTTCCCATTGCCCTCATGTGCCCACAGGCATCATTCTACCACTCTGGGCTCTTCCCACAGGGGGATTTTGCACCATGTTTTGGTGGAATGCCAAATAATCCTGCTCATGCATTATCTCTTTACTGAGACAAGAGATCATTGGAACACTGGGACAGAGCAAAGACCTCACTGGAATAAAAAACCCCACACATGAAGAGCTTGATCTATCAGGAATTTCCCTTTACCAGCAGTAGATTTGGGAAGTGAGGCTTTATTTCATAACCAGAGATACTGCACTTTATTTCTATAAATAAGAGCTGTAATTTCCTTCCTGCTGGAGCATTCCTGCTGTACTATGTTCTACCAGGACAGGTGTAGCTTAGAGGTTTTTGGTTACCCCTGTACACAGATGAGCTTTACAAGATCTTGATGATATTCACCAGATCTTCAAAACAGGCACACCCATGCACATGTTAGGAATAAAGTGAAATGGTAGCCAAGTTTCACAAGCATCATACTGTCCTTTTGAACCATGGTGCATGATATAAAGGGAATTGTTATTTCTTGCTATCAAGGTTTCAGGCCCACTCCTTCACATTACTGCCAACTTGAAATACCCATTTGGTTTCACATGTATTTTAGTTTTTAACTCTGGCAGAAACAAACTAGAATATTTGGTTCTAACAAATATTTACCTTTAGCAAAAGTAACCACTCCTCTGTCACTGATTTCCTAAATCAATTATTCCAATAAGATGTCTAAAGTAAAGGAAGTGTTACTGATTAGTCATTCCAATTACAACAAATGCATAGAAACCCTTTTATATGAATAGGGTGTTTATATCATACATGAGATAAAGAATACTGACCTACTGCTTTATTTGGTTTTATATGGAGATATCCACAAAGGCAACAAGTGGGCATAAAAATACAAAAAATAGTCTCTTTCCAAAAAGTATAAAGAAAGATGCAAATAGCAGGTCCATAAATAAACTACAAGGGTAAGGAAAAAAAACTCAAGACTCTTAATCATTAAAAAGGTCAGCCTTGTCCTTTTATAAAAAGGCAACTACCTTTAGGTTTGGCATACAAGTATTTTTTGTTCCTCTGTTTTTCTGCAGCACAGTGAAAGGTCTGTCAGAGCACAGGAGCACAGCTGTAAATGCTAACCTGCCTTTCAGTGTCTCTTGGGGGACAGGGGTCCCATTCCTCTGAAACAGGGAAAACACTCAGCAGCTACTGGGAAATGGTGGTGGAATGAGGTGAGAGCCACCACTGATGTGGCACATGTAGAAAAGAAGAATATTGGAAAAAAACTAGAGAAGAGTTTGGCTGCATCCACATGGATCCCACTGTGAAAACAGTGCTTACAAATTTAGGGGGAACAGAAGGAAGGAAAAACACTCAATTATTTTCAAACCAAAATAAACAAATGCCAATTAAAGCCATCAGCATGCACTCAGGGGGAAAAAGGTTAGCAATTGCAAATTGGGCATGAAACAGGAGCCAACAGTATAAATGAAGAATACTTACTGCTGTCACAGTTTAACAATATATTTCATTGGCAGTTTTAAACAAGAATAAAACCAGCTGTGAATAGGCATAAAGCTGAGATGCTGAAAATGGAACTCCAGCTTTAACTTGTCTTATTATGTGCCTGAAGCAGTGGAAATAATTCACCACAGCCACACGTGAAATATTTAGTTTACAAGCAGTTACCCACACTGGGAGATAGGTTACAAAAAGGACAATAAGCCAGCACTGTCACCCCCCAAAATCCAATCTTTAAAAATATTGAAGTAACCACCAAAGGAAAAAATGCTGTAAATTTGCAAGTGTTCTAAAAGTGATTAGCAGAAAGTATATGAAAAAAAAGGATGTAAGTAGTACTTAAGATGCTGTCTGATGTGCCAAATATGTTACAGGTAAGTTTTTCCAAAAGCATCATTGCTTGCCCCCACATAGTTAACACAGCTGATACCAGATTTCAGTATTCCCAAGCACAGTTCCCTGTGAAGTGATAGTGGGACAGATAATTCTCTTTGCAAAAGGAGCTCCCAGGCCATTTAAAATCCTGGTGCCAGTTAGAACAGAGCACAAAAGGCTCACTGCAATATAGTGTTACACTGACCAGTCTGCTACAAAAACAGGAGCTGGAATAGGGCTGGAAAGAAATGCCTCTGCATTCACCTTCCCTTTTATCCATGCTGGTTACTGCCCAGTTCATCATCAAGCTGTGTTATCTGCCAATAAACAAACATTCATTTCTCTTCATTTCATGTTGATGCAAATGTTTAACAATTTAATGAGAAAAGATGATGTGAAAGACAGATTCTGAAAGGGAAGCAGGGAAGGGAAAAGGACAAGCCCTGGTAGGTACTTTTCTGCTGATTTCCAGTCACAAACTGAGACAGCCCCCTCTGGATCACAGCTAAAATAAAGCCCTTTGGGGATGTGCAATGTCCAGTGGTTTAGAAATTAGAAATTTAGAATAAGAATCATTTAGAAAAAGAATCAATATTAAAGGTTTGTGTAAAGAAAAGGAAATATTTTAGAAGTCACACACACACACACAGCTTTCCTGAATACACCATCAAGCCATATGGTGCACACTTACAGTTGTGACACAACACTGATAAATTATTCTCCTTTCTGCTGAGGTGACTCACAGAACAGCTCAGGTTTCAGCTACAATTAAATCTTCATTGGATCCTTCAGCAATTGGAAGCAGCTCCATGAATCTAACCCAGGGCTCAATTAAACAGTGCAAGTGCCTCAAGTGTTCATCCAGCCCTGAGCCAAAAGGCTTTTAATGCTAAACACAGGAGGAATTCCACTGACTCCTACAGAACAACAACCTAAAAAGCATAGCACTGAGTCATTGAACAAGGCCTGTCAGAGACATGAGCTAAACATCAGTGAAAAGACTAATGACAAAATCAAGTCTTGCATAAATATCACAGTTCATGACTCTGAATTCATTTTGTTCAGCAAAACCTCCATCCATCAAAACACCTAATTCCACATCAAATGTTCAGCACTTCTACTAAATTCAAGTACATATTTAATTACTCTTAAGTGGTGACTTAGCATGCACACATCAATTCAAACATTAGCTCACAAGCCACATCAAAATATCCAATGGTTTCAGTGTCAGCCTATCACACTGTGAGGCACAAAGAACAAAACAACCCTCTCCCACAACATTTGTGCATCTTTTTCCAATCCACAGGAAAAATTTGTTTCCAAAACTCTGGCATCATCCCTTAACTTGCAGGAGAGATGTGACCTCTGGTACATACAGAAAAAACCCAGAAGAGAGGAGTTGTATGAGTAATACATTATTTTGAGCCCTAAATAAAACATTATCTCATCATACACATTAAGAGAATTCTGATCCCATTTATTCTTGATAATCCAAATGCACAGAGTGAGATAAGACAAAGTCTAAGGGGTCAGCTTTTGTAGTAATCCATTCCAAGAATGTATAAAAGCCAAATCACAGTAGTAGTTTATGTTCTTTTCCATCACTCCTACATGTGTCTTTATGCAAATTTAAACCTCAGGCTGCACATTTGCAACAGAAACATTCACAGAAGGTTGTTTTGATGCTAATGATGCTGTATAAATAATATGTAGGGGACTAGTGCAAAGTGGTGGCTGCATATTTGTATCATAAATATGAACAATTATTAAAGTAGAATTGCATCTAAAAATGCACAACACTAGGAATTCTCATTAGTGTTTTAATCACCAGCATGCAAAATAAAGTTTAGGTCTTGTAGGTGATGTAATTTTTAAGTATTTGTAAATATTTGAAATATTATAAATAAAATCATAAATATTTGTAAATATGCTAAATACATTTGTAAATGTTTGTAAATATTCCAAATATTTATAAATAACAGGCAAGTTCCTTTCCCTCCTCAGCGTCCCAGTGGAGAAAAGTTCCCTGGTGGCAGTCTGTAAAATGAAGTTTGGTAGTTTGAGGATACAACAATCTTGCTTCTGTGCAGCATTCTCTTCTGACTGCCCAAAAGTTCTGCAGCCAGGGCCCAGACAGATCGTGGAGTATTTTCTTTTTCCCCAGTTTCTTGTTTGTTTGTCCATTTTTCCAGTCATGTAGCAGAAAAGCCTGGGAGTTACACAAGTGCCATCAGTCATCTGAGGCCAAAGTCAGTCACTGATCATTGAAATGATCAATTCAGGCCCAGTTTGCATGACTGGGCTCTTGCCTCACCCCAAACATCATCCTGCAGCCACAACAGCTCCACAGCAAAACTGCTTTATCGAGTTCACTGTACTCACTACTACTCAACTACAAATAAAGTTGATGAGAATTTCCCCTCTAAGAAATTCATATTGAAACGTGCTGCATCACAGCATCTACAAAGACTGAATTTGCTTTTATAGATCCATTTTTCTTTTAAAAATATGTTTTGTTTCACACTTGAATTTTCATATTTGGCATATATCCAGAATTACAAATTTATTTCTCTAAGATGGGTATTCATTTAGCACTAGAGGTTTGAGTGAAACATTATCAAACATTTTGATGATTTAATATTTCTTCTTCCTTCTGTTTTGAAATTGTTTTATCAAGACAGAAATTTGCAGCTTTGTCTTTCAGTGACTTAAGGCTGATTTGCTATTTAGCTTAGCTGAACAGACATTTATTGTCTTTGCCAGCTTTTATTTCTTTGGATTTTTAAGAACCACTGTGAAAAATAACTAATCTTACATAACAGCTAACGAGGTTATACAAATATTACCATCAATAATCCAGAGCCCAGGAGTTTAAAGCAATGATAATACCAAGGTGGGCACAAATCACAATTAATTTGCCCTCTCATTGCCTCCTGACACTTGGTAGACATTGATTGTCCTGCTGATTGCAAACAAGGGGCAACTGAATCTCCCAAGCAGATGAAAAATCCTTCCATGCAATTCCATCTCAAAATACATTGCCCACCAAAGTTACCCAAATTACAAGCTAAAATCAGCAGTTTACTTCTCAATGAAAATTTTACATACCCTTCTAACAGAAAGCAAAATATCACCTGTTATTACTGGAATAAATTCACTCCCCAGCAAGAAAACCATGAAAATAAACAAGTCTATTACTCCTATAGGTTATATATTACTAAGAGTGACTCTGGAACCATGAGAAAAATAATTTATAAGTATCAACTTTATTAGTCAGAAATCAGCACATCTCTATTACACAAGGATACAAAATTCCCACTCTGCCATGGCAATGTGGATCAGCCTGGAGAATCACACACAGCCAAAGGATGACTGAGGGCTGCTACACTGAGACAACACAAGGCACAAGTTAAATTTAAATCCAAATTCTCAGATTTGGATTTAATTTAAATCCAAATTCTCATAATTAAAGAAAACCAAGGTGAAACAGAAAAAAGCTGACTTATGCAAATTATTGTGAAGTTAGAAACCAGTCTGAAGGAAGCTAAAAATACAAGAGGAAAATCCATGGTTCAAATGGCTAAGAAAACCAGTTACACAAAGGTAAAGACCTTTTAAGGCACATCAGCACTTAAATGAATTCTATTTCTAAAAAGAGTAAGATGGTCAAATTACTAAAGTGATCAGCAAAAAGCTGGGAGTGATCAGTAAACATTGCCTACCTGTATTTGGTAATGTGGATAACTTTGTACTGCACGAGGATAATGAAATAATGGAAATATGCTTATGACTAGACCAGATAATATAAAAATAACAAATTTTAGGGTTTCATAAGGAAAAACATAACCACAAAATCTAGAAAATGCCCAAGAGAGCTGCCTTAGGATATCAGTGGGACCCCAATGTCTATCTCCAGTGTATGCAGGAACAGATATAAAGTTTCTCCAGAGTAAGTGTCCCCAATATAAAAAAAGTTAACAACTAATAAATGCAGGAGATTTACAAGACTTTTAATCATGGATTAAAAGTAAAAAGAAGGTAAATTTATCAGGTTTAAATTCACTTCATAATAAGTGTATCATTCAAAGGAGAACAATTTCATTAATGCAAATCAACCCAGCTGTACAATAAGCTACTAAACAAACCTGGGATTTGTCCTTTGATTGAGAAATCACAAACTCCTTATTTAGGTTTTTTACTTCACCTAAAACGTGTGGCATTATAGACAAAATAACAGTGAGGAACACATTACAGGAATTAAAATGAGTTAATTTCAGCATGATCTTAGTAATTCTGTCAGGACTTGTGCATTGTTCTCAGTGGAGTGAAGCTCAGCACTGTCAGTGCTGGTGAGCAGCAAACCCTGGTGGGAATGGAGTGATCTGGATCAGTTGGTTCACTGCACTCAGTCCCTGGGAACACACTCTCAGGCACACATTAAAAATGGAACAAGTGCTGGCAAAAAGCATGTATGTAAATCCCAGTTAAAAGAAAATCATTTATGCTCAAACTTTAAAAGCTTGATCTTTTAAATCCTTTAAATATGAAAACCAGGCTTAATTTGATGGCAGTATAAAGTGCTACACACTGCAAAAGCCTTTCATCATGAGGAAATGAGGACCAGTGGTTAGAAACTAAACCTAAACATCCAAAATCTCATATTTTAATTCACCTAGCTTTAAAGGTAATAGAGCCTAAAACAAGTACAGACAATCCCCTTATCTCCCGAAGTTCCCACAGCAAAGCCATCCATCCCTGTGCTGTCAGGCCCAGCTACTGAGTCAGGGGGTGATACCCCATAACTGCAGCACACAAGTGGTCAGGCTGTATAAACAAGCAGGACCTTCTGTCTCAGCTGGATTTTACCACTCAGACAAATGTTATGTAATTAATTTGGCAGCAAGGCAAGATTTTGAAGAAACAGGCAAAAGCATGATTTTTCCTCCCCTATTTCAGCTTTAGTTATCCAACAGTTAACCCCTCCTCATCCAAATAAGCACATCCTGCTTCTTCTCCATTATTTTTACTGCTTCAAGGAGGCCAGCATGCACTAATCCCTCCTGCAGAATCCAAACCAGTCTGTTCTAAGCCATGACCAATGATTTGTGGTCAGCCTTGTGTGACAAATACGTTACTTTAAAGATGTTAAGATTTTGCCTTTTTTGTTGCAACAGCAGAACACAAAGCTTATCACCTTTCAGGGGAAACACAAAGTTGATTTTCTTTCCCTCCTCCAAATAACTGCCTCCCTGGCTTCCTACCAAGCAGTCTATTCCCTCAGAACAGCTTTTGTGCTGTCAGTACATCTCTGACGTTTGTTAAAGCACTGGAATGCAGCTCTAGATGGCACAGATATCACAGGGTGTTTCTTGCAGCTCAAGTGTTTGCTTTGCTTCAGTGGGTTTTGTTCAACTCCTCCTGGGTCCCCCCACCTGCACAGAGACTTCAACTTTTGTCTGCACAGAGACTTCAACTCTTGGCCAGTAGCTTAAATACATCACATCTAAGTTGCATTAAAGTGCCCATCCAATGATAGACATCAAACCTACAGAGAGCATTGGACACTGGAGATGTGGGGTTATATAACATCTGAACCATCCCATTGCTGAGGGAAGGATTAACAAAAGCAGCAGAATCCATCGTGGCTGGGTTAGCCCAGGCTCCTCTCTGCTCATACAGGGACAGACACTGAGGAGCCTGCTGTACCCTCCTGCACCTCAAAGCACACCCAGCAGCTGGAAATCACATCCTGACTCCCAAGTCATCTTCAATTCCACTTCAAGTGTCTCCTGCTATGGAAAACCTCCTGTTAAGCTAAAGATTTCACACCTATCTTTTCCAGTGGGCTGTTAACATAATGTGCAGCAAGGCCAATTACTCTTCAAATGAAATTTAATCAAAGGAGGCACCTCACCCTTAGCAGATTTAAAGTTATTCTGTTCAATTACTGACAAATGTGTCAAATACATCCCTTAGAGGTCCCAAGGAAATAGGATTACCCACACTGAATATTCAGAGAGGAAAAGGAAAGTGTTACTGCCTCGAGAGAACACAACAACGTCATGAAAACCTATTTCCAATCTTATCTAATAAAAAGGCAATTTGCCAGCAGACCTTTAACACCCATTTGTTAAAGTAACCCAGAAACTTATTTATTGGAGTGATAGACTAGAAACACAATCAATTTTTACAGAGTTTTAATTACTAAGAAAATGGCACCATACATTTCCCCCAGATTAAACAAATACCACCAGACAAGCCTGCCTCCAAGATAATAAGCAAACAGCAAGAAGCAAGCCACAGCTTTTTCTAAGGCAAACAAAGAAAAAACCTCTTTGTGAGCTGGAGTTCTGCCCTTTCCAGTTTGCCCAGGCTTGCCCCTTCCCTCGCTCTGTGTTCTGCCATGGTATGGACATAGCCCAAGGAGGGGTTTTTTGCTGACATGCTCACACCAGACAAAGCTCCCTTTCATCAAGTGTTCCACTGTGCTCCAACACCAGGCTCCAGAAATCAGCAATGCCAGGCAGCCTTCTATGGCTGAGTTAGAAACCCCTGCTGCTTAGAATAGGAACCACAATATCTGTAAATTGGATCCTTTACTGGGATATCAACACTAAGGGTATCCACATAAACCAGCAACAAAAACTTTTGTTATTACATCAAACCTACTGTGTTTAATACCTTCACTAAACTTGTATCCATCTGGTATTAGAGACCCTGACAAAAATAAGGAGCTCAAAGCCAGAAACAGCAGGATTTACCTTCCAGAAAAGCCAAGGCAGTTACAGCATTGATGAAAATTTTCACTCCAGCTTCCTACATGGTAAAAGTTGCAGTTTTAAACCCAAACTCCATTTCCTTATAAACTCAAGCTTTTTTTTCTGCAACAGATCAAATATTAGAAGAATACTTTTGCTTCCATTCAGTACCAAAAAAACCCACCCAGCTCTCCCCAGATTATTCAGCTGAAGACAGGCAGCCAGCAAGCTTTCCCAAAACTCAGTGTTTTGTTGTGATCTGAAATAAAGATGGATGTTCACTGCTACACCTCTTTAACTACAAAGCTTTCTACAATTATTAGAAATAGACAGAATAAGCTTTAAGAGCAATGTTAAAAGCCTGAGGGGAAAATAAAACCAAACCAAACAAAAACCCCAAACAAACAAACAAAAGCACACTACCAAAACAAGTCAGAAGCATTTTAAGCAAGTTTTTATTTTTCTACTCCCACAACTAGAAATAACCAGACAACTAATTCCCCATTTCTTTTTGCTAAAATATTGGGGTGTGATGGAACCCAGCCCACAAATAAATACATGCTTTGAAGAAGGAAAAATAAAGAGTTATTTCTGTGATTTGTGCCTCACAGTCAAACTTGAATGACCCTGAGAGAAGTCTGTGCAGACAAATCACTGGAAAGATTTATGTGCAGTTTGCTAGATCTGTTCCCCACCCCCCCCTTTGTGTTATTGCTCTGCAAATTAGAGATTGTTTTTTAGCAAGTACCAATTTTGACTAAAACCCATCATAAAGAGTGCTACAATATTGCTTTTTATTACAAATACGCAGAACTTTTTTGAAAATATAAATGTGTAAAACAATCCACCAACTGTACAGTGCATTTACAGGACACAGCCCAGAAAGGAACATGCAGTGTAAAGAACTGCTTTATACATTTAGCCCTTGGCCACAAAGAACTTGGCAGTACTACCACGACTTTAATGACTATAGGGTGGAAAAAAAAAATTAAAAACAAAAAAAAGCTCAGTTATACATCTAACTTTACCATGAGGTTGGGATACATACAACATCGTACAGGGAAGAGTTGTTTTTAACTAGAAACCGTCATCATGTTGTAACTCTTGGAAGGGCTGGATCTGCCAATCCTCCACTCCTCCTTGCAGCTGGTCCTGCTCTCCAGCTGTTTGGCCGCCTTCCCCCCAGGCTGGGGGCTTTCGTACAGCACACAGATAGACCCATCCTCACCTATGCGATAGGACACTTCGAAAGGGTCGACCCACAGCGTTAATTCGCTGGGTAAGAGCTGGAAGAGCCTCTCGTGGCTCAGTCCGATCATCCCCGCCGCCTTTCCTATCAAGGGGTCCATCTTATGGTTGATCCTGATGCAGCGGTAGCCGGAGCCCTTGGAGGGCACCAGGGGGAACCAGTGGTGCCTGTAGTGCTCTGCGGGAGGGAACAAAGAGGAGGCTCTGCGCGGGGCTGCGCTCCGCCGGAGCCCGCGGGGTGCGGGAGGGATGCGGGGGAGGGATGGAAAGAGGGGATGGAAAGAGGGGATGGAAAGAGGGGATGGAAAGAGGGGATGAGCCCCGGCACTCACCGCGCATCGCCTCCTGCAGGCACTCGCGGAAGCACCGCAGCTGCTCCTCGCCGACCCCGCCGGCGGCCCGCAGGAGGCGGGTGACGAACGCGGCCGCCGTGGAGATCTCGGTCCTCATGTCCGCCCCGGCCCCGCTGCCAGCGCCGCCCGGCCCGGCCCCCGCGCCCGGGGGCGGCTCCGCGCAGCAGCCGCACGGCGCGGGCGGGCGGCACGGGGCGGGTTTGTTGTGCCGGCCGCGGGGGGGCGGCACCGGCGCGGACGCACGGACGGCCCGACACACGGACGGCCCGCCCCGCCGGGACGCGCTCGGGGACACCGGCCGGACGCGGCCCCGCCGCTCACTCGGCCCAACGGAATTAACGGGCGCGACGCGCGGCCGCGCTCCCGGCCCGGCGCTGCCCTCACGGCCAGCCCCGCTATCCCTCCCGCGGCTCCATCGCCCGCTGCCTCGTTCCCTCTCTCTCTCTTTCACAGGACGCAATACAAGCACAGACTAAAATCCCCCTCCGTTTCAAACACGCAGCCCCGAGGTCAGCCCTGACGTGCCGGATTTCCTTTCCCTCTACCAGCAAATGAGGAAACTCTTGATATTTGCCCAAAACCCAGACTATTCCTCTCCTAACCAGCTCTCGGGTCTGGATCAAGATGCGGTTTTGTTAGAACAAGTTTTCACCGAAGTGCCATTTGCATGTCAGTACCTCATACTTTAGCAGCTGCTGGTGCCTCGTCTGATTCAGTCACCCATTTCAGTTTTGTTTTACTCGTTGTTCTGAGAATCAGAATACAAAATACATTCACATCCACCTTCGTTGTAACAAGGGACACAGAAACACCACTTGCATTGGAGTTACAGAACTCTTGCTAGCATTTAGAATAAACATACCATGAGTCAGAATACAAAATACATTCACATCCACCTTCGTTGTAACAAGGAACACAGAAACACCACTTGCATTGGAGTTACAGAACTCTTGCTAGCATTTAGAATAAACATGCCATTAGCAGCACTGAGAACTGTCCAAATCCACACATAAATTGTTAACCTCAATGCTAGATTATGCTAAAGAGCTCCTCCCTTCCACAAAGTGCATTTATTCATTTGGGTGCACACAAAGTCCCTGTTATCCCAGTGATTTTACTCTTAAGTCAGTAAAACAAGATACTGCTAAAGCCAGGACAGACATTAAGGGCCCTGGTTTTAACTTGCTAGTGAGAAATTAAAGTAATGGTAAGAGCAGAAAGCAAATGAATCAAGCAAATGAAAGGAAGCTAAAAGTATTGCAAGAGTCAAATGGTAATGCTAAAACTGCCCTCATGGATTGAGGGCTGACACCTGGACCCATTAGTCCTAAGTGGAATATTCAAATAAAACAAGAAATTCTGGCTATAAAAAGTCAAGAGATGCCACAGTTGTCAGGTAGTGCTAAGGTCACACTTTGGTTTCTTGTGTTCTCCTCAGGGAGTTTCAGGTTTAAGACTCAATGTAAGCAAGACAAAAAAAGTGAGAAATCAGCAGATATGTAACTGTGTTACTTTCATCCCCCTGCCAAAAATGCTTCCATGAGTATTTAAAGCAAATTCTACATCTCAGACTTACCTTGTTGTTATTCTAATCCCCTGCAAGTCATTTTCTTTAGCAGGAACACCTGGAATAGAGGAAAACCAAGATACTGACTTTTTATCTTGTTAAAAATAAAGTCTGTGCAAGTGTTCCACCATTCAATTTTTCCTCAACTTCAGCTAGAGGAAGAGGAGAAAGTAAAACTGAAGGTATACCACTCAAACAATATCTTGTTATTTAAAAGCAGCAATAATAAAAAACAGTAATACTAGCACAATCTATTAGTTTATTAAACAACAGCCAAAGAACCCCAAACAAACAAACAGCAAAAACCCAAACAAAACCCACCCAGAATTAAGAACGCTTTACTTCAAGTGTTTCCTTGAAAAAGTAAAGTTTAAGTCCAGTTCCTTTTAGATTACTTGAATTAAGCTCTCAAATGTCACTGGAAACATAAGCAGTAGAAACAGAGCACTAGAAATTGCCAGGAGAGGTTTTAAACTAAACAAGAAATTTTGGTTTTATGCCATCTCCTCAAAGCATCTCTCTCTAAACACAAAGAGATAAAACCATTCTTAAAAGCAAGAAGAAACTTTTCTTTATGGCAAGACTACAAACATTAAGTTACCATTCCCACTAGAGAAAGAAAAAGCAATAATTCCAACCATAAATAATGGTACCTTCAGTGCTTAGAGCATCAAACTCTTCCACAATTTCCCCAGTCTGGCACATAATTGAGAAAACAACTTTTTGGAGAAACAAAAACGAAATCTTCAAGCAGCACCTCAAAACTAAAGTGCTGCAAGTGCAGTTTCCATCTGAAACCACCCCTTTTGTGTGCCCCTGAGCTGAGCAATAATCCCAGCTGATGGGATCACCTGCAGCCAGTTCAGCACGGCTGGGAGCAATGACCCTCAGGGCTTTCCTTGGGCCTCACTGCTCCTCACAGGCTGATCCTGCAGTGCAGGGATAAAGAAAATTATTCCCTGATAATCGAATTTCCCTGCATGTAATGGGCAGTGGGGAAATGAACAAGAGAAATCAGAATTCCCTAACAGAATTGGTTTTTGCTTAAAAGACCGTCAAGGGATTTGTAAAGTGATTTGTAGAAATGAAAATAATTTGAAACGCTGTTTTAAAAATGTGCTGCAAGACTATGGTCGCATCTCCTCTTAACAGGTTTATCAACATCGCTGTGGCCTCACACCCACCTGAGTTATACAGAGCAGGAAACTCCATTTTTCAGTCCATTTTGAAACAGGCCAAACACGATGACAAGAGATGTTAACGGCAGGAATGTAACAGTGGGGGTTCAGCTCGGCACTTTTGCAAATACCGCGTTTCCCTGACTCTCAGGGCCCCCAGTCTATCGAGGGCACTCGTGCCTGCGGCCGCACAGGACAGGTCGCAGCCGCCCTCCAGCTGCCAGGTGTGACGCCACCGTGCCAGGATGAAGCCAGGTGTGACATCAGCGGGACAACCCTCACAGTGACGTCACCGTTCAGTCTGACATCATCGCTCGAAAGCCTGACGTCAGCGCCTCCCCCTCACACCGCTGAGGGCACGATCCTTCCCGCCTCCCTCCCTTCCAATCAGCGAGGCGCTTGCCTGTCGGCTGTCCGCGACCAATCACGAGGGCTCTTACAAACGGCTTCGAAGCCGCCGCCATCCCATTGGCCGTGCGAGGAGAGCTGCCCGGCGGTGATTGGCGGGCGGCGCGGCGCGCGGGAGGGGCGTGGCCGTGGCAGCTCCGCGGCGTGTGGGCCCCGCGGGTCCCGGTCCCGCCATGGCGGCGCTGCCCGGGCCGCGCAAGCGGAGCGGCCCCGCGCTCTGCGGGGACAGCGGGGCCGCGGCCGCCCCGCCCGCGCTCCGCAACGTCCTTCCCCCGCACAAGCGCCCCAAGAGCGCCGTGACCGGCATCGTGGACCCCTTCGGGGACAGCGATGACTTCACGGCGGACGACCTGGAGCAGATCGACATCCTGGCCTCGCAGGCGCTGTCGCAGGATCCGCCCGCGGGACACGCGTGGCGAGCCCCGGAGCTGCCCCGGGCCGGGCGGCAAGGTCGGTGTGTCCCGGCGGCTGCCCCTCACTGCCCGCGGCTGCGGCGGGGTTTGCTGTCCTTTTAGGATGGCCTGGGTTGGCAGGGACCTCAAAGCGCATCCAGTGCCACCCTGCCATGGCAGGGACACCTTCCCCTGTCCCAGGCTGCTCCCAGCCCTGTCCAGCCTGGCCTTGGGCACTGCCAGGGATCCAGGGGCAGCCACGGCTCTCTGGGCACTGTGCCAGGGCCTCAACACCCTCACAGGGGAGAACTTCTTCCTAATACCCAACCTAAATCTCCATCAGCGTGAAGCCCCTCCCTCTAATCCTGTCACTACAGGCTCTTGTAAATAGACTTGCTCCATCTTTCTTGTAAGTCCCCTTAATGGAATGGTTCCTGCCTGTTCCCCTGGGCAGCAGCACCTCACGGTGTCAGAGGGATGGTTGGGATTCAAGGAATAACGAGAATAACAATCCCAGCAGGAACATTGCATTGATCTCATGGCTCCAGGAGCCCGTGCCTGGGGTGTGTGTGAGACGAGGGTGCTGCATGTTAAACCTGCCAGATAAAAAACCCGAGTTTCCTAAACTTTTAGCATGCTTTAGGTATCATATTCTGGTAGCATGTTGGCTTTCAGAAGTTTTTCCCCTGTTAATTTCCACTAATAAATGCATAGCATGCTTTGTATTAACAGCTGACTTTCAGTTTTACTTTGAAAGAAACGAAAGCAGGGGTTTCCTCACAATGAACCTTAGAGATCTTGAATAATCCAAGTATGTTGTAGCAACCCTGACATCTGTCACCTCTCCAGGTGAATAAGTTTTCAGTGAACACTTGTTTTTTCATTAACTGAAGTTATCTCAGAACAAATGCTTGCTTTTGCTGTGGGTCATCTTGCTGGTTTAAGATAAGAGATGATCTTTAAGGTCCCTTTCACCCCAAACCATTCTGTAATTAGAAATTTGAAGGGGCAGGGGTTCTTCTGTTGTAAGAATTGATGCACAAGCACTAGCAATGTTCCTGTGGTGGCTGGATGGGGCAGTTTACCTGTTTGTAATTGTCATAAAATACTAAGATATTCAGATCTATGCAATGACAAATATCAAAACCTAGGTGTTGAGTCACCAGTGATGCACATTCATCATCTGTGCTTCAGATTTTGGCTTTTCCCTGCAGCAGGAAGCAGAGCAGAAGATGGTCTGATGAGAGATGCATTCCAGTTTGAAGTGCTGCAGACACAGCATGAAGAAGTCAAACAGAAGGTTGGCAATATCCTCCCTTCTCTTCTAAATATCATATTTTTGATAGGAAGGTGGGATAAATCCAGTCCCAAGCATTTGATTCTAATCTAGGTGATGTAATCTTTGTAATCCAGGGGTGTGTTAAAATCATTGTGCTAGAAACAGCTCTACTCATAATAAATTTTATTTCTGGGTCATTTCAGATTAGCAAATGCTAATTTTTCAGTTTTATTTGTTCCCTATCAAATAATTTCTCTGCCCTGCCAGCCAGAGTTGTTTTGTTCAACTGAAAAGGTTTGAGACGTGACTTTCAAGTGATTTGTTACTTTACCTTCTGGTGGTCATTTATGCAAAGATACTCTGTTTCCCTTCCTCCCTTCTCTGTATCTTTCCCAGCTCTATTTTATCCACCTGTATCAGGGAGTTTCCTACCTGTACACCACATTCAATCATAATTTTACAGTTGCAGAGAAGTGTCTTTCTGATGTTTTCTTCTTGCTTTTCTGAGTAACTTCTTTATTACCCCCAAAGTCTTGTCTCTGAGTGGTAGTGGCTGCTCAGGAGGTATTAGAGACACAATGTCATGAAGAGTCTGTCTGTCTTAGAGTGCTTGCTGGCTGTCCTGATGGATGTAGTAGTATAATTAAATTATCACTGTTATCATCCAAACAATTAATAAATTATTGATGTGTGTGACTACAACACTTTTTTTTTTAAAAAAACCCAAAAATAATTGCAGAGAAGGGGAAAGAGAAGAATGATTTTGTCATTTTTAATTATTTTAAAGAAAACAGTAGCTGAGCCTGATTTAATTAAAAAAAGATTAGAGGAAACATGTGTGGAATTTCTAAGCTGGGTTACCAGGAGTATTTTTCTCCCTAGAAATTACAAATACACTTAATTTTCAACCATATACTGATGCAAATGCATACTTTTGGCTATATCCATCCTTAAATGTAATTCCTCTGTTTGCAGCTGAAAGAAATGCAGGATGAAATTCTCACTAAAAATGGAGAAATTAAAATTCTGCGTGACTCAATGCAGCAGATGGAGCATGCTATGGAGGAAC
The DNA here is from genome assembly GCF_028018845.1 of Melospiza georgiana. Taxonomy (NCBI): domain Eukaryota; kingdom Metazoa; phylum Chordata; class Aves; order Passeriformes; family Passerellidae; genus Melospiza; species Melospiza georgiana. Next base: position 17,342,158 of record NC_080440.1, on the reverse strand, counting down.
AGAAAAAATCCTACCTGCTACTGGAACAGCAGAAATCTCAGATTTTGAGTGAAAAAGAAAAAGAGTTCTCCAAAAAGGTTGGTAAATATATCAGTTAACTGCAGATGCTGATTTATGACTTAATGATGTCCCAAAGCATTTAGTCAAAGGAAGAATATTTGTGTGAAAATTGTGTGAAACTTACACAATGTTTGCTTTTATTTTCTTCCCTGGAAGAAAATATTTGTAAGAACTTGTTGAGGGTTTTCCCCTGCCAAAATAAAGGAGTAAATTCAGGTGGTGGAAGTTTTCATTTCCTTATGCTTTTTTGAAGCCATCCTGAGAACCTTGCAATTGGGATGTATGTTGGAGTGGGAAAAGTGACAGAACATGCTTTGTGGCTGTGATGAGATTGCTGCTCTGGTTGCAGTCATCTCTGAGCAGCCCTGGAGAGGACAGGGGCTGCTCTGCAGCCTCACTGGAGCCATGCTCTGCATGGCACTTGCTCTGTCTTAGCCACTCACAAAGGCTTCCTGCCTCAACTCCTGGCTTTTAGACAGTGTTTACTGGGCTAACATTCCTAAAAATGGAGATCTGGGAGTTCCCATAAAGCAGATGGGGACCTGGAGCTCCCTGGTAACTCAGTTGCTCTGCTTGCACCACTCCTGAAGTGGTGACAGTGAAATGCCCTGAACTCCCTTCCAGGTACAGTCCCTGCATTCAGAGCTGCAGTTCAAGGATGCAGAAATGAATGAATTGAGAACACGACTTCAGAACTGTGAGAGAAACAAACACCTTCCTCAGGCAGTTCCAGCAACAAGGTAGGGGGGTTGGAAAAGGAATTTGTGTTCATTTTTGCAATATATGTGTTTAAACTATTGAAGAGGTTTTGTTCATGTGACTCTAAGATCTATTCTCTTTTAAAAATACAACAAAAAAGTCTGATGACATCTGTGGAATTTGCTCAAAAATGAGCCTTCCTTGTATCTGTGACAGAAATTCAAAGAGTTTATAGTGAAGTATCTCTAAAACATCAAACAGTGCAAAGAAACCAGATTGTTATTTAATAAAATAATTACAAAAGAAATACTGATTTGTCTTTTTATCTTAGCCCTAAAAAGAATCTTGTGGTACAAGTGAAATCAGGAGGATGTTCTCCACAGCCAGAAAGAAGATCTTTTCCTACAAAGGAATCCTTCAATGCTGAAACATCCACTAGGCCATCGAGTTCTTCAGGAAATTTGATGGCCCCGACTACTTCAAACAAAGAAGGTAAACCCATGTACAGCTTGCAACATTTTTAGTTACATGTAAACATTCTACATTGGAGAAGTAATTTGTGACTGAACAGTTGCAGTCAGTTCACAGTTATTTATTTTGGTTTTGGTTAGGTTTTTTTTTTTCCACTTGATACCAACTGGAGTTAAATAGCCATGACTGAAATTTGCATGAAGTTCATTTAATTCATACCTCAGTACCAGATGCCAGGGTGGCAGTGATGAAGTGGCCAGTGGCTGCAATAAAAAACTTTATTGTGTGATGAACTAAAACATCCAAATTGTTGATCTGTCTTTCCTCATTGCACAAAGAACAGGAAATAATTTGCTTATTTCTTGGTCTGTTAGTCAGCTAATGCATGTTTTGTATTCTTGTTCTAGCTTTTTGGGGATTGGATTTTAAAGGGTACATACTTAGCACTATTTAAAGAAGCAACTGAAACAATGTACTCATTTCCTCTTTTCTGTGTAGGGCGATAATTCTCACAAAATTCTGTCTTAAAATTCATTGAGTAAACCTCAGGGAATTAATACCTGCATATGGTTGAAGATAGCTGTAATATGAAACAAAAATAGTAGTTTTTTTAATAGCAATGGGAAATAATAAATGTTAGAAATGTGGATGTCATCAACTAATGCTTACTGGAAGAGACATGAAAAATCTGAGATGCTGCTGTCAGTTACAATGTTCATTCTAAAAATATGGGCAGTGGGAACTCCAGCAAAAAGAAAAATGCAGTAGCCTGAAAGCATTAGTATTGCTATTGTTTGTTATGGTAACAACACTCAATATGCTATTTGTTTGAAAAAATACATTTGTTTACTTTTTTCCTGAACTCTGCAAGGCTTGGCCTTGGTTTGCTTGGTAATTGTGAGAAATAGAGATGATTAAAAGATTATCTAACACTGTGTGTACAGATCTGTGTTCTCCCAATCCCTGTTTGTTTCAGACAGGAAGATAACCCAGCCTGAAGTTTCATCCCTGAAGCAGCACAAAGCAACAGGAAAAAATGGTTCCTACAACTCTGTCCTCAAACAAAAAACACAAGGTAATATCATTCTGGTAATGCAGAGATAAAACCAGGGAAAATGTACCTTAAAAAAAAACACTATAAAGCATTTTCAGCAGTCAGCTCCAAGTATTCTTTAGGGTACTGTCTTAGTGGAATTGCATCACATAATTTCAATGTCTGGAGTAGGAAATGGAGGGCAAGTCACCAGAACACCTGGGATATGTGATCACTCTGCTCAAGCTATTTTGCTAATATGGGATCATAATTAAAAGGCCTCTAAATATAACTTGGTTTGTATTTAAATATCTAAAATTAATTTTTCTGAAAATCATCCTCCTGTCAAGAAACAACATTCATAATGAAAAAACCAAACCAAATTTGAGGTTGTGAGCACTCTCACAATAAGGCTGATCTTCTGAAATACTGATTTTTTTGTTGTTGTTGATGATGGCAAACCTTCTCCAAAGAAAATTTTGTGTCCTTCCAGGTTCTATCTTGCTGAATGCACTGATGAAGCAGCCCATAGTCCCTGGGTCACTTCTGGGTTTCTGCCACCTTCTCAGCAACTCTGAGCCTCTGTCTGGAGCTGTGTTGCCCCCCAACTCTTTGGATCCGTAAGTTTTATTTTCTTTTTTAAACTGTATCTGCCACATTCAGCACAGTGGCATTCTCTGTACCAAGAAACACTTGGTCATGCAGGACAGCTCATTCCCTGTGGTAAATTATGCTCTGCTTAGGCCATTTAGTGCAAAATTTGGAACATCATTCTGTATCTTTGATTATCACACATACCACCCACTGGAGCATTCTTAAAAAATAAATTAGGTTAATTATCAGTCAGGGGAAGGCACAGAACTAAAGTAAAGCTGTGAGCAGCCTTGCATTGCAATGAGGGAAGCACAGAAACATCATGGGTTAAGGGGCAAGAACATGCCCAAGATGTGATTAAAAAGTTGGGTTTATATCTTCAAAATATAAACTGTGTTCAAATTGTAACGTACAATTGGTGTGCAACCTTTCAAGATATATTTGTATTTCCTGGTAAAGCATTTTAAATATGAAGATTGGATATGAATTATAATAGTTCTTCACTTTACAGAATTAATACCTGAAATACCTTTGCTTTTCAGATAGGTTATTTTATTGGTGATGAAACCTGGAATGCTTTGAAATGACTCTTCCATGCAGGCATCAAGGAGTAGGATGATGTTTTTCCCCCTTTATTTCCTATGTTGGAAACAGACATCTCTTAGTTCTCTGGCTTTTCTATTATTCAATTCATATTATGGATAACTTGGATTTCAAGTCTGTTCTTGTGAAGCATTTCCCTTTTATTTTATTTGGACAGGAAGCCCACACAACTCCCCAGCAGCAGGACAACTCAAGAAGGAATCGCTCCTCTTGTATTCCTGCAAGAAGCTCAAAAACTGGCAATGACAGGACTGAACTTGATTGCTCTGGATGAAGGATTATGTGGGGGAAGGCCAGCAGAAGGCCAGGGAGGGCTCCTGCCCCTCACACAGAGCAGGATCCCGGGTGCTGTGCACCTCCTGCCCTTGCTGGAGCACCACATCGGTGCCTTCTGCCGAGCGGAGCAGCTCGGGGACACGCCAGGGAATGGAGCCTGTGGCACCCACCCAACTGCTGCTTCCAGAGCCAGCACAAACACGGGCTCAGGCAAGGAGGACTGCAGGCTGAACCTTGAAGAAACTACTCTTGTGTCACTGGGGATCCTCTATTATCTGGTGTTCTACAGCTGGGATGTTGTCCACACGTTGCTGTCTGCTGAAATGGAGAACAGTTCTGCTGCTGGAGATGAACAGGTTTCCAAGACTGACAAAAATGTGTTGTGTGACAATCAGTGTGACAATAAAGAAGAGAGCAGGACACAAGGAGGGCTGGCTGCTCCACAGGATCCTCCCAATACTGATGGAGCTCAACATTCTTTGTTTAAAAAGCTGCTTCAGATTTTAGCTTTTTCTGCTGCAAGGGGTTCCCAGACTGACAATATCCTGTGCCAAAGCCTAAAGGTTTTGGTAAAATTAGCTGAAAATTCAACTATGGACTTATTAATAAAGTAAGTCAGTAATAGCTTTAAAGTGATTTCAGAGTCTGTTGTTAAGTAGTTTTCATTCTCTGTTAAAACTCATCTGGGCAACTTCTACTAAAAGTTGTGCTATGTATGAGAGAAATCACATCTCAGATCATATTTGAGAAGCAGCTGAGGATCTTGCTACTGCCTTTGCTGTGAATGAGTGTGATAATCATCCCTGATCAGTAACGAGGTTTGCTGATGATATTCATACGAAGCAGATGCTGTTGCCTCATTGAAAGTGAAGAAGCTTTGTAACACTGATTTTGGGGTTTTTGTGATTGCTGGGAGGTGCATAAGGAAGAAAAGCACAGGATCTCATTCTGGCAGGTAAAACTGCCACAGTGAACTGCAGAGTGACTGCCAAAGTCACAATGTTTTCCAGCATACTTTATATGTTCTGAATAGCTTAAAATGCACAAATTATGATACTGTCTACAGAAAATAGTGTATTTCCAACTTGTGACTGCACTTCCCTTTTCTAACCCAGTTTTGTTTTGAAGTTTCCAGCACTTAGTGAGCTCTCAGGTGCTGCAGCGCTGCCTGCGGCCCGAGACCCCCGTGCCTGCCGTGCTTCTGACTGTGAGGCTGCTGGGAGCCCTTGCTCAGCACCACCTGCTGGCTGCTCAGCTCTGCTCCCATTCAGGTAAACCCTGCAGCAGACACACAGCTGTTACCATGACCCACAGGAATGCTAACAGGCCTTGCTCCAAGGTGCTGAAACCTCAGAAGGCCACAAGCTTGCTCTGTCACCTGAAAACTTGTTTTCTGCTGATGATTTGGAGAGTGTTTGTGTTGTGGTGTCTGTCTACAAGCAGTGCTTTTGATAGCCATTTTAAAATCACTTTCTAGGATGTGTATTTAAGGTTGATGAGGAGAAAGGGGCTTTGAGGAGTTTTGAAGTTAAATTTATCTGTGCTCATGGCACTGCTCAGAGATTCCAGTACTCTGCATGACAGATGATCTCTGTTCAATTCCTTATGAATGAACCAGGACAGGATTACCACAAAGGCAAAGATAAGGTTTAGGGGTACCAATTTCCTCAGCACTGCTGAAGATGTGGCAAGTAAAACAAGAAGCTGAGCCTGTACTATGAGCCCTAGGACAGAACTCAAAATGTTTTCTTGCCTGATAGCATTAATTTTTGTCATGAACAAGTGGCTGGCTGGAAAAAGAACAAAGTTCTCTCTGTTTCAGACACCTGCCTTCTCCTTGCACTCTACATGTACATAACATCAAGACCAGACAAATCAGCATCTGAAATGCTTTGGCTTCAGCTGGAGCAAGAGGTAACCATGGCTGAGTGTCCATGTGCTCTTTCCTTCTTCTTCCAGTTGGGGGAGTGGGAGGAGCAGGATTGTGCACAAATTGTCTGAAAACAAGTTCTTTCTCTAGCTGAAATACAAAACTGCCAGTATGGGCTTGCAGTAAGGGATTACATTGATTTTTGAAAGGACCTGCCTGAAACTGAATCAGTAACTATCCTTGAAGAGACCATTGCTCATAAAAGCCTTTCAAGTCACTGAAAAAACCAAGGGAGACCCTAGGATGGCTGCAGATGTTCAGCATTAAGCTTTATTTTCCTTTTAGAACAATAGAAGAGTAAAAAGAAGCAAGATTTGCATTTCAGTTTGATTGTATTTATAACATTTAAAGGCATTCTGTTAGGAATCTAATTATTAGGATTTATATTCCTTGCAATGAATGGAAATGCTACCTTGCTGTTTTAACAGTCATGGTTATATATAGAAAGATTACCTTTTAAACCTAATTTGTGTTGTTTGTACAGACAGAAGTGACAACAGACTTGTTTGAGGTTCTATTTGCTCTACTTCTCTCATTTTAAAGAATTTGGAACCTTTTCCATTACCCCCAGCTGCACTGTTATAGTAAATGTAAACACATTATTTGTATGCAGTGAATTAGAGGCCCCTGACCTTGTCAGCTTTGCTCATGAGAAAGTTGAGAAGGTTTCTGTGCAAGGCAAACTCTGTCTATGAAGTGTTACAGGGGAAAAAACTTGTACAACTTTGAGGATAAAAGACATTAGCTGTTAAGAGAAAAAAATACCCCAAGCCTATTTGAAACTAGGAATGAATTATCCTAAGCTGGCCCTGACTCTAACCCAGCCTGTGTTTGTGACAGACTCTGAGGCTCCTGACACGCTGCATGTGGTGCTCCAGAGCAGTTTTATTTCCTGGCACAGACTGTCAGTGCAACCTCGAGGTATGTTCCCCCAGTTAACCCTGCTGACAAGTTCCAAGTACTCAATCCTGAAATTGCTTTTTGCCATTTTATTTTTTTGCTGTAGAGAAACAGAAGTGTTGTGCACTTTAGAGGAAGCTGGCTTTGTCTTGTTAGAAAATATCCTGACACTTGAAAGTTTGAAGAGATTAAGCAATAAAGTTCATATTGAAATTTCTGCTCCTGTATTTTTGCTTTGTGTGTTGAGGCACTGTTTTTCCTTGCAGGTGGTGAAGACACTAATTGTGATGCTGCACAGACAGTGGATGAAGATCAGATCTGAGAGCAGCTTGTGTGCACACAGGGAACGAGTTATTCAGTTTTTAAGGGATGCTGTTTTACTGCTGCACAGCCTGTCTCAAAAAGATAAACTGTTCCATGAGCACTGTTTGGAAGTTCTCCATCAATATGACCAAGCCATGCCAGGCATAAGAGCCATTCTCAAAAAGACTCAAAAACTGAGTGCCTCTGAAGGTAAAAATGTGTCACATGTTGGCTTTTTTCCATGTTGCAGAAAAAAAAATCACTTTTCTCTTTTAACAAGTACCACAGCTGGTTGTTGCTCAGACCTCTGGAGGCAGTTTAGACTGGATATTAGGAAGAAATTCTTCCCTGTGAGGGTGGGGAGGCCTTGGCACAGTTGCCCAGAGCAGCTGCTCTGTTCCTGGAAGTGTCCAAGGCAAGCTTGGATGGGGCTTGGAGCAACCTGGGATGGTGGAATGTGTCCCTAAAAAAGGCATTAAAGGAAAGAAGGGGAGATGTTTGTGTGACAAACCCAAAGACCTGTTTGCATGGAACCTTCAAGAATGTTATTTGCTGTAGTCTACCATCAGTATGTTCTAAAATGCAGATACCAGCTATAATTATACTGTATGAAGCAGGGAAAAAATAATCCTCTGAAACATTATTATTTTTTGTTGCAGAGCTGATTTTGGATGAATTGTATCCTCCTGAGCCAGAAGAGCAAGGAACAGACTCCAGCTAGCCAACAGCAAAGATCTCTGTCCTTCCTCATCTGAATCATCATTGCCAATGTAAATGTGAACTTTGAATCATCCTTTCAAGTGCTAATCTTGGGCTGCACTCAAACACAGCACAACTAAGACACTTTTCACTGCTGCAATTATTTCAGTGCTATCTAAATGTAGCTGAAAGCAAAGGAATTCTGATGAGAGTGATACTGCTGTGCAAACTCACTCAATGGCTTGTGACTGGTTCTGGTAATGAATTCCATCCTGTATGAAACCACTGTGAATGGAATGGAAATTTCTCTCTATTCTCCATTTTCCTGTGACTACAGCTGAATTTATGGTGCTGAGGTGTTTGGCATCACTGCATTCATATGAAAGCCTTTTGAAAACCCTTGTGCCTTTTGTAGCTGTACCACTTCTTCCTTGTGTGACTTCCAAAATTTTCATATTGTTGATATTAGTAAACAGTTTATGGTGATTTTAAAAATCCTTCTAGAAACATCTTAAGAGTTGGCAGTTCACTACAGGGCTTTGAATTTCTTGCTGAGGATTGATGAAATTGAGGTCAGATGACCAATCTCCTGAAAGAGGAATTACTGAGATGCCAAACCAAACAATACTAGAACTTACATTTTACAATTCACCTTAAAAGAGATGGCACTGTTGAGGGTTGCATCCTAGGCAATAGAAGGATATTTAAATGTGTGCACAATGCCTGGGATTTTTGGTCATGATGAAGATGGAGGAGCCTCCCATTGCTGGGATTCAGCAGCAAAGGTTGGAGGAAGAGCTGCTGCCCCACCTTTGAAGTGTGCATGACCCTCACTCACTGTCCCAGCTGGGCCTCAGACCCTAAAAAGGGAAGTGAGTTATTAAAATGAGCCCAGACCTGTGTTTAGATGGGAGAGCTCTTTTCCATTTTCAGCAGGGGCTTGGTTAAGAACAAGCCTGGATCCAGCAACCAGGAGAACAAGAGATTGCATGAGAGTGAGAAGGAAGCCTTTGGAAAATTGGGAGACATTCTATTCTCTGGTCATTGCCAAAGAGGCTGTGCCCTGCCCTGCAGCAGAGAGCCCACTCCAGGGTGCTCAGCAAGCTCCTGGCTTGGCTCAAAAACTGGGATAATAATCCAGCACCTCCAGAGGCCCAAAGCTCCTTCCTCCCCTCAGCCTGGGCTCAGCCTCCTCCTCTCTGAGCAGTAGCTGCAGCAGGCAGGGCCAAGTCATTTCTGTGAAACACAAGCTGCCAGCTGCTCCTCTCAGTAACAGGTTTCAGGTCCCTGGTAGCATCTGGAAAACTGCCATGTTCCTGCTGAGATGCACCCAGGAAGGATGCACAGGCACAGAGCAGCAAAGCCTTCCAAGCCTGTGTGTGCTGGCATTTTCACAACCCTGGAACTGTCACCAGGCACTGGACAAGACAAGCTGCATTCATTGGTGTGACAAAAACCATTTCACTTGTCTATGTAAAATAAATAAGCAAATAAACAAAGCAACTCAAAAAAAAAAAAAAAAAAGAAAAAAAGAAAAACAACCACCAAACAACATTTCCTGGTCTTCAGGATTAGAGGGAAGGCCTGGAAAGTGCATGTAAAAGCCCTTTCCTTCTTCAAAACCAAAATAAACATTAGGATAATACCTTAAGAACAGCCCAATGAGCAGGAGCTGTGGTAAAGCAGTATCTGGCCATGAGCCTGCTGTGAGGGGCAAGCTTAGAGCTGTCCTCACAAAGATATGACAGTCACAGTTCCTCAGATATCCTAAAATGCAGTGATCATCAGTTTTCAACAGTTCTCACCACTTAATTTTTCTAAACAATTTGAGTTTATAGAGATAAGAGATGTTTAACCCATCTGGGTGAACAGACCAAATGAACTGTTAAGAACTTGGACAAAAACCACTTCCCTAAAGAATCCCAAACTGCTGGAGCAATCCAGTTCTAAAAAGTTGTCTAAAGAAATTCCTGGCTTCATGTAATGGGTGTGTGTATGGCAACTTGGAAAAAAGGAGAAGTAGATTATTGCTAAACTTTTTATATAAACAGAAGAGTTATCTCTGGAAAAAACTGGTAGGAAAACTCTTAACTGTTCCCTCCTGGCTCTGCATCCCTTCCCATCCACCCACTCTAACAGACAACACCCAAACATGCACATTTACATTCTCATTTTCTCCCAACTCTGGACGTTAAAGTAGTACAACCCAGGCTCCATACACCAAACAGACCCAATCCCCTACACTCTGACTGGCAGGAATCACAGTAACATCATGTTATTGTGAAATTAAACCACAGCTTTTGAAATTGAATGCATTGTCTGTTCACATTCCTAAGGAAAAATGAGGCTGTTCTCCTAAGGAGCAAAGGCAAAAAGAAATATACTTACAGAACCACCAGAATTATTTCAGACATTTACAGTGATCAACCTTGTCAGGATTATTTTAAGATTGTGCTGACTTTCAGCCCTTTTTACTTTCTCCTGGAGTTTTTCTCAGGATTCAAAAGGTCCAATCATGTATGCAACAGCTCATCATCCCTGATGATCAGTTCTTCACTGCCTGAAGAATTCCCACCATAGCAGCTTTTCATTTCCCCACCATGTTACAGATAAGCTGTGCCTCTGTATTAACTGAGAAAAGCAATTTCCTCTGGCATCAGGCACAGGCACAGGACTGAACAATGAAGTGCTGAGCAAAGGAAAGCCACCAGGCATCTTCTACACATGATTATCACATTCCTCAGCAGCAGCACCCATCTGCTTCCCTGCCCCTGGGGATGGCAACCAGGGTTTCCCCTTGGCTGGAAGCTGAGCTCACCAGAGCTGCTTTTCCCTGCTCAATGAAACCTTGCTCAATTCTACACCTTGCACATCATGGACTTGGTGAGGTTGGAAGGGCCCTCTGCAGCTCATCCAGCCCCCAAACTGAAACAAACTCCCACAGAAAAGCCAAAGAGCTGCTTTGTGTCATGTCAGGCCTCAAACCTCCATCTTTTTAAACCAAGCTGGCATGGGTGAAGATTGCAAATACAAAATGCATTGTTCTGTAGCACACAACATCCCTGACCTGAGTTTATTCACATTAATCCCACAAATGAGCTACAGCTTAAAAGCCTGTGCTAGACAATTAGAACAAAGTCATCCTAAGCACTGAATGTTTTTGTTACAGCCTGCAGCATTAGTTATGGCTAGAATGGCCAAATGGCTACAATTAGGGTCAAATGCAGCAGTTCTGCCTGCACAGACTGTGTTATCTCTGTGAATGTAACAGCAAATGCCAGCTTCCAATGTAAATTGTTAAAAAATGGACATTGTTGATTGTAATTTAGCAGACTGATAAGAAAAGGTGATCTGTGATATCTACAAAGATTTACAAACCCACTGTGGCTGAAGTTTATCAAAGTGCTTCCAAGACCTTCACACCTGAAGGTGACTGCCAGCACTGCTGAGCCTGAACTGATTTGAAAACTTAATCCTGAAGCTTGTCAGTGCAATAGTTGCTCAAAGGCTAACCTGCTTTTGAGAATATCCAGAGGAAACTGCCACTTTATGTTCATATATGGCCAGAATGTAATAACCAGTGCCTGTATTGTCCTAACAGAGGTAACACAAACAGTGATGTTTTAATCCATGCATTAATCATGTTGTAGGTTGGTGTGTTGAGAATGAACAATTTGTTTTGCTACAGAACCTCAGCACAGCTGAGCTACAGCCCCTGTCCAGCAGTGTGAGAATGACATCCTACCTGATTCCAGGGGCAAGGGGCCATCAGAGAGTGAGTCACAAATCCCATTGCAGGAACAAGGAGTGTTAGAGTGAAAAGGCTGCAGTAGCTGGTTTAAAAGTTATTTTGAGTGCAGTAAGGGAAATGGGATATCAGAGGTTATTTTATAATGGCTAACTGGCTCTGAGGGGGGGCTGCCTTTGCAGATGACACAATTCCATCAGTGCAGAAGCCTGAGCTCTTGGACAAAATAACATTTCCTTCAGCTTTCTCTCACTTTTCAGGTTTAACTCAGGCACTTTCCCCTCTCCTATATGGCTCACTGAAAAGCTGTAAATGTGACCAGGTTCCTGTGGTACAGGCTGCAAAAACAACTAGATATGGTCAAATAATAAGCAGAGGGAAAAAACCAGGCCCCAAACCACTGGCTAAAGCAAATCTGGTGAGTTACTACAAGTGCTGAGATATGATACTGAGTTTCCATACTTGGAAAAAATAAAACAAGCAAGAATTGCTTGTTTGGCAATAATTGAAGTTTTTCCCTCCTGTGTGTCCAGCTCTTCCCACACAACCCTACCATGAGTTTTAAATGCATGCCAAGTTTAGTTCTGGAAAAATTCACACTACCATAGACAGCTGCTGATTTAACATCATGAAAACACAACCAGAAATATTCCTCACCTAACCCTGGGCTCCCAGTTTTCAGTTCAGCCATTTGCTCTCCTATACAACATTAACTGCAATAATAAAGGGTGAAGGTACCTTTGAAACCCTGTGTGGTCCTTAAGGGAATCTGCAGGTTTTAATGAAACCCCAGGTTCTGCTCCTCAGCCCTGTGTGCAGAGAGGGAAAAGCACACAGCTTTCCTTTGAGCATTTCTCTGCCTGTCACTTCTCAAACTCAGCCATACTGGACAGGTGCACCTGCTAAGAGTCATGGGAAAAGAGAAATAGATGAACTATTATGAAACTATAAAAGCAGTGCCAACAGAATCATCACAAATAACTGCAATTTCCTGGTGTCACTTCTAGCCCAAACCTTGATTGTATGTTTTCTAGATTTAGGTTTTTAACATGCATTTTGTCTGCTGCCCCCAGTCAACTAAGAGAAAATATGAAATAAAACTAGAAGTGAAATTATTTGTATTGCACCTCCAACACACTATCAGCCTGTAGCTGAGACTCCAACAAATTCAAGGAGTAACACTACAAAACTACCCAATTATGGGGTTTTGATTGGGTGTGGGTTTTTTTTTAATTTCTGTGTTTCTCTCTTTGTTTTTCTTTTAAATGCTACATTAGAATGTAGCTGGCAATTCAAGGTAATAATGCTGATACACTAAACAATTCACTGCTGTGTGGTGTCATATAAAGAATACTCTTGACCTGCTCAAAGAAAATATTTTCAAGTGAAAGACTAATGAGTTAGGAGTGTGAATACAACCTTTCCAGAACATTTTTATCAAAACTATTAAATACACAAAACACTTCAGCAAAAGCATTTTCAGACAGAGTAGAAAGCACCACTTACCTCATGCTGAATTTGTCAATTTGATGAATGAGGCACAATACTCAACACCCAAGTCTAAACAGGTCGAGAAGATATTTTTAATGAAATTACAGACTTCCTTAGAATCAATCCTTTTGGACTTGCTTGGCAGCAGCCTGTCAGAGGATCATTCAGCAGCTTACACTGTCCTTGCTTTATTCTGTGATCTGTAATTTTGGTTAGGCTTCAGTCTCCACCACCAAAAGTGGTATTCATGATACAAGGTGACCTGAAGGACACTCAGTAACACCAGCTGTCAAACACATGAAGGAAAATGTAGCTTTGCAGACACACCCCTAAATAATACTCAAAATAAGGCTAAGAAAACCAAGTTGACAGAATGTACTTCAAACACTGAATTTATTACAAAGGTGCATAGAGTTTATGCCATTTGGTTTGAATACTTATGTTTAACCTACAAACAACATACAAAGCAAGGTTACAGTATGTAACAAAAGCAACAATGATTATCTAGTAAATTCAATATTCTACTGTCTTTAATTTCACATAACATTTCTGAAACAAAGGCACTTACAGAATTAAAAAAAAAAAAAGATATATCAACATTTAAAGTCTTAGCTCCCTCCCCCCTCCCTAGAGCATTGTGGAGAACAAGTGTGATGTGAAGGCAGCAGCTACTGGGACTGACACATCAGCAGTGCTTAAACTGAAAACTTCTGGATCATCTCCACCTTTTCTGTAACCATCCCATTCTTGTCAGTATCTGAAAACAAGCTTCAACCAGTATGCAAGGCAAGAACCAAATAAAATTTGGTCCTACACCTCATTGTTAATGATGATTAATGCACTAACAATAAGAAATTAATCACAATCTGATTAATTTTGAACTGGACTATTTTCTCTTCTTTCAGTAAGTTTTGTAAGTGAATTAGTAATAGTACTGCTAAGGCAGCTCCTTGTACATTAATGACTGATCTCTTCCCTTGTACACAGCCATCATTTGCACATGTCCACTGATGGAAAGGTGTCCATTTTCAGGCTCCTTAACCCTCATCTCCCACAGAGAGCAGTGGCAATTCAGGACCATCTGTTTGGTCTGTACAACCTCCACCCCAAAGCCTCCTATTTGGGAATGTCCCTTACTGCTGCCTCCTTCCTTTGCTCCCATCTCCTCAGGGAAGAGGACTGAGCCATCCTGCCATGAAACTGCAGACTTCCCTCTCCCAACCCAAACAGGACACTGTGATGCTCCCTTTGTCACACCAGGTGGGGGACAGGAAGAGCAGGGCACAGTGACAACCTCAGGAACCCCACACTGGGTGCTGTACCTGCTCTCCCTGGCTCCACACAGGCTAACAAAGGTGCTGCAACAATCTCTGCCCTCCTTCTCCATGAATAAGCACCAGGGGTAGGATCTGCAGCATGGGATTTATTTCTGCAGTTCCTCAGTGATCTCCCACAGAAACATTCCAGATTTCTAAGGCAATACTTCCTCCTCCATACAGAAGACACCATCCTTTTTTGGTTGGTCCCATGTAACATCTGACAGTGTCAGGAAGTTTTGCCCAATTTCTCAGCTGACATGGCAGGAAAGAGGAGGAACACAGACACAGGATACACAGATAAATGTTCTGTAAGTGCCTCTTGGCACCATTTAATGCTATTAACTTCAACACTCAGAGAGGTGTAACAGAGGGGCACAGGTTGTCATGAACCCCAGTGTAAAAACTTTCAACAAGTTTCTTCTGAAATGCCCTGAAAACTTTCTTAAAAAAAGAATTGTAATAATCCAGAAATAGACTCAAAAAATCAGGAAGGGGAACAAGGCTGCCTTTGACAACAGCAACTTCCACCCACTCTGTGAGGTAAAACAATGCCACCAAACAATAATATACCCCAAATGTAGAATGATAGGGCAAATGGCTCAATGGCCTCTCTAAAAAAGTAAAATCAGTGTAAAAAATATGTTAAAATTATTTCAGTGATTATGTCACAGTGATACATGCAAATAACTACATAGTTCTATGAGGTTTAACAACAAATTGCATTTCAATGTTGGAAAAGACAGAATTGTTGAGGACAGTGAAAAAACCCCCCACCTTATTTGTCTGAGCAATGAAAGATTCATAAGCCTAAAGCCCCAGCAGTGTCACCAGCCATGAGATGTCTCAAGATGTTTCATGACTGAAGGCATTACCTTCTCAAATAAAAATACATTACCTGCCTGTGACAAATCCTTCCTTTCCCTGACTTCTCATTCTGCTCAGCTTTCTGGGAATGCTAAAGACAAAGGGGAGGTGTAATGCTCACTGTGGCCCCTCACCCAGCACACTGTTACTCCACTGCAGACTGGATTTATAAAGCTCTGCAATTCTTAGGTTCCTGCCACCTACAGTTCCCACTAGAGACAGTGGAAAACCCCCTGAGCATTTGAAAACCCCAATCTTCTGCTGATATCCCATCCCTCCTGTACATGAATTCCTTCTCTGTGATGAGGCTGCCAAGGTACCTCTGTTAATGTGTCACTAAGAGGCTGATTGTAATTCCAAACTCATCAACAAGCTCAATTAAGTTTGTCCAATACTAGCTGAACAAAAAATACTCATCCAATAATTTTTATGGAGAATTTTCAGGGTTTCAGCTTTTGATCTATTTGGTCCTTTAAGTGGCAGAGCGTCTGTTGATTTCTAGCTATAAGATCCAGTGGAGGCACAGTTTATAAACCTTAAAATTGGGACAGAAAACAAGGAAACAACCAACTCATGCTATTTAGAACTAGCTCAAAGGCAATTAAACATGGTGCACTACCCCTTACCAAAGGCAAATGTGATGCAAAAAAGGAAAATTCCCTTTTGAATGACAAATGAAATGTATTAAATTGTAGCTAACCTAACAATAGTAGCTTCAAAACAGGCAGAACTTACATAACATGTATCAGGTAGTTTCTTAGAGGTTAAGATTTTACATTTTAATACTGTGCAAAAGATTGCTACAGCTTTGGGTATTTGACAATGCTCATATTAGACCATTCCTCTCAAAATTATTGCACAGCAAATGGTATTGTGGTTGTGTACTTATGAAATACTCTTTCTTCTTGCTTCTCTCATTGGATCTAGAGCAAAATCTCTTTTTGTATTTGCTTGAGGTATAAATCAACTTCTGCAAGAAAAATACTCCTTCCTTGGAGCATTAAAAAAAAAAGAAGATACTGAATTGATTTTCACTCTAGTTTAACAAAAAATTGTTGTCTTCCAGAAAAATATAGTACATGAGCATGGTGTAAACAGAACAAATGATATTTTGAAAAGTTTTGTATGCAGAAGCACAGCAGAAGCTTTTCAATAGGTGGGCTTCTGAGGATCCATGTAAGCAGGGTTGTAAGGGGGCTGGGTGGGGTAAGGAGCTCCAGCACCAGCTGCAAAAGCAAAACACAAGAAAAAAAAACAGATTTGTAAAAGGTACATTCTGAACTCTACATATAAAATGGCAATTTCTGCTTTGAGTGCACAGTTCAGAGGTTCAACCTAGCCAGCATCTTAATTGGAGACTTGAAAACAGCTTGTCACAAAACATCTGCATTTCAGAAGTAAGGGCACAAAAACTTTTGTTCTTGTTGGCTTTGGGGCTTTTTTAATGCTGAGTGTACATGAGCAGCCTTTAGGGGAGAACCTAGCCTAAAAAAAGGAACAGATCTGGCTCAAAAAAGAGCCAGTGGAAGTAAGGAGTGCACATACAAGAGGATATACCTGACAGTGTGCTGAGGAAAAAAAAAAAACACTGGTAAAAGGACTAGAGAAATCATATTAGGATTCCTGCAAGGAAAATGCTTTCCTGCTAAGTGTCAAAAAATTAATAAAGGAAGTAACATAAACGGGAAAAAATATCCCACCACTACTGAGCACATGAAAGAGTTTGACTTATATACCAGATGTGCATCCCTTGGAAGAGATTCTTATTTCCTACTGTTCTGAGAACAGCTGCTCTCAAGTGGCATCTCCATTTTCAGCTCTGTCAAACAGCACAAGCTTGTTCAAGCAGCACCTGACCAGATCCCTGGAAAGTGCAAGTGTGGTTATCTTGTGCTGATCTGTGAAGTGAGTGGGCTTGGCTCCTGTGTGGCAGAGCAGGTATTCTCCCCTGGCACATGACACAATTAACAGCCTGCCCTTGGTTAACAGGCAGGAGAAATGAAGGGAACAACTCTCACTGTGAGGCATTTTCAGCTGCCAACATTGAAGGTGTCTTGGTGTGTTCCCAGAAAGAAAAAAATCCAAAAAAACCCAAAACAAAACAACTGTT
Organism: Melospiza georgiana; assembly: GCF_028018845.1. Lineage (NCBI taxonomy): Eukaryota > Metazoa > Chordata > Aves > Passeriformes > Passerellidae > Melospiza > Melospiza georgiana. Next base: position 17,325,058 of record NC_080440.1, on the reverse strand, counting down.
TTAAAACTAAAAACCAGCAACAGCCTGAGAAACCAGAGAGCAGGAGAAGTGAAATGACTAATTTATTGGCTCTCTCATATGAAAAAGATGAAGTCAAAGCACTCTGGCATAATCCTGTAAAAGCCACAGCTTCTTTGGCATTTATAACAGAAAAACAGAGTCAACAGTCCTGCCAAGTCAGTGTTTTCACATGTGGGGCTGGTTTGCACATTATTAATATACAATTTCTAACTGTTTGCAAATCTTTCACACCATTAAAAGCCATTTTATATCCAAGCTGTCCTGGAAGTTACTTCCTAAGGGCATTATCTACTAGTCAGGACTATACTTTGTTATGTAAAAGGATGACCAGTGAGGTTTGTAAGAGAACTTGAATATCTGCAGGTAAAAGCCCAGTTTTGGCCTCTCTGAGCAATCTGGAGCCAATTGCTCAGAGAACAGCTATTACCAGCAGAAGTGGGAATTAGTCATTGCAACAATAAGGCTGCATGAAAACAATGCTGTGAAAGAAGGAAAGCTGAAGAAAAAAGATTCTGATAATTTTAACTGCAAGTTGTCTACAGACTTCTCCTTTCAATCCCTTTGTCATGGGCAGGGTCACCTACCATGAGACCAGGCTGTTCAGGATTCCATCCAAACTGGTCTTGGACACTTCTGATGTGTCCATAGCTTCTCTGGCCAACTTGTGCCAGGGCCTCACAAACCTCACAGTAAACCATTTTTTCCTAGTAAGTAATAACTAGTTACATATATATATATATATATATATAAAATAATCTAAATGTGCTGTCCTTTAGTTTGCATCCATTCCCCTTGTCCTGTCACTACATGCTCTTATAGAATAGAGCTCACAGATACTAAATTAGAAAGGGAATGTGGAAACATCCAACTCATGTATATATGTATGTATGTATGTTAATTGACTTTGATTTTAATATTAAATGTCAGCTGAATTAGTAAAATGTTCTACTGGATCTGCTGACAGTCCCACACACTGCCAAACTTTGCCATACAGCTCCAGCTCACACCTCCTCTGGCAATGCTTAACACAGGAACAGTGAGAGGGAAATTTCCACCAGGGTGAGTAACATCATCCACCACAACCTGAGCTTTACAAAATTTGTTTACATTTGTATTAACACAGCCATAGACAATAATAAATGTAAATAACCTAAGATTTGCTCCAGAGCAGCTCTCTCTGAGCTGTTCAGGGGATGAGAAGCACTTGGTGCTGCCTTACCTGCCACAGTTTCATGGTAAGCTGGGGGTCCTGCAGGCTGGGTGGGGTAAGGGGGAGGGTACTGGGCAGGGTAGGGAGCCACGGGCATGCCTGGCTGGGGCTGCACAGGCATGGGCTGGTAGCCTTGGTACGGAGCTGCTGCGTAGCTGGGTGGCACTGCTGGCTGCTGGGGATAGGCAGAGTGAACCACGGTCGTGGTGGTGGCAGTGGTCACCACAGCTACAGCAAGGAAAAGGAACATGGTTAGTGCTGGTGGTCCCTAAAGAAAAGCCCCCAACAACTCCCAGACCCCCCACATGGTGGGGTGGAAGAGAACTTCTAAATGCTCAGGAAATATTCCAAAACATCCCTCCACAACCTCACATTCTGAAGCTGCTTAAATGCTGATTTTTAATATTTAGGTATTGCAACTTCTGAGCAGAGTATTTTCACCTCTTATAGGAACACAATTTTCCAGGAGGGATAAAAAAAAATCATTTTCAAAGATGTGAAGAAGAAAATAAATCCAGAGCTACTCACGGCGTGGTCGTCGACATGCTTTGTACAGACAGCAACAGGAGCAGGTGAGGCACAGAATAATAGTGACAACAATCACTGCAAAAACAGTAACTCCAATGCCAATGAGGGCTCCAAAACTGCAAGACAGAGACCACAGAACTGGTAAGTGTCACTCCTTCACCAAACCTGCAGCAAACACATTGCTCCACCTCCAATCTCTCAGTCCTTATTGGACTAAGAAACAACTGTGCAAGGCAGTGCTGCAGGAGGTCAGGTCTGCTGAGGCAGAGAAGCTGAACCACCCCTGACAAGGGGTCTTTGGTCCCTCTCATTTTAGTCTGACTGTGACTGTTGTTGTTTTAGTGTGAACACACAGGCTCAGAGCAAGCCCACAAGTTCTTCCCACATTCCCTAAGACCTCCCAGTCCCAAACTGACAGCTGAAGACAATCTCAGCCCTGAAGAGATTCCTAGCAGGTTCCTTGGCCTCTGTACACAGTTATTTTAGAATCCATGTTTCATACAGTTAGAAAGAACTGAAATCCTGACTTTAGTGCAATAGCAAGTATGCCAGGTTACCTTATAGGATACAGAAACACTGCCTAAAACTCCCACATTTATTATGGGAAGACCAGAGATTACAACAGCTTTGACTCCTGTGATGAGCACGAAATGATGGGGGCAGACAAAACCAGTCACCTCTCAAAGCTTTACAAGTTCTAATTACCACACAGGGGAGAAAAGATATCACAGCAAAGCCAGTGCCAATCCCCTTAAAGTGCTAAATGAAATGATCTGTTTCCTACTGTCTGCAATCAATAAAGCCCATCTTCCATGGAAGCCAAAATCTCCAGCACCCTTATTTCTTAGAAAACACACGATGCATTGGTTTTGGGACAATTGCAGGAAGTCAGTTTTAAAGAACAATCAGCTATAAAGTAAAGACTAGAGAGCCATTTTCACATCCATCCTGTTTTTGTTTGTTGGTAGAGATTTTGGCTAAAGAGTTCTCTTTGGTTTTTTTTCCCCAGCTCAGTTTCCTGTTAACAGCTTTAAAGAAAAAAACATCTCCACTGCATCCAGCAATTTTCACTTGGCTACCAAACACCCGCCAAATGTGAAAATTGCATTTGAGTATCAGTGACACTGGAAGGTTAAAAAACTGACAAAAAGAATTGCAAAATGCTTTGCCCTAGCCCAAATTTAAAAGATCTCACCTCAGTGTCTTCTAGAGCAACTTAACCCTTAGTAAGCTGAGCACTGACAAATAGAAAGGCTCACTTTAAAATGCATTCTTTCACCTTAAGAGAGGGTGCATCAATTTTATTCTGTTTCTGCAAAAGCTAGAAGAATAAGCTTGAGTCAAATCTCTTCCAAAACACTGACTTTATGAAACTGTAACTGTATCTGGCTGAGCACTGATTCTGTGAAGCACTAAATGCAGCACTATGGATACAACCATGGAGTACTGAATGGGATACAGGAAGCAGGAACTGCTGCAGCCTCCTGAAGTAACAGAGTCAGAGACACTGCCAGGAAAATAAATGGATTACTGCAACACGACCACAGGATGTAAAGGTGAAAATAATGTGTTGAGGAAAACATGTGTGTTTTGCCCCATTTATTTGCACAGAACATTTTTGAGATGCTGACCCAAACACACACTCCTGAACACTCAGTTTTAAGTGGCCTCTCATCCTCATGAGCATTATCTTCACTTCAGCACAGTAAGCTCACAGCCAGCTCATCACCATCCAAAAAATCCCATTTCTTTCCAGCCTGGTCTAAAAAGCAAAATACAAATGTGATTTCAAGAGAAGAGAGAGAGAACTGCTCTCAATGGATTTGTACACTGAATCACAATCCTGATTCCAATGTTCTCAGGAAACAGCAAGAACACCTGTGACAAACTACTGACACCTTCAGAAACTGCAGGACAAGAAATGTCAACTGCAATTTCTGATACTTGTGCAGCAGCCAAGAACTTTTTCTTTTCTGTTGTTTCCACTTTGGACCAGCCCTGAAAGAGCTCTCTCACTAGGGAGGCTGACATTGCTTCCTTTATACACAGCTATTCTCCAGCAACAGCAGCACAGACAAAGCAAAGAAGTTTTCCAGATTCTTCCTTGGGTTTTTTCCCCAGAAAAGGAAAAACACCTTCTTTGTAGTGAACTATGCTAAGGAAAGAAATTCTTGTGTCAAGGAGAGAGATTAGGGCTAACAAAGACAACTAAAATTCTTCACTTGTACAGACAATGAACTTCTTAGAACTTCAGCAAAGGCTGGGGAGAATCAAAGATATCAGAAAAATTGAGAAAGTGGAGAAATATTTACAGTGGAGAAATATTTACTCATCATAAATTACCAAGAACAGCAGGAAGCTGGAATTGCCCCATCATCTTTCACAACCAAATCAATTTCTGATACAAGGAGAGAAAACAGCACAAGCCCATCTGCAGCCAAGCTGAGGGCCATCAACAGATAAAAACACTGACCATGGGCTCCATTTGTTAGTTTTTAATAAAGTTTTGTGCTCAATGAAGCAGATATCTCCTATTTGCCACCTCTAATAAGGAACACAACAAAAGCAAAGTTAAAAAACCAACACACCATGCCCTCGCCTTCACCAAGTTGTGAGAGACACCCTGGGCATTTGGATCACTTGTGTCCTTGAAAAAATGACACAGCCAGGACACAAGGACATTCTGCACCCATCTTCAGAAGGGTTAAATGCAGACACATGTTTGAGGTGCAGGTGTGTCAGGTGTACAGGTTGGAGCTCTGTGTTTGTGTGTGCAAACACTGTGATCCACTCCTGCCCACTGAAACACTGCCTGATTGCTGCAGACCAAATTATGAACTTTCAGAGACAGCCCAGCAAGTCAAATAACAGAGAGGAGTTAGCTCTTCTCAGTTCTTTAAGGAGTGCAACAACTGGTTCCTGGCAGGCATTTTTATCATCTACTGCACAGCAGATAATTTTCCTGCCAGTGCCTGGGCTCATGCAGGCTAATGTCTTAGAACAACGTAAAGTAGGGAGATATTTACAGAAAAATCAGTAAGTGCTGTGAACTTGTAATTCATGTCATCAACACTCTCTTTTAACACTGGAGTTCTTCAAAATTTTTTTTTCTAAGTATTTATATTGACAACCAAAACCAGCAATATTCTTTTGGAATTTCTGCATGGCCAGTCACTACTGTAATAATGTCTTTTTTACTGCCCAAGGAGTACTGGTCTCAGCACTTCTTTAGCATTTAAGTGATATCCCACTACTGAAAAAGGTGCAGGAGGGCTGCCACTAACAGATGATGGTCAAGTGAAGTCAGAATGGTGCTCAATATACTCAGTGAACCTTGCAACCTTTAGGAGACAATATATTCCAGGTGCTGTATAAATACTCCCTTGCAGTGTGCTAACTGCCTTCTCAGACAAAAATTGCTTCATTTGATTGCTTTCACCTGATGAATCTGCCTAAAGGAGACTCATCAGGTGCCTAAAGGGCGCTAAAATGTTTGGAATAAACCATATTCACACTAAATGATAATTTAATTACCGTTAGCATTGTACATAAACGAAAAAGAAACGTGAGGGATTGCTGCTTACAGATTCTTCCCCTGAATGGTTAACCATGAGAAAACAAAGGCCAGCGAAACCAAAAGCACACCTGAGCCTGCATTCTGCAAACAAACGTCAGAGTGCAGCAATCAGGGTGGCCACAGCAGCAGCTCAGTGCTCTGCTGGCGTCAGGCACATCCAGCTTTCCAGACTCCCACATTCTATATACCATAGGCTAAATAAAGCACAGTTATAAACAGCTTGAGCTCATTCACTGACATTTCCTGCTTCTTTCTCTTCACAGCAAAGTGAACTTTTGCCAATGATTTCATAAAAAACGAAATCAAACCTAACAGCAGTTTTACTGCAGCAATAACAAACTACAAATTCTCATAAAATGTACAGAAAAGCAAATATGGAGAGATTTATTCTATTTATAAAAATGGAGAGATAACATCCTGCCCTTTCCCATCACCACCTCTCTCCTGCCTTGCCCTACCTCCACTTCTACCCCATCCTCTCACCACTGAAGTGTATCTGTAATGAGAATATCTCTCAGACTCACTTTAAAACTGTCTAATTATTCAATATATCTATCAGCTCACATCAAGGGAGTTACTTGCCTATTTTACCCCTTTCAGAACTGAATGAAATGCAACAGACATATTAAAATGTGAGAACCAAGACCAGGATCTAAATAATACTATTTGTAGAAGTTAATTCTCAAGGCAGTTGCTCATGTTGGAGATCTTGAACAGTCAAATGGAAAAAAAAATGTAGAGTTTATTTAAAGCATTTTCAAATATCAAAGTTTTGATTCCAGCAATGTATTTTTAACTCTTCTTAATAGTTTGAATCACTTAAGTCAGTGACATTTTGTAAGCTGATACAAAGGAAGTTTTCACATATCTATGCCTTCATGTGAGTAGGACACACCAAAAATTTTGTCTTAAAACAGAAAAAAAATATCCAAATTAACAATCAGACCACCTAGTAATGAAAAATTAGCTTAAGCAGCCTTTTTATTGTGCAAGTTTTAATCTATTCCAAGATTTGTTCCATGCTTCGAGAAACACATTGGCAAAGCTCTTTTCAAAAGCACTGCTGCTTTTCAAAACAAACATTTACAAATAGTGAGTTACGGCTGTAACACGGGGTGGTCTGGAAAAACTTCAAAAGATAATTTAGGCCATTCCTAAAAGTAAAATAAAAAATTGAGTAGATGCATGTCATTCCTTAGTGCTCCAGAAAAGGATCCAGTTCCCAGAAATGGAAAATATCCACATGAATACCCTGACTCAGGTGTACAAGTCCCCAGACAGAGATGCCTAACTCACATTTCAGTCACTGCCATACAGTGCCACATCCTGCCTGTGAAGTTCAGCAGGAAAATAAGACTTTTTTTTTTGAGCCTTTCAGAGGGATTAGTTCTTAAAATTTTACTAGCAACACACTTGCTCAGTTTAACGTTTTAGCATAAAAATTCAAAACATAAGAACCACTTTCCTAAAGATTAAACGAAAATAATTTACTATTACTCAGAAAGCAAACTTACAGGGAAACATTAGCTTGATTTTAACACTTGCAAGAGGGAGCAGCCTAATTCAGCAGAGCCAGGAGCTTCAGCACAAGCAGACAATCAGAACCCACAGCAGAGTGAAGCCTCCTGGTGCAGGAGCAATCACAGTAATTGCTGGTGCAGCCTTGGCCATCTCCCCAGAACAGGATCTCCACACCATCAGGAAGTTTCCAAGTGATTCTTGTGGCAGGCAACAGGCAGCCAAAGACTCAGCCTGGGCAGCATGGTTTCAATTCTGCAAAATCTTGGTTGTTTCATCAGACCGGCAGCTTTGAGAAACTGCACAGTCATTTTAGGAGCCCTGCAATGCAGTGAAGTGAGGATTGGAATTGTGATGTCTGGTGTTTCAGACAAATGTTAACTCAATTAGCACTTGAGAGTGTCTCTCCTGGGGTTCAGTCCCTTAATGTTGTGAAAAGGGTTTTTGCACTTTATTTTGACTAACCCCTCAGAGCAGCACCAGCTCAAGCCATCACGGACTGCAAACTGCTCTAGCAGGGACACAGAATAAATGAAAACCCCTAAAACTCAGCACTACCTTCCATAATTCTTTCTGGGTAGTCCCAAAAGGAGTTTGCAAGGGGAGCTCCAGCAAAACAACCCCTTTGTTTACCTGCAGTATAAACAGCCCTGAGCTGCATCCCCGGAGCCCAAACTGAGCACAGCCAGGGACCCAGCTCTGCCCTGAGAAACGAGCTACAACAACAATAATGCCATGGGAAGCAAGAAACTCTAAAACTGCCAGAGTGCCACAGAAAAGAGAAGGCAAGAACCTGACAGGAAGAAGTTTGCTAAATATGTGCTGAATGGAGCCTTTAGCTGTTTGTGCAAATAAGAGTCTGATGTGGATTACCTTGAGCCCAAAATAATAAACTTCAATTTTATACACAACGACCTACTGGAATTAAGCTAACTACTATTTTTTAAATATTATATTTACATTATTTTTTTAATTCTCCATTTTTTAAAAATATCATGCTTAGCACAACACGTTCTTAAGCAGCCTTTATGAGAAAGTGGCATGAAGGGAACTTCCTGCAGTTTGTGGTCTTACTCAGACATCTGACACCCTGATCCAACAGGTTATTATGGAATATGTACACAAGCATCTTTTCTTGGTCCTTAAAGAGTGCACTTGTACTAAATATGTCTATGTATATAAATCCCTTTGTAATACATCCTAAAAATAAGATTTTCTGGTGAAGTTTGCCAGGAAATCTATTATTGTACACTTTGTAGAAAACAGAGTAATTTCTGTAAGTAACTGATGCATTAAAATATGCACATAACAAGGGGAAAAGTCAAGGCTGCATTCAGAGGGACTGAAGTTTTTCATCAGCAGTGCAAGGACTAACAATGCAGCTTCAGGCAGGCCCCAAGATAATTTTCACTCCACTGTACTCAGCATAACAAACTGCCCTTAAACAGAATTAAAGGCATTTGCTTCTGCAGGTGGGAAATAAATTTCAAATGTTCCCTTAGTGGCAAAAAGAGAATGTAGCATGATTACAGATATTTAAGGCAAACAACATGAGTCAGTTCCCTTCCTACCACCCACTTCAAGGACACAGGATGTTACCCCCACACCCAAATTCAAATCTGGCAATGGGAAGGATTTTTCTTAGATGGTTAACTGAATTAGTAGAACAAGTTTAACTGGAAAAAAAAAAAAAACTCCAAACCAAATGAAAAAACTATTAAGTGCTACAAAAAAAACTTCCCCACAAAAACTGCAATATTATGAATTTGCTACTGCCAGTATCATACTAATTCTAGCAGCAGATTTAAACAACTAATTAGAAACTAACTTGGCCAAAGAGTTAAAGTTGTTTTTTTTTCCTGGCAAATTGAAGCCTGGTGCATGACTTGCCAAACAGACTGGAACTGCAGTAAAAGGAAGTTTGGACTGGGTTACACCCACCTGCTTTGCCTGCCTCATAACCCAGCTTTTATAGGAAACACACCTTTTTCTTTACCCACATTACTCATGTATCATCACACATATAAAATTTCCAAATACTGTGTTCAGGCAAGAGCAAAGTTTGAATTACATTGAATTAATTATCCTGCACTGCTATGAAGAGACATCCTGCCCCACATTCCCCTTCTCTTCTGGAATATTAGTTAGCACAACAAGGATCATCAAGGAAAATCCAACACTGTACAAACAAGAACAGACCACTGCAGCAGAGGTCACATCTGGCCAACCACTGCTTCTTTTAAATGGCATTGATTATTAATGAGACCTTCACCAAAGAGTCACAAAAGTGACCCTGATGACTAGTGCCTTTCACACCCTAAAAAAAACAAAAGGAGGTTTTTAAATTTACTTCTCAGTGGAATTGAGAGCCAGAGATCATGCTAATAAAAACAGAGGTGTATCACATCAAAAATGAATGGTGTAAAATGTTTTGAATACAAAGCTTCTGTCAAAAGGCCAATTTCTACACAACTGGTAATTTCCTGAAATTAAACCAATTTGTTTATTTCACAGAAGACCCTTCAGCTGCAGTTTTAAAAAGCTGGGCGATTTGAGGGTATTCTCCTCCTCCCATAGTACATCCACAAACACAATCTGTGGCAAATATATCCAGCTACACCTCAGGCCATGGCTTTTTTTATGGCAGTATATGAAAAAGCAGAGTTGGTGCTCAAAATGCTCAAATTTTTACAGATTCTAATAAATAGCCATCATGGTCTTTTAAACATGTTTTTAAAGGATTCTCTGTTTCTTGGGTTATAAGATCCTTCTCTGAGGGCTACCCCACCTGCAACCTCTTCCACAAGCTCTCTCCAGAGCCAGCATGTATGTTAAAAATGTACTGTTTTCAGAGCTACACAGAGGCACAGGAGCACCCACAGGCACAGGGAACACTCCACCCTGCTAGGCAGCTACAGTCAATGAAGCACAAAGCCACAGGAAAATGAACTCCTGCACAGAATCCAAGTGATCAATCTTGCTGTGCCCCTGTGTGCTCAGGCTGTTGCTGTCACCCAGCCCTCTGTGGTTAGCAGGGCACACTAACCCAGCCGTGCCCATCTGCCTCTTGCAGCAGGGCAGCTTTTTTCAACCTCTCCTTCCTGCCTGGCTTCTGAGGAAACAAAACCTGAAGTGCCTACAGCAGCAGAGACCTCAGCTCAGAACCCTCTGCCACCTTCAAGCTGTTTCTTCACCAAGAACACACTGAACACAAAACCAAAGGCAATGCAAGTTCCCACTGCTAATTGTGCAAGCTGATGTTTACTTTTCAGGCCAGTAAAAAGCATGAAACATTTCTTTAAGTAGTTTAAAATCCAAGTCTCAGTTGTTTCCAGGCAAGAAGCTTACATTCCTTGGTGAGATTAGCCTGTGCTTGAACATGAGCCTCACAGAACAGGCTGGATGCAGTTTAACTCATTTAGTACAGAAAATATCAAGGACCAGCCCTGGAAAAGAAATCCTCTGCTCATTAAACAGAGACTGCTTACATTTCTGCAAGCTTTTTCCCAATTTTTATGCAGTCTTCCCTCTGGAAACATTCCACATCCACCTGGACACATCCCTGTGTATCCTGCTCCAGGTGACCCTGCCTTGGAATGGTGATTGGACTAGATGATCTCCAGAGGTTCCTTCCAACCCTAACAATTCTGTGACTCTGTAATTATCTTCATTATTTACTTTCTTACCTATTACAGATCCTGGAGTATCCAAATATACCAGAAAGTTTAAACTGGACTCCCTGATAGTGTGATAGCAGGGGAGAAGAATCAGGGCATAGTTCAATAGCATTTTTGACCTTGTCTGTGGAGAAAATATGGGCTTGAAAATATCTAAACCAGACAAAGAAAACCAGGATAAACACTTTCACTGTTACAAAGATGCTGGTTTTACCATGTTAGCCTGTAGCAGCCTCTTGTAGATGCCACATTGCAACCAGGCATGGATTTTCTCTGTATCACAAAAGGACAAGGAAGCCACAAGACAACATTGCTCAAACCCCAAATGAGCACATCCCCATCCAACAAGGCTGGTCTGCCTCGGCTGGCCAAAGCTTCCCAGGAAAATGGAAATCCTGCCTTCCCCTTCTCATAAGGAGGAACAGCCTTGCCTCAGGCATTACTGTACTTGTTACACAATCTGCTGTAACTTACAGGCAGAAATTCATTCAGAAACAGAGCCAAATTAACTGTGTACACAGACAATGTGAAGTTTTGTTTCCAGTATCAGCTGCCCCAACGACATTATTTTCTTCTGTAACTGATACAGATGTTCTGAACTGCTCCACCTCCTTAAACACTCAAATACTTCACAATTAGCTGAATTGTGGATATGAGTCATCTAATTTCCTTTTCCAGTAAGGGTCACTATTGGAAAATTGGCATACCAAGGCTAAGTAATCACACTACCAATGAAAATAATAACAAGTTCTGACCTGGTGAATCAGTGCTCTGCTTTTTCCAGAGTTTCCCAAAATGAGAATACTCCGTACAGCAGAATGAAAAGGGGAAACCAACTAAATTAACCTTACTACTCACAATCCATCTTTGAAAGCAGAGTAAAGCAGGGGAAAACTCAGTAATCCAATTAAAATGGGGGGGGGGGGGAAATCCTGAAACACCTTCCAGTAAACCTTTGCCACAACACATTCACTAACAGGAGAAATTGGAGAAATCACTTATGGTCAAGGAAAAATGGTGACAAATGTATCAAGTTCAGCACTATGAAACCTATGCCTACACCCTGACCTAAAAGCTCCACATGATCTTTAAGGACTGATCAACAAAATAAAAGGCCTGAATCTGAGTTAATCCTGACTTTTATACTTTTCCTAGAATGCTTACATTTGCTTCCAAATGCAGCATTCTGGGAAGCAAAATGCTTTCAAGTACTTAGAAGTGCATTATTAACACACTCTAATGGAGTGTAATTTACTGTCTTTGAAATGTCCAAAGATTACAGCATATGGACCACTTGCAATGTGAAATGCCCGAAATGCACACCTGCCTCAACAGCACCTGATACTCAATATAAATACTGAAATACATAAATATCAAAGGATGACACTAAAAAGAAACCTATTGAAAGCTGGTGCTTTGCTTGCATTTCTGCAGATCTCAGAATAAACACAGCAAACAAGCAAAAGTACAGACAAACTAGAAATTGCTCAGCCGGGCATGAAACCAAAGAGCAAACAAACATTCCACCAGCAGCCCTTCCCTAACCCTGTCCTTAGAATTAGGGTGTAATTGTGGCAGGATTACCAAGCAGGGAGAAGAAACAACCAGACCACAGAGTCCAGTGGCAAGTCCACAGGTAGTCTGTAACTCACACTCAGAGAGGAGAAGTTCTCTTAACAAGACAGGATTTGTGAGCAGTGTGCCAGGGTGGCAACTCGATCTAGAAATCAGCCTGATGCAAGAATGGGGAACTAAACACTTTCTGACCCAAAGGCCAGGAAATCATCACCTCCTCCTCAAGGGCAGTGTCAAAGGTAGTATTTGTAACTCCTAAGAGAGAACAGGGCACTAAAGGAAGTTGCCCTTTTTGCTTCCTGTCGTGTTACAAACTGTTCAAAGAGAACGCTGGTCTTACTGGAGATACAAAGAAATATTCTGACATCAGCCCTTCTCTCACCACAGCAAAGAATTAAACTAACACAGTCATCAAGAAACAAGGCAAAACCTGCCTTTTAAAAGAAATTGGCACAAAGAGAGAGGGTGGAGAATACCTTGCAGGCAAGGAAGCAGTACAACTCTTCAGAAGGAATTCAGCTTACTACTCGGTTAAAAAAGCACAGAAACCTCAACATACACAACACCAAATCCCAGGCACTGTCTGTAACCAAACAAAAACTACTTGGTGTCCCACTGGCTGCAGTCACAGATGGTGCCTCACTGAAATTCCCAGTACTGAAACACCCTAAATGGGACAGCTCAGTCATAAGTCATTTTGGAAAGTTCTAACATGGTTTTCCTTCAGAGTCATATCCAGATGGCTTTTAAAGGACAGTATTCCTATGAGTAATTACCACCTTTCTAATAAAATTGCCTAACAATAAGTTAAGTTTGATGTCAGGTCTAGGCCTTTGCACCACACTAATTTTTCAAAGCTGCAATGTAATTGAAAAGAGAAGGAAGAAGAAATGTCTCTTCTTAAGCTGAGACATCCACGGTTCTCTTTTAAAACATTCCACTGCTGAAAACAAAGATAATTAAAACAATTTAACTGCTCCTTCCTAAATGCTTTTTTCTGTCATTTACAAAGAGCAAGCCGACTTCAAGATAAGGCTGTACCGGAACCACACATCTGAAGACACAAGATCAGCCTAGCTGAGAAGGGGCATCCCTCCTCCAAAATATTTGTTACATTAAATCCTCCTCCTTATCGCAGAGACCAAGGCTCCAAGGCATTCACAGCCCCATGCCTGTGCCTATCGCCTTTAGCGCGGCTCCTTCTACCCCCGCAGGTGAGGATGTGCCCGGACCAACACAGCGCGGCCCCGCTGGCAGCCGGCACTGAGCCCGCTCTGCCGGAGGTGCCGGGAGGGCCGGGCGGGCTCCCCGTGCAGCTGTCGGTCCCGTCCCGAGCCCCCCGAGCCCCGCCGCTTACCCCATGCTCGCCGCCGCCGCCGCCGGCCCCGCGCCCGCCGCCCGGCCCCGCGCACGTCACGGCGGCCGCGCCGCCCCTTAAAGGGGAGCCCCGGCAGCGCCGCCATCCCCAGCGCACGAAGCTGCGCGGAGACACCCGAGAGCCAGAGCTCCGGCACAGCACGGACAGGGAGTGCTGGAGCGAGTCCGGGAGTGCTGATAAGGATGTGCAGCTGGGGCTGCTCACCCTCGTGTGGACACCTCCCGGCACTTTCTGAAGGAGCTACAGGGAACCGGAGAGGGGCTCTTTGTCAGGAACTGGAGTGACAGCACAGGGAGGAACGGGTACAGACTGAAAGAGGGGAGATTTAGGTTGGCTGTTAGGAAGGAAGTTTTTACTGTCAGGGGGGTGATGCACTAGAACAGGTTGCCAATGGAAGCTGTGGATGCCCCAATCCTGGCAGTGCTCAAGGCCAGGCTGGATGGGCCCTCAGTAAGTGGGACATGTGTCCCTGGCCATGGCAGGGAATAATACATCATCCAAATGTCCGTTCCAACCCTGTAACATTCTGTCTTTAACCCCTGCCCTCTCTTCATCATCTTCTGCACTGTGAAAAACTGACATTTTTCCTGTCATCACCAATATAGGCTTAAAGGAATTTACTTCTTCCCAAGATTGAAAGAGACAGAGAAATATTGATGGAAACTAAAAAAGATGCTAGAACACCAAGGAGATACTTCAAACAAAAGCAGATTTTCTTCCAGAGCCACTATGGATTTTCTAAGAGTACAGAGAAGTAAACTAAAACAGAGGATGTTCCACCTCATTGTGAGGAAGAACTTTTTAATGTTAAGAATGGCAGAGTCCTGGCAGAGGCTGCCCAGGGAGTGAGTGGGGTGTCCCCTCTGGAGACAATCAAGTCACACCTGGACACATTCCTGTGTCACCTGCTCCAGGTGACCCTGCCTCGGCAGGAGGGTTGGATTGGATCTCCAGAGGTCCCTTCCAAGCCCAACTATTCTGTGACTCTGTGCTAATGCTTCAACCTCCTGTTCAGCAGGGAGGATGCAGGTTATTATATACAGAAACTGTTATGGTTTAAATAGCAACATCCAGATTCTTCCTCATGTCTCTCCTTCTTCCAACACCCATACAGATTTTGAGGGCTCCACACATTTAAGACACAAACTAGTATTTCTGTTTTTGTATTCTAGCAGCACAGAAACATGGAATTGTTTAGGCTGGAAGAGATCTTTAAGATCACTGAATCCAACTGTTAACCCAGCACCACCAGGTCCACATGTCCTGATTACACAATGAAGAATCTCTACACAAATCCCATTTTAAAAGCTTGCATGGCTTACCCGGGGCCAAAGTCCAAATCAGGATCCTGAAATATGTCCGAGTCAGAGATCCTGTAACAAGAGAATTCATCTCAAAAAATGGAATTTATTACTTATTAAAGTGACCTAGCCAAGTTTCAAGTGCCTATGAAAGGTAATGTACACTAAAAGGAGAGATTCTTTTTGTTGCCTCTGGTGCTAAAAGTATGGATTTGACAATAGCCTGAGAGCACTGTTCCAAGGCAGTTTTGCAACATCCAAAACCAAATAAACCAGACATAGATTTGCAGCAGCTGTAGATAAATGCATTTACTGCATTAGCCCTAAGTAGCTAAAGTTAGTCAGTGATTAACAACAAAAACCAACAAATACAGCTTTTTACTAAGCTCACCTTCTCCACTAACTAAGCTTAGTTTCACTCAGGTATGCTCTGACAGGCATCCCTGCTCTGGGGAGGAGAGGAGCAAGCACAGCAGTTTGTCCACCAAGTGGGGCCATATGCTCATCCTCTACATGGAGAAAACCAAACACCAATTTTAAGAGGGTTTCTGTTACCTTCAGTCAAACTGAACCAAAGTGTGACATTTCAGTGTCACAGCATCCTCCAGCTGGCTAAAGGATCTCTGACAGTCTTTGCTCCCACACTCCAACTCACATCATCATGGCCTGCAAGGAGCAGCTCTGTACTTTGAACAAGTCCTCTTTGCCTGGGTAAGGGGAGTGATGCTCACCTTCCCTGCAGGGATGTGGCTTCTGTGCTCCAGAGACAACATGGAGCTCAGGCCAGTGTTTCACCCCAAAAACCCTGCAGTGGTTAAGCCCTGCCTGAGCCAGGGGCAAGATAAGCAAGTGGCTCAGCTCAGGTGTGAGCTCAACCAGCCTGGTTCATTCTCCACAGCAAGCCTGGCAATTTCCCACATTACCCACTCTGTGACTACAGTAATAACTCCACAAAAGGGGGTTTTAGAGCGTGTCCTCTCTGCTCCTTGGGATGCCTTTCACTTGGAAACATTCTCCATCTGGAGCAGGTACCAGTGGCACCTTTCTCGTGTCCTTGAGCATCCTAAAGTGGGAAGTTAAGCTTTCAATAACAAGGACTTCCCACATGATATGGTAATACTGACACAACAATCATTTTAACAAGCATCAATGCATGTTGTATCAGGCCTCAAAGCCCTCCCACAAAGGTAAAAACAAAATCATATTAAAGCTTCATCCCAACCAGTTGGTGGATGCAGTTTACCTAATTTTCTCGGCGAGATTCTTTAAAGTTTCCAGAGGGTCTTCTGCATCAGGAGACCTTCAGAAAAATTAAACAAAGTATTTGAAAATTATCAAGAAGACATACATCAGTTTATGCATTAACTTATCCAGCTCATTGTTCCCTTTTTACAGTTAAGTAACAAGCATTAATGTAGATCCCTGATAGAGATCTAGAAGAGAAAGGTCCTTTAGGAAGATTTAACCATTAAACACTATGTTTTTATCATTTGATGACAGAATTGCAATGTGTTGTATACATTCAATTTGCCTCAATAACTTTCATTAAGCTGATTGCACTGGAATTTTTGTTCATCAAATTTTAGGAATACATTAGAGCAGCAGTGTCGATCCAGACAAGATCCACAGCAGAAATCAGGACAGGATTGTGCAAGTTGTACCTCACCAAAATAACCACTATATGCCTGACAATCCTCACCCAGACTGAGAAGAGTTACAAACCAATAGCTAGTAAGTAAAGGAATAATCATACAAAGTCTTTTCCTCATCCCGATCAGATCACCTAAATTAACATTTAAATATGCTGAGAGTACTTGGGTAAGGTCTTACAAACCAAGAATTTCCTTTTGTGTATAGCAGAGGCAAATACTCACTTCAGACACGCAGAGCAGCTCATCTTCATTAAGCACTTCTATCCAAATGTTCACACAGGCATAAGCACTAAACTGCACAAAAATATGAGATGCTGGTGTTACTTTCTTCACTGTATCTGATAGAAGCTACCAAATTATTGTAAAGACTCAAAGAGCAACATGAGTTGCCAAAAATGTTAAAAATACCAAAAGGCCCGAAAATCAGTTAGAATAAAATGTTAAATTTTCCTAGAGATTTGACTTGATGGAAAAGATGCAACATCACTGTGTTCACTGTGGGTTTAGATTTCCCTGTGACTTGGTTGTTTGCACCTGTTGCTTTGTTTACTTTGCAGAAAATCCTAATCCTGATAATCCACTGCAGAAAACAGAGATATCATACAACAGATTCTTAGAACTAAAATCAGTCCAGCAGCATTCCCACTGCAAGCATCACCTGAATACCCAGTGGTAATCAGTGGGGATGTTCATGTACCAGAATGGCTCCCTTAGGGAACATCTCACACTTTTCAGAACTTCATTGGGCTGACACATTCCTTAAGAGACTGGCTGTTTTCTCTGCCCTTGCCCTCCCAAGCCTGAGTAAGTGCACCATAAGAATGGCAAATTAAAAGCTTTTAACTTCCCAAAGTTTAAGCAAAGCCATTTCCCAAGAAAGGTATTACTTCATTTTTCAGTGACAAATTCTGCAGTCAGCTGGTTTCTAGTCATCATTTTCCTTCCTATCAAGACATAGCCTGATATCTTGCTCCTAAACCACACTCCATCCAAAAAACTCAAAAATCCTTCAGGTGTAGTTGTTCAGAAAAAGCAAACAAAAAAAGGCAAAGACAATATGTAAACTGACTTCAACATTTGAAAATTCAGTCTTCACTCTCTGGCATCAAGAAATACCTGAATACCGTTGCCTGGAATAAAACACAAAACTTTTCCAAACAGTGTTAAAATGATAATAAAAATGCAAGTCTTTAATTGACAGCCTTAATGGTGCACAATATGGTGATATGCACACACAGTACACTATTTCTCCAATTTTGCTAAGATTGATTAGTATACCTACAAATACTATCCTGTAAGAAGAGCAGTTGGTTAGGTAATTTCCCCCTGGATTCTGCCCCATTGGAGCCTCCCCCCAATGTTTTTCAGCCCTACACTTTACTGTGCCTACAATACAGGCTGCAAAACAAAGTGTCCTTGCTACACTAAAGTCAAGACTAAACAGAATTTCAAGAATGTATTAATAAGGTATACTATGAAGGAGGACAGGAAAAGTACTACAAGTTAGGACTTTGTATTAACAGCCTACAACGTTACAAATACATGAAAAATATATAAAAGCTAAAAATATTTAGGCATCACAGCCAACGATAAAAAGAAAAACAAAAATCTTCCAAAGGTTTCAATATGCAGGTTCATTAAATAGAAACAAAGAGGAACTTCTGTACCCATAGCACAGTACACTTTACAGCTTTACATATGCTTACACGTGGTCGATCAATTTTTTCTTCTGCAGACACCTAATGCCACCTGACCCCTCCCTCCTTCCTCTGTCCCTAACAAGGAAATGGCAGGTAGCTAAACCAACTCCAAAATACTTTGTGAAATTACACAGCAGGGCAGCCAACAAAATTCCTCCCTGCACCTCACAATTGTACTACTTCAGCACAATAAAGTAGCGAGCAAAACCAAAGGCCGAGGCCAGCTCTCAGGTGGCTGAGCTGAGCCAACCAGGGCCCAGCACACAAAAGAATAATCTGGTGCCTCTGCTTTGTTCCTCTCTTCTTCCATCAGCTGTGGCATCCATGAGACTTCCTCAACTGACTGAATTCTCCAGCTCATCAACTGATGGCACTTCTTCCCCCAGTCGGTCTTGTGATGGTTTGATTATTTGAATCACCTGAGAACGGGTACAGCCCTCATCCAACCCAACACAATCCGGTTACTGAGGGGTTCCCCCTACCCCGCAGGGCATGGCCGTGATGGTTTCATACCATCAGTACCACACAAAACCTTTAAACACTGACCAAGTTCCATCTCAAGAGCAGAGCTGCCAGACTCTTCCCTCCCAGTCCCCAATCACTGCAATAAGCACTAACTTACACCCCTATTTATTCAAGAGCAGCTTGCATACAGTTACAGCTATAGCACCTTGGTGGTGAGTCAGCTTAAAGAATCCTTCTTCTGGTGCTCATACCTTGAAGTACTTACAGATAAAACTCTGACAACGTCAGGCACACTGATTTCAGCTCAGCCCCCGAACAAACTGTGATCCTGGGTTACTCTGACCAAGTCAAATGTCTTCTTGTATATCACAGGCAACTTTTCTGCACAGGTTTGTGCAGAATTTGATCTCTTTGATCAAGTGATACCACTGATATATAAAATATAAAGAGTGCTTCTCCTTCTCCAAGATCTGTGATCACATCCGCTCTTTCTGATGACAAAGTTGGGAAAGACCACACGGCCCCTCCTCTAAGCACAATAACAAATTAGCAACCGATAGGGCTGCTGCAAAAAAACCCGATTATCAATAATAGCATTTGATGTATGAACACAATCATCAAACAAGTTTACATAAGTATGCTTTTAATATGATATCATCACTGAGCACTTCAGTGTTTATACTATGTTCCAGTAAATGGGAAGAATTTACTGTGTCGAGGGTGAAAAGGTGAAGGTTTTTGATTGGATGCTTCAAGAATAACCCGCAGCCACTTCACTACATCACTACCTCACCTTAGTTACCAGCAGCTCGTATCATCAGGCCACTGCTGGCCGACACCACGGCTCAAAACAAACCCACCGAACTCCAGCAGAACTTTTCCCTCAGCAGAACTTTTCCTTCGACGAACCCAAACGCGCGCCAAAACAGCTGAGCGCGTGTGGGCGCCTCCCGCCGCCGGGATCACGTGCCCCCAACACCGCGGCTCCTCAGCCCCCAAAACACGACTCCACGGCCTCCCAAAACACGGTTCCACAGCCCCCAAAACCACGGTTCCTCGGCCCCCAAAACACAGTTCCACAGTTCCCAAAATCACGGTTCCACAGCTCCCAAAACCACGCGTTCCTCAGCCACCAACACCAAGGTTCCTCAGTCCCCGCCCCGGCACGGGCGGCAGAGCTGAGGGGGCCGAGCTCGCAGCCTGGGGCTCCCCACGCCGGGCCTCCCCGGGGGATGTGATCACCGCTTCCGAAAGCGCCGCCGGAGCCCCCAAACCCCCCCTGAACACCGAAGCATCCCCGCTCGCCGCTCCCGCACCTTCCCGCGCTCACCGGCGGCCGGCAACAGCAGGACGAGCAGGAGGAGGAGGCAGAGGCCGAGCACGCCCCGACACCGCGGCGGCCGTGCCCCGGGGGCTGCAGGGAGGGGGCGGCCCGCGGGAAGCGGCGGCGGGCTGGACGGGGCGGGGCGGGGCGGCCCCGGCACGGGAGAGCGCTGAGGCGGTCCCGGAGCCCCGATCTCAGTTCCCCACGCCTCGATCTCAGTTCCCCGTTCCCTGTTCCCCCGGCTGCGGCTCCCGTTCCCCAGCGCGGTTGCTGCAGTACCAACTGAAGGCTTCTTTCTCCCTGAGGGGACACCTCACCGCAGGATCGCAGAATCATTCAGGGTGGAAAGGACCTCTGAAGATCATCGAGTCCTGCCTGTGACTGATCACCGCCATGTCAACCAGACTGTCAAAAATTGGTTAGAAACGGTTGTAAAATAGTTCATAATTGCTAAGCATGTGCTGTTAAAAAGTTTGGTTATTATATTGTAAAAGCGATTGAAGAGTAGATATAAGAAATACGGTACTCAGTGTACCGTATTACACCTAAGTAAAGTGCACCTCCCTCCAAGCCAGCCTGGACAGAGCTGTAATGGCCCAATCGAGCGCCTTAAACCTTCATGCAAATGAAGGATCCAAAAATAAACCAATCCAAAGGAACAAAAAACAGTATAAAAAGGGGACATCCGAGCCAGTGGGATCGTGTGCCCCTCCACCTGGAACATCAGGAACATCTCTGCTCAAGAAAAGAAGATCCAGCACCGGCTCTGCAGCATCCTCACTCATCAGGAACACTCCTGCTCGACCCTCCAAGCTTTAGACCTTATAATAAAAGCTGAAATCATTTTAGCTGCGGGAGTGTGTTCCCGTTCATAACAAGACCATGGCACCAAGTGCCACATCCAAGCTTGCCAAGGTGCTTGTTCCCTGAATGAATCACTTCTGTCAGCATCTACCTAATGGAGTTATGTCATGCCCCAGCCTTGGAAGGCCAAGCAAAATACAGAAAGGCTGGTGAGAAAATCCCAAGCACCAGAGTTTGCCTTGCAAGGTGGTTGGTAAAAGAGGATCTCTGGGAACACTCTAAAGGCAGGAGCTGAAGGAAGCAGTCACTCCCAGCAGGGTCCCACACCTACTATTGTAGGACTTCTGGGAAGTCCAGGTTTCTATCCTGATCCTGAATTGCATTTCAGACCTGAATTCTTCAAGGCTGAATTTCACATTCCTTTTCCCTATTCTGGTTGTACCTGAGCCATTGTCTGGTTGTTGTCCAGGCAGGTTCCCTAGTGGACTCTGATGCTGGCTGAGGAACTCCATAGCCAGGTCTGCCTTCCCCTAGGGACTGCTCCTGCCTCTGGATCAAAACCTGTGCTACAGCACTGTTGCTAAAGAACACCAGAACTGATGAAGCAGTACCCTTCTCAGTAAGCTTCTGAGGGTAAATGGCCTCTGCTCTATACTTCCCTCTGGTTGCCCTTTTTCCTTCACAAGACATCCTCACAGGCTTCCAGACGGTGTCTCAAGGAGAGGTTTCAGTCTCCCCTACCCTACCTGCTTCCTAGCATACTACAGAATCTCTCACTGACTGGAGAGGAAGCTCAGGTGTGTTAGGAGATGTCCTGGGAGCACTGGCAGAGGTAAATGGTCAGCAGTCCAGAGGCTGGCACAGGCCTCTTCCACACAGAATCCCTTGTTCATTTCAGGTAAATTCTTCAGTCTGTTTGGGTCTAGTTGAAGAGCCAGGACAGTTTCTTGACCATGTCTTAGATAAGTGCAGTGTACGCCAGAGTCTTGGGTAGGTCCAGACTTGTGACTAGAAGGAAGACTTGCCAAGTTCAAGAGCTTTCCCAAGGTGGTTTATAGGAAAAGGCTATTTCTTGAGCTCCACCAATGCTATAACCAAATGCATGTGTGAATTGTGGATTGTTTCCTGTACCTGACCTGAAGGTTGTATGTGAGTTCAAGTACTGTATCAAGTAGATTGTTGTCATATTTGCACACAAGTAAACATTGACAAAAGTGGAGAAATTCTGTTGCGTTCCAGAAGTTCAGCAAGTCTACATCTCCACTGTGCCCCAGGGTCTGGTGTAAAGATGGAAAAAGTGACTGAATTGTGTGGTGTTGTGATTTCCCCATACCTCAGGAGAGTGAAAGACTACCAAGTTGTTGTTTCTCAGGCAGAAACCTTTACATTTCAATGAGTCTCCTGTGAGACGCCTGGGTTTAATAGCAAGGAGAAGCCGCACAAGGTCAAACTTCAGTACACAGAGCATTTTGTTCCCAGTGGTCCTATGGCCAGATACTTTTGTCAGGCCTGAGAGAGCCTCCAGTCCACGTTATTGTGCTGGTGAAGTGGGGTCAGGGCCAGAACTGGGGCACTGTGCATGGCAGGTCCTGCAGTGGCATCTGGGCTGCCTGTGGGGATTCTGGCCCAACGCTGCAGGCTGGAGCAGCCTTGGATCCACACGGGCCCAGGGGTGCTGGAGCAAAGTCTGGCATTTTCTGGATCTGGGGAGACACAAGAGGACCCTGATGGTAGCTGGCTGGTGGTGCTGGGGCTGCTGGAGCTGGGTACCAGCAAGCTGTGGGGGCCCTGGCACAATTTGCCCAGAGAAGCTGTGACTGCTCCATCCCTGGAAGTGTTCAAGGCCAGACTGAATGGGGTTTGGAGCAGCCTGGTCTCGTGGGAGGTGTCCCTGCCCATGGCAGGGAGGTGGAATTAGATTATTTTTCAGATTCCTTACAACTCAAATCATTCTGTGACCCTATGTTTCTATCTTGAAAGTGTCAGACGCTCCAGTCCAGATGCTCCCTGGGCCCTTGTGGATGCAAGACTGCTCCCATTTGCAATGCTGGACCCAGAATCCCCACAGCCAGCCGGGACACCGCCACAGGACCTGCTGTGGACCGTCCCCCAGTACACTGATCCCACTCCACAGGCACAATAAAGCACCCATGCTCATGTGTCGGCTCCCTCCTCCTGCTCTCTCTCCGAGGGCAGGTGCGGCTCTGGCCCACAGGGTCGTTGTGTCCCTGGGTGTGGGCAGCGCGGGCCCGGGCCTCCCTCGTGCGGGCTGGCCTTAGCCGCTTGCCCACCTCCGTGCCGAGACCTTCGCGTCTCGGCGGCCCCGACCCTGCTCGGTTTCCTCCGGAGAAGTTCACACAAGCACCAGGAGGGCTCTGCCGCCGGTCCTTCCCCGGGGCAGGGCACCGCGGCCCGGCCCTGCCCGAGCGCGGAGAGAGTCCCGCCCGTCTCCCGGCAACGCGTCCCGCCCGCCCGCCATGGCCCTCGCGGGTCGCCGTAGCGGCGGCGGCGGCGGCGCGGCCGGGCCGGCGGTGAGTGCGGCGGCCGCGGGGCCCGGTGCCGGCAGCGCGGGGGCTCCCCCGGGGCCGCGGGGGGCTCGGGCCGCGGCCGGCTCGGGGAGTGGCGTCCGGCTGTGCGGGAGGCGCCCGATCGGGGGGTGGCCGCCGCGCCTCACGGCTCGTAGGCAGGTGTAGGGGGTTCTCGGCTTTGGGGTGTTCGTGGGCACGGAGAGCCCTTCCGGGTTTGGGGGTGTCTGTGGCTGCCGGCAGTGCCGCCCGCTCTAGGGCTGGCTCTGGGTTACGGGGCGCCGCTGGCTGCGGGGCGAGTCCGGCTTTGGGGCAGGCTGCTGGGTGTGAGCACGGCAGTGCTGCCCGGTGCTTGTGGGCTGGGGTGGCCGCAGGTTGGGGTGCCACGGGGACCCACGGCTGGGATGAGGGCAGGGCAGTTCTGTGATCAGCGCCGGGCTCTGCTGTTTGCCTTTGCCTGCTGCGAGTCCCAGGGCTCGGCCGGCGGCTGCCACACAAAGTTGTGTTGGCCGGCCTGGCTTCTCGGCCTCCCCGCCTGCCGCCAGTCGCCTCCACTTCAGCTCTGGCTGCTCCTGTGCTGTGTTCTGCCCTGCTGCTGGCAGCTGCTTGCTCTTGCCCAGAGAAGGGAGTTCAGCCCGGGGCCAGGCTCAGAGCAGGGTGTCTTTGCTTCTGTGAATCGCACATGGGGCAGATGTGTGTCCCCCTGCTCTGCCCTTTCCCAGACCTGTTGAAAGCAACATCTGCTCCAGCTGTGCAAACACCCTGGCACTGCAGCTGTGCCAGCACTGCATCCCATGTGGTGCCAGTGTGGAGGGGCTTCGTGCTCTGCCTTGGGCATTCAGGCTTACCAGAGTGGCTGCCTTTAGGAGAGCCGTGGGCACTCCCGACTGCCCTCGGGTGTTTTTAACTTGTTCTGACAGAGGTGAAGTCATGTCATGTGTCGAGTACTTTTAGGATAGTACACATTGTGCTGTCTGCTCTGCTTTGGTAGTAAACTACGAGTTTGTCATTATTGTTTTATCTCTTGTTTTGAGTTCCTGACGCATCATTCAGGGCCTTTGATCCAGGCTGGTCTTTGCTTTGTTCCCGCTATTTTGCTCAGCAGTGCTGCAGGAGGGAGGCCAGGCGGTGTTGCTCCACTGCTGAGTGCTGGCGTGGTCCTGAGGAAAGGGGTTTTAGGCAACCCTTTTCCAAGTCTAGCTGAAGCCAATGTGATTTTGTGTTGGTGTGGCACTTGTGGCACTTGGCACTCCTTTTCTTGGCTTCACCTTAGTTTCTGCTCTGCATGAGATTGCCAGCAAGCATTTCATTCCTGCAGTCTTTGCTCCTGTTGCATCTTCCTATTGCTCTGTGTGTCATAAAGTGCTTTGACAGATGGATGTCCAGGGAGAGTCTTCCAGTGAGGGTTGGCTATTGGGGCAGTTGGAAGCAGGAGAGGGGTATAGCCGAACATTTGGAAGCTGGATGGAACTAGCCACTTGAATGTATTCTTTTTGTCCTGGCACATGTCAGCTCTGATAGCATTCTAGTGATTCTAGAAGGTTCCTGAATCTGTAGTCTCATGGCAGATTTTCACTTGTAAAAGCTATTGTATATTACCTCTGTCTTTTTGTCCCCGTGTCTCTGGGCCTTTCACTTTGTAGTCAGTGATATTCTATTGTAGCCCAGTCCATCTGCATTTGTCTCATTCCTTTTTCCTCTCTCTTTGTTTTGAGTAGTGGAATAATCTAAACACCTGCTGAACAGAAGATTAACCAGGCTCATGTTGCTGTCCTAAAGAGTACAGAGCAGGAGGGAAAGGCAGAAGTGTTTGTCAGGACACAAGCAGCAGTGCAGTTCCCACTCTCAGCGGTGTTTGGCACTGGGGTGGTTTGGCCCTGTGCTGGCCCAGTGCTTCTGGCCCAGGCTTGGTGTGAAGGTTGCCTGTGTTTCTGGCTTGGTTGTGCCTGTGTCTTTCTTTGGAGTGGGGTTTGTGTGGCTGCCTGGAGTGTGGCTTCATGGTTCATCTGCATTGGGAAGATTTTGAGCTGTTGGGCAGCAGTGGGACTGAGAGCAGGGTCAGCAGGTAGTTGTTTTGGGGCTCTTGTGTAATGCCATTGGGACATGCAAGGACTGTGGCTATTTTTTGGCTTATCCCTGTTGTTTAATTCAGGTAAACCAGCCTCCAAGAAAGGGAGAAGTCTAAAGGCAGCATCCTCCCCAGAAGGGTTTGTTCTAGGCGTCTGCCCATCTTATGTCTGCTCTGGAAGCGGTGCCTGTGAAGAATGACGTCGAGAGGTGCTGGGACTGCTTTCTCAAGGAAGAATTACAGGCTGAGCACTGAGCCAGAGAAGTCCAAGGTCACAGGTAGGGTGCTGTACATGCCCTGTGGGAACAGGAGCACTGTGGATCCAGGAGCATCCCTTGCCTTGCTGCAGTTACCTTGGTAGTGTGAGGTGTAGGGGTCTGAAACTGAGTAAATCCTCAAAGTGAGATGAGATTTTGGATGGGACATTCCTGTAGTACTAATGACTCCAGAAACTCAGGTCACAGAGCCTTTTCTTCAGCACACAGCCCTGCCTCATAAAGCTGGGGAATGTTTTGTTGCCTGCCTGCCATCTGATTTAGGGAGTTCCCCTTCCAGGATGTCAAATTCTCAAAGGAATCCTTTTCTGGGAAATTTTGCTACCTGCCAGGCAGTCTGGTTTTTTTTCTTGGCGTCACCAATCCAGCACAAGTGTGCTTATGAGACCACAAACCTGGCATTTGAGGGCACTGTTGCACTCAGAAACAAGGAATGCTGCATCAGTGTGACACTAAGGGTTGTTTAGTGAAGGTGAGGCACGCATCATTAAATAGGGTTCTGGGTTACGTGAGGTGAGCTGCTCCTGCAGCCTTTCCATCTCAGCATCTTTTATGTGGTTAAGAGACATCCTGGGTATGAATAGGACACCAGGAATTGCAGTGGTGTTAGGTTTTAGTTTTTTTTTAAATGAAATTGGATCCCTGCTTTCAGCTTTTGGAGTTACTTTAGCACAGCAGGATTCCTGAGGATGCACTTCCACCTGTGTGGAGCAATTTATAGGCTCCTAGTTGCTATGGCAGAGCAGCTCAAATTGGAAAGAGTCTTTTTTGGGGAGATGCACCCAATAATGCTGGACTCTGGCTCTGCTAGTGAGGACAGTAAGGTGATAAATGACTGCTTGAAGCTGCATTTTCCGTTGTGTTGATCAGCAAACATGAACCCATAATTTACCCATAGTTACCAGTTTCTTGCTTGTACATGAAATTCATGTTTGAGTTTCCCCCAGACTCTGTAAGCTTATTTCCTTCCTGTTTCTCCCAAGGGATTGTGAACAGCAGGCTGCTGAATGATTACCTGCACCGAGTCTTTACCAGTGCTGATGGGAACCAGCCTGCAGCTGCTTACAGGTATCAGACTTCTCACTGCCCAGGTGGCCAGTGATGCCACCTCCAGATAAACAGCACTGTGTGAAAGGAAAGATCCTCTAGTGCCACACAGTGATCTTTGTTAAAAACACAGCAGCTCCATGTTACAGAAACAACTCTGAGGTCTGCTCTTTTAATGGCTTTTTCAAACTGCAGGGCTTGTGAGGAAGGATTCTTTTTTTGCATGAAAAATCCCATATACCAGCACTCTAGGCAATATTTTTGAAATAAGTGGGCATTCACGTGGTTGTTCCTGTTCCCCCTTTGCTTGTAAGGAAGTGCAAAATTCACACGTGTCAGGTGCAAGAATTAAAAATAGTGCCCTGTAACCTAAAGGCAAGACTGTTACTGACCCGTGCAATTCCATACATTTTCCAGGCTGTGGAACTGCTGGTACTTTAATTAGGAGTCACCAAAGGAAGAAAAACACAAAAGTCCTGTTTAGTGACTGCTTTTTTCCTATTTATTTTCAGTTCTCCTCCACCTTTTAATCCCAGAAACCTGTAGTGTTGGATGAAAAGAATTCCTCTTGCATCTCTTTTGCCAGAGGCAAGTCAGGCAGGTTCAGGGCAGGTAGGAGTGTGGCAGAGTGAGGCAGGCCTGTGCTCCTGCTGGCTGGCAGTGCTGCAGCATGGCTGGGGTCACATTCCAAGGCTATACTTAGGACTGCCAGCTCCAACGTGAGCTCAGAGCTGCTATAAATAGTTCTTGGCCCTCTGGCTCTTGGTGAGCCGGGGTGATGGTGCGGGGGAGGCAAAGTGGGTCATGTTACTTTACCACGAGCTCTCCTGCCAGAAAGCCTTGGAACACTCCACTGCCTGAGCATTTTGGTTTTCAATATTTCTGATTTCTTTGTCTGGTGATTAATGACTTGAATGCACAGAACTGATAGTTTGTTGGACTGGCTTCTCTTTTTTCCTGCCTGCCACCCTTCTTCCCTGGACGTGGCTACTTGGTAGAAAGCCCAGTAGCAGTCAAAGAGGTCTTGGAAATAACATTTACCATAAGAGAGCAACTTTTATGGTATGACATCTTGCCTTCAGAGGCCTGAATTCTTTATAGAGGAGCTCACTGCAGACATCTCTCTGCCTGCCTCATGCTCTTCCACTCTCCTTCCACAACTCCTCCTTCATGCCAGTGCTGATTAAGCAGCTTTGCTGAAGCCACCCTTCTCGTGCCAACCAAAGCTGATTCTTTGATTTCACTTCTGTGCATTTTCACACCCATCAGGCTTTCATAAGGCTCTCACCATTTGGGTGAGAGGGAAATCCCTAATCCTGGAGAAGTGAAAAGTTTCCCAGATGGCTTTGGAAGTGGGAAGCAGGGATAGGAGCAACTAGTGGTTCTCACAGTAAAAGGAGACTCTTGTGCAAGGATTAGCTAAGTGAACTATCCTTGAAAGGAGAGAACCAAGGAAAGGCAGTAAGTTCTCTAGAACAGTGGCCCAAAGGGGATGCATGAGAGAATTTTCAGTATGAAAACAAAATGGTTTTAGCTGTTTTCACAGAGAGAGGATGCTGGACTAGCCTGACCTTTGTCTGAACTGCTACAGCTGCTGCTCTGATCCTCTCTCTTCTTTTGTATTGCAAAATATACTTTGGGGAAAAAACGAATCCTGACTTAGGCCACGTTTGTATGATGCTGATTGCAGCAAAGTCGTGTCCATAGTTATTGGTAGCACAGCTGGTTTCTTGCTGCCTTGTACCACAGTTTTCTTACTGCCACAATACACTCCTGAGCAGACTGAAGACTGTAAGATTCTTTGTTAACTACTTGGCTTGTTTGTGCTGTGTTTGGTCCTTCCTTCATTCATTGTCCCAACACAATGGGCAACAAATTCCTTAGATTCATGACTTGAAACAGATCAATGACAGAACTTCCTGGCTCATGTCTCAGCATAGGACACTGGTCTGGGCTGCAACTCTTGAAATATTGAAGACAAAGTTTTTTGTAAGAGCTGCTGTGTGTTTATTCCCTAGGAAGCACCTGACGTTCCAGAACCTGCAGGAGCACCTTGAGAGATTGCTGGCAGAGGAGAATGGCTCTGAAGACAGCAGAGGTAGGAGATACTGCCTGTCCAATTTGTGCTTCTTGCCTTTGCTGCTTCATTGGGAAGGACAAGTTGTATCATGATAGGCATTTCTGAGTGAGTGCTGTTGTGCCTCCCTGTGCTCTTAATTTGTTGTGCTTTTAAATCCTGCCTGTGAGGGGCTCATCAGCCAGCCTTGCAGCAGGTTTGTTTGCAGATGGAGGCAGATTTCCAGGCTAAAATGTCTGGAAAAGCAGTTTTGGGGATATTTTACTGATAATGATATGCAGAGCCATTGCTTTGACCAGGAGTGTGCAGTGCTATCATCAGTGAGAGGTGCAGAGGCTTGTTGACAATTACTGCATGCTGGTCTCCACTGCAGGTATTCACTTTGGGCCTCAGGCTGTACCCTGTGTTCTTACTGCCATCGTTTCTCTGAGTGAATCAGGATGTGGCAAGATACAGCCTTGCTCCCCTCCTAGAAAGCCAAATTTTTCTTGCTGGCTTCAATCAAAGTGTGACATGTTGGCCAAACATTTGGCACTGAGTTTAGCCTTTGAATTTTGTCAAAGTAAAATTTTCAGGTGATGTGGAAAACTTAATGTGTCCTGAATGCTGCATAGCTGAGTTGCTGTGAAGACTTCCTTTTAAATCTTCCTCCCCTGAAGCAGGTGCTGTTGCAGTCTGGCTAGAGGTACCCAGTGGGTGAGCTGTTCAACCCTGCACAGCTCTCCCCAACAGGTTTTCTGCAACTCTTGTTTCAGATCAGGTGGCAGAGGGCCGGCTCGGTCCCTCCACTGTGGTTTTGGACCACACCAGCGGCTTTGAGGGGCTCCTGCTGGTCGATGATGACTTACTTGGGGTGAGTGTGTTGCTGGACACAGCAGAAAATCATTTTGTGGGACTAAAAGCACTCGGGGCTTGTTGGTTTGTTCTTTGTAGTAGATCCCTGTCAGTGGCTTTGTAGCGTGTGTAAATGGAGTTTGCCTGGAAGGTGCAGGATCCTGCAGGAAATGAGCTCTCCTGGGAGAAAGTCTGGCAGTGCCACTCAGTGTCAGCAAGGTTTGAGTGGGGCTGTGAGGATGTGAAAGGACTACCCTGGCCAGGGTAGCTTTCCTGTCCCTCCCTCCAGCAGGCTGCCTCTTCCTTCCTTCTGGTCTTCTTGAAAGGGGAGAAAGAGGCTGAAGCTGAGGTTTTCCTTTCTGCTTTGTTTCCACTAATTACCTGCTTGCTCCTTGGCTGATGTTCCCCTTGCAAAAAGTCAGCTGAAAGCATCCACTGGAATTTAACTCTTTCCTACTTCAGTAATTTCTGCACTCCTTTCACCCCTTCATGAGCAAGCACATCCCCTGCTCTTGAGCTGATTTCCCCTTAATCTATGCCTGCTTTTTAGCCTCTAACAAATCAGGCTGCCCTGGTCTCCCATTTCCCTTTAATCACTTGCTGTGGGTTACTTTGGCTGTAGCTAGAATTGACCCACAGAATGGATTGGACTGACTTGCCTGTGAATTCCTTGTTCCTGCTTTCATTTCCTCTTCATGGTCTGTCCCAAGATAGCAACAGTCAGGATTTAACACAGCTCAGTTCCTAGGCACTGTGTTACCTGCCTGCCCTGGCCTTTGGTCTGGACACCTGGAATCTGTAGTTTTGTTCTAACCTGTCCAGCATTCATTTATCTTTCCCATATCATAATCACTTTTGTGCCAATTCACTGGGAACCTGTCTGTCACCATGTTGTCCTTGTACTGCTGCCATGCTGGGTGCTTCACTGGGGTTTATCAAGTACAGATGAGCCCCAGGGAAGGACCTGAATGATTCCCTGGGGCCAGCTGGCTCCAAGTACAGCTGCTGGGGTGGGGAGGATGTCCCTTCTTGTCCCTATGCTGTCCCTGTGAATAGCTCTCCATTTTGCTTTGGTATGGCAGGGACAGAGGGAATGGAAAGGACTGCACAAGCCTCTCTTTTTGCCTGACATTAAAATATCTTTTGTTTGTTGGTCCAGGTGATTGGCCACAGTAACTTTGGGTCCATCAGGGCCACAACATGTGTGTATAAAGGTAAGGAGATAAACCAGTGCTGCTTTGAGAGAAGACCCTGGGAGGGGTGTATGGGATGTTAGACAGCTGGAGAGCTCGGGAAATCTTGAATATGTTCCAGATCTTGAACCCCCTCTTCCCCAGTTCATTCACTGAACCTCTCCAAAGAATGAGAAGGATGGGGAATTGTGTGATGCCAGAATAAAGGATGGGAGGGGAATCCTGGGGATGTCCTGAAACTCCTTTATGTGCCACATATATTTCTGTGGGAGCAATGTCGGGTTCACCTTCTCCAACAACAAGCCAGGGGACAAGAATTCACCTTGTGGCATCTCTTTTTCTTTCAGGGAAATGGATTTATGAGGTGCTCATCTCCTCCCAGGGACTCATGCAGATTGGCTGGTGTACTCTCAACTGCAGATTTAATCAGGAGGTAGTAAAGCTAATCTGGAGAATGCTCCTTCCCTGCTTTTTTGGTCAGTGTAGAGCATTGCATTGGTGCTGTGCCCTGCTGGCATTCACACCAGAAATGCCACACACACACACAAAATGCCAGGCTTGCTATTTTAAGAGTCTTTACGAGACTCTCTGGTCTGTGTCCACAGAGGGGTGCTCAGTGGGAAAGTCTGTGCTGGGTATGTTGATGTGCTCTTGTTGCACGTAGAACTGCTAGATATTGATTTTCAGCTGGTAACTTCCCCAGAAAGTGTGTGTCTGCAGTGCTGGCAGCCTGTCCCTTGGGATGGGCCTCAGCAGCTGCTGCTACAGGGCTCCTTTTGCCCAGGGGAGGGTGAGATTTGTTTCATCTGGGTGGGATGTTTGGTGCTGGAAAGGGGTGTCAGCTGCAGAATTTCACTAACTTGTCACTCTGCAGTATGTGAGAGGGGAAGTGATGGGCATCCCAGGGGGCTGCTTTGATAGAAATGAGAAGTGTCAGATGCCAGTACTCTTCTTCTGACCCAAAAATAAGTAGGGAGTGGTGCATTTCTCTGAACCAAAGATCACAGGCCACTGGATTCATTCCTAGAGTGAGGATTTTTCCCAGGCAGAGCATGTGTGCTGTCAGCTGCTCTCCCTGTCTACTGGTCTCCCCCTTAAAGGTTCTCTTGCAGTGAGAGGAATCCTCTGTGCCTGCTCTGAGTGTTCTCTTTGATGCTTTGGTGCAGGAGGGCGTTGGGGACACGCCAGATTCCTATGCCTACGACGGGAACAGGGTGCGCAAGTGGAACGTGACTACCACAAACTATGGCAAAGTGAGTAGCTGTGCCCCATGGATGGAGCACAAAGCAGGAGACTCCTTCTGCTCACTGGGTCTGCTGGGCCTTGTCAAGTGCCCTCAAGCCTTTCTCCCTGCCTCAGGCTGTGTGCCAGCACTTGTCTGCATTTTAGGGGTGCTGGATGTGCTGGCTTTGTTTAGCAGCCCCAGCAGACTGATTGCCAGCACAGTGCTGCTGTTGGTCCCTGGGAGGCTCTGGTTCCCTGTAGTACATCAGAGCTGGTGCATTGTTGGGATAAATGTACATTCCTAGTGCCAGAGGGGAAAAAGATCCCAACTGGGCTTTAGAAGTGCCTGAAAATGATGTGAGCTGCTGGGAGAAGGAACTCTCTCTTCTTCAACCCTGAATCACAAGGGGTTGGTTGGGTTGCAGTCTTTCTTGTGATGTGGGAGAACCCTGGAAACATATGTTTAACCTCTTCTCTCCCTCTCTTGCAGTCCTGGGCAGCAGGAGACATCGTCAGCTGTCTGATAGACCTTGATGAGGGCACCATTGCTTTCTGCTTGTAAGCATCTTTGTCCCATTCCCTGCTTTGTTTATGTCTGTGTGTAACAGAAAGGTTGCTGAGCCCTATTTCTGCTCTCTCTCCTTTATGTTCCTTGGTAGTTGTGGCCTTTGTTTCTCTGTCTTGTGTTCAGAAACCGTCTGAATAGGGTGTTGGGTCCCCGTTCAGTTTAGTTGAGAACATTTGGCAGGAAGATGTTCAAGCTACAAAATCTTTGTAAAGTTTGCCAGGATTTTAGAGGGAAGGGCATCTCTTGTGATGTTTAATGCCACACTTGGCTTTAATTGATTGCTTTTGTAGTCAGTGTAAGACCTTGCCTGTCCTAAATTCACAAGGAGCTGTGAAAAGGTTGATAAATCTCCAGTTTCCAGCTCCCATGCACAATGAGAATTGTTCTCTAGCCCTGGCCTGCAGCAAGTCAGTTGCAATTAAAAACTGTTAGATGGTTGGTGTCATCTTTTATGGAGGAGTAGATTGAAAGCATTATCCTTGATTGCCACCAGCATCAAATAGATGAGGCCAAAAAATCATATGCTTTAAAATGTCCTGCTGCTTTAGTTATCTCACAGATTTGGGTTGCCCTTGAAGCTGAGTGGGCTCTGCATGTTGTGTAGACCCCAGTGCCTTCCCATGCTGGTATGAAAAATGGGAGTGGCCCTGTGCTTCCTGTGGCTGTCACTCAGCAGAGCTGTGACATTTGCATGTGTGCCAGGTTAGGAATGACAGGAGGCATGACTGATGGGTGTGTCCGTGTTGGCAAGCTGATATCTGTGTGGCCCAGCTGACCTCACACCCCTCCTGCTGTGACTAAAACCTTGTGTGTTTTCCTTCTTTCAGGAATGGCATCTCTCTGGGAACTGCCTTTGATAACATCACAAGGGGTGCTGGGATGGCCTATTTCCCTGCCATCAGCCTCTCCTTCAAAGAGTCTGTGGCTTTTAACTTCGGAAGCCGTCCACTCCGATATCCTTTAGGTGTGGGGAGAGGAGCTCTGAAGGGGGAAGAGCCTGTCCTGAGACCATCTTTGGAGGCTGTAGATATACACACCTGACTGCAGTTCACTTTCTGCTGTCAGCACTTGTGTGCAGAGCTGAGTCAGGGAGAGAAGAGCCAAATGCCTCCTTAGCTGAAGCAGAACTACAGGACACAAACACAAGTTTCTGAAATGAGAGTTGCTTTCAGCTCTGAGACAGCAGCTGCTCTACAACTGGGAGATGCCTGCTCCCAGACACTCAGATCCTGCAAAATTCTCGCTCAGCAGTATTGGAAACCCTAATGCTGATGTGCTGCTGAGCCATTTGGTCACTCATCTCTTTTACCTCCCAGCCATATGGGACTTCTGACATGGTATTAGTGTTGCCTGTTGCTGTGAGAATGCTGAAGCCTGGAGCTCCTGTCAGAGCAGTCCTGGCTGTGCCTGTTGATGGCTGTAGTGGGAGCTCTAGTTGGTCTTTCTGATGAAAAAAGTATTTCACACCAAGAAGAAGTGAAAGACTTTCTGCTTGCAGCAAGGAGGAAGTGGAGATGAGAGCTTGTGGCTTATCATCCATATAGAAGGTTTGAACTGGGACTGGGTACAAAATAAAGCAGACAGAGTCTTTTCCTTGCACAGACAAAAGGAGTCCCAAAAGGATCAGATTGCATTTTCCCTTAACACTCCCTACTTATCCAGTGGAAGGTTACCGGCCCCTGCAGGATCCTCCTGTGGCAGACCTGCTGAAGGCTCGGAAGCTGCTGGGCTACCTGAAGAATGTGATCCATATTGGAATAGATGTGACGGTAGGCTGCCATCAGGGGGTGCATCTGAGGGCACCGTGCTGGGAAAGGGGGTTCTGCCCTCCCTGGCACGTGCTGCCAGCTCAGATGTCTCCATGCACCTGAGAGTCTGAATGCTTGCATGGGGCCTGCCTGTCCCTGGAGCTCTCTGGCTTGCAAAATGGCCCTCCTGGTAGTTCCAGGACTTCATTTAAGTCATACTGGGCTTTGTTGTTCTCAGTCCTGTAAAGTTTCATTGCCAATATTCAAGAAGTGATGTTTGTCAGGCTCACAACTGCTGCATTTGATTTTGCACCCTTGAAATGAGTTTGTTCATATCCTAAGCTTTTTACTGATGTCCTGTTCAGTAATGTGATGGAATTCTGGCAGGTTTGCCTTGAGGATTGTTTTGGCTGTGGCACTGTTTGCTGGAAACACTGTTTTCCACTAGGATGAGGGATGATCTGTTGATGCCCAAAGCATAGGAAATGCCATATGCTATGGCATATGCTATGGTCTTGGCTCAAATGAAGGCCTGATCTGCTATTTCTCCTCCTCTGTAGGTGTTCCCATTTACAAATTATCATGTAAACTAGAGCCTTTTTGTAATAGAACGTTGTCAAAGTGCCTGCATGTGGTTGATAGTGACATCTGGACTGCACTACAGCCTTCCAGAGGAATAGGCCTGGCTTCTTTGGCATTCTGAATTCCCATGTTCAAGGTTTTTGGTGCAGTCAGGCATGGGACAGCAGCAGGGCTGCTCCAGGCATGTGGTTCATTCAGTTGGTGTACAGGTGGATTGGGCTGGATCCAAGCTATGTGTCTCTCTGGGTTTGTCATTGCAGGAGGGGAAGCTGGTGGAGAAAGACACATCCATGTGGCAGCTGCAGGGAGAACCCACGGTATTGATTACACTAGCTCACATCTTCAATTATTTCTCCCCTCTTATGGTGAGTTTTGCCTGCCCATTGCCAGGTTCTGTAGTGCTTGTTACTGCTCTTGCAAGGCAAAATAATCCCCAGCTTTTGCTGGGAAGTGACTGTGCCTTGGAGGAACGTTGACCTGCCTCTCTGTCTGCAGTGCAAGGTGTACCTGGTGGAAGATGTGCTCATGACCTTCCTGCTGAGCATCCTGGAGCGAGGAGGGGCAGTGGAGGCCCACCCCCTCATTCAGCAGCTGCTGGATCTCATGTGGCTTCTGATGGAGGTGAGTTGCTAGCGTGCTGGTTCCTCCCTAGGGATCCCTGGGAGATGCTGAGGACAGGAGCCTGCCCTACAAAATGCTGGTAGTGTTCAGTGTCTCTCTCTTCTTTTTTTCTTTGTGGTAGACCACCCTCTCAATTAGCTCATCTGGCTGCTGCTGCACACCCAGGCACTGAGGGTTGAATGCAGACACTGGCAATGAGTTAACCAGGCATTTCTAAGCTTCTCCTACTGCTAAAGGAACTGATGATGGTGAATAACTTCCTGTTTCTGGAAACATCACATTTATCAATAAGAATAATCTTCTGATTGTTAGTAATGTGTATTTGACTGTGGAGGTCTCAAGTGCTGCTGTGTGCTGAAGAGATGGATCAGAGTGTGTGGGACTAGGGTAGAGGTGTGCAGTGCACTCTCACCATCTCCAGCACTGCCTCCTCCAACTTCCCTTCCTGTCCATGCTGGATGAGCTTACTCCTTCCTGGGACACATGTTTGAGGGGAAGCTGCTGCTGCTGCTGGAGTGCTTGGGTGGTTACACAGAGCCAGTCCCTGCCAGGGATCTGCTTGGAGACAGCACGTCTGCCCTTTGGGGTAACAGATTACAGATGTGGGCACTGGCCCAGCCAGCTGCCATGAGAAGTTTAATAGAAAAATGTCATGACTCCTTCAGGGCCACCATCTTAGCAGTGAAACTGCACCCTCTGGTAGCACTGCTGTGTGTGTGGAAGAGTTGGCTCTCATCCTGCTGGTTGGCTATGAGTTGAATTCAAACAGACAACTCTTCTCTCATCACATTTACCCAAGGCTTACTTCTTTCTCTTCTGGTTGGTTGTACCAATACTGTGTCTTGGGTAGAGTCAGGGAATAAGAGGACTGGTGACTGCCCAACAAATAGGGCCTGGGACTTTGGCTTTTTGTAGGTGACTTGTGGGTTGGACTTCCTGCAGAGACTTGTTTCCCTGTAGCAAAGCACTGGCACCAGCTTCTGCTTGGACTCTCTCCTGTGGAGTCAGAGGGACGCTGTGGGTTCAGAGCACCTGCTTTTTCAGTTCAGAAATGAATGCTTCCTTCCAAGATCTCAGTCTGGGAGCTATAGCTGTTCCTGACTCCTTGCTGTTGTTCTTAAATGTGTTTCTTATTTTCTCAGGAGTATGAAGTGCATGAGTGCCTCAAGCAGCTCCTGATGTCCCTGCTGCGGGCTTACAGGTTCTCCCCCATCATCCCAGACCTGGGATTACAAGTGAGTTTGCACTTCTGAATCCCCAGGAATCTGTCCCCATGTCCAAAGGTACAGGATGTTTGGGATCCTGTAGTTGTTTGATCCAAAGATGGCAGTTTTGTCACACTGTGCCCATTGGAGAGTTGTGCATTCTGCAGATGGAGTCACTTTTGCTTCTCCTGTTTTCCTAGATCCACTACCTCCGGCTCACCATTGCAGTCCTGAAGCATGAGAAATCTAGGAAATACCTACTCAGCAATGTTCTGTATCCTTTGTGTCTCCTCCTGTCTCAGTTTTCCCTTCCCTCAGTAATGCAGCTGAGGACACTTCAAGGACCTGTAGGTCCAGGAAGGCAGAAGCCACCATGTCTTGAGAGCTCATTTCTCAGATCTCCTCTGCCTGACACCATTTCCTATAAATGCTTTGAGGGCAGGCAGCAGTGTTGTATAGTTCACATCCTGGTAACACACAGGAGCTCGTTTCTACCTGACTGACCTCTAAAATCCCTACAGCAAAACCACTTTCAGAGCAGTCCAGCCCTGTGGTAGCATTTGTGCAGCTGCTGTGACAGCTATGTGGGGCTTCTCCAGAGGCCTCTGGATCTTGCAGTGATAGTTTGGAAAGGAATCTGTCACTACAGCTCTGGAGACATGTCCCTTCTCCCAGCGTAGCTTCTGTGCTTGCTTTAACTCCAGCACAGCTTCGACGTGCTCCGTTCCGTTGTGTTCTTCTACATCAAGAGCCCCCTGCGTGTGGAGGAGGCAGGCCTGCAGGAGCTCATTCCCACCACGTGGTGGCCAAACCGCTTCACCAAGGACGTGAGTACAGGCACTTCCACCCGGGAATCTGAGGAAATGTTGTTGCCTGCCATTTGTATCTTTTTCTGGCTGAGGAAGTCGGGTGGCCCCTATTTCCAGCTGTGTTAGCACTGGTGGATCTTACTATTTGAGAGCTAGAGCTTTTCCATTCCCCTGTCATCTTTTTTGTCCCCTTAGAGAGTATGTTTGAGGTGTGATGCTCACCCAGGGAAGGGGGGACAGTTTTCTGTGGCAACAGATTTGGAAGGGAACCTCACAGTATTTAGGAATTGACTGGGGTGTCCTCAAAAGATCTCCTGCCATTATTCATTACAAGGCTGGAGGAGACCTGTTTAGGTGTCCTGCCAGCTGCAGTCACACACTGGCACATTGTTTCAGGGAGTCTCTGCTCTCCATTTTGCATTGTTTGAGGGCATTTCTGGCAAGATATTTTCCCTGTGCAGTGCTCTCCTACTAATCAGTGTCTGTGCCCCAAGCAGGGCAAGGAGAGTAAGGAGGTGAAGGAGGAGAGTGCTGAGGAGAGGCTGAGGCGTCGGGCGTACGAGAGAGGCTGCCAGCGGCTCAAGAAGCGCATTGAAGGTTTGTGGGGAGGGAGGGAAGTTGCCAAGATCCCACACTTTTTGTGCAGCCAGGGGCTTTCTAAATCCTATGTACTTCACTATGTGAAGTACAGCCAGGACAGGCTGTGGTGCAGAGGTGGGGGCCAGCCATGCTCTGTTCTGATGGTTCCCCACTGCACAGACCTGCAGCCCCCCAGGATGGGGCAGGAGCGAACCTCTGCATTGGTTTTTAGCTATGGATGAATTTCCTGCTAGGTAGTGGAGGAGAAGATTCTCAGTGGTGGGATTGGCTTTCTGCTGTCACTGGTTCTTCCTGGGCCCCCTGTGCTGGGGAGGGAACCTTTCTCCTGGGGACAGGGTACTGCAGCTGGGGTTAAGAGGGGGAGTTGTTCTCCAGTGCTGGTTTTCTGATGGCAGATTTGTGTCTCCCTTTTAGTGGTGGAAGGTCTCCAGGTTCAGATTCTGAAGTTGCTGCTGAACAATAAGGACAGAGGAGGGGTAAGCACTCTGTGGGTCTTTTGGGACAATATCTTCATGTGATGTGCTTTGTAAATCCTGGATTTACCACCTGGTTTCTCTTCTTCTGCCAGGGGGAAGCCTCCAGATACATCTTCCTAAACAAATTCCGCAAGTTTCTTCAGGAAAACGCCAGCAACAGAGGGGTAAGTCAGAGGGGCCAACCTTTCTGCAAGTCTGACCCTGGGGGCTTTCTGCACCTCCAGGCTGAGAGCTCTGCTCTTCTGGCCAGGCTGCTGCCAGTAGTTGATCCACTGAGGTGTAACTATGACAGGGAATGAGGAGGGGGAGATCTGGAAACCAGGCAAGTTAGGTGTGCAGTGATTTATAGGAAAGTGGTCCTTGGGAAGTCTTAGATGGGAGCTGAATATCCTCCTATGGCCTCTCAGAGAGTGTGGCTGTGGAATGCTCTGCCACAGTGGGGCTGCTGGCTTTGGCATCCTCCTTCCTCACTCCTGGGTGAGGATTGTTCCTCTGACCCTGGGTCAGGCTGTTGCCTGAGGTTTTGGGAGGCAGGCATCTGCTGTGTAGGAAACCCTTTCTTCACCTGCATCCCTGTGTTCATCCCCATCTTTCATGATGGATTGTGTGTTATCCCTCATCCTCTGTCAGACCAGTGACAGAGGTGTCCCAGAGGTGGAAACTGCTGCCCACCGTCAGGTCTGGGCTCTCTGCCAGAGCTGTAAGCTAGAGATGCTAGCAAGGCTGAGAACACAAAAGTTTCTGCCTGCTCCATGTAGCCCTTTGGCCTGAGATGCACTTTCACACCTGGCCTGATGCTGGACTCTCATTCTTGCCCTAGAACCTGGCTGTGCTGTGCCCACCAGAGTACATGGTGTGCTTCCTGCACCGGCTCATCGCTGCCCTGCGCTACTTCTGGGATGGCCACAAAGCAAAGACCCCAGCTGCCCTGAGCAGTGAAGGTGAGGCCTGGGGGAGAGGCTTTGCAGGCTTTCCTGTGGTTAGGACAAGGTTTGCCTCTTGGCAGTGCTTCCAGGATGTTGAAAATGTTGTCTCTAATGAGTGTCTGAGCCTTCTGTCACCTTGGGGAGTTCCTGTGTGCAGATCTATTGCAGTCAACATCCAGATGTGAGACTTGCAGAAGGACACCTGGACTGTTTGCTATTCCCCCATCTGCTCTGGAGCAGAGTCCACTATTGTCTGTGGGGCTGTGAAGGGCAGCTCAGTGATCCATTGGTTTTTGGGATCCAGAGTTTTGGGAAGATATTTTTCTCATTTTGGAGTTCCCAAACTGTGGAAATAAGGGGAAACTAAAGCAGTGCCAGTTGTTTTCCCACCCTTAGACCCCATTGGTATTCCCTCTCCTTACTTTAGGCTGACCTTTTCTCTAGACTCAGCAAGTGCCTTGCTGTCCCTGTGGGACTAAGTGGCAGAGCTGGAGTAGCCAGGTGGAGAGCTGCCAAGGTATCTGATGATCCAGTTTGCCCCGTGACTGTGGCTGGAGGGAGGAAGTGCTGGCACTCTAGTTGATAGCCATTGGTTGCTCCTCTTTCTGCATGGATCTAATGCTTGCTCCATTGTGGAAATCACCTCTGCCTTAATGGCCTGTGCTTTTATTACAACAAAACTTGTCCCTAAATGTTAGTCCTAACTGTGGGTCCTGGGGTCTGCTTTAGGAGCCCTTACATGACTTTGTGCATCCTGTGCATGGAAAAAAACAAAACTCCTCCTCTGTTTTAGAGGCCTATGTCCCTCCTCAACTCTTCTATAATGGGAAGGTGGATTATTTTGACCTTCAGCGACTTGGAGGTCTTTTGTCTCATCTTAAGAAGACTCTGAAAGGTAAGTGCTCTCATTGCCAATACCTGAATCCAGGTCTTGGATGGAATTCATGCAAGGCATTCCAGGGAGGGAGCTGTGGTTAATGAATTTTGATTAAATTCAGGGAGAGGAAAGTTGAACTTTAATGAGATTCAAATTACTTTGAAGAAGACACCGTGCCTCTTAGTGTCCTTTAAGTTAACAGTTTACTGCTTGTATCCCTGAATTGGGCATGTGGCAGTTGGAGGAAGGGAATAGTCTGGGAATATCTGGTATGGTGTTCTTACTGCAGCACAGCCAAGGGCTGGGAGCTGTCAAAGCCCTGACCATCAGCTGAGCTCTGCTGAGTGTGAAGGATGCCCAGGATTTAGTTGGAGCCTTACTCTGTGCAGGGAGGAGCAGCCCTGTGTACCTACTGCAGCTGTATGTTTGTGTGCAGCACACTCCTCTGGCACTGGGCTCCCAAAGCCTGCCTTGGGCAGGGTTAGAAACCCTTTGGCATTCCCTTGGACTTGGTTTGTCTCACCTCTGAGCCAAAGGTGCTTGCCTTTGGCTCTGATGTCTCTTCTCCTCCCCGAGTGTGTTTGCAAGGTGAGGACCATTTTCTGTGTCTCATGTTGATCCCTGACTGTTCAAGATTAGATTACTTAGCTTGAGAGCCACATTATCTCCTCTGGTTTCTTACCAAGGTGTCCTGGCCAGCTGTAAAGACAGAGCTGTGGACTAAAGAACACATTCTTCAGGCTTTGTACAGCATAGCCATTAGCATAGGCTTCCTCTGGGTGTGAGTCTCAGTCCTGGTGACTTAGGGACACATCATGGGACAGCATTGAAGAACTGGAGGCTTAAAATATGGTCTCAGGCAGAGAGTTGCCATTCCTTCTCTAGTCCAGTTTGGCCCTGGTGGTTGTCTCCTGGTTCCTCAGTTATCCTATTTGTAGCTGGTAGGACCAGGAGCTGAAATGGGTCCTGGGAGGGCAGCACCTGCTGCTGCTTGGTCTCTGTTCTTTTTGTAAGGGCAGATCTGTTCCTTGTAAGGAAGCTTGGGACAGGTCAGCTTGTTCTGATAGAGCATCCAACTTTTCTGGCTGTTTCTCTACTGCTGAGAAGCAGGAAAGAGGATGAGTCTTCCTCATGGTGAGTGAAGAGTGACTCCTGCATTCATCACTGCTTTGGTGTGCTCTGTGCAGATGACCTGGCTGCAAAAGCCAACATCCTGATCGACCCTGCAGAGCTGCAGGCAGTGACTATGGATGATCTTGATGAAGATGAGGAATCAGCAACATCAGCAGCACAGGTGAGTTGGATTATTCACTTGCAGGGGCCCTGATGCTGGGGCAGTAGGTTGGGCCTCTGGCTGGAAAGGTTTTACTTTACAGCAAGGCAGGGTTGGGCCAGGACTGTCACCAGTCCATGGGCAAGCAGATAAACAGCTGCACTTGGATGAGAGTCACTGGAGATCAGTGAGGTCCTGGCTGCACCAAGTTTGAGCAGCAAAATTTTCTGTGCCCTTCTCTCTCACTGCCACTGATCTGATTGTGCTGCCTCCCCTCCATGGCAGCTCTTGGTGCTTGCATTTGGAAAGGTGCAAGACAACTGTGGACAGGGCAGGTCTGCTGTTTGTGCCTGGCATGTGCCCTTGGAGGAAGGATTTACCCATTGCTACCCTGCCTGCTCATCTTCCAGTGGCCACTGTGCATCTCTGCCAAGGTCCTTGCAGGGTCAAGGGAGGAGCAGCAGGCAGCCAAGCACAGCTGGAACTGTTTCTCCCTTCATTTCCTTGCAGTCCCAGCGCCCCTCTGCCGCCCTGGCCATCGGTGGAGCTCTCGCCAGGCCTGCCTGGCTCAGCTCCCCCACCCTGGGCCGGGCCAACCGGTTCCTGAGCACGGCAGCCGTGAGCCTGATGAACCCGCGGCGCCCCCTGGGAGCCCTGGAGAAGATCAAAGTGCTGTCACTGCGTGCAGAGCAGCGCACACGGGAGGACAGTGAGTACTGCTGCCACAGCTGGACCCTGCCCTGCAACAATGGCATCCTCCAACTCCCCAGAGGAGCCAATCTCCTTACTGCCAGCATTGCTCCTGCCCCTTCCCAGGGCGTGCTGACACCCTTTGCCATCCTGAGCATGACACTGGTGATGTTTTCACCCTCTGTGTGTAAGGAGATGCTGCCTTGGTTTCTCCAAACGCAGTGAGACTTTGTAGGAAGGCAGTTCAGAGGCAGCTGTAGCCACACTTGCTCTGAAGACAGGCTTGCTTGGTCCACCCAAACAGTAACAGTGCCTGCAGCAGCACTGTTACTGTTTGGGTGGACCAAGCAGGCCTCTGAAGCATGTACAGGGCTTGAGGAAGTGGAATTTGCATGACTTGAGTCAGTCTGAGCAGATCTGACAGGTCAGCCTGATGGAGGCAGCAAGATGAGAATGCTGTGGTAGTGTGGTATCTAGACAATCCCATGGGCTGGGAAGAATCTCCATGTTACAGAGGCACAACAGGGCTTTGGTTTTAGAGAGGAGCAGGGGGAAGCTGAGGTGCCAAAATGCCTTGCTAAGAACTCCTTTCCTGTCTTGGGAATGCATTGCAGTTGAAGGCACCCATGGAAACGATGGTCTCTTACTGGGCAGACCCCCAGAGGAGCCAGACCAGCCCATCACTGAGAACTCCCTGCTGGAAGTCCTGGATGGGATAGTGATGATGTACAACCTCAGTGTCCACCAGCAGCTGGGGAAGGTAAGTGGTACATGCTGTGCAGGAATCCATTTCCCCAATGCCCATGCTTGTACACAGACTCTGGTTTCTGCTTATTTAGTGACTGTGTGTGTCCTGTCCTTCTGCCAACCTCCACTGGAGTTCTGGCTGCATGCTTGTATGTTTAGAGGGAATAAAACCCTTATTTACTGCTGAGATCTGCTGCTTTTCAGATGGTTGGTGTGTCAGATGATGTGAATGAGTATGCCATGGCACTGAAAGACACAGAGGAAAAAATCAGCCGCTGCCCAAAGAGGGTGAGTGTCTCTGGATTCCCAGCTCTTACCAGATTCCAGCTTCCTTCTCTGACAGGGTGAAGTCCTGCTGCCCAGCTGTACCAGCATCTGCATCAGGCCTTGTGGGCTTCAGCTGAGACTGTTAAGTGCTTTTTATAGCACTGATTCCCACTCCCTCCACAGAAAGGCTGCTGACCCCTTTCCCCCCTGCCAGTGCTCCCCAGCTAGCCCCAAGGTGGTATAGGCTCTTGCATTGTTTGTTCAGCACTGAAATAAATGCTATAAATGGCAGTGACATCTGCCTTCACATCTCTGCACTCTTTTCAGAGGAGAGACATCCATGAGGAGCTGCTGAAGAGCCAAAAGGTCTTCTCTGAGAAGCTCAACCACCTGAGCCGGCGCCTGGCTTGGATAAATGTCACCATTTATTCAAAGGTGGGCAGGAGCATAACATGAGCAGCTGAAAGGAGAGCAGTGAGCCTCTGCCTCTCTGCTGCTTGGCTCACATGTCACAGGTGTCATTTTCCTGGTGTTGAGGCAATGTCAGTGATCTCTGGGGCTGCTTTTTCCCTTGCTGTGTATCAGAGACTCCTTTCTAGGCTTAGCCCCTCTCCTGTCCCCCAGTGTCCCATAGTGATCAGCCTAGTCTGATCTGAGCTGTGCATGGTGCTCTAGGCTTTCCCTTAGGGCACTGCAGACAAAAGGGTGCAGATCAAAGGGAGATTCAGCCCTCAAGACATGTCAGAGGATAGAGGCTACTGTGAATCATTTCCCTGAGCTGTGCTGTGTCACAGGGGATCTCACTACTGCAGCTCTTCTTGGAATCTGTGGAATCAAAGTCAAGGGAGTTCTTGTTCAGGTGTTCTCCCCTTCTTCACTTGGTTCCCATACAGAGTGTGTATTCCACATTTACTAATGCAGTGGCTATTTGCAGAGGTTATCCCCTTTCCCCCAAGTTCACCATTTTGTATAAAAGCTCTGGTCTGGTTTCCCACAAGCAGTTCTGCTGATTTTTTCCTGACTTCCATTGCCTTGCCCTATCTCTCTTTGTGGCTTTTGTGTGTCCCAGGATGTAAACAGGGAGGGGAAGAAGAGTTCTTATGAACACATCTGGCAGAAGTGCAGTGGCTGATCCTGACTCATGAGCTCTTTGCTCATCTCCTCCTTCCCTCTCAAGCAGGATTGCAAGGTGAAAGCTCTCCAGCTGCATTAGCATAGCCTATGGCTGCCAGAAAACAATCCTTTCTTCCCAGGCTGCTCTGCAAGGGCTGAGGGGCATCACCAGGGTGCACTGCAGGTATCACTGTGCTGGT
Source organism: Melospiza georgiana (assembly GCF_028018845.1). Classification (NCBI taxonomy): domain Eukaryota; kingdom Metazoa; phylum Chordata; class Aves; order Passeriformes; family Passerellidae; genus Melospiza; species Melospiza georgiana. The sequence goes on along the minus strand of NC_080440.1, from coordinate 17,280,383 downwards.
ATCACTGTGCTGGCAGAAACACTGTTCATGTCTCTAGATGATCCATTGTCATACTAAACCAGGACTGCAGTGTCACCTTTCCTGATGAATCAGCAGCATCTGGGACTGAAGGTTACAGCCTTCCCTGTCTGTGGTTTGTGCTGCTGTCCTGGCCTGCATGGCCCACAGGGAGAGCAGGAAGGTGCCCCAGGTGAGCTTGCAGAATGTGGCTGCACTGAGGAACCTGTGACTTCAGGGCTCCAGCTCACAGTCAGCTCAAGTCCCTGCTCTTTCCCAATGGGGGCATCCATCCAGCAGCTCCTGCTTCTCTGGGAGTTGTGTGTGCACTGGAGGCTCTCATCTGTGTGATCAGAGCTGCTGCTGTTGGAGAGAAGGAGCCTGGCTCTGTCTAGGGGTGCAGTCCTGCTCTGTGCCGAGGTGTCAGAGCATGGCAGAGGCTGCTCCTTCCTGGAGGGAATTGGCCACTGGTTTATTCTGGGGGATTCAAAGTTAGGCAAAGGGAGTGCTTAAAAACACTCATAGTTTTAAAGCACATAATTCTGCCTTCAAAATGTCCCAGTAGGAATTACAGTTTATTTTATTACAGCTTATTTTATTACAACACTGTATTTATCTATCTCACTGGCTAATCACATCTTTGTATCCTCTTGGGTGTAGGCTTTCTTCTAGCTTGGCAATATGTGAAATTATGTTTGAGGTTGTCAAGTCTTAAAGCCAAATGCAGCTTTTTCAACCTTGGTGTTGTTCTGCACAGTTGTTTTTTATCTTGAAAGTAACACTTTGGCTGAGATGTGGGTCAGTGTTGAGAAAAAGATGTGTGTTAGTCAGTTTAGTTGATTTGTACTAGTTCAGGCTAATTTACAGAATAAACCCATGAAAATCTCCCAAAGATGGTAACAACATACTTTAGAAAAGACATTAGGCAAGTGAAATGCCTTATCTGCACCTCTGAATTTAATTTTTTCTTAAATTAGAAGTATAACCCTTCTCCATCTATTTTTATGCAAGTAGCTATTGCTTATGCTATTTCTTGGCATTGCAGGATATGAAATAATATTTCCTCTTTTTATGGCTTTGGTGGCGCCCATTTTTATGGCTTAAAGTTATGTAGATGACCTTAAATTTCCTGGTTTTAATTTAGGACCCTCTGATTTTTGTTTAGAGAGACAAGAGGCTGATGTTCCTCAGGACAGTAAATCTGGTTGAATGGCTGGCACAGAACCTGAAGGGCTGTGGCTGCCTCTTGCAAAGATCTGAGCTGGTGTGAGCTTTTCAGGCTGTTCCCATTTAATCCCCACAATGGACCAGCTTTGTTTCCAGCAGATTTCTGGAAAGTGCCAGTGCCTGCTTTCCTTTAGCAGTGTCCTTGGAATCAAAAGTCACACGCTTGTTTGCCAGGCCTGTGTGGTTGCACATGCCCTGGTAAGGAGTAATGTTTGGAAGGTCTCAAGGCTTGGTGAAACAAAACCATCACACTGGTGAGAGCCATGCTCTGTGCTGGAGGTTGGTGTAGAGATCTCTGGTTGTTTCTTCCAGCTGCCACTTCTGTGGCTTTGTGGAAAGACCAAATAGCACAGCTGTGGTTGTGAACTTAGAGCAGTGAGATGTCTGAGCAAGATCTCCAATATGGGGATGTTTCTGAGTGTGATGCTGGTGGTTGTTTCTCCCAAGAGGAGCTGTCAGCTGACTGGGAGCTGTGTTCTTCCTGGCAGGAGAAGATGCAGGATATCTACTGGCTGCTGCGCGTGTGCATCCGCACCATCGAGCACGGCGACAGGACGGGCTCGCTTTTCGCTTTCATGCCAGAATTCTACCTCAGCGTGGCTATGAACAGCTACAGTGCACTCAAGAACTACTTCAGCCCTGTCAACAGCATGGAGGAACTTCCAGGTGAGGGGATGGGGTCAGCTTCTTGATTCTGGCCTGATAAAATCTAAAGCAAGACACATCACACATCCTTGTGGTGAAGCGGTAGTTGGGCATCTTCCTTTCTGGGTCTGTTCCTGGCTGTGGTGTGCTGCCCCAGTGTGTTGTCTGAGCTTGGGGCAGGTGGTGAGCTGTGGTCACTGTGCTCAGGTAGGGAGCCATGCCTTGTGTGAAGCTGTCACAGGGCTGGCTGTAGTGAAAATCACTGGCAGCTATGGATTGTGTTTCCAAGGAGGTATCAGGAATGGGCTGGGGTGCTGTAAGATGTAATTTCTACCACAGCCTTCTGCTTTCTGGGTGGGAGAGGATGTTCCATGAGTGCAGAAATTGGGACTGCTTTTGAATTCCCCTGGGATTTGAAGATGTTCCTATGGAGATGATCATCCACTTGATGCCAAGAGTCTGTGTTTAGGTGGATTCTGTCTGTGCACATTCTGTACTTTTCTGGCTAAATGACCTCTCTGAGCTCTTAGCAAATAGTTCTGTGTTTTCCAGAGCCCATGGAGGTAAGAAAAGCTTCTGTTCCCACCAACAGGACATAGCTGAAGTGCTCTTGTTTAGGCAATAGCAGAGTTGAGCAGTAGCAATTTCTGCAGTGCATGCAGGCTGAACATGGCTTTTCTGCATAGACCTAGGGTGTTCTTTGTGTTGCTCAGCCTCTTCAGCACCAGACACTTCTCCCTTGCCATCCAACTCTGTTGCATGGTTTTATCTTTCCCTTAATAACTATTTCAGTCTCTGCTCTTCTGGAAGTGAATGTGTCTTCCCAGCTCTCTGTTTTGACAGCTGGACACTCAGCTAAGCTGCAGGGAGCTGTAGCAGAAATTCATTCCATGGCCTGTGCCATGTCCACAGGAGCACTGGGACCACAGGGCTGCCCCTCAGGCTGTTGCCATGACCCTGCTCCCTCCTTCTCTTGCAGGCTATGAAGAGACCCTCATGCGCCTCGCTGCCATCCTGGCCAAGCATTTTGCTGACTCGAGGATTGTGGGCACAGGTGAGGCTGCCTTCCTGTGCTTTTGGGGTGGTAATGCCACAGGTCTGGCCAGTGCCAATGCCAGTGGCTCAGCGGGCTTCTGCTGGGATCTGTCTGCTGAATCTGTTCAGTGCCTATGCCTCCACATTGAAAGTGAGGCTGGGTACTGTCCTTACCCTGCTTGTGTCGGGGTAGACACATGACCTAGGACACCCTTTTGAGAGTAGGACTCGTGTCCCAGCCACCTGCATATCCAGTCTGGGCTTCCTTCTTAGCTGCTTGAGCCTGAGCATGCTCTCCATGTCAGCAGGGACAGTGTGCCTCCCCATGAGGGCCAGTGCCTCCCAGGCAGTGGCATTGAGGTGCTCCCTGGCGTGCTGTGTGTCCCTGGGAGCCTGGCCTAGTCCCTTGTCATTCCTCCCCAGACATCCGGGACTCGCTGATGCAGGCGTTGGCCAGCTACGTCTGCTACCCCCACTCGCTGCGGGCTGTGGAGAGGATCCCAGAAGAGCAGTAAGTGCTGCCCTGCCTGTTCCTGGGGAGCTGGGGCAGGGCTGGGGTGGTGGCAGGGCTGGGTGAGCGAGCAGGAGGGCTGCCAAGCACCGCTGAGGGCCCACGAGTTGCCAGCAGGGGGGTGGAGTTGATTTGAGAGCCTTCTGTCTCCCTTTTAGCAGAGTGGCTTTGCTCTGCCCCAGCTGCACGGGTCCTACTGTGAGTGCTGCTCAATCTCCTGTTCCCAAACCCTATGGGCTGACCTGTGTCCCTGTCTGGCAGGAGGATCTCCATGATGAAGAACCTCCTGGCTCCCTATGAGCAGCGACCCTGGGCACAGACCAACTGGATCCTTGTCAGGCTGTGGCGGGTGAGCATCCTGCATCCCTGCCCCTCTCAGCACCAGGGGCTGCTGAAACACTGACCATTTCACTTCCTAGTAGCAGCAAAACTGTTTTTTCAGCCTCTAAGATCTTTCCTTCCCTCTTTTGCCAGGGCTGTGGCTTTGGGTACAGATACACACGGCTCCCACACCTGCTGAAAACCAAGCCTGAGGATGCCAGCCTCCCCAGCCTGCAGAGTGAGTGGGGCAGGGATTGGCACTCAGGGCTGTCATGGGGGCTCAGGCAGTTCCAGCCTCTTCCTCAGCAGCTTTCCCTGTGGGCCAGGCCAAGCTGTTGGGATAGTTATCAAAGGAGGGTGTTCCTGGCCAAATATCCAGGCCTGGTTTTTACACCTGGTCATCCCCAGCCTCTACTGCTGATTTGGGCATGCCAAATGATGAGTTACATCCATCATAAACAGGGGTTCTGTCCTCCAAAGGAGAGGAGAGAGGCCCAGGACTGCATCCTTACCAGAGTTTTAGCCTGAGAACAAGCTCTGCCATGTGCACAGTGAAGAGCTGCTGTGGGGGAGAGCTGCCACATTTGTCAAGCGGCAGTGCCCTGTGAGAGGGAGGGGGTGCCCAAAGAGACAGGGCACTGTGTGAGTTTGCAGTCAGGGAGTGTTTTATCCTGGCATCTCTCAGATGCCTGTCCTGCCTTGGGCACTGCAGTTTGCTTCTCAGCACTGTCACTGAGCTGAGGGGTTTCTCAGCTCTGTTGTGGCTGAGAAAGATGTGGGGAGAAGTTCCCTTTCTTGAGCTGAAGAACACGTCCCCAGCTTTACCCTCCCAGGTTCTGGGCTTGTGTGGATCCATTCCTGATGCCCCTCTGCTGTGGAAAAGGCTTTGTGCCAGACCTTGTTCCTGGAGAGCTGCTCAGGAGTGGGGGACAGAAGGACAGGTGGCACATGGAGGTGTATGCTGAGCCCTGTCCAGGGAGCTGCCTGTCTGTTCTAACAGAACTCTTGTTCTCTTTTCTCTCTCCTGCCCATGGTGCCCAGGGGATCTCTCTGTTGCTAGTTTCCAGAGTAAGTTTGTTGTGTGACCTTCTCTTGTCTGGTGGAGTAGCTTTAGAGAGCTCCCTGCTTCTCCTCTTCTGCCTAGAGACCCTTTGTAGGCAGAGAGCTTCACAAGGGATTGTTTTCCTCAGTTCCATCCCTGGCAGAAGCCAGGGGCACTGTGCCCATGTGTCAGTCTCTGGGGCTGCATCATGGACCTGCTCTTGCACCTGTGTTAGCAGGGTTGCCTCTGGGGTCAGAGCCCTGCTGGAGGGGTTCCTCTCATCCTGACATGAGATGGAGCAGCCCTGGCACACATGCAGGAGGGATCTCATGGCTGTCCCTCACTCTCCTACTGCACAACCAAGGCATTGAGTGGCTGTCACCAGTCCTGTGGGGTGGGAATCAAGCTCAGCCCATCCTGGGGAGCTTTGGGGCGGCAGCAGAGCTGCTCAGCTCTCCAGGCCTTGCTCCACACGTTGTGTGGCTCCACAGAGTCTGAGCCTGAGCCCAGAGTGGCCCTGCTGCCTGCTGGGGACTTACTCTTGGGAGGGCTATTTTAAGGCTCAACCAAATCAATAATGAATGCTGATTTAATTGAGGAGGGACAGGGGACTCAGAGGTGTCCTTGAGATGCTGCCCAGGGAAGGAGGAGGAGGTGACCCCCCCTCCCTTTCACACCCACTAGTCTTCACCTTGTTGCAATTTGAGCACTGGCAGAGTCAATGGGACAAACTGCTGAGCTGAGGAAATCCCTGCTTGTCTGGGTCTGCTGCTGCAGGCCAGGCTGAAGGGAGTGTGGGCAAATGCCTCTTCTCTGGTGCTCCAGCCTTGTCCTGCCTTTGGGATGCTTCCTTGGAGGGCTGCACAGGATGGGGAGGTTTCCCAGGCTGCCTCTCTCATCCATGAAACACCCAGAGCACAGAGTACCTGGTCTCCTCTGCTGCCTCTTGCCTGGGCTCACTGAGGGCCAGCAGTGGATGTTGCCTGGCTTACCCAGGGGGGGCAGAGGCTCAGAAAGGCCATCTGTGTCCCTGCTTGTTCCTAGAGTTATTCCTCAGCTCCACTGGCACTGAACTGCTCTCATGAAGCAGAGCTCTCCCTCAGTTTGGCTCCTGAGAGCAGACAGGGGTAGTTGTGCTAGGTGGTGCTGCAGGGATTTGTTTTGCTTTCACCATGCTGTGTTGGCAGGGCCAGGTGCTGCCCTGGCACACACAGCAGGAGCAGGGACTTATTTTAGTTTCACCAGGATGTGTTGGCAGGGCCTGGCACACACACAGGTGCTGCAGGGACTTGTTTTGGTTTCACCATGATGTGTTGGCAGGGCCAGGTGCTGCCCTGGCACACACAGAGGGAACAGGGACTTGTTTTGGTTTCACCAGGACATGTTGGCAGGGCCTGAAACACACACAGGTGCTGCAGGGATTTGTTTTGGTTTCACCATGATGCGTTGGCAGGGCCAGGTGCTGCCCTGGCACACACAGGTGCTGCAGGGATTTGTTTTGGTTTCACCATGCCGTGTTGGCAGGGCCAGGTGCTGCCCTGGCACACACAGCAGGAGCAGCAGTGGTGGCTCTGTGTTGGGCCCAGCCTGGCTTGGGAAAGCAAGAGCTGCAGGATGGCTTCAGATTGCATCACAGGGCTGCTCTGCCCCAGCCTTCTGCCCACACAGCCCCAGGTGGAGGGAGGGTAGGTGGGACCATGAGATCATCGAGCTGAGATGTTGTGCAACACAGGACAGAGAGTTCACTCATGTCCCCTTCCCGAGTCCAGCAAATTGCCTAAACTGAAGAGGACTTTCAGGAGGAGATCCCACCTTGATCTGACAACACCAAAACCATCAGCTGCTGGTAGCTGAGCTGTCCAAGCCCTTCTGATGGTGGTTGTTCACCCTCAGAAATAAATCCATGGCTTATGATTCCTGATGAGAGTCTTAGCGTAGTTTGGATTGGAAGGAACCTTAAAGCTCATTCTTGTTCCACCCCCCTGCCATGAGCAGGGACACTTTCCACTAGACCAGGTTGCTCCAAGCCCTGTCCATCCTGGCTCTCAACCCTTCCAGGGATGGGGCATCCAGAACTTCTTGGGGCAACCTGTTCCAGGGCCTCACCACCCTCACACAGTAAAGAATTTTTTCCTGATATCTAATCTAAACCTGCTCTCTCTCAGTTTGAAGCCATTTCCCCTACCTAACCTCACCTTCTGCCTTCCACTGCTGCTGCCTTTCTCTGCTTTACAACATTTTATTCTTCAGAAGCACTTGTGTACCAGGGTAAACTCATTTCTTGCTCCTTTTCAGTGGTGAAAAATGCATGGCCTCTCTTTCTCATTCAGGAAGGGGTTTTGCTTTTCTGTGAGCCCTGTAGGGTGTTCACTCTTGCCATGTTTTTAGCAGCTCCAGAGGTTTTGGTGCCATGCAGGTGGGAACTTTCCCTGATGTGCTGGTGATGGAGCCAAAACTCACATTAGCCTGTTTGCCAGGGCTTTGCTTTGGAGGCACACAGGATCCCAGGGGCCATCCTGATGCCTCACACCCAACCTCATGGATGTCTCATCCCCCAGGTGCTGCCTGCTTCCCTTTGCTCCCCTCTCAGTGTGTCTCTGAACAGGCACTGAGCTCACAGATACAGCTGGAGCCTTTCAAAATCTCACATTGCTCTTGGGTGGAGCTGCTTTCCTTTGGAATCTGATCCATCTGGGGCTTTCCTCTTCTGTGCTCAAGCTCTGCTGTAAATGCTGCTGTGTCCAGAGACCCCTTGGGCTGCTGACCAGAGCTCTCCCAATTAGCCCTGTTAGAAATCTTGCTGGGTCATTAGCAAACTATAAAAGTACATAATTACATTCCTGTAATGAAAGTATGTGACTGCTTCTTTACCATTATCTAGTAGGAGCACTTATTGAAGGCTTCCACTTCGCCTGCTTTATTAATTTTTAACTCTCTCTAATAATGGGCTTCTGCTACTGTTATACTTTCTGCCATTACTACTTCTATTAAATAATTCTGCTATATTTTTTCCCTATACTTGAAAAAACTTTGCATTACTATGGTCAGTCAAGGATGTTTTTTATGTCTTCTCCATTTATTACCCCTTTTTCTCCTTGCTTTTGCCTACCATTTCCTAAGTTTGATTATGTTCACTTTGCCTCTTATGTTTTAACTTAGGACTTTGCTTCATCATGCTCTCAGTGACCCTTTTAACCCAGGTGCTTGCTGGAGCACTGGGGCTTCTGGCTCCCTCATAATCTTCTTCAAGAACTCTGTGTTTTAATTCACCGTTTCCCCTACCTAGATTTCCTTTTCCTCTATTCTGTTTATATTTTTGCAGGGAAGTTTCTGTTGTGGAAACATCAGATGTATCTCCAACCCCTTGGTTCCACGCTCTGTTGCCCACATTAAATATATTGAGGTCAAAACTTCTGGCCTTGAAAAATTGCCAATTTCTGTTCCAATGGCTGATGTTTATCTGCCATAACGAAGGCTAAGCCTTGATTGAGTGACTTTTTGTATTAGGGAGGAACAAATTTTGAAGCATTGATGATTTTCTAGTGCCAGGATCAAGATAGTTTCCCCATCACTGAGTATCCACAGGCTCCCTGTGAAATGCCATCCCTGCCTGCAGTGGCACATAAGGGATGTGGCATTGCCCTGGAGGGCAGTGGTAACTCAGGTGGGTGAGAATGTCCCAGCAGAGATGAAATATTGCAAATAAAGATGGGCACAGCACCAGGACTGGGGTTTGCATACCAGCAATAATTACCTCTTCTGGGAACTTGTGCAAGGAGTGAAGCTGTTTGTGCTGTGTTCCAGGGCTTGTTCCTTACACTGCTTTCAAAGAGTAGCAGTGATCTTAGCATCTTTAGATTCAGAAATCCTCTTGGGATCAACAAAAGCCAAGGAAATAATTGTTTCCTGGTGTTAGGTTTAAAACCTTCAATAAACCTATTTACCTGTGGAGAGGTTTGACAAAAGGCACCAGTTTTCAATGCTCTTACAGTCTGGCACAGTCTGCCAGCACCAGGAAAAGTATTTAAGGACCCAGAATTGCAGAATCACACCACTCATTGAAAAAAGACTATGAGGAAATAGTCATTGACTAAAAATCAGGATAAAGCAAGTTATTACAAGCATGGGGCCATCCTTCAAAAAACCAAAGCTGCCTTCAAATGAGGTAGACTTTGGCTGGGCAGCTCATCCTGGGATCTGTCCTGACTTGCAGTGTTAGTAAAAGAGGCTTTGGCAGCAGACCAGCAGGACAACAGGCAGGGTTCCTCCATGAGGAGTGGTGATCTCTGCCTAGAACTGCTTTGGTGCTTGAAGGCTGGAAAGGGACTAACACATCAGCAGTTTTAACAAAAAGCAGTTTTTACATGCTGAAGGGAGGCTGGGAAAAGAAGGCACTGGAAACTTAACCCTGTTAAGAAGACTTTTCAATTCTGAATGACTGGGAGAGAAAACATGGATAGAATTCAGCATCACCAAGTGTAGAGAGGTGGAGTAAGAGTGTACTGTGCCCCTTCACCCATCACTGGCAGAGAAGCCAAGGTTTGCCCCAGCATTGACTCCTGGGCTTCTCTTGTGCCTCAGGACAGTTCCTGAGGGTTATCCTTGAACTGACAACCTATTGTCATCTTTTAGAGAAGAGCAGCTTGATGTTCAGTCCAAGGATGAATTACACAACAGGAATTGTGAGGAAAGCAAACCAGAACAAAACCAAAACCACATTATGCCTTTGTGCAAATCTGCCACGTGCTTGTGGTTTGGATGCTCTGTGTGCCTCTGATTGCACCTCTCCAAGGAAAACCTGGGAGAGGTGTTGGGCTTCAGGGAGGTGTGGCAAAAGGGACAAAGATGGGACAGTTTCAGTGGGAGAAACTGCACTGCCTGGGGCTGATCCTGTATAAAGGACTGTCATGAGGGTGTGGAATCACAGCTAGCTGGAGGAAGTGAGTGGAGAGGAGCATCTTGCTGTCTCTACCACCAGAAGGAAGGGGTTACTGAGAATAAATATTAACAAATAAAGCAAGTAGGAGCCAAGTTCCAATCTGAATTCCTCCTGCTACACACAGCTGAACTGTGGAATGTTGCTCTGAGACATGTTTAATGCTAAAGGCTTACACAGTTTCAGAGGACTCTGGGCAAGAAATCCCCAGAGGAGCAATAAATATGTAAAAAGGATGTCTGGCTTGG